>NC_066581.1:397951048-398573548 GCF_024323335.1 Lathyrus oleraceus | reverse complement strand
TGTTTTTAATGGAATCCGTAAGATCAATTCTGCACGAACGATGTTTCATGCCCTTTTTTAGAAAAGAGTTCAAGAAAGTCACAGAAAACAAAAAACATTGCCATTTTTATTGTTTTGAAAATGAGAGTAATAAAAATAGAAAGATAGGGAACACAAATTTGATTGCAAAACATCATTTATTGATGATAATCATTGAAAATTTAAAACATGATGTGGCCCTACAATGAACCACTACGCCTTGGGCAGAGCGTAGGGCTTTCATGCAAAATGCAAAACAAAATAAAATTACTCTGTCTGAAGAGTAACTTGGACTATTTCTTCAGCAATCCAGTTGTTGATCTTCTCCCCTGGAGCACATGGGCGCACCATATCACAATCACTGTCACCATCTTCATTGTCTGTTGCAAAGACATCCCCGTGATTCATCAATCCAACACTAGTGAAAGTACACGGCCCTTTCTGATCCTGGACACCCTGCTCTGATGATTGAAAAGGCTGATAACCAATGCCAAACATGTCTTCTTTTACGGGCACATCAATCATCTTTCCCCAGCCTTCCGCGTCACCTGAATGAATGACCTCCAGAGCTTGTTTATAGGATGCAATTGAGGTACCTGGTTTCTTCTGGTCAACAAAAGCCACCTACTCATTACTGACAGTCTCAAAAGCTTGACATAGAGTTTCATGAATTTCGCCATCCATCTCCACATATTTGAAGGAGGATAAATGGCTCACAAAGATGTCTTCTTCGCCACACACGGTCACAACTTGACCATCCCACACATATTTTAGCTTTTGGTGGAGAGTCGAAGAAACTGCTCCGGCTCCATGTATCCAGGGACGCCCCAACAGACAACTATATGCTGGTTGGATATCCATCACATAGAAGACAATATCAAACACTTCCGGGCCGATCTTCACAGGCAACGTGACTTCACCACAAACCGATCGCTTGGATCCATCAAAAGCACGGACAACAAGATCACTTGGTGTGAGAACAACCCCTTCGACATCAAGCTTACTCAGAGCCTTTTTGGGCAGCACATTCAAAGAAGAACCGGTATCAACCAAAATATGCGACAAAACGGCGCCTTTGCATTCCATCGTGATATGCAGAGCTCTATTATGATTGCGACCCTCAGGTGTCAAGTCTAGATCCGTGAATCCCAAACCATATCTCATGTTAACATTTGCAATAACACCTTCAAGCTGGTTAACAAAAATCTCTTGAGGCACATAAGCCATATTCAACATTTTTAGCAGGGTGTTACGGTGTGCCTCGGAACACATCAATAGAGAGAGAATAGAGATTTTTGACGGTGTCTGGTTCAACTGGTCCACGATCTTGTAATCACTCTTCTTGATAATTCTCATAAATTCCTCCACGTCCTTCTCAAAAGAATTCTCTGGCACTTCTTTTCGCACTGGTTCTTCTTCAACTGCAGCTTGTTTTCCTTTTGTTCTAGCAAGAGCCTCAGCATTGTTATCCTTCGGAACCTGTGGTGCAAACAAACGACCACTTCTCGTAAATCCTCCGGGTCCTCCCACATTACCCACAGCCGAACCAACTGTTACTCGAGTCTTATTTGACGAACCAATCGTCACTGGAGAAGAAGCATTGTCATATTGCCACGGAATTGCTCTACTATTCTCATAGGGTCTTCCACTAGGAGCAGCAATGGTGGTAGGAGTACTGATAGTTACTGGAGCATTAATCACGGGAACACCAACAGTTACCGGAGCAGATATGGTCACGGGCGTAGCTACGGTCACAGGAGTACCAATAGTCATAGGCGCACTAGTAGTTCTTGGAGCATGCACGGAACCTTCTGACGGTGTAAAGTAAATGGTAACGGTCGATACCTCTTCACGGTCTTTCATTACCCGATCAAACTGTAAACAACCTTCATTCATCAATTCCTGGATACCTTCTTTCAATCTCACACAACCGTTTTCATGATTACCACAATCTGAACAATTCTTATCACATCCCGGGAATACTCCCCCTCTAAGCAGACGTTCTTTCACTACAAACAACGAAGTTTGAACGTCATCAATATTGACTACCAAGTTCAAATTTTCCCCATCTTCCACACTGTTCACCCTGGGCCCTCCATGCTGAGGTATAGGATTATTCACCACATTCGGAATAAGAGCAAAGTTAATCGTCTTGGCGTCAATCAAATCTTGAACTTTATGGTGAAAAGCCCGACAATTCTCGATGTGGTGCCCTGGCGCACCAGAATGAAAATCGCAACGGACATTAGCATCATAACCAGCGGGAATCCTTGTTAATGGAGCCATGGTGCGAAGTTCAATAAACTTTAACCTGAGCAGTTCAGGGAGTAATTCAGCATAAGTCATAGGCGGCGGATCAAAATGTCGATCTGGCATTCTTTGTCTTGGTTGGAATTGGCGTTGCTGTTGTTGGGGTTGTCCTCTTTGTGGTTGTTGAGGTTGGGTTGCTGGAATAGTCACAGCAGCAACTTGAAGAAATTGTTGTCCTCTGTTTCCATTTCTCTGATTATATATAGCATTTGTCTCACCCTCTCTCCTTCTGGGTGCCCCTAAAAATGGTTTCTTAGCACCTGAAGAACATGAAGAACCAGGGTCTTGGATTTTTCCCGCTTTGATAAGACTTTCAGTTCTTTCTCCGCAAATCACAACATCCGAAAAACTACCAAATGGACAACTTCCCATACGATCCATGAATACACCTTGCAGGGTTCCAATGAACATATCAGTCAATTCTCTCTCCAACATCGGAGGTTGTACTCTTGCAGCTAGTTCACGCCACCTCTGGGCGTATTCCTTGAAACTCTCACCGGTCTTTTGAAACAAACTCTGCAACTGGGTTCTGCTCAGAGCCATGTCTATGTTATGCTTGTACTGCCTGAGAAAAGCTTCACCTAACTCTCTCCAGCTTCTGACAGATTCTTTTCTCAAGTCCATGTACCAATCCAAAGATGCTCCAGACAAGCTGTCTTGGAAAAAGTACATCCACATTTTTTCATCATTAGTATAAGCGGATATCTTCCGGTAATAAGCTTGCACATGAGTTCGGGGACAAGAAGTGCCATTGTATTTGTCGAAAGATGGCGCTTTGAACTTGTATGGGATCCTCAACCCATCAACTAAACCCATATTAGAAACATCAAAACCCAACAAATTCTGGCACTCCATGGCGCAAATCTTTTCAGTAAGGGCGTCGTCCTTTCTATCTCTCTCTTCCACTTTTCCAAATTCATCATCATCACTGGGAATGGTGAACATATCTTCTTGCTTGTCAACCAAATGAGAAGGATGGTGAACCGGAGCACGTGCCGCTCGAGCAATAGCAACCTTTGTAATGATGGGTTGTCCATTGATTCTGATACCACGCAATTCGTCACCGTTGGCATGGTTGTTGACAGGGTTGGTAACAGCAGCGTCATCGACAGGGGTCTCCTCTGGCGGACTCTGACCGACAAGGGGAATCACAGTTTCTTGTCTCTGGACCAAGGCTCAGAGTTCCTCTTGCCCTTGCACTACCCCTTGCATCATACTCATGAACTGGGCCATGTTGGTCCTCATCTCTGCTAGTTCTACTTGAACTTGATCCATGATCCTCTGTTGATTCTGCCTTGTTGCGTAACGGTGCGGACGATACTCAGCAATCCTGCCTGACACGGGAACCGGAATGAGAAATCCTCCTCAAGAACACCTGTAATGATGCATGAATGATATGATGCGTATGCTATTTTTTCTCAGATATGCATATGCGGGTTAACTTTTTTCTTTTATATGTACTATATTTTTTGAAAATAAACATGCTATGATGCAAAATGATGTGATGCAATGCAGTGACATGGAAATCAAGGTTGCTATATCCGCTTGAACATTTGTCGGGTTGCGCTGTCTGAAGAGAAACCCACTGAGGAATATAATACAAGATCAAACTCTGCTCCAGAAAACCGGGTTGGTTGGAGGTTAAGGTTTCCTGAATTTAGCCCGCCCCTCACTGGTAGGTTATAGGAACAAAAGTTCGTCAACTTCAACCCTTTAGTCGAGAATAATACGTTTACCACTGAAGGTTTGGCATTATTACGGGATAAAAGACCTCCGCTGACTCCCCTCAACAGGATATCCTAATAGCAAGTTCCCAACCTCGGGGTCCTCGGGTTGAGCAGCGAGAATGCGCCCACCAAAGCTAACATAAACGCGTGTCGGAGGAGAGGCCTCGACTGAGTTCTCGGGAAATGGTCACCAGAGTCAACAATTTCTAGAGGAACATCATGCCGTTACGGAACACCCGTAGGACATAATATATCCAAAAGGAATCTCGTCTGGATGTGGGCCCTCATGAACGACTTAACGTAGCAACATGCCACGCAAGCCTCATGACTATCCACTCTAAAACCTGTGTGTAAACTCAAGCCTGGGTAATGGGCTTATCTTTCATAGAACATCCCATCCCAACAAACAGAACCAAAAGATATAACAATCACAATGCAATAAGATAAGGCATGTAAATAAATAACTGTACAAAAGCATGAACACCCAATAAACAAACAACCTACAAAAGCTAGGAGGGACTCTCTTAGGGAAACAGGGTCCCCAACAGAGTCGCCAGCTGTCGCAACCTAAAAAATAGTCTGCGAAAAACAACCGGCGAGAAAGAACTAACAGAAGAGTCGCCACCGTGCGTTATTTATCCCAAAGGAGGGAAAGGAAACGCTCTAAGTAAACCTGGAAAAAGGAAAGGAAAAGATAAGGTCTCGCAACCAAATCTTGGGTTCGGGAGTCGGTTATGCAAAGGGAAGGTATTAACACCCCTACGCATCCGTAGTACTCTACGGGATCCACTATTGTAGTTCTTGTCTAAAGGGTGTGGCTTTATCTAATGTACTATTTACTAAAAGAAGGGTCAAAAGAAAATGACTCGCACGGATGTCGCATCCACTGCATACGTATCTCATCAGAATATGAGAATCAGAGTCTTCGTAGCTCGGCTGCCTATGGGTTAAAGGGAAGTGTGCTCGCTAAGACATCGCGTCTTATGCCTACATATCTCATCTGGAATGAGAGTCAGAGCAGGCTGTAGTTCGGCTAACTACGGGTTAAGTTTTGGGATGAACGACGTTACTACACAATCTACCGGATGCTCGACCTTTGGAGACTTACTCTCCTGTAGTAGAAGGAGTAAACGTGTTCTTAGGAGAAGAAAAATCAATGAGTTTTTTTGCGTTGTAGGAACGCTCATGCAAAAAGGAAGTCCTAGACGAAGGAACCGTGCTACCTTAATTGTCATGCAAATGGGAGACTATACGAAGCCTAGAAATCCTATGGGGAAGACGATCACACCATACAAAAGTAAATAAACAAGAGAAAACATTGACTCCTATCGAGGTCTTCCAGCTAAGAAAACGGTAAAATGCGGGAAAGGGATAAAAGTACCACACGGATAAAGATCCGAAGTAACAACGACTAAGGGGACAAGAAACCCAGAGATCTCTCAAGTTGGTACCATCAAAGAGAGCGAGTCAGTACGGGTAATCGGAATAAACCTTCAGGGGGTATTCCACAAATATAGTGGAACACCAGGAAAGTTATCCTTGCAAGAGTATGTGAGCCCTCACAAAAACTCAACAAACGGGTTAGAGTAACAGGATGGAATCAGGAGAAAACAATGCCATGGCAAACACAAAACAGATTAGAACAAACAGAAAGAACAGCTACTATCGCGATCGCTAATGCATCGCTTAGCGAAGCCTCGCTACCTGCTCGCCTAGCGATGGTGCTAGCGAACGCCTGCGGGTTTTAGGTTCTTCATTGATAACAGTCCGATCTTGGTAACCTCAAACCCTATGACATCCATCTCAGAAACGAGACGGTTAAACATTCAAGATATTGTTTTCACATTCATGCATATCTAAACCCGTGGGCAAAACCTCGCGATAATATCTCATACATTTAAAGTATTCAAATTGAAAGCATAAGGTAATGGGAATAAGGGCAAACCTGATCGGTGAGATCGATTGAGATCGAATGGCACAGATGGATTTGCAAAGCAATGTTAGAGTTTGCGTGAGATTGAGGCGAAAAAGTGTGTGAGTCAGAGTGAACCTTTCAGAGCTGTCTGGAGGTTGCTGCAGATTGATCCCTAGGTCTCTCTTTTTCTCCCTCTTTTCTCCTTTTTTTCTCCAGGTTTATGTTTCACTGAAGCTCTGGTATTTATAACCTGACTTTGTGATCGGGTAGGCTCAAATGAGGGCAGCTCAAGCCCAAAACTATTCTGTTATTTTCTGAAACGCGTGCTCTTCGCCTAGCGAAGGATTTGCTCGCCTAGCGAGCATGACAGGTCAGTTCGCTTAGCGAACCATGCTGCTCGCCTAGCGAGCATGACAGCTCAACAACAGATTTTTGCTCCTTCAAGATTAGTGCTTGGAATGATGAATAGACCCCATTTGAACCTGTTGGAAATAACTCAAGTCTTTCCCTTGTGTTGACTGATCACCCGGATAGAACCCACAAAGTGTCCTGGATGATGTTCAAGCTTCTTGGATCTGATCCCGATTGACATGATGAAATGCAATATGAAATGCTAAAATGACCTAAAAAATGAATGCATGAATGAGGAGGGTAAATTTTGAGGTGCTACAGTAGGCAACAACACAAGTTAGAGATTTTGATTAGTGAATCAAACTCCTACAACTTGCCATGCCAAAAAGAAGATGAGAGATGATCTTGTATTGATTTAGGTTCTTTGCATGATTAGAAAGCAACCTATCCTTAATGCAAAGCCATTCACTTGATCCATGATCAATATGAACTAGATTTGAATCAAGGAAGGTTAAACCTCCATGTATCAATACTAACCACCAATCTCTAACTCATTGATCAAGAAAAGAAAAAGAAGAAGAAGAAGAAGAAGAAGAATGAGAATGGAAATTAAAGTACATTAATGGAAATGGAATAAGATAATCAACAAGTAATGACCAAAGATAAAGAAGATCAAGGTCAAACAATAGAAAACAGAAGCAAAATGAAGATTAGAAGTCAAGAAACAAATTAAGTATTTTTGGTATTTTTCAATATTAAAATAAAACTTGAATTAAAATAATAAAGAAAGGTCAAACTTCAAACTCACTTCAAATCAACTTTGAAAAGTGCAAAAGAATTATCCCAAGTTCAACAAGGTCAAACAAAGTTTGACAAAAAATTTCAGCATTTTTAGAAGTCAGAAACTACTTTAAATCAATTAAAAATGCATAAAAATAACCTAATTGAATTAAAATCTCAAATAAATCTCAAATCAATTAATAAATTGATGAGAATATTTTTCATAGATCTATCATCATTCAAAGAGGTTGGAAAAATATTTTTGTATATTTTGAATATCAAAAATTATTTAAAATGAATTAAAAATAGGCAGAAAAGAGAAAATTCCTAAAAAATATCAAATGGAAAAAAAAATTAAGAATCATTTTTAGAAACTAGAAATTAAAAGGAAAAAAATGAAATTGGTCTCATATTTTTTGGACCAATAATGAAGGAGTTATGAATTTTTAAAAAGAAATGGAATTAAATGAAATAAAAGAAATAGAAATCAGAAATTAGAAAAATGGAAAATGCGTGGACCGTTTGATGAAGCTTCATTAATTGATGTGGATCATCACACGGCCAAGAAGCGCGCATTCACCATATGCACAAGTCAACTGAAGCGCACCATGCCAATAAAAAAGTCATAACAATAAACGTATGAGATTAGATCTGGAAACTGAAATGGAAGGCTCAAATCTAATCTGGAGACCAGACGGTGGCCAGCGCCACCGTCTTCTCCAACCAACTTCCGGCCAAGCTTCAAGTTGCAGAGAATCAAATGTTAACCAAAAGACACGATCCAGGCACCAATCGAGAGCTGGGGTGATGTACATCACCCCTGTACCAATCAAATCCACTTTAGGTTTCTACATTGAGAGAAATCAGAGATGGAATTTTAATGGTGTTCAACTAAACTTCATGGTTTTTGAAAATTGAAAGCTCAATAATGTTGCCTCTATGCAGAGGACTTCAAATCACACAACAACAACAAGAAATAAGCACAATACAAGCTGATTCGAAGAAAATAGAAGTTAAGGTAAACCTCTGATTTGTAGAGCTTAGAGTCACAATTCCTTGGTGTTAATGCTTGCAGTTCACTCTATGGATCAAGGAGAAGAAGGTTTAGGAACTTTAAGATCTGAAAATCAATCGAGGAAACCAAAATTCAGATCTGAAAATTGAGAGAAAAATGAGAGAGTTCCTTTGGTGTGAGGGTGGGGATTCAATTGCACAGCATTTGGGGCGCCTTCAGGTTAGTGAAATGAAGCTCATAGGCATTGTATTTATAGGCAAGGCATGACTGAAGTGCATGATTACAAACTTGCATGAATGGAAAGGGCCTCCATGCATGGACCTGTACAAGCGCATGGAGGGCCCACTTCCACTTGGATATGGAAGCTGATGCATGATAGAAGCAAATTGGACGTGCAGCTTATGTAATAATGGTTCATGCAATGTAAATTTTATGATTTTCCAAAATTGTACCATAATGTTCAAGCCTTCGAAAATACCATGTCCAAACTTGAAACACCACCTCATGAGTAATGGTTGGAAAGCTTTTTGCATGAGGATTAAATGTTATGTTTATCAAAACTCCATTTGAGCCTTCGAAATTGATGAAAAGTGGTCATGAAGTGTAGGGTGCAAAACATGCACATGTGAGATTTTCAAAATTGGCCAAAGTTCAAGTCCTTCTGTTCCAATGATGCAAGCTCCAAATCACAAAATCTTCAACATCAAAGTTGTATATCTTTTCCAGTCAATCAATTGGGACTTAAATTTTGCATCATTTGGATTTTTGATGAATAAGTTATGGGCACTTGATGTTGGACTTTTTCACATTTCAATGCCTTTGGTCCAAAGTGACCTATAATATTTTTCAGTATCACATGCATTTATTTTAAGCTTTTGAAAATTTTCTAAACATAAAACTTGAAGTAGACATCCTAAGCTTTCCAATGCATTTGATCCCACCTCAAAATCATGAAAAATGAAGGCGTTATGTCCTTGGGAAGTTGACCCAAAATTAGGGTTTCAGTCAAAATAACCTATAATGTTTTGGAATGGATGATGACCTTCCAAGATTCAAATCAATTTTTGATGAACATGAAAGTTGTTCATATGGTTCTTAAGAATACGTTTTCTCTTGGGGTCATCTCCATTTGACAAACACATCAAAAGTTAGGTCTCAGTGCATTTCAAAATAGTTAGATGAATTGACTGATCAACTTCTCAAGTCCAAAACTCATATCTTGATGAATTGATGATTGAGGACACTCAAATAAGTTCAAATATGCATGAAATGATTAATTAAAGAACTTCCCTTGATTGTATTTGATCATGGGTTGAGGTTGTTTCATGAGCAAGGCACAATTGATGAATAGATGAATTAGGGTTTCCTTGGGAAACAGGCCTCAAACCCTTTGATTTGCTTTGATCAAAATGATGAATTGAGATAATTGGGAGACATATTTTATGGATGAGAGCTTTGGGAACCATTTCCATGCTTTCTTTCATCTTCTCTTGACCATATCAATGCACATAGGATCTCCTAGAAGCTTTGGATCTTGTGACTGCTCAAGCTACAAACAAGAGATGTTAGTGACATATTTTTGTACTTTTGGTTAGTAAGAAAAATGAGAAAAGCAATAATATACAATTCAAGCATGCTTGGTGATCTCAAACCAAATCTCAAAATATCACACCCAAAGGTAAGGAACCAAGATGCTTATGATCCTTGAGGCAATGCAAATGCAATGTTATGATGTCACGAGGGATCTTATGGTCAAAATTTGGGTCTTACACATATCATTTAACTTGTTTATGTTTATGTAATTTTCAATTTGCTCATTTGAGCCATATATTATGATTGTATATATCTGTTTGTGTATTTTGTTTGTGCTTGTAGTCTTAGGACCTTAAAATACCTAACAAACAACAAAATACCTAAAAATGTTTGGTGGACTGTTGATCTTGATCTGAACTTTTGGACTTAGGATTAGGCAACATTCCATATGCCAAAGGACTTGGCCAAAGCCAACATTTTGAGACCAAGTTATTGTGAACTGAGCCTTCATCTGATGCAAGTCTTGGGATTTATTTGAACTCATTTGTTACATGGTCTTGATGAAATTGTTATTTTGAGCTTGTGTTTAGTGCATTATTCTGAGTTAATCAAGGAATATTTCATCTGACACACGAGAAGACAAAGAAGACTGCTAGTTATGGGATTTACTTGCTTGGATCTGGCCCTCTTTATTTGATGCCTTGATCTTCATGATGTCTGATATTGCTAATTGCTTATTGATTATTGCTTGATTCAAAGTCCAAAGGGAAAGTGGATTTTCTATATGACATTCTTGTCTGTTGGATTGCATCCCATTGGTCAGATCTTTTCAACTCTTAACTTTTAATTTTATACTTAGGATTAGTCTCTTCATCTCCTCCCACTTCTTAAATTTCAAAATATCCCCCCCTTTTCAAAAATATTTTTTGCTTGAATTTTCAAACTTTGACTTTGTTTAAATAATTAGAAACTTTGACCTTGTGCCAATGAACTTTCAAACCTTTTTCTTAAATCAAATTTGTAAATAAATTTAACCATATTGACTTAATATTTCAAAAGATAAAAATAACTAACACTCATTCAAACTCTTGGGCCCCTTTGTGCCAATTTTCACTTAACTTTTGATTAAAAGAAATCCACTCATTTTGAAATTGTTACCACGAACTACGAGGTTTTGATCCCTTAGTTTTATGTTGGTACGTAGGCACAAGACCGAAGGTCTTGTCAAACACAAAAATATAATCAATGAATTTTTTTCACATCCCCACACTCCATTTTTTTTTCAAACATCATTTTATACCAAAAACACATACACACATAAAAAAGGGCTCCCTAGGAGTACCTAGGATACTTTGGGTGCTAACACCTTCCCTCTGTGTAACCAACCCCCTTACCTGTAATCTCTGACATTTTATTAGTTTTTATTTGAAAACTTCTTATCTTTGGGTTTTTTCGTACTTTTCCCTTTTCCTCTAGAAACAATAAAAGCACGGTGGCGACTCTGGTTTTATTGACATCAAGTTTATCCATAGCTTGATGGTCATGAATTTACCGCTACATAAATTAAGTGGCGACTCTGCTGGGGAGTAGTCCTCAGTGGGTTTAGCCTACTTTTTTATGTGTATATATTTGTATATTTGATGTTTGTATATTTGTTTGTATGATATAATATGTATGTTGTGCTTGGTGATCTCTGAGTGGTGACATAAGTTCTAACCTAAACTTGAGTGCAATTAAGATAGGAGGATGGTATAGTCATGTTCAACTTGTGTGGAGTAGTCCTTAACAAGTTGGCTTGAGACCCATCTGCTCAGTGGAGACCCTTTTAGAGTTACTAATGTCACATAAGTTATTTGTGGTTAGTCATTACTTTCTCTAATTTGAGGTTCGAGAAGCTGAGGACCGTAGAACATTTAACCCAACTTGGCCTATTTAGGACGTAGTGCGGAGGCTGTTCAAGTGTAGACCTGATAACAGTTGTTACATGATACTACACTCAGATGAGTTTCTCTTGAGAATGTTATGGATTGATGAGTTAGTCATCGTAACTTATAATATCCGATAGATGAAATTAAGACTCTGGGAACTTTTTAGAACATGATCTACAGGTTTTTATCCTTAATACACTCCTTTGGGATGGTTCTTAACCTGACTCCATGCTCGTGACTCACAACAAACCCTTCATTCTTGGTTGATCCGATCAAGTCTTGACAATATCGATGGAACTTGGATGTTTATAAGGTGAAAACCATAATCCACCAAAATGGATGATTGATCTTGATGATGACTTGATCCATCCCTTGACCTTTGTTTGTGCTTGCCATGTGTGTGATCCCTTGTTTGTGATTGTTGTATTCATGCATTCATCCACATCATAACATTCATCACAGAAAAATAAATTTCAAGGAACTGAGGTCTTATTTGTAAATATTTTCAGACCATCGATTGTGGACGGAAGAACACTAAGAAGTACAGTTTCAGATGTCCTGATTTGAAAGAGCTAAGGAAGTTATCATCCTTTGTATTAGATCCCTTGGACTTCAAGCAATGTCATGGTAAGCTTTTGCTTGTGCTATCAACTGATGTAGTTGAAGGACTCTTGCGTGTTTTGGTTCAGTTTTATGAGCCTCTCTACAGGTGCTTCACTTTTTCTGATTATCAGATTGGGCCTATGTTAGAGGAGTATGCCCATCTCTTGGGAATACCTGTATCTGACATGGTACCTTTTAGCGGACTGAAGGAGATTCCCAGACCTCATATCATAGTTGAAGTTCTTCATCTGAAGAAGTCTGAGATTGAAGCTCATTTGGTAAAGAAAGAAGGTATTCTTGGGTTGACTTTTGAATTCCTCGTTGGAAAAGCTACTGCCTTTGCCCAAGCCGATAGTATGGATGCTTTTAAGGCCATCTTTATGTTGCTCATCTATGGTCTAGCTTTGTTCCCTAACATTGACGATTTTGTTGATGTTAACACCATTAGAATTTTCTTGATTGGGAATCATGTTCCTACTCTGTTGGGTGACATGTATTTTTCTTTACATTTGAGGAATTCTAAAGGTGGTGGAACTATTGTGCGATGTGTTCCCTTTTTGTACAAGTGGTTTATTTCACACTTGCCTCAGACGCCTCCTTTTTTGGAGAACAAACAATGTCTAAGGTGGTCCCAGAGACTTATGTCTCTCACTAATGATGATATTGTTTGGTATGATTTTGCATTGAGTAGTGTGGATATTATTGATAGTTGTGGTGAATTCTCTAATGTGCCCCTCATTGGTACACAAGGAGGAATCAACTACAACCCTGCTTTGGCTCGTCGTCAACTTGGGTTCCCCTTGAGAGATAAACCTAATAACACTCAATTAGAAGGTCTTTTATATCAAGAGGGTAAAGATCCCCAACATTTGAAGCAGAAGATGATGCGTGCTTGGTATAATATGCATAGGAAAGGAAGATCCGAGCTTGGTCCATGCAACTGTGTAGATTTGGAAGCTTACACTATTAGGGTGAAGAAGAGAGCTTTGGAGCTAAAGATGATGTATGCTTGTGAAAGACCTGTGTCTATGGTTGTGGATGAGCCATCAACTCTCCCTAACCAAGATGTAGAGTAGTTGGAAGACACACTCACCAAGATGAAGCAAGAGAGATATATGTGGGAAGAATGGTTCCATGCTTTGAGACGAAAGCATGAGGAGTTTCAGCTTGAGTCGAAAGACAAGGATGCACTTATTGAACTTCTTGAAGACCGAGCAGTGAAGAGAAAGAGAGAGCTAGAGGGTACATCTTCCTCTAGTGTGCCTTAGCCTTCTGGTGCTTGGAAGAAGATTATTGATCAGCTTGTCCTTGAGAAGGCTCAGATGAAGACATCTTTCGAGTCCGAGATTTGACGCATTCGAAGGAAGTATGCGCCCACAACCAAATCATCTAACATTGTTTCTAGGGGATCCTTAGGATGATTAGTTTCCTTTTCTCTTGTATTTGTACTTTGGTTTTTGAAATTGTACTCAGTGTAATCCTTCCAAATTTTATGAATAAAAAGAGATGTTTATGGTCAATCAAAATTGTTATTATTCAAAGATATATATTTGCAAATATAACTTCATATGTTCCTTGAAAATAAACAAAAACATTGCATTTCATGCATCATTTGCATAGCAGTTTTCTTCTGCCAAATGTCTTATCGGTTATTCTTCTATGCTTCAGCCAAGCTGACTCGCCGATATAACACTCACGCTAATCAAACAAAGATCATGGAACATTTGGAACAAGAGAATAGAGAGCTGAAGGACAAGATTGCACGGTTGACTATTATGATGGAGTTTGTTCTTGCTGTGCAGAATCAGTCTTCACCAACTCCCGCAACTCCTCCCCAGAGGACTATCATTTCTGAGGTTGCTACCTCTACTGTTCCTGTTGCTGCTAGCCAATCCAGTCCTTCCATGCCTGCGGGATTCCCGTGGGGAATGCCACCAAACTTTGTGACTGAAGGGTTTGCACCAACCTTTGCCTCTATGTAGGCATCTAGCCCGGTCATGTCTGTGCCGCCTCTAGTTGTTCACACTTTGCCTCATGTTGAGGACACCATCTACCATTTTGAGCCATCTGAGGGCCCAGATGTATATGAGAAGATGGATGAAATGAAGGATCAGTTCCTTGAGCTGCGAAAAGAGTTGAAGACTCTGAGAGGAAAAGACCTGTTTGGGAATAGTGCTACTAAACTTTGCCTAGTGCCGAATGTGAAGATCCTGATGAAGTTCAAAGTCCCTGACTTTGAAAAGTATAAGGGAAACACTTGTCCATGAAGCCACCTTGTTATGTACGCTAGAAATATGTCAACTCAAACTGATAATGATCAGTTATTGATTCACTACTTCCAAGACAGTTTGATCGGTGCTGCTCTGAGATGGTATATGGGGTTGGACAGTGCAAGTGTTTGTACTTTCAATGATTTGGGTGAAGCCTTTGTCAAGAAGTACAAGTATAATGTTGATATGGAGCCCGATAGAGACGAGTTGAGGTCTATGTCTCAGAAGGATAAGGAGACGTTCAAAGAGTATGCTAAGAGGTGGAGGGAACTTGTTGCCTAAATTAATCCTCCATTGGAAGAGAAAGAGATGACGAAGATCTTCTTGAAGACTTTGAGTTTGTTTTACTACGAACGTATGATTTCCAGTGCCCTCAGTGACTTTACCGAAATGGTAAATATGGGGATGAGGTTAGAAGAGGGAGTCCGTGAAGGACGTCTGTCCAAGGAAGAAACATCGTCTAGCAAGAAGTATGGTGGTAGTTTATCCAAGAGGAGGTAGGGGGAAACTAATTCAATAATTGTGGGTAGGCCGAGGAGGCCTCATGTCATAATAAGTTCTCAACCGCGTCAGCATCAACATCAAGTTTCATCAGTAATTCATGTATTTTTCAACAATTCCAAGAATTAATCTGTTTGGATTCAACAACAACAACGTCAACAACAATCGCAACAAAGAACCAACTATAACAACAAAAATAATAATAAAAAAGTTTTGAGAGGAAGAAGGTCTCTTTTGATCCTATTCCTATGTCATATGCAAAATTTTATCCATCTTTGGTTCTCAAGAACCTCATCCAACCAAGAAATCCAACGCAAATTCCCGAGCCACTTCCATGGTGGTTCAAACCTGAACTTCGTTATGCCTTTCACCAGGGAGCCCCTGGCCACGACATTGAGAACTATTATCCATTGAAATACGAAGTACAAAAGCTTGTGAAGAGTGGGATGGTGTCCTTTGAGGACCGTGTGCCTAATGTGAAAGCTAAATGTTGCCCGCACATGGTAATGCTTCAGTCAATATGGTAGATGGTTGTCCTGGGGAGTTCAAGATTTATGATGTCCACTATATCAAAAGATCCTTAGTGGCAATGCATAAAGATATTAGTCTGGTTAGTTAATGTGAGCATGACCATGATGGTTGTGCAATCTGCAGCGTGAACCCCCGTGGATGTGTTATTGTCAAGAGGGATATTCAAAGGTTAATGGATGAAGGTCTTATCCAAATTTTCCAGTCCCGTTACTTGCGAGATAATGTTAATGTGATTGTTCCCGTTTTCAAGACCCCTAAGCAGGTAGTTATCCAGTTCGATAGTAGAAGCAGCAACAACGTTAATGGATCGGTATCGCCGTTAGTAATACGGTTAGCGGGCCCTATTCCGTATGCATCCGATAAAGTTGTGCCTTATCAATATAATGCCACAATGGTGGAAAATGGTCAAGAGATTCCTTTACCAGTAGCAGATTCTGTGGTGAATATAGCTGATATTGCAAAGGTGACCCGTAGTGGTCATGTGTTCGGTCCGGTTTTCCCAAAGGAAATAGAAGATATTTCAATCTATAAGAAGGCGGAAATGCCAGTGGTGAATCCAGTTAGTGCTCCAGTGTGTCAGTCTGGTGAATCCAGAAAACTGAAGACTAATGATGATGATGAAGTATTGCGTTTGATAAAGAGGAGTGAATTTAATGTGGTGGAGCAGTTGCTCCAAACCCCGTCAAAGATTTTGGTGTTGTCTCTGTTGATGAATTATGAGGCACATAGAGAGGCGTTGCAGAAGGTACTCGAGCAAGCTTATGTTGAGCATGATGTTACCGTGGATCAGTTTAACCACATTGTTGCTAACATCACTTCTTGCAATAATATGAGTTTTTGTGATAAAGAGCTTCCCGAGGAAGACAGAAATCACAATCTGGCACTCCATATTTCAATGAACTGCAAGGAGGATGCCATGTCCAATGTGTTGGTGGATACTGGGTCATCTCTGAATGTACTTCCGAAGTCAACTTTGTCAAGACTTACCTACCAAGGCGCCCCAATGAGGTACAGTGGTGTGATTGTCAAAGCATTCGACGGTTCTCGAAAAAACGGCATTAGTGAATTGGACCTTCCTGTTAAGATAGGTCTGAGTGATTTCCATATTACTTTTCAAGTGATGGATATCCACCCGGCCTATAGTCGTTTATTGGGAAGACCATGGGTTCATGAGGATGGAGCTGTGGCAAATACTCTAAATCAAAAACTTAAATTTGTGAAAAACGGCAAGCTTATCGTTGTTGGTGGAGAGAATGCGCTTTTAGTGAGCCATCTGCCATCATTTTCTTATGTTGAAGTTGAGGAGGATGTTGGAACTCCGCTCCAAGCCTTGTCTATTGCTGAAGTGAAGAAAACTGGGGTATCCGTGTCTTCTTTGAAGGATGCTCAGAAAGCTATTGAGACTGGCAGCACTTATCAGTGGGGTCGTGTGGTAGAGATTATCGAGAACAAGAATATAGTCGGATTGGGATTTCAACTAGGGTCGTACAACGTCAAAGCTTAAGATGTGCAACTGAGTTTCCGCAATGGAGGGTTCATTCATGGTAATGATCAACACTCAACTGCTGTAATCAAGGATGGTAACGATGAAGATGAAGATTGCGCCAACTTTGTGATGGATGGCCAGACTTGCAATAATTGGGTTACTGTTGATGTTCCTATTATTGTTCACCGATCTAAGTAATTTGTTTTCATTTTTAAGAAAAATCCTTCTCCTATGCCTAAGGGAGAAGTGAACATTGTTGGGCATTTCAATTATCATCAATAAAATAAAATTTTATTCATCTACATCTATGATGTTTTATGTTTACTTTTTTCTTTTCTGAAAATGGTAATCACAAAAAACATAAATAAATAATAATTTTTCATCTACATGATATTTGGTCCCAATTCACTTCTCTAAAATCAAAATATTAAATCATCATGCAAGTTGGTTCTCAAACCCATTGAATACAATGATCCTACTCCCTCTCCAAACTTTGATTTCCCTGTGTTTGAAGCGGAGGAAGATACTCATGATGAAGAAGTATCTGGTGAATTATCTCGTTTACTTGAGCATGAGGAAAAAGTCATTCAGTCGTTTGAAGAGCATATTGAACTAGTCAACTTGGGTTCCGAAGATGATGTGAAGGAAGTCAAGATTGGGTCTCAGTTGTTTCCAGAGGCTAAGAAGGAGTTGATTGATCTTCTTCGAGAATATTTCGATGTGTTTGCTTGGTCCTATCAAGACATGCCTGGTTTGGATTATGAAATTGTGGAGCATAGATTTCTGTTAAAACCAGAATGCCCGCCGGTTAAGCAAAAATTAAGGAGGACTCATCCTGATATGGCGGTTAAAATCAAAGAGGAAGTGCAGAAGCAGATTGACGATGGTTTTCTTGTAACCTCCAAATATCCGCAGTGGGTGCCCAATATCATGCATGTTCCTAAGAAAGATGGAAAATTCCGCATGTGTGTTGATTATAGAGATTTGAACAAAGCTAGTACGAAAGATGATTTTCCTCTGCCACACATTGATATGTTGGTAGACAATACAACTAAATTCAAAGTCTTTTCGTTCATGGACGAATTTTCCGATTATAATCAAATCAAGATGGCACCTGAAGATATGGAGAATACCATATTCATTACACCCTAGGGAACATTCTATTATAGAGTGATGTCTTTCGGTTTAAAGAATGTTGGTGCAACGTACCAAAGAGCTATGACCACTCTTTTTCATGATATGATGCATAAAGATATTGAAGTTTATGTTGATGACATGATTGCCAAATCAAGTAATGAAGAAAAACATGTTGAGCATTTGTTGAAGCTATTCCAGCGTTTGAGGAAGTACAAACTACGCTTGAATCCCAATAAGTGTACCTTTGGTGTTCGTTCTGGTAAGTTGTTGGGTTTTATTGTCAGTGAGAAGGGTATTAAAGTTGATCCTGCCAAGGTCAAAACAATAAAGAAATGCATGTGCCCAAAACTAAGAAGCAAGTCAGAGATTTTCTTGGCCGCTTGAACTATATCTCAAGTTTCATATCGCATATGACTGCCACATGTGCGCCTATATTCAAGCTTCTTCGGAAAGATCAATCTTGTGATTGGACCGAGGATTTCCAGAAAGCTTTTGACAGTATCAAAGAGTATCTGCTTGAGCCTCTAATTTTGTCTCCGCCTGTTGAAGGAAGACCGTTCATCATGTATCAGACTGTGCTTGATGGGAGTATGGGTTGTGTTCCTAGTCAGCCAGATGAATCTGGAAAGAATGAATATGCAATTTACTACCTCAGTAAGAAGTTCACTACCTGTGAGACTCGGTAATTCTATTCTTGAAAAGACTTGTTGGGCATTGACATGGGTTGCTAAGCGTCTGTGCCAATATATGTTGAATCATACTACTTGGTTGATATCCAAGCTGGATTCAATCAAGTACATTTTTTAGAAGCCTGATTTAACTGGGAGAATTTCCCATTGGCAGATGTTGTTATCCGAGTATGATATTGAATACCGATCTCAAAAAGCTATTAAAGGTATTTTCTTGGCGGACCATTTGGCTCACCAACCGATTGAAGACTATTAGCCAGTGTAGTATGATTTTCCTGACGAAGATATTTTGTACCTAAAAATGAAAGATTGTGATGAACCATTGCTTGAAGAAGGGCTAGAACCTAGTTCCCGTTGGGGCATGGTATTTGATAGAGCTATTAATTCATATGGTAATGGCATTGGGGAAGTGATTATTACTCCTCAATGCACTCATTTTCCTTTTACAGCTAGATTGACCTTCAAGTGTACAAACAATATGGTTGAGTATGAAACTTGCATTATGGGGCTTGAAGAGGCCATTGATCGCAAAATCAAATATCTGGACGTCTATAGAGATTCAGCTTTGGTTGTGAATCAGATCAAAGGTGAATGGGAGACGAATCAACCCGGTTTGATACCATATAGAGATTATGCGAGGAGGATTTCAACTTTCTTTACAAAAGTTGAGTTTCATCATATCCCTCGAGATGAAAATCGGATGGCTGATGCTCTTCCAACATTGGCTTCAATGATTATGGTGAAATTCTGGAATGAAGTTCCTAATTTGACTGTGATGTGTCTTGATAGGCCAACTCATGTATTTGCTGTTGAAGAAGTCAGAGATGAGAAGTCGTGGTATTTTGATATTAAATGTTTCCTCTAAAGTCAGATTTACCCGTCAGGGGCATTTGTGAAAGATAGGAAGACTTTGAGAAGATTAGTTAGCAATTTCTACCTGAATGGTGATGTGCTTTACAAGAGAAACTTTGATATGGTTCTGCTCAAATGTGTGGATAGACACGAAGCAAACTTATTGATGACTGAAGTCCATGAAGGTTCCTTTGGTACTCATTCCAATGGACATGTTATGGATAAAAAGATGTTTAGGGCAGGTTACTATTGGCTGACAATGGAATCTGACTGTTGCAAGTTTGTGAAGAAATGCCACAACTGTCATGTTTATGCTAATAAAATTCATGTTTCTCCGACACTGTTGAATGTCATTTCCTCTCCATGGCCCTTCTCCATGTGGGGAATTGATATGATTGGCATGATTGAGCCCAAAGCTTCAAACGGACACCGTTTTATTTGAGTGGCTATTGATTACTTCACAAAGTCGGTTGAAGCGGCATCGTATGCAAATGTAAACAAGCAAGTTATTGTAAGTTTTACCAAAAATCAGATTGTATGCCGGTATGGTATGCCGAGTAAGATCATTACTGACAATGGGTCGAACTTGAACAATAACATGGTGGAAGCTCTTTGCAAAGACTTCAAGATTACACATCATAATTCTTCTCCCTACAAACCTAAGATGAATGGGGTTATTGAAGCTCCGAACAAGAACATCAATAAGATCATTCAGAAAATGGTTGTGACATACAAAGATTGGCATGAAATACTCCCATTTGCTTTGCATGGGTACCGTACATCCGTCTGCACTTCAACAGGGGCAACCCCTTTCTATCTTGTTTATGGTATGCAAGTTGTGCTCCCAGTGGAGGTCGAGATCCCATCATTGCGTGTCTTGATAGAAGCCAAGTTGACAAAAGTTGAATGGTGCCAAACAAGATATGACCAGCTGAATTTACATGAAGAGAAGACGTTGACTGCCATGTGTCATGGTCAGTTATATCAGCAGAGAATGAAGAAAGCTTTTGATAAGAAGGTTAGACCTCGTGTGTTTAGAGAAGGTGACCTTGTGCTCAAGAAAATTCTATCCTTCAAACTTGATGCTAGGGGAAAATGGACTCCTAATTATGAAGGCTCATATGTTGTTAAGAAAGCCTTTTCAGGCGGTGCTTTTATTCTTACGAATATGGATGGTGAAGAGTTCACTCATCCCGTGAACACCAATGCAGTCAAGAAATACTTCTCCTAAAAAAAGAACATCTCGCTAAGTTGAAAACCCGAAAGGGAGTCTTAGGAAAAAATGAGCGCCTCAGTGGATTGAAAACCCAAAAGGGCGATCCAGGCAAAAGTTAGAGACATAAAACAGAAAATTTATCCCGATAGATTGAGTACCCCACCTTGGGCAATTCAATGCAAAAATAGGGATTATGGCAAGTAACTACATTCGATTGATCCCCAGTCATGGGAACAGTTTTGAGCAAGTCAGTCGGTTCTGATTCGTCATGTTCAACCGAAGCCAAGAGCACAGCGGATATTAAAGTTGGTAGAAGAATTAGTGATCATTGTGTTCAATGTAGCCATTTTCCATGTAAATTACCATTTTCAACTTTTGTAAAGATCTATGGAATCTTGTCATTTACAGACTACCATTTTATTAAATAAAGTTGAGCTTTTTATCCAATTGTATCTACTCTTATTTATTTTTTAGCTAAATAGAATTGAATTTTTATGATGATAATTTTGAAATAAATTAATGAATCAAAATTTTTTTTCTTAAATAATGAAAGCAATTACTTTAAAATAGCAATCAATTTCAGTAAGGAATATCGACAGCAGTCTGAGAATAGGTAAGTCTTGACAATACGAAGCCTTGTTGGTCTTCCTCAAGCAGTTGGTTTGGTAATTTTTCCCAAATAATTCATCATTTATCCATGGTAGAGTTGAGTTGATTACAAATCACTTTCCAGCTGAGTTGTAACCTTCACATCCTCAGCAGTTTGGTTCAAACCCCGTACAGAGTTTTATCTCCTGTAGTCCCCGGCGGAGTTCATTTCTGATTCCCCGCAGAGTTGACAACTTGGATCCTCAGCAAATCTTTTCTCTTTCTCCAGCCAGGGTTGAGATATTCAGAGACAGATCATTTGTATCCATCCCCAGCATATTTCTCCAATTGGTGTTTCCATCTTCTCGAGATTAGCCGAGTGTTGTAGCGATGATTCAAATCTGATATATTTGTATCCTTTGTGATGGTTTTGTCAGCATAATCATCAGTCATATACAAACATATTCATACATCATTTTTTTCTTTTTTTCTTTTTTTATTACATTTGATTTCTTATATCTGATTCCCTGTTTTGGCAATGATATTTCCCCATGCAGGTTTGGTGTGTCTGTCCTCCTTCAATTGTAGAGTGTCGACCCGTTTAAGCAAAAAGAGTTTAACCTTTATCATTCCCCACTGACTTATTTCCTTGTGAATGATTATTATTTCAGTTTCCTCCCCAGTTAATTATATGGATGGAACCACTCCCCTTGAGTTATATCCTCATTGGGTTGAGTCTTTGTTTGACCGTTTCTTTCTAGCTCTTACCTAGATAGATACTTTTGGTCCCCCGAGAGTCTGTTACCCAGTAACTAGTAATATTCTTCTCGATTTGTGACTACTTTACTTTTCCCAATACCCGGTAAAAGTAATCTACTTCCTATATTTTGTTTCCCCAGCGGATTCATTTTCACGTTTCCCCAGGCAGTTTATCCTTGATATGTTCATCCTAACCGGTGACAGATATTCTCTCTTTGTGGTTTTCTACCCAGTAAAAAGGTAGTTATAATCCCTATTTCATTCCCCAGAGAGTTAATCCTTGATATGATCATCCTAACCGATGACGAGTTTTCTTCTCTTTGCGGTCTTCTACCCAGTAACTGGTAGTTGTAAATCCTGCTTCCCCCTGCTAAGTTTATCCTTGATATGTTCATCCTAATCGGTGACGGATATTCTCTCTTTGGTATTCTATCCAGTAACCGATATATATATATATATATATATATATATATATATATATATATATATATATATATATATATATATATATATATATATATATATATATATATAGTTCCTACTTTTTCAGACTGTCTATCCTTGATATGTTCATCCTAACCGGTGACGAATATTCTCTCTTTGGTATTCTATCCAGTAACCGATAGATATAATTCCTACTTTTTCAGGCAGTTTATCCTTGATATGTTTACCTTAACCGGTAACGGATATTCTTCCTATTTCCCCAGGTGGTCTATCATTGATATCTTCATCCTAACCGATGATGAATATTCTTCCTTTGTGTCTATCCTTGATATGTTCACTTTCATCGGTGACAGATATTCTCTTTCTTTGGTCTTCTGCCCAGTAACCGATAGTTGTAAATCCTATTTGATATTTTCCCCAGTAGGCTCTTCTTACCCAGTAACTGGTAATGAATACACCTTCTTTTTCCTCAGCGAGTCATCCTTGATATGTTTACCCTAATCGGTAATGGACGTCTCTCTGTCAGAGTGTAGCACCTCAAATTTGCACCCATCATTGTACATACATTTTCATATTAGGTCATAGCATATCATGGTCCACTGCATGGCATTGCATTGTCCCATTTGCCTCAAGTGCAAGCCAATCAAGAAATTAGGTCAAACTGATCAGGAGATCAGTCCACCAATCAAGCAAAGGCAATTCTCAAGGAGCCAAGGCCCTAGGGCTGGTCCAACATGTTCACATGACTTGGGGATCCATTTGAAGTGTTTTGGTCAAGGATTGGATGTTCAGAGGTCATCAGTCAATGCACAATCAGTCAGAAACCCTAAAAGTCAACTGTAGGTCAACTGTCCATTTAATCAGTGATTTGATGACGGAAATTGGTTTGAGAGGGCTCATTCATGTCCAAATAGGCCTCATATATCATGTCAAACACCATCATGGAAGAATTTGAAGCCAGATTAGAAATTTCCAAAAATGGAAACTGGACCTGTAACTGAAACTTACCAAAAATGGAAAGTCTTGATCCTCAAACTTACATCATGATACAAGTTTCAAATGAATTCTTGCCCAACATGAAAGTTGAAGATCTTGTTCTCCCATTTCCAAAAAGTCCAAGAACTCTCAATTCCCATGTGTGGTTGGCAAGTTATGATCGAATCGATTTCAGAAATTCTTGAACTTCAAAAGGCCATATCTCTCAAACCGTTTGGCCAATTTTGGTGGGGTTTTTTCCTACAAGTCACATTTGATCCCCTCTTTCCAAAAATATAAATTTCATGAGCCAAAACATTGCCAATCAAAATGGAATTTTTGAACCTAGCATATGTGAAATTCAAGTTTGACCAATGGTTGACTTTTTGAATTATGCATTTTTAACACTTGGGGCCAATTGGAACTTGCTTGGAATGTTATTTGCAGCATGTACAAAGGCAAATTCGTGCAAGTACCTACACCCATCACATAGCCATACTTAGTTGCTTGAAATTTGGAAAGAAAGTACATTTTCACCCATGCTACTCCATACTTCCATGAGCCATGCCTTGTACCACAAAACAGCAGAGGTATGGATGATTTTCTGTCAATTGAAACCACTAGAGGCAGCCATAACACAACAGAACTCATTCATGCAAAAACTCATTCTTGGCCATTTTCTCAAAATCTTCCAAAAACCTCAAGTAACCTAAGCAAGCTTTGTTGGTTTTCTTCATCCAAGCAACATCAAACAGCAAATAAAAATCTCATTTTCTGTCAAATGAAATCAGCAGTAGCAGCCAAAAACCACAGAAAACTCATTCTCTAAAAAATCTCATTTTGGCCATTTCTCAAAGAGCAGTCAAAAACTCTCAAAGAACTGAGCCTGGCCTTGCTTAATACTACATCTACACAACATTTTGAACTGGTTTCCATCAATATTCTCCAGCTGGAAAGCCATTTCCCATGGCTGTTTTTCCTCACACATCACCCATGACAGTCCAAGTTTCAAGCCATTGCAAGGGTTTCTGAACCAAACCACCTTCACCAATCATCATTGGAAGGCTTTTGCATCATCTGTTTCGGGCCAAGAAGACCAAAACAACACTGTTTTTCCTTCTGCTTCAAAAATAAGTAAGATTTCGAATCCTCTTTTTTCCAAAATCATGGTGTGTAATGCGTAGATCTCTTTATCCTGATCATTATGAGCTTTGAGTCACTGAAAACGGTTGAGTATTTGTGGAGTTATGTTGTCTCAAAGTTTCATATGTGAATATGTTTTGGTTTGTTTCTCTCATGTTAGCATAAATCATTGAAAACTATTGTTGGATTGTGAACATGTGATGGAAGATGCACGTATTGGTATACCTGTTTTTGAATTTGGAGAAAAAAAAATTCGACCTGGGTTTTGAACATGTTGCTATGTTTACTGTAATATGTTTTCTGCAATATTACATATGTTCTGCAATGTGAATATATTGCTATGTTTACTGTAATATGTTCTGCAATGTGAATATGTTCTGCAATATGTTTACTGTAGCGTTTGTATGTGCCTTGCCTTGTTTCCAAATAAATGCCAAAAGGCCTGGGGCGAGGGGGATTCGAACCCCAGACCTTGGCCTCAAAGCTTCAGATACCAAGTGTTTTACCACTGGGGCGCAATGCCAATTCATTTATTTAACGCCTTCTATGAAATATATATTAAAAAGGAGCGCTGACCTCCCCATTTAAATGAAACGCTGAGTTTCAACACTCAGCAAGGGGCGTTTTGGTCTTTTGGCATTTCATTACATATTTATTCCAATTAAAATCAATTCATCTCAATGTTTATTTCACTTTGTGACACCAACTTACAAAAATCATTGCGCCTCCAATTTTAGTCCAAAAATCATGGGAATTTTTGCATTGTCTTCCTCATGACCTCTAGTATTTTATCATATTTTTTCCAGATTTGTTTGATCAATGGTTTTTAAATGGTGCTAGGGTTTATGACATGTGACCAAATATTATACACTTTGCCAAAACATTTGTGAAATGATGAGAATGTATCCAATAGCTCCCAAAATTTTTGTGCTTAAACTAGACACACTCATGGTGATTTTGGTGTAGAGTTTGTGAATTTATCATTGCTGGTTTGTGAGTTATGAATTTTTGAATTAGGGTGTGACAATTTGTGTCACACCATTGATGCCCAACTTCATGATTTTCATTACCATGCTTCTTGACCTCCAATTGATCTGATTTTTTGCATGAACCTACTCTTGTATGTCTAGTTTACATGTGAGTTTTTTGTGGATTTATTTGTGGCATTTCCTAATTGTTTGAGATTTTCTCCCCTGGTTAGTCATATGTTGACCTTGTGTGACACTTGTTCCCATTTCATTTGTGAAATTCTCATACTTTATTGGATGGACATGAAATTTTACATGAGATAACTAGACATCCTCATCTCTGCCATGGTTTTGATCCCATTCATTTATCATATGCCATCTCTGATTTATGAATTTTCTAAGTTGATACATGTTTGGTTGACTTCTTTGAGCATGTTCAAAATTGCTTTGACTTTCTGATTTTCATTGACTGCCTTCCACTTGTCCAAATGAGATGAAATTTGACATGCTTACCATGATGTGGATTGTGATTGACCATGATTTATTTGGTGATTTTTGGAAATGTTTGAGTTGACTTTTGAGTTAAGTCTTGCTGTTGACTCCTATGAGCTTCTGTTTGCTATACTTTGACCTAAATTGTTCATGAAATGATGATAGTGATTGATATGCATGTGAACCCAATTGGTTGTGTTTCTTGAATGTTTAAACTTGACTTTGATTGGATATCCCTTGCTGTTTTGGCTTTCTCATTCATTTTTGACCCTAGGCTTGCCCTAGTGGTCCTGTTACTCACTTTTGAGCTTGTGTTTTCAGGTTGGCCAACAAATGACCAACGAGACCAATTCTTTTTGTTTGAGCTTGCCTAAATACCATGACTAACTTGTGTGTTTTGTAGGTGGCTTGGCTCACATGCCTAGAGCCTTGTGCCTTGCACATCCATGTGCCTTTAATTAATTGTTGGTGTCTGTTTCCTTTTGCTTTGTTTGAAGTTGCATGCTAACATCTGCTTGACTGTTTCAGGTGCTTTTAGTTGCTCAGTTCCTTGTGAACTTTTGCTTTGCTTTGCTTGTATAAGCAATTTGCATTGAGGTATGTTGCCTAACTCCATGTAGTCTGGAAGACCTGGCCTGTTACTTGGCCAGGCAACTGTCTGAAGCCCTCCTTAAGAGGCAATGTTTGTGGATGTTTAATTTTGTCCTTGCATAGAGTCAAAGACCTCCTAAGTGAAGAGGCAATTGGCAGAACCCAAGGGATAAGCAACCTATCCCCTGCTATTCAGTGTGTCTTCTGCTTTGCTCACACCACTGTGTTGATGTATTGCAGATACAAACCCAAGATCTTGTGCAATTGTACAGTTGAGTCAGTTTCAAATGTGTAGAAGGGTTCCCACTTTCTGAACCCACACATTCTTGTCTTAAGCTCTCCCAGGCCAGGGATAAGAGCAGTGAAGTCTTATCTTCACTCACCTTTCATCTGCTTCACCTTAGCCTCTCAATGGCAAGGTTAAGAGCACATTCACCCAGTTCCAGAGGTTTGTTTGTTGAGGTTGATATGACCCCTCGACTAAAACCTAACCCTTGTTTGAGCCTCTTGTGTGCATATAGTGTGTGCTACCTGTGCTTGTATTTGTTTGACTTGCTTCCTGTGCAAGTTAGGGTTTGTTTAGACTTGCTCCCTGTGCAAGTTAGGTTTTGCTTGGCTTGCTTCCTGTGCAAGTTAAGTGCGTGTGTGGCTTGCTTCCTGTGCAAGTCATGTTTAGGATAGGCTGGCTCCCTGTGCCAGTTAGCTAGAAACCTTAACTTAGGGATGATTTGCATGACAACATCGAGGCTCGAGTCGTAGTCTCCCTAGTTGTGTCTCCCTCTGTTATCTGGTTAGGCTAGTCCTTCATCCCTCTGTAGGGGAACTACATCGCCCTGATCTTCATACCAGATGAAGTATGTAGGCAGGAGATTGAGTTGATCTCTTCGGGCGCCCTTTTTTCTTTTTGTGTGTGTTGTCTGACAGTTGCTAGGCTCGAGTCCCCGACTCCTTAGCAATCTGTTGTCTGTTTGTTTGAGTGTGTGCTTGACAGTTATAGGCTCGAGTCCCCGACTCCCTATTAATCTGTTGTGTTGTTGTATGCTTGGAAGCCGATGTAAGTCCATCGAGTGGCATTTGGGTTCCAGTGTGGGTGTGTTTTTGGTTCGGATGCTGATGTAAGCCCAGTGATTGGCATTTGGGCTCCATGTTTGCCTTCTTGAGTGTGTTTTGGTTCGGATGCTGACATAAGTCCAGTGATTGGCAGTCGGGCTCCACGTTTGCCTTTGCCTGTTTTGTTTGTGTGCGTGTTAGCCGAGCTACGAATGCTCTGATTCTTCTCTCGTCCGAGGAGATACGTATGCATAGGATGCGACATCCTAGCGAGCATGTGTCGTTTCCCCAGTCCGAACTACTTCGACTCTGATGTCTATGCCTGATAGACTAAGTAGGCCCAGGATGCGATATCCTACCGAGTCAGTCTTGTTTGTTTTCTTGTGTCTCTTTCAGCCAGTGTGTGTGTGTGAGCAGTGTTTTTAGCAACCATTTTCCTTTCTATTGTGCGTGGATCCCGTCGAGTACGACGGATGCGTAGGGGTGCTAATACCTTCCCTTCGCATAACCGACTCCCGAACCCATTCTCTTTGGTCGCGAGACCATGTCTTTTCCAGGTTTACTCTGAGCGTTTCCTTTCCCTCTTTTGGGATAAATAACGCACGGTGGCGGCTCTGTTGTTCTTGTCTTCCCGCCGGTTTTTCGCGTGATGCGACAGCTGGCGACTCTGCTGGGGATATAGAATAGTTGACCTGTGCTGGTCCATCTTCCCTGAGCGAGTCTCTCCTAGCGCTCTCTAGGTTAGGGTTTTGGTTGTTGTTTGCTGTTGTATCTTATTGCATTCATTTGTATATATTTGCATTTACTGTTTGCATTTATTAGTTGCATTAAATGTTTGCATTCATTCATATTCATCTGCTGTGCTGCCTGTGTTTCTCTGTTTGGGGGTGGGAGTTACTTGAGGTAAAAGGCCCAATACCCAGGCTATGAGTGAAATCTAGGATACTTAGGAATAGAGTGATTCATGGGAAGCGGGTGGTATTGCGCCACTTAGCGGAACATTGATATCACGAGCAGTTCAGACCCTGGTGGGATATTGTCGTTACATACTTCAGGTGTGTATATGATGGTATTCTGCGAAAGGTTATTTATGCTGCGTTTCTCTTCGACTTTACCCTGGCCTAGATAGCACCCGTGAGTGGGGAGGGTTTGATCATTACAGGTACAGTTGCTGATTGGTTGGTGATGTGTTGGTGACTCTTGGTACTGATGGTGACTGTGAATTATGGGGCATTTATTTCTGGGACGCCAGAGTTCTGTCCGTGGTTTATCAGCGGGTTCCGTTTATTTCGGATCCCCGGGCTGAGTTGAGAGTACTTGTTCAGAGGATCCGTTTGTCACCCGTTCAGTGGTTGTTCCTGTGAAGATAGTGATATAATCTCCGGTTCCGTTTATTTCGGAACCCCCCAAGTTGGATTTATGGTGACTTGATCCCACAGATATGACTGGTTCAGAGAAGTGTTGGGCTTTCAGAAGACTTGGTGGCACAAGGGCCTGCATTCATGCATTTGCATCATATCATCTCGCATTCATCTGCATTCAACTCATGTCTGTCCGTACTCAGGGTCCATTATTTTTTTTTTTTTAACTAAGACTCAGGTTGAGAGACATCCGAATGTTAAAAAATTGTTGATGAAATTTTATCTGTCTCAATGAAACCAAAAAAAAGAGAGGACTGAATATTCCTGGTACGGACGGACATTGCATGTGTGAGTCATACTAACCCATTTGCTGTTTTGTAGGTCTCAGTATTCAACCGGTGCGCATAGCTTGTCTGTTCAGATAACTTGCTGGGGGTCAACAAATCCAAGCTGATGGATCTTCTCAACGCCGATATCCTTGAGCTGAAAGGGATGATGAGGGACTTGTTCAGTGTTGTGCAAGGGCTTGCCTTGGGACAGAAAGCCATGTCTGAGAGATTGGAAGGGATCGAGAAATGGCTGATAGTGGAGAAAGTCCAGGGGAAGGCTCCGTCCTCCGAAGTGAACAAACCTTCTGGTACTGTAGCAGAGAAATCCTCCGACAGTGGTCCATTCAAGAAGAAGGTTGAGCCAGTTGGTGTGCCCGCAAAGAAAGAACGTGGTAAAGATCGTTATCACCCTTACGCTACCACTGTATCCACTCCTGTCAGCAAATCACCTGTTCAACAGCAACAACTGCCACCTCAACAGAAGACACCGAGAGCTGAAAGCCAGGTGAAGAAGAAGAAAGAGGATCGTCAGTTTGAGGAACCACCCGTGACTTACGCCCATCTGTTCCAAAGGTTGATGGATCTTGCTTTAGTACGGCCAAGGATATTGATTCCCATAGAACGGCAGAAGAGGCCACCAAACTATGATGAGAATGCCGAGTGCGAGTTTCACTCTGGGGCACCCGGACACAACATTGAGGGTTGTAGAGCTTTTAAGCATGTCGTCCAGGACATGGTGGACTCCGAGACCATTAACTTGGCCCAGATTATGAAGGGGGATGTCAGCCCTGCGCCCAGAAGGGGTCCTGTAAAAGTCAAGATGGTGAAGAAGGCCAAGAAAGGATTGGAGATGACTGAGGAGGATCAGCTAAAGGTTCCAATGGCTGTGGTCCCAAAACCTCTAGAGCAGGATGGAGTTTTCCCTGTTAGTGATAATTCTTGTGCGATCGTCACCATAGAGGGAAGTGTATTGATGAAAGACACGACCCAGAAGATGAAGGAAGTAGAAATGGACGATGTAAGGTGTGGAGCACCCCGTCTGGCAGTTGAAACCGTCCAGGCAGAGAAGGCCCTTGTTGCTGAGAAAGAGAAGAAGTTGTCCATTTCTTCTTATAAACAAGCTCTGGAGGTGGTGAAGAACAAAGAAGCCCAAGGCTGGGGAAGGATCATTGACATCGTGGTAAAAGCAGACATGTTTGGGGTCGGTTATCAGCCGGGTCAAGAGTCGTCTAGACCAAATAGAGGATGTCGCCCACCATACACCTTCGTCAGTGCAGGGATGTTGGATCCTGGTCATGCCCGTTCAGTGGATGAAGATGTTGACAGCAACCGCGAGCTTGAGGCGTGGATAAAGTCGTGCGTACCAGGCAACTGGAAGGCTTCCAAAAGCATCACTGTCACTCATCTAGGAGTGTAGTATTTCTGTGTTTTAATCTTGTTTGCATGAAAGCCGTACGTTTTGCCCGAAGCGTACTGGTCCATTGTAAGGGCCACCTCATGTGTTTCATTTTGCAACATTTTGCATCAGTAATGAATGGATGTTTTTTGTAATTAAAAGCGGCGTTCCCTGTTTTTCACTTTTTGCAGTTTTAAAAAAATAAAATAAAAATGGCAATGTTTTTATTCTCTTTCCTTTTGATTCATTTGGTTCCGACCTTAAAAGTGATTCTCTCGAGCTCATCGATAACAATTTGGTTACACCTCTATATGACTTCGACAATCCAAGCTATCATGCCGAAGAAGAAGGCGCGGAAGATTGTGATCAGCTGGAATTAGCCAGGTTGTTGAAACAAGAGGAGAAGGTGATTCAACCGCACGAGAAGCGAGTCAAGTTTGTCATCTCAGGTACCGCCGAGGTCAGAAGGGAAAGTGAAAGTTGAGGCCGCTTCAGAGGCAAGTTGAGAACAGAATGGTAGCCCTGTTAGAAGAGTAGGTTGATACGTGTGCCTGGTTGTATCTAGATACACCAAGGTGGAATACCAACGTTTTGGGGCATAAACTACCATCAGGAGGAGACTGTGCAAAAGCTGAGGCCGACAAAGGATGAGAAAGATGAGAAGGTGTGAATAGACTATCAAGATGCGAGCAGAGCTAATCTGAAAGATGGATTCCCGGTACATCACAATGAGGTGTTGGTTGATTATATGGCTCAGGTCTCAGTGTTTATCTTCATGGATGACTTCTTGGCCCAGACCAGATTGAGTTGTTGCCAGATGATATGAAGTAAACCAGGTCCATCACACAAGGGGCACCTTCTTGTTCTAAGTTGATGTCGTTCCGTCACATGAGGCCGGTGCCACGTATCAGAGGTCTACGGTGACTTTGTTTCGTGATATGATTCATCGTGAAAGCAAATGCCATGTTGATGACATGATGGCAAAGTCCCAAGCAGAACAGGGGCATCCGGTAGACTGGGGGCAAGTTGTTTGACCGGTTGAGATAACTCATACTTTTGAGTCTGAAGCAGTGCACTTATGGAGTGTTGTCCATCAAGCTACCGAGGCTTGTTGAGAGCGAATCAGAGGAATCGAGGTCGATCCTGCTAAAAAAAAAAAAAAAAAAAAAGAGAGGGTAAGTTGTAAGAACCTCTGATTCCGATACCTCAGTGAAAGAAATAACTGTTAATCCGGTACTTGATAATCCTCGAGGGGTCTACGAGGTGCGTATTGAGTCAGCATGACTAGTCTTGTCGAAAAGAGTATGCAATTTACCTAAGCAAAAAGTTTATCGACTGTGAAACAATACACTCACTGTTCGAAAAAACTTGATGTACTTCGGCATAGGCTTCTCGCCGACTGAGACAGTGTATGCTGATTCATACCACTTTGTGGATGTCCAAAATGGATCTGATCAGAGATGTGTTTGAAGAAGCTAGTAGCAACCCATGGAAAGGTTATCAACCAAGGAAGTTTGAGGTCCCTGATGAGGACATCTCGAGGTACTCAAATCGAAAGATTGAGAGTGACTGATCCCGGAGGAGGGGTCTGACCCCGAATCCGAACGGATTCCGATGTCTGAGGGGGAATGAGATGAGGTGAATAAGGTAGTGCTTCCCGGATCACAGTTGGTTGCACCAACAATGGTGGCTAAACATAAAGTCTGTACCCTGGATATTGAACCTAGGGATGTGCATCTACCTGGGGCAGTGTCTTCCTCACAGAGGTGTGAGAAATCAGAGAAGATTGAATGGATAAGGACACAGAATGACACGTTGGGACCAGCTGAGGAAAAGGGCTGACAGTTGCTTGACATGGGGCAATTGTACCCAGTGAACGAAGCATGTTGTTAACTAAGAAGTGTGACCTCGCGTGTACCACGTGGAAGAGTTGGTTGAAAAAGATCCTTCCTCCTCAATACGATTGCGGGGCAAATGGATGAGCAGTTATGAATGTCCATTTGTGGTCAAGAAGGTTTCCCCTGACAGAACCTTGTAGTTGACGACCACGGATGACGACGATTTTCCGTTCCCTGTGAATGCGGACGCAGTTAGAAAATACTTCGTGAAAGAGACCCGCTGGACAAAAAGAATAAAGAGTCCAGGCAAAAATGGGCATCCCGGCGAACCAAGAAAAAGGAGAAAAAGGTTCGGGCAAAAGTTAGGGATAATAAATGAAAAGAAAAACTGTACACCCGGCAAGTTGAAAACCCGCAAGGGCGACTTGGGCAAAAAAGGGTATCCCGGTGGACTGAAACCCGAAAAGGCGGTCCAGGCAAAAGAGGGAATGAAACGAACAACTGCGTCCAGCATGATCATTTGTGCTCATGATGACTTGGATAATCTCCGACAGAGACTGATCGGAAGCGTCTTGTTCAGAAGACAGAAGGTGCGGAAAGTCTTGAGGACATATGAGGTGTAACCGAGTTGGAACCCGATGAGATCACAGTTTCACGTTGCCATTAGGATAGATTTTTTTCTTTTATGTGCAATCACCTCTTTCCAGGGTTTGCTTCTTGTGTGTTGCTCAATTCTGAGCCATCTTTTATTCCAGTCAAATAAAGCGTGTGTTCGGTCAAATAAATTTTGTTTTTGTGTCATTACTGTTTTGATTACGAAAACGTCTATTCATTTTGATAAGAATATTTTCATTTTTGAAACATAGAGGTCCCTTCGATGCATGCTTATGAGGTTGAAATCTGGAAATATTACTCGGAAGTTTGAGTAACCTAAGTGTTGAAATATCAGAACACCTGGGGCATACCTGGGGCACGTTTTTATATAACAATCTCTTGTGCAGGTGCTGTTAGACATCTTCATTCACTTGCCAGTGGTAATATGAACCTTTTTGACGAAGAGATCCCCTCAGAGTCCAACCAGGGGCAAGGGATAGATGAATCGTGAAAAGACGGTGAAGGATTACGACAACGATCCTGGAAAGTTAATCAAGAAGACTCTTCAAAGTCTGATGATTGGAAAGTATGTATGAATCCCAAGAGTTCAACCTCCGTGAAGTATGGCCGAGTTGGGAATACAAGATGATGGAGCAGAAAAGTCCAGAAAAGTCTGGGAGTCCTTAAAAGTGGAAAGGTCAACACTATGGGTGGATGATGGATACCAGTGTTCGACGAGTCGACCGACATCCCTGTCAAACAAGCTGTATCTCCCCAGAGGATTGAGAGTGTGATCTCCCTGGCAGATTCGAGATCGTTGTCTCCTCAGCAAGCCTGAAGGTTGTCACGTCCCCAGCAGGGGCAGGGGCAGGATGTTTCTCAGGATGGAGGACGTCCCCAGCCCAAGCCAGTATTGAAGCTATCAGAATTATTTTCCCCTGCAGAGATACCTGTGGACAGTACCTTCTTTTCCCAGCAAATCTAAGGATTGCTTCTCCCCAGCAGGCCTATGCTTGCAGATTTCCCCAGTTGAGAATCCCCGCTGAGCGCCTGGCAGTTATTTCCCTCGGGAGCACCCCAGTGGAGTTTTTCTGTAGACCGTTGGTGTGTTCCCCAACAATTGGTTTTGTGATGCTATCATCTCCAGTGGGGCCGTGAGTGCTTATCCCAAGCAGGTTTGGGGAATTCATCTCCAGTATGATATGACGTGCTATCATCCTCGACAGAGTTGTTACTCTCGCCACTATGGTTGTTCTCTCCACTAGGATTGTTCTCCTCAGCAGAATGGTGTGGTTTTTCCTCAGCAAGTTCCCCGAGTGGAGCGGGTTTTATGAAATGCATCACCAGCAGTGATTCTCCTACATATGGATTGGTTGGGTCGTCCCTAGTGGAGTAGTATTTATTTCTCCAGCAGAGTTCATCCTACCAGTGGATTGGACGGGTTTCTGTAGTAGACTGATATCTGCATCCCCAGCTGAGTTGATTCTACCCATGGATCGCGTGGGTTATCCCTAGAAGAGTAACAGACATTCTCCAAAGCAGGGTTTATCCTATCTGAAGATTGGTTGAGTCTTCCTCCCAGTGAAGTCGCTTTACCATTCCCCAGCACAGTTCCTGGAATTCCCCGGTGTTGTCTCTGAAGGAGACGTGTGTTTATGCATTCATCATTTAGATAAGCATAACATATTGCATCATTAGTGCATAGCATTTCCATAATCATGGGGCATTGTGTAAAGCAAGAAAAAACTCATGCATCAACATTGCAAGCATATCCATTAGCCCTAGGCCGTGGCGACCAGCCGAGGTTGGGTTGTTGGAAAGAGTTTAGCATTGCGCCATTGGATCGGCTTCAGGATTGGGTTCATCAGCATGGTTGAGAGGTTGGTGTTTTCCCAACAAGTGATTCCTCAGTCGAGTGGGTATCCCCAGCAGTGTTACTCCCCAATTGTTAGCGTCTTGCCAACTTGGGTCTTTTTTCCTTAAGCAGATATGGGTGTGTCTGATCTCTCCATGTAGAGTCTACCCCTTAAGCAGAAAGTGTCAATCTTTTCCTGCCATTTCCCCACTGAGATACATCCTCGTGGATGACGGTTGCTTCCGTTCCCTCCCTAATGGGATGGGTTTTCCCTATTGAGTTCTTTCCTCATTAGGATGAGTCTTGATTCAGTCTGCCTTTTTGGATCGATCCTAAATTGGCTTCTTGTTGACTATCTCTTGTGCTGCCCTGGGGCATAAATGAATAGTCGCTCACTAACCGACACTCATTCATTTCATCCTCAGCGGAATTTGTTGTTGGCTTCTACCTACGAACCGGTAGTTGTAAGTCCTATCTTTGTGGTTTTCTACCTACAAGCTGGTAGTTGTAAAATCCCACTTTCATCCCCTTGGTGGAGTTAACCCCTTGTGCTCATCCCGATGATGACTGGTTACTTTTCCACTGGCCTCTACCTACAAATCAGTAGTTGTAAGTCCTATCTTTGTGGTTTTCTACCTACTAGCTGGTAGTTGTAAAATCCCACTTTCATCCCCTTGGTGGAGTTAACCCCTTGTGCTCATCCCGATGATGACTGGTTACTTTTCCATTGGCCTCTACCTACAAATCAGTAGTTGTAAGTCCTATCTTTGTGGTTTTCTACCTACTAGCTGGTAGTTGTAAAATCCCACTTTCATCCCCTTGTTGGAGTTAACCCTTTGTGCTCATCCTATCGATGACTGGTTACTTTTCTGTGGTTTTCTGCCTACTAACCAGTAGATGTAATCCCCTCTTTGCAGTTATCAGTATCCGGTTCGTGATATTGACATTCTTTCCCCTCTGGATACTTGCCTTGATCAAGCAGTATTGTCCCCAGTGGGTCTTCCCCTTCTTTTTGGATACTTGCTCCAAATAAGCAACTTTATCCTCTTTTGATTGGTCATCTTTTGCATACCTAGTCTGGTACCCAGATGCCTTTCTTTTCGGTCAATTATTCATTTAACAACCTACAACCCGGTTATGGATAATCTTCCATGCGAGTGCATTATCTACGTTTTGACGGCTATAGATAATATGTACTTATGTCTTTCCGGTATTCAGACCGAAGAAGTTTCCGACGATCAGGTCGATGTACTTATGTCTTTCCGGTATTCAGACCGAAGGAGTTTCCGACGATCAGGTCGATGTACTCATGGCATTCAGGCCAATTTTCCGGTATTCAGACCGAAGTGGCACTCAGGCCAATCTCCCGGTATTCAGACCGAAGAAGTTTCCGACGATCAGGTCGATGTACTTATGTTTTTCCGGTATTCAGACCGAAGGAGTTTCCGACGATCAGGTCGATGTACTCATGGCACTCAGGCCAATTTTCCGGTATTCAGACCGAAGTGGCGATCAGGCCAATCCGATTTTCAAATCGAAGAAGTTTTCCTCCTCTCCGTTGGTGTCGATAAACGTCGAGTTTTTCCTATTCGTCCTATGACGTCTAGTCGTACCTATCCCCACGTGGATTTACCTCTCCGTTGGTCTTGGTAAACGTTGAGTTTTTCCCATTTCGTCCGTTGACGGATGGTTGTATCCCTTCCAGTCATTCATTAATGTCTGGTCACCTCTCTGTTGGTCTTGGTAAACGTTGAGTTTTTCCCATTACGTCCTCTGACGTATGGTTGTATATCTCTTCCAGTCATTCATTAATGTCTGGTTACCTCTCCGTTGGTCTTGATAAACGTCGAGTTTTTCCTAGTTGTCCGTTGGCATCTAGTTGTGATTTCTTTTCCCATTCATCGTCGTTGCGATGTCTGGACGTGGCCGTACCCTTTGAAAAATACCCAGTAATAAATATCAAACCCCAGTGGACGTTCCCATTGGTGGATCCTTGTATTGTGCAAATTCTACGGTTCTTGGTATTCAATCCCTGTTTACCCTGAAAGTCTGACAGCCGTTGCTCTCATCCATTCGGGTTCCCAGCTGATTGAATAGGGGCAGCTGTAGCACCTCAAATTTGCACCCATCATTGTACATACATTTTCATATTAGGTCATAGCATATCATGGTCCACTGCATGGCATTGCATTGTCCCATTTGCCTCAAGTGCAAGCCAATCAAGAAATTAGGTCAAACTGATCAGGAGATCAGTCCACCAATCAAGCAAAGGCAATTCTCAAGGAGCCAAGGCCCTAGGGGTGGTCCAACATGTTCACATGACTTGGGGATCCATTTGAAGTGTTTTGGTCAAGGATTGGATGTTCAGAGGTCATCAGTCAATGCACAATCAGTCAGAAACCCTAAAAGTCAACTGTTGGTCAACTGTCCATTTAATCAGTGATTTGATGACGGAAATTGGTTTGAGAGGGCTCATTCATGTCCAAATAGTCCTCATATATCATGTCAAACACCATCATGGAAGAATTTGAAGCCAGATTAGAAATTTCCAAAAATGGAAACTGGACCTGTAACTGAAACTTACCAAAAATGGAAAGTCTTGATCCTCAAACTTACATCATGATACAAGTTTCAAATGAATTCTTGCCCAACATGAAAGTTGAAGATCTTGTTCTCCCATTTCCAAAAAGTCCAAGAACTCTCAATTCCCATGTGTGGTTGGCAAGTTATGATCGAATCGATTTCAGAAATTCTTGAACTTCAAAAGGCCATATCTCTCAAACCGTTTGGCCAATTTTGGTGGGGTTTTTTCCTACAAGTCACATTTGATCCCCTCTTTCCAAAAATATAAATTTCATGAGCCAAAACATTGCCAATAAAAATGGCATTTTTGAACCTAGCATATGTGAAATTCAAGTTTGACCAATGGTTGACTTTTTGAATTATGCATTTTTAACACTTGGGGCCAATTGGAACTTGCTTGGAATGTTATTTGCAGCATGTACAAAGGCAAATTCGTGCAAGTACCTACACCCATCACATAGCCATACTTAGTTGCTTGAAATTTGGAAAGAAAGTACATTTTCACCCATGCTACTCCATACTTCCATGAGCCATGCCTTGTACCACAAAACAGCAGAGGTATGGATGATTTTCTGTCAATTGAAACCACTAGAGGCAGCCATAACACAACAGAACTCATTCATGCAAAAACTCATTCTTGGCCATTTTCTCAAAATCTTCCAAAAACCTCAAGTAACCTAAGCAAGCTTTGTTGGTTTTCTTCATCCAAGCAACATCAAACAGCAAATAAAAACCTCATTTTCTGTCAAATGAAATCAGCAGTAGCAGCCAAAAACCACAGAAAACTCATTCTCTAAAAAATCTCATTTTGGCCATTTCTCAAAGAGCAGTCAAAAACTCTCAAAGAACTGAGCCTGGCCTTGCTTAATACTACATCTACACAACATTTTGAACTGGTTTCCATCAATATTCTCCAGCTGGAAAGCCATTTCCCATGGCTGTTTTTCCTCACACATCACCCATGACAGTCCAAGTTTCAAGCCATTGCAAGGGTTTCTGAACCAAACCACCTTCACCAATCATCATTGGAAGGCTTTTGCATCATCTGTTTCGGGCCAAGAAGACCAAAACAACACTGTTTTTCCTTCTGCTTCAAAAATAAGTAAGATTTCGAATCCTCTTTTTTCCAAAATCATGGTGTGTAATGCGTAGATCTCTTTATCCTGATCATTATGAGCTTTGAGTCACTGAAAACGGTTGAGTATTTGTGGAGTTATGTTGTCTCAAAGTTTCATATGTGAATATGTTTTGGTTTGTTTCTCTCATGTTAGCATAAATCATTGAAAACTATTGTTGGATTGTGAACATGTGATGGAAGATGCACGTATTGGTATACCTGTTTTTGAATTTGGAGAAAAAAAAATTCGACCTGGGTTTTGAACATGTTGCTATGTTTACTGTAATATGTTCTGCAATATGTTTACTGTAGCGTTTGTATGTGCCTTGCCTTGTTTCCAAATAAATGCCAAAAGGCCTGGGGCGAGGGGGATTCGAACCCCAGACCTTTGCCTCAAAGCTTCAGATACCAAGTGTTTTACCACTGGGGCGGAATGCCAATTCATTTATTTAACGCCTTCTATGAAATATATATTAAAAAGGAGCGCTGACCTCCCCATTTAAATGAAACGCTGAGTTTCAACACTCAGCAAGGGGCGTTTTGGTCTTTTGGCATTTCATTACATATTTATTCCAATTAAAATCAATTCATCTCAATGTTTATTTCACTTTGTGACACCAACTTACAAAAATCATTGCGCCTCCAATTTTAGTCCAAAAATCATGGGAATTTTTGCATTGTCTTCCTCATGAACTTTAGTATTTTATCATATTTTTTCCAGATTTTTTTGATCAATGGTTTTTAAATGGTGCTAGGGTTTGTGACATGTGACCAAATATTATACACTTTGTCAAAACATTTGTGAAATGATGAGAATGTATCCAATGGCTCGCAAATTTTTTGTGCTTAAACTAGACACACTCATGGTGATTTTGGTGTAGAGTTTGTGAATTTATCATTGCTGGTTTGTGAGTTATGAATTTTTGAATTAGGGTGTGACAATTTGTGTCACACCATTGATGCCCAACTTCATGATTTTCATTACCATGCTTCTTGACCTCCAATTGATCTGATTTTTTGCATGAACCTACTCTTGTATGTCTAGTTTACATGTGAGTTTTTTGTGGATTTATTTGTGGCATTTCCTAATTGTTTGAGATTTTCTCCCCTGGTTAGTCATATGTTGACCTTGTGTGACACTTGTTCCCATTTCATTTGTGAAATTCTCATACTTTATTGGATGGACATGAAATTTTACATGAGATAACTAGACATCCTCATCTCTGCCATGGTTTTGATCCCATTTATTTATCATATGCCATCTCTGATTTATGAATTTTCTAATTTGATACATGTTTGGTTGACTTCTTTGAGCATGTTCAAAATTGCTTTGACTTTCTGATTTTCATTGACTGCCTTCCACTTGTCCAAATGAGATGAAATTTGACATGCTTACCATGATGTGGATTGTGATTGACCATGATTTATTTGGTGATTTTTGGAAATGTTTGAGTTGACTTTTGAGTTAAGTCTTGTTGTTGACTCCTATGAGCTTCTGTTTGCTATACTTTGACCTAAATTGTTCATGAAATGATGATAGTGATTGATATGCATGTGAACCCAATTGGTTGTGTTTCTTGAATGTTTAAACTTGACTTTGATTGGATATCCCTTGCTGTTTTGGCTTTCTCATTCATTTTTGACCCTAGGCTTGCCCTAGTGGTCCTGTTACTCACTTTTGAGCTTGTGTTTTCAGGTTGGCCAACAAATGACCAATGAGACCAATTCTTTTTGTTTGAGCTTGCCTAAATACCATGACTAACTTGTGTGTTTTGTAGGTGGCTTGGCTCACATGCCTAGAGCCTTGTGCCTTGCACATCCATGTGCCTTTAATTAACTGTTGGTGTCTGTTTCCTTTTGCTTTGTTTGAAGTTGCATGCTAACATCTGCTTGACTGTTTCAGGTGCTTTTAGTTGCTCGGTTCCTTGTGAACTTTTGCTTTGCTTTGCTTGTATAAGCAATTTGCATTGAGGTATGTTGCCTAACTCCATGTAGTCTGGAAGACCTGGCCTGTTACTTGGCCAGGCAACTGTCTGAAGCCCTCCTTAAGAGGCAATGTTTGTGGATGTTTAATTTTGTCCTTGCATAGAGTCAAAGACCTCCTAAGTGAAGAGGCAATTGGCAGAACCCAAGGGATAAGCAACCTATCCCCTGCTATTCAGTGTGTCTTCTGCTTTGCTCACACCACTGTGTTGATGTATTGCAGATACAAACCCAAGATCTTGTGCAATTGTACAGTTGAGTCAGTTTCAAATGTGTAGAAGGGTTCCCACTTTCTGAACCCACACATTCTTGTCTTAAGCTCTCCCAGGCCAGGGATAAGAGCAGTGAAGTCTTATCTTCACTCACCTTTCATCTGCTTCACCTTAGCCTCTCAATGGCAAGGTTAAGAGCACATTCACCCAGTTCCAGAGGTTTGTTTGTTGAGGTTGATATGACCCCTCGACTAAAACCTAACCCTTGTTTGAGCCTCTTGTGTGCATATAGTGTGTGCTACCTGTGCTTGTATTTGTTTGACTTGCTTCCTGTGCAAGTTAGGGTTTGTTTAGACTTGCTCCCTGTGCAAGTTAGGTTTTGCTTGGCTTGCTTCCTGTGCAAGTTAAGTGCGTGTGTGGCTTGCTTCCTGTGCAAGTCATGTTTAGGATAGGCTGGCTCCCTGTGCCAGTTAGCTAGAAACCTTAACTTAGGGATGATTTGCATGACAACATCTAGGCTCGAGTCGTAGTCTCCCTAGTTGTGTCTCCCTCTGTTATCTGGTTAGGCTAGTCCTTCATCCCTCTGTAGGGGAACTACATCGCCCTGATCTTCATACCAGATGAAGTATGTAGGCAGGAGATTGAGCTGATCTCTCCGGGCGCCCTTTTTTCTTTTTGTGTGTGTTGTCTGACAGTTGCTAGGCTCGAGTCCCCGACTCCTTAGCAATCTGTTGTCTGTTTGTTTGAGTGTGTGCTTGACAGTTATAGGCTCGAGTCCCCGACTCCCTATTAATCTGTTGTGTTGTTGTATGCTTGGAAGCCGATGTAAGTCCATCGAGTGGCATTTGGGTTCCAGTGTGGGTGTGTTTTTGGTTCGGATGCTGATGTAAGCCCAGTGATTGGCATTTGGGCTCCATGTTTGCCTTCTTGAGTGTGTTTTGGTTCGGATGCTGACATAAGTCCAGTGATTGGCAGTCGGGCTCCACGTTTGCCTTTGCCTGTTTTGTTTGTGTGCGTGTTAGCCGAGCTACGAATGCTCTGATTCTTCTCTCGTCCGAGGAGATACGTATGCATAGGATGCGACATCCTAGCGAGCATGTGTCGTTTCCCCAGTCCGAACTACTTCGACTCTGATGTCTATGCCTGATAGACTAAGTAGGCCCAGGATGCGATATCCTACCGAGTCAGTCTTGTTTGTTTTCTTGTGTCTCTTTCAGCCAGTGTGTGTGTGTGAGCAGTGTTTTTAGCAACCATTTTCCTTTCTATTGTGCGTGGATCCCGTCGAGTACGACGGATGCGTAGGGGTGCTAATACCTTCCCTTCGCATAACCGACTCCCGAACCCATTCTCTTTGGTCGCGAGACCATGTCTTTTCCAGGTTTACTCTGAGCGTTTCCTTTCCCTCTTTTGGGATAAATAACGCACGGTGGCGGCTCTGTTGTTCTTGTCTTCCCGCCGGTTTTTCGCGTGATGCGACACAGAGCATGTTATCTTCCTACCCAATAACCAGTAATAAATAATGTACTTTTGGTACTCTTGTGTTGAAGATCTTTCTTCCCCAGTTGAGTTTGAGTGCGTATTTCATCAGTGAAGTCTCCAATTCCCTGCTTGGTTCGAGTATTTCAGTCTTATTCTGATTTACCTGTTTCCCTTGCAGATTTTCCTTTATCCCAATACCGAGTCCTTCCATTGATTTATTTTCATGGAATTCCCCTCGTATCTCCAGCATTTTTTAAATCGTAGCCTGGCCTACGCATAATTTTTTATCCCCAGAGTCTCTGTCTCCCCAGTGAGTTTTCCTTATGGAATGCATTATGCTCATGTGGACTTTCAGTCTCTCTGAATTCTGTAGCGATAAATTCATGACCATTAAGCTATGGATAAACTTAACGTCAATAAAACCAGAGTCACCATCGCGCTTTTATTGTTTCCAAAGGAAAAGGGAAAAGTACGAACAAAACTCAAAGATAAGAAGTTTTCAAATCAAAACTAATAAAATGCCAGAGATTACAAGTAAGGGGGTTGGTTACATAGAGGGAAGGTGTTAGCATCCAAAGTGTCCTAGGTACTCCAAGGGAGCCCTTTTTTATGTGTGTATGTGTTTTTGGTATAAAATGAGGTTTGAAGAAAATAGAGTGTGGGGATGAGAAAAGAATTCATTAATTATATTTTTGTGTTTGACAAGACCTTCGAACTTGTACCTACGTACCAATATAAAATTGAGGGATCAAAACCTCGTAGTTTGTGGTATCAATTTCAAAGTGATTTGATTTTCTTTTAACAAAAATTTAAATTTATTAGAGGTACAAAAGGCCTAAAAGAGTTTGAATGAGTTTTATTTCTTTTTGTCTTTTGAAATTTTAAGTCAATATGATTAGATTCATTTACAAGTTTGATTTAAGAGAAAAAAAATTTAAAAATGAAATGGAATAAGGCCAAAGTTTCTAATTTACAAAAGAGTCCAATTTTAGAAATCACAATCAAAGAAGATTTTAAAAAGGGGGGAGAGATTTGAAATTTAAGAAAGTGGGAGGAGATGAAGAGACTAATCCTAAGCATAAAATTTAAAAGTTAAGGGTTGAAAAGATCTGACCAATGGGATGCAATCCAATAGACAAAAATGTCATATAGAAACCCACTTTTCCTTTGGACTTTAAATCAAGCAATTTCAATAATCAAGTAGCAAAATGAAGAGCGAGGCATCAAATAAAGATGGCCACATCCAAGCTAGCAACTTCATAGTCTTCTTCTTAATCTTCCCATGTATCAGATGACATACTCCTTGAATGGCTCAGAATAAGGCATTAGACACAGGTTCAAAGTAACATTTGCATCAAGACCATGTAGTAGATGAACTCAAGTGGATCCCAATACTTGCATTAGATGAAAGCTCAAATCTCAATAACTTAGTCTCAGAAGTGTTGGCATTGGCCAAGTCCTTTTGCATAGGGAATGTTGCCTAATTCTAAGTCCAAAGCTCAGATCAAATCCAACAGTCCACACAAACATTTTTTAGGGTTTTTGTTGTTTATTAAGTCTTTTAAGGTTCTAAGACCACAAAGACAAATAAGGTACACAAACAAGTATATACAATCACAATTCATGGCTCAAGTGAGCAAATTGAAAATGACATAAACATAAACAAGTTAAATGATATGTAAAAATGGCAAATGATAAATGGCTTGAATTTAAATTGTGTAAAGTAAATGACTTGAAATTAAAAGGGTTAGTCAAATGTTAGTTGATTAGAAGTTAATGGAGTTTCGCTTTTTAATTGTTTAAATCATTCTTTGGAGAACACTCAACCCTCTATTCACAAGCATGGATCCTTGAACCAAGACATCTTCCAAAGGATGGAAAAAAGGCCAAGTTTCCACACAATACCATGAAAGGGGGGAGACTTACAATCTCACTTACTAGAATGCTATGCTTTTGGGTCAAAAGTTAGCGTTATGTAAAGCAATCGTAATTAGACTTATGTAGAAGTCACAACTATCTAAGGTCGGGCAATAGAAATTTTGGTGTTAATACATGTTAGAGATATGGTATAATGGACCATACTCCTAAAACATACCACACACAAAAAGAAAATGATCAAAACATAGACCTAATCTCATCCATACTTGTATTGGTTCATCTAACACAAAGTTATTGATGAACCAATTAGCCTTAGGATATTGACACTTCATTGGTCAATGAGAGGGATGGGATAGAATGGGATTGAAGATGAAGAGGGAGGGGAAATGAGACAAACAGAAATTGGTCATGGGAGGAATTTATCAAATTAAAATCATTCATTCATTTTGGGAGATGAAATGTACATTTCATTAATCCCCTAAATCCAATGATTATTATCCAATAAAAGTCAAATCAACCTTGACCAAGGCCCAAACACATAGTCAAACTTCACAAGCCATTAAAGATGGCTCAACATGATTTCTACACAATTAAACAATTAAAAATCAAATTAAAATGCATTTTAATTAATATATGTTTGATCAAAAATCTAAAACCTCTTCAAAACACCAAATAAATGGCCAAGAGATTTATCCTAGGTCAAACAAGGTCAAAGGACCTTGGACAAAACATTTCATTATTTTTGAAAAGTCAAAAGTATTTTTAAACAATTAAAAATATGCACAAAACAATTAAATCATGAAAAATATAAAATTTATCCAAAAAATAATTTTAATTCAGAAAATAAAAGAGAAAAATAATTGAAATTTTTTCGTGAAAGTCTCATATTTTTTGGCTTAATAATGAAATTAATATGAATTAATTAAAAATAAGAAATTAAATGAAATAAACAAAAATTCAAAAAAATAAGAACCATCTGATCTCCCTCATTAATTGAGGTGGCAGATCAGATGGTGATAAGTGCGCGTTCCACATGTGCCTTGGTTAACTGAGAGACACGTGTGGTAATCAAAAGCAACGCCCAAGATTAAAAGAATTTAAATGGATCATATGGTTGAGATGCATGACAACAAATCGACGGAGCCAGGGCTCCGGTCTTCTTCTCTGGTGAAAAAGCAAGACATTTAAAAAGATACAAATATAAAAAGATACAATCGAATCTGGCCTCAATTTTGTCCAATTCCAAGTATATAAAAAGATACAGAGATTTGAATTTTGAGGATCATGAACTGAGTTGCTTCGATTTAACCTCAAAGCAACTCAATCTTCTTGCCTTCATTGATAGGACTTCAGACAACTAAAAATCAACAAGAATGGTGAAGAATTGAGAGAGAATCAAAGAGAAGAAGTTTCTGAAAAATCACCTTCGAGTTGATCTAATTCCACTTGATCTTGATCTGGATTTGATTTCTTTCTCCTCCTCTTGCTTGCAGAAACCAAATGAGATGAAAAGGGAAGTGAATTTCTGGAGTTTGAACTTCCAAACAGAAGATAGAGTTCAAGCTCGATTTCAAGAGAAACCTTCAGAACTTCTATGGCAATGGGGGTTTGAATTGGTCTAGAAAAGCTTGGGCAAGGTGTTGATAAAGTTCTGATCACAATACACTTCTATTTATAGGCTATGGGATTGATATTTGCACACTTCCAATTTTGGCAAAACTTGAAATTCTCTCTTGCATGGATGCATGGGCGTGCACTAGGCCTATGAGATGATATAATATGATCCAAATTTCAATGTATTTCATGCTGAAATCATGTTATAATCTCATGCAAATGTGTGTGAAAATTGGAACTTGAAATTATCCAAATGGTGCTTCAACTTACACCCATACGCAAGTCCCTCATACTTTGGCTAAATGAGATAATTTTTGACTTTTTGGAAAGGTAGGATCAAGGGGAACAATTTTTATGTTGAAGACTTTTTCATTTGAAGCTTGGATCATGATTAATTTTGAGGTAGAAGTTTGGGAAATCAAACATAATTGAAATTTTTCTAAGTCCCAAGTCAAATGTTCACTTCTTCCACCTTGAATAACTTTTTCTAGGGGATTTAAATGAGAAAAGTTACTTCATTAAAGTTGTATATCTTTCAAACCTCTTCAATCTTGTAACAAATTTGACCTCATTTGGATTTGGCATGAAGGAGTTATGCATTTTAGAAATTGAGGAAAATCACTTGTTCAATGGTATTGGCCCAAAATGACCTATAACGTTTTCTCTTAGCACATGCATTTGCAAGTTGAATTTGCACTTCCTCCAAACATCAAAGTTGAAGTATACATATTTAATTTGATCATGGAATTTAAATAAATTTCTTGTAAAAATTGAGCAAGTTATGGTCTTGGGAAGTTGACCTCCAAACTAGGGTTCAGACAAAATGACCTATAATCTTTCACCATAAAAAAATGACTTTACAAGAAAACCTAGATCTAGACTCCAACATGAAAGTTGTTTGGAATGTAATTTTGAGTAACTTTGATTGTTGAATCATTTTCATATGACAAAAAGTGTAGGAGATAGGGTCTAGGGGACCCCAGTTTTGATCAGTTGACATTCTCTGATCAACCACCATGAACCATCTTGCTAGATTGACATTCTCTTGAATTTTAGGGCTCATGAAGGATCATATATGCATAATATGATTTAATGTGAATCATCCCTTGAATTATTTTATCAATTGTTGAAGAAACTTTTGAAGAAGTCACACAAGATACCCATATGAATTAGGGTTTCCAAGGCAAACCTACTCCAAACTCTTGATGAATTCTTGATCAAAATAACATGTGAAGATCATGGGGATCCATTAATGATACTTAGATCCATAGTAAACCATTTCTTGATCGATATCCTTTCATTGAGGGTCTCAAACCCTAGATGTCAGCTTGATAGAGCATAGGTGAGTATACACCCTACCTACAAAAGCAACAAACTATACATTGACATATTTTTGGTATTTTGGTTAGTAAATAATGAAAAATGAAGTATGATACAATCAAATATGCTTGGTGATCTCTCCCAATGCAAACCCAATGAATGAAGGTGTAAGGAGAATGCCAAGTTGTAATCCCAATGCCAATGAATATGATGAGATAGCATGAGGGATCTTAGGGTCAAAATTGGGGTCTTACAGCTGCCCCTATTTAAGGACGTTCTAGCTGAGGAGATGAAGGTTTAAATCTTTGTATCGACTCAGTAGAATGGACTTAAATAACAACAATAGAAACAAATTTTGGTCCCTAAGAGACCTCATGATGCATATGATATGGATGTTAAAGATAGTCTTTGTGGAGAAAATGTTGCCATAAAGGAAAAGAATCTGGAGAGATTGAAAGTCCGCAGGAGCATAATGCATTCCATAAGGAAAACTCACAGGGGAGACAAAGACTCTAGGGGGATAAAAGATTGTGGGTAGGTCATGCTACGACATAAAACTGCTGGGAGATACGAGGGATTCCATGAAAATAAATCAATGGAAAGACTCAGTCGGGGATAAAAGGGAAAATCTGCAAGGGAAACGGGTAAATCAGAATAAAGCCAGAATACTCGAACCAAGCAGGAAATGGCGATATCATTGAGGAAATACGCACTCAAATATAATTGGGGAAGAAATGAACTTCAACCCAGGAGTAACATAAGTATATTATCCACTACCGGTTACTGGGTAAGGAGATAACAAAATCTGACAAAGAGGACATCCGTTACCGGTTAGGGTAAACATATCAAGGATGACTCGCTGAGGGCAACCAGGAGGTGTATTCATTACCAGTTACTAGGTAAGAATAAATAGCTGGGGAAAATGCAAATAGGATTTACAACTACCGGTTACTGGGCAGAAGACTAGAGAGAGAGAGAGAGAGAGAATATTTGTCATCAGTTAGGATAAACATATCAAGGATAGACTCAAAGGGAAGAATATCCGTCATCGGGTAAGATGAACATATCAAGGATAGACTGCCGGGGGAAAGTAGGAATTACATCTATCAGTTACTAGAGAGAATACGGAAAAGAGAATATGTGTCACCGGTTAGGATGAACATATCAAGGATAGACTCCGAGGGGAGGAATAAGAATTATATCTATTAGTTACTCGATAGAATACCGAAAAGAGATTCTTTGTCATCGATTTAGGATGACCATATCAAGGATATACTCTACAAGGGAAAGAAGGATTTACAACTACCGGTTACTGGGTAGAAGACCGCAAAGAGGAGGAAACCCGTCATCGGTTAGGATGAACATATTAAGGATTAACCCTCTGGGGAAAGAAATAGGGATTACAACTACCTTTTTACTGGGTAGAATACCAAAAAGAGAATATCTGCCATCGGTCAATATGAACATATCAAGGATAAACTCAAAAAGGGAAAGAATATCTGTCATCAATTAGGATGAACATATCAAGGATAGACTTCCTGGGGAAACATGAAAACGGATCCTCCGGGGAGAATAAAGGTAGTAAATTACTATTACCGGGTATTGGGAAAAAGTACAGTACTCGCAAATCGAGAAGAATATTATCAGTTACTGGGTAATAGACTCCGAGGGGACCAAAAGCATCTATCTAGGAAAGATCTAGAAAGAAAATATCAATCAAATACTCAGCCCGGTGAGGATATAACTCAGGGGGAATGCTTCCATCCAGATAATCAACTGGGTAGGAAGCTGAAATATAATCATCCACGAGGAAATAACTCAGTGGGGAATGAGAAAGGTTAAATTCTTTCTGCTTAAGGGGCTGACATTCGACAGTTGAGAGAGGACAGACACATTGAATCTGCATGGGGGAAAGGATACCACCATAGTAAAGGATCAGAGAAATAATGAATCACAAAGTGCAATAATAATGCAAAATGAAATCTATGAATGTATATGTATATGTATATATGATGATTATGTTGACAAAACAATCACAAAGGATACAAATGTCACCGGTCTGAATCATCAATACAACACTCAGCCAATCTCAACATGAGGGAAGCAACCGGAGAAAGAGAGATAAAAGATGAACACGAATCATCCATCTCAAAGGCTCGATCTTGGCTGGGGAAAGAGAAAAGTTATGCTAAGGATCTGCACCATCAACTCTGCGTGGATTTTTAGGTCAACACCATATCAAATGGGAGACAACCTTATAGAGGACCAGAAATGCTCAAGAACCAGGGGCCAGGCACAAACTCTGCTGACGACCCAAGGGGAGTAACAATCTGTGTTGAATCTATGCAAAATGCTGAGACAACGCGCCTACAACTCAAGGGAGATAATTACAAATTCGGCTGGGGAAACCAACAAAAATTGGTTAGAGATGTTGAGTTTCTGTTCGGGAAAAGATGAACAAACCAACTACTTGGGGAAGACCAATAATGCTTCACTTTTGGGGACTTACTTGTTCTCAGGCTGCTGTTGATATTGCTTAAATGAAATCGACTACTCTTAAAACGTAATTGCTTTTATTATTTAAGAAAATATGATTTTAAATTTGATTTCAAAAATGATCATCACAAAATTTAATTCTATTTAGCTGAAATAAATAAGAGTAGAAATAATTGGATGAAAAGCTCAACTTTATTTAATAGAATGGTAGTCTAAAAATGACAAGACTCCATAGATCTTTACAAAAGTTGAAAAAATGGTAATTTACATGGAAAAGGGCTACATTGAATACAATGATCACTAATCCTTCTACCAACTTCAATATCCATTGTGCTCTTGGCTCTGGTTGAAGATGAATCAGATTTGACTGACTTGCTCAAGAATGTCTTCAAAACTGAATATCAACTGAATGCAATTACTTGCCATAATCCGTAATTTTTGCATAAATTTCCCCAAGGTGGGGTACTCAATTTATCGGGATAAATCTTCTGTTTTATGTCTCTAACTTTTGCCTGGATCGCCCTTTCGGGTTTTCAATCCACCGAGACGCTTATTTTTGCCCAGGCCGCCCTTTCGGGTTTTTAACTTAGCGAGCTGTTCTTTTCTTTTTAGGCGAAGTATTTCTTGACTGCATCGGCATTCACAGGACGAGTGAACTCTTCACCATCCATAGTTGTAAGAATCAAAGCACTGCCTAAAAAGGCTCTCTTGACAACATATGGGCCTTCATAATTAGGAGTCCATTTGCCCCTAGCATCTGGTTTGAAAGATAGAATCTTCTTGAGCACAAGGTCACCTTATCTAAATACACGAGGTCTGACCTTCTTATCAAATGTTTTATTCATTCTTTGCTGATATAACTGACCATGACACATGTAAGTCAACCTCTTCTCTTTAATTAAATTCAGCTGGTCATACCTGGTCTGACACCATTCAGCTTCTGTCAACTTGGCTTCCATCAGGACACACAGTGATGAGATCTCAACCTCTACTGGGAGCACAACTTCCATACCATAAACAAGTGAGAAAGGAGTTGCCCCTGTTGAAGTGCGGATGGATGTACGATACTCGTGCAAAGTAAATGGGAGCATCTCATGCCAATCTTTGTAGGTTACAACCATCTTCTGGATGATCTTCTTGATGTTCTTATTTGCAGCTTCAACATCTCCATTCATCTTAGGTCTGTAGGGAGAAGAATTATGATGTGCAATTTTGAAGTCTTTGCAAAGAGCTTCCACCATATTATTATTCAAGTTCGATCCATTGTCAGTAATGATCTTACTTGGCACACCATAACGACATATAATCTGATTCTTGATAAACCTCACAACAACTTGCTTGGTTACATTCGCATATGATGCCGCTTCAACCCACTTTGTGAAGTAGTCAATAGCCACTAGAATGAAACGATGTTCGTTCGAAGCTTTGGGCTCAATCATACCAATCATATCAACTCCCCATATGGAGAAGGGCCATGGAGAGGAAAGGACGTTCAACAGTGTCGGAGGAACATGAATCTTATCTGCATATATTTGACACTTGTGGCATTTCTTCACAAACTTGCAACAGTCAGATTCCATTGTTAGTCAATAATAACATGCTCTCAACATCTTCTTCGCCATAGCATGTCCATTGGAATGAGTACCAAAGGAACCTTCATGGACTTCAGTCATCAATAAGTTTGCTTTGTGTCTATCCGCACATCTGAGCAGAACCATATTGAAATTTCTCTTATAAAGCACATCACCATTCAGGTAGAAGTTACTAGCTAATCTTCTCAAAGTCTTCTTATCTTTCAAAGATTCCCCAGACAGGTAAATCTGACTTTGGAGAAAACATTTGATATCAAAATACCATGGTTTTTCAACAACAAACACATGAGTTGGCCTATCAAGAAGCATCACAGTCAAATTAGGGAATTCATTCTAAAATTTCACCATAATCATTGAACCCAACGTTGCAAGAGCATCTTCCATCCGGTTTTCATCTCGAGGGATATAATGAAATTCAACCTTTGTAAAGAAAGTTGAAATCCTCCTCGCATAATCTATATATGGTATCAAACCGGGTTGATTCATCTCTCATTCACCTTTGATCTGATTCACAACCAAAGTTAAATCTCCATAGATGTCAAGATACTTGATTCTGAGATCAATGGCCTCTTCAAGCCCCATAATGCAAGCTTCATACTCAGCCATATTGTTCGTACATTTGAAAGTCAATCTAGCTATAAACAAAAAATGAGTGCCTTGAGGAGTAATAATCATTGGCACAATGCCATTATCATACCGATTAACAACTCCATCAAATACCATGCCCCAACGGGAACCAGGTTCTGGCCCTTCTTCAAGCAATGGTTCATCGCAATCTTTCATCTTCAAGTACAAGATCTCTTCATCAGGAAAATCATATTGCACTGACTGATAATCTTCAATCGGTTGGTGAGCCAAGTGGTCAACCAAGACACTACCTTTAATAGCTTTTTGAGATCAGTATTCAATATCATACTCTGACAATAACAGCTGTCAACGGGCAATCCTCCCAGTTAAAGCAAGCTTCTAAAAAATATACTTGATTGGATCCATTTTGGATACAACCAAGTGGTATGATTCAACATATACTGACGCAGACGCTTAGCAACCCAAGCCAATGCGCAATAAGTCTTTTCAAGCATAGAATACTGAGCCTCACAATCGGTGAATTTCTTATTGAGGTAGTAAATTGCATATTCTTTCTTTCCAAATTCATCTTGCTGACCAAGAACACAACCCATACTTTCATCAAGCACAGTCATATACATGATCAAAGGTCTTCCTTCAACAGGCGGAGACAAAATCGAAGGTTCAAGTAGAGACTCTTTGATACTGTCAAAAGCTTTCTGGAAATCCTCGGTCCAATAACAAGACTGGTCTTTCTGAAGAAGCTTGAATATAGGCTCACACGTGGCACTCATGTGTGATATGAATCTTAAGATATAATTCAAACGGCCGAGAAAACCTCTGACTTGCTTCTCAGTTTTGGGCGCATGCATCTCTTGTATTACTTTGACCTTGGCGGGATCAACTTCAATACCCTTCTCGCTGACAATAAAGGCCAACAACTTACCAGAACGAACACCAAATGTACATTTATTGGGATTCAAGCGGAGATTGTATTTCCTCAAATGCTGGAATAGCTTCAACAAATGCTCGACATGTTCTTCTTCATCACTTGATTTAGCAATCAGATCATCAACATAGACTTCGATCTCTTTATGCATCGTATCATGAAAAAGAGTGGTCATTGCTCTCTGGTATGTTGCACCAGCATTCTTTAAACCGAAAGGCATCACTCTATAACAGAATGTTCCCCAAAGTACAATGAATTTGGTCTTCTCCATATCTTCGGTGCCATCTTAATCTGGTTATATTTGGAAAATCCGTCCATAAACGAAAAGACTTTGAATTTAGTTATATTGTCTACCAACATGTCAATGTGTGGCAGAGGGAAATCATCTTTCGGACTAGCTTTGTTCATATCTCTATAGTCAACGCACATACGGATTTTTCCATCCTTCTTAGGAACAGGCACAATATTGGCCACCCACTGCGGATACTCAGCAGTAACAAGGAAATTAGCATCAATCTGCTTTTTCACTTCTTCTTTTAACTCCACTTCCATAAAAGGATGAGTTCTTCTCAACTTCTGCTTGACTGGTGGGCATTCTGGCTTCAATGGCAATCTATGCTCCACAATCTCAGAATCCAAACCAGGCATGTCTTGATAGGACCAAACAAACACATCTGAATACTCTCAGAGAAGATAAATCAACCCATTCTTAACCTCTAGACACAGTTGAGACCCAATCTTGACTTCCTTCACCTCATCTTCGAAACCCAAGTTGACTAGCTCAATCTGCTCTTCGAATGGCTGAATGGCTTTTTCCTTGTGCTCAAGTAGATGAGACAACTCATCAGATACTTCTTCATCACTTTCTTCATCAACCTCAAACACAAGGAATTCAAAGTTTGGAGAAGGAGTAGGATCATTGTATTCAATGGGTTTAGAAACCAACCTGCATAATGATTTGATATTGTGATTTTAGAGAAGTGAATTGTGACCAAATATTATGCAGATAGACAAATTATTATTTATTTATTTATGCTTTTTTGTGATTACCATTTTCAGAAAAGCAAAAAGTAAAAATAAAAACATCATAGATGTGGATGAATAGAATTGCATTTTACTGATGATTAATTTGAAATATGCCCTACAATGTTCATTTCTCCCTTAGGCATAGGAGAAGGATTTTCTCAAAGATAATAAAAAACAAATTACTTAGAGCAATGGACAATAACAGGAACATCAACAGCAACCCAATTGTTGCAAGCCTTTCCATGCGTCAAAAAATTGGGGCAGTCTTCATCTTCATCGCCCTCGATTACGGAAGCAAAGTGTTGCTCATTACCATGGATGAACCCTCCGTTACGGAAACTAGGTTGCATATCTTCAGCTTTGACATTAGACGGCCCTTGTTGGAATCCCTATCCGGCTCTATTCTTGTTCTCTACGACCTCTACAATATTAATAGAGGAATTACCATGAGCGGGCAATGGGTTAGCTTTCACATTCGGCGCACGGTCCTCGAAGGACACCATTCCACTCTTTACTAGCTTCTGGACCTCATACTTCAACGGGTAACAATTTTCGATATCATGGCCGGGAGCTCCTTGATGAAAGGCGCAACGAAGTTCTGGCTTATACCACCATGGAAGTGGTTCTGGAATTTGCGGTGGATTTCTTGGCTGAAGTAGGTTCTTGAGAACTAAAGACGGATAGAGTTCGACATATTTTATAGGAATAAGTTTGAAAGAAACCTTTTTCCTCTCAAATTTTTGTTGCTAATTATTGTTGGTGTTGCTGTTGTAGTTGTTTGTTCTTTGTTGTGGTTTTTGTTGACGTTGTTGTTGAACTGGTGTTGATTGATTGTTTGAAAATACTAGAATAATGGATGAAACTTGGTGATGATGCTGACGTGGTTGCGGGTTTCTTTTGACATGAGGCCTCCTCTGCCTCCCCATAGATACTGCATTGGTTTCACCTTCTTTCTTTTTGGAAAAACTGTTCCCATATTTCTTGCTTGATAAAACCTCTTCCTTAGACAAACGTCCCTCTCGGACTCCTTCCTCTAACCTTATCCCGATGTTTACCATTTAGGTAAAGTCACTGGGGGCACTAGCAATCATGCGTTCATAATAAAACAAACTCAGGGTCTTCAAGAAAATCTTGGTCATCTCCTTTTCTTCCAACGGAGGATTAATCTGAGCAGCAATCTCTCTCCACCTCTGGGCATAATCTTTAAATGTCTCTTTATCCTTCTGAGACATAAACCTCATCTGGTCTCTATCAGGCGCCATGTCCATGTTGTACTTATACTGCTTCACAAAAGCTTCACCCAAATCATTGAATGTGCGAACACTTGTGCTGTCTAGCCCCATGTACCATCTCAGAGCGACACCAGTCAGACTGTCTTGGAAATAGTGAATCAATAACTGATCATTATCAGTTTGCATTGACATTTTCCTGGCATACATGACAAGATGGCTAAGCGGACAAGTATTTCCCTTATACTTTTCAAAGTCAGGGACTTTGAACTTCATCCGGATTTTGACATTCGACACTAAGCAAAGTTCAGCAGCACTCTTATTGAACAAATTTTCTCCTCTCAAGGTCTTCAATTCCTTTCGCAGCTCAAGGAATTGATCCTTCATCTCATCCATCTTCTCATAAACATTCGGACCCTTAGACGGCTCGAAATGGTAGATGGTGTCTTCAACACGAGGTAGAGTGTGAACAACTGGAGGCGGAACAAACATGACCGGGCTAGATGCCAGCATAGAAGCAAAAGTAGGCGCAAACCCTTCAGGCACAAAGTTCGGTGGCATTCCCCACGGGAATCCGACCGACATAGTTGGATCAAACTGAGTAGCAGGCACAATGACAGTCCTCTGAGGAGAAGGAGTTGCAGGCATTGGAGAAGACTGATTCTGAGCAGCTAGAACAGACTCCATCATAGCAGTTAGACGAGCAATCTCATCCTTCAATTCTCGGTTTTCTTGTTCCAAATGTTCCATGATTCTCGGTTGATTGGCACGAGTGTTGTATTGGTGAGTCAGCTTGGCTGAAGCACAAAAGAATAACCGATAAGATATCTGGCGGAAGAAAAACCTATTATGCAAATGATGCATGAGATGCAATGTTTTGATTGTTTTTGTTTTCAAGGAACATACTATTTTATTTGCAAATATATAATAACAATAGTAATAATTTTGATTGACCATAAAAATCTCTTTTATTCATATTACTTGGAAGGATTACACTGAGTATAATTTCAGAAACCAAAATACAAATACAAGAGAAAAGGAAACTAATCATCCTAAGGATCCCCTAACAACAGTGTCAGATGATCTGGCTGCAGGCGCGTACTTCCTTCGGATTCTTCGACTCTCGGACTCAAAAGAAGTCTTCATCTGAGCCTTCTCGAGGACAAGTTGATCAAAAATCTTCTTCCAAGCATCGGAAGGCTAAGGCATACTAGAGGAAGATGGGTCCTCTGGCTCTCTCTGTCTCTTCACTACTCGGTCTTCAAGAAGTTGAATAAGTGCATCCTTGTCTTTAGTCTCAAGCTGCAACTACTCATGCTTTCGGCTTAAAGCATGGAACCGCTCTTCCCACATATCTTTCTCTTGCTTCATCTTGGCGAGCGCATCTTCCAACTCCTCTACATCTTGGATAGGGAGATTTAATGGCTCATCCACAACCATAGACATAGGTCTTTCACAAGCATACAACATCTTCAACTCCAAAGCTCTCTTCTTCACCCAAGTAGTGTAAGCTTCCAAAGCTACACAGTTGCACGGACCAAGCTCGGATCTTCCTTTCCTATGCACATTATGCCAAGCATGCACCATCTTATGCTTCAAATGTTGGGGATCTTTACCCTCTTGATAGAAAAGACCTTCTATCTGAGTGTTATTAGGTTTGTCTCTCAAGGGGAACCCAAGTTGACGACGAGCCAAAGCAGGATTGTAGTTGATTCCTCCTTGTGTACCAATGAGAGACACATTAGAGAATTCACCACAACTATCAATAATATCCAAGCTACTCAATGAAGAATCATACCAAACTATATCATCATTAGTGAGAGACATAATTCTCTTAGACCACCGTAGACATTGTTTGTTCTCCATAAAAGCAGGCGTCTGAGGCAAGTGCGAAATAAACCACTTGTACAAAAGAGGAACATAGCACACAATAGTCCCACCACCTTTAGAATTCCTCAAATGCAAGGAGAAGTACACATCAACCAACAAAGTAGGCGCATGATTCCCAATCAAGAAAGTTCTAATGGCATTAACATCAACAAAACTATCAACATAGGCATAACCTGGTAATCGAGAAAAGTGAAGCAATGGTAGAGAGGGTCATAAAACTGAACTAACACACTCAAGAGTCCTTCAACCACATCAGCAGATAATACAGATAGAAGTTTCCCGTGACGTTGCTTGAAGTCCAAGGGATCTAATACAAAAGATGATTGCTTTCTTAGCTCTTTCGAATTGGGACCTCTGAAACTGTACTCCTTAGTGTTCCTTCATCCAAAATCCATGGTCTGAATATATTTGCAAATAAAACCTCAGTTCCTTGAAGTTATTTTTTCGTGGGATGAATGTTATGATGCGCATGAATGCATGAATGCAACAATCACAAATAAGGGATCACACACAAGGCGAACAAACAAAGGTCAAGGGATGAATCAAATCATTGTCAAGATCAATCATCTATTTTGGTGGATTATGGTTTTCACCTTATCAACACCCAAGTTCCATTGATATTGACAAGACTTGATTGGATCAACCAAGAGTCAAGGGTTTGTTGTGAGTCACGAGTATGGAGTCAGGTTAAGAACTATCCCAAAGGAGTATACTAAGGATAAAAACTTGTAGATCATATTCTAAAAAGTTCCCAGAGTCTTAATTTTATCTATCGAATATTATAGGTTAGGATGACTGGCTCATCAACCCATAATATTCTTAAGAGAAACTCGTTTGAGTGTAGTATCACGTAACAACTATTATCGAGTCTACACCTGAACAGTCTCCGCACTACGTCCTAAATAGACCAAGTGGGGTTAAATATTCTACGGTCATCAGCTTCTCCCCAAATCAGAGAAAGTAATGCCTAACCACAAATAACTTGTGTGACATCCATAACTCTAAAAGGGTCTCCACTGAGTAGATGGGTCTCAATCCAACTTGTTAAGGACTACTCCACACAATTCGAACATGATTATACCATCCTCCTATCTTAATTGCACTCAAGTTCGGGTTAGAACTTATCTCACCACTCAAAGATCACCAAGCATAACAAGCATATTATATCACACAAACAAATATACAAACATCAAATATACAATTATATACACATAAAAAAGTAGGCTAAACCCACTGAGGACTACTCCCCAATAGAGTCTCCACTTAATTTCTGTAGCGGTAAATTCATGACCATTAAGCTATGGATAAACTTAACGTCAACAAAAACCAGAGCCGCCACTGTGCTTTAATTTGTTTATAAAGAAAAGGGAAAGTGCAAACAAAACAAAAGATAAGAAGTTTTCAAATCAAAACTAATAAAATTCCAGAGATTACAGGTAAGGGGGTTGGTAACCCAAAGGGAAGATGTTAGCACCCGAAGTGTCCTAGGTACCCCTAGGGAGCCTTTTTTTATGTGTGTGTGTGTGTGTTTTTGGTATAAAATGATGTTTGAATAAAATAGAGTGTAAGGATGAGAAAAGAATTCATTAATTATATTTTTGTGTTTGACAAGACCTTTAGACTTGTGCCTACTTACCAACATAAAAATGAGGGATCAAAACCTCGTAGTTCGTGGTATCAATTTCAAAGTGAGTTGATTTGCTTTTCACAAAAATTTAAACTTAATAGAGGCACAAAAGACCTAAAAGAGTTTGAATGAGTGTTAGTTCTTTTTGTCTTTTGAAATTTTAAGTCAATATGATTAGATTCATTTACAAGTTTGATTTAAGAGGAAAAAAAAGTTTTAAAATGCAATGGCATAAGGCCAAAGTTTCTAATTTGCAAAAGAGTCTAAGTTTAGAAATCACAAGCAAATAAGATTTTAAAAATGGGGGAGAGATTTGAAATTTAAGAAAGTGGGAGGAGATGAAGAGACTAATTCTAAGCATAAAATTTAAAAGTTAAGGGTTGAAAAGATCTGACCAATGGGATGCAATCCAATAGACACGAATGACATATAGAAACCCATTTTTCCTTTGGACTTTAAATAGAGCAATTTCAATAATCAAGTAGCAAAATGAAGAACAATGCATCAAATAAAGATGGCCACATCCAAGCTAGCAACTTCATAGTCTTCTTCTTAATCTTCCCATGTATCAGATGACATACTCCTTGAATGGCTCAGAATAAGGCATTAGACACAGGTTCAAAGTAACATTTGCATCAAGACCATGTAGCATATGAACTCAAGTGGATCCCAATACTTGCATCATACGAAAACTCAAATCTCAATAACTTGGTCTCAGAAGTGTTGGCATTGGCCAAGTCCTTTTGCATAGGGAATGTTGCCTAATTCTAAGTCCAAAGCTCAGATCAAATCCAACAGTTCACACAAACATTATTTAGGGTTTTTGTTGTTTATTAAGTATTTTAAGGTCCTAAGACCACAAACACAAACAAGGTACACAAACAAGTATATACAATCACAATTCATGGCTCAAGTGAGCAAAGTGAAAATGACATAAACATAAACAAGTTAAGTGATATGTAAAAATGGAAAATGATAAATGGCTTGAATTTAAACTGCATAAAGTAAATGACTTGAAATTAAAAGGTTTAGTCAAATGTTAGTTGATTAGAAGTTAATGGACTTTTGCTTTTTAATTGTTTAAGTCATTCTTTGGAGAACACTCAATCCTCTATTCACAAGCATCGATCCTTGAACCAAGACATCTTCCAAAGGAAGGAAAAAAGTCCAAGTTTCCATACAATACCATGAAAGGGGAGAGACATACAATCTCACTTACCAGAATGTTATGCTTTTGGGTCAAAATTTAGCGTTATATTAAGCAATTGTAATTGGACTTATGTAGAAGTCACAAATATCTGAGGTCGGGCAATAGAAATTTTGGTGTTAATACATGTTAGAGATATGGTATAATTGACGATACTCCTAAAACATACCACACACAAAAAGAAAATGATCAAAACATGGACCTAATCTCATTCATACTTGTATTGGTTCATCTAACACAAAGTTATTGATGAACCAATTAGCCTTAGGATATTGAGACATCATTAGTCAATGAGAGGGATGGGATAGAATAGGATTGAAGATGAAGAGGGAGGGGAAATGAGACAAACACAAATTGGTCATGGGAGGAATTTTATCAAATTAAAATCATTCATTCATTTTGGGAGATGAAATGTACATTTTATCAATCCCCTAAATCCAATGATTTTAATCCAACAAAATTCAAATCAACCTTGACCAAGGCCCAAACACATAGTCAAACTTCACAAGTCAATAAAAATGGCTCAACATAGTTTCTACACAATTAAACGATTAAAAATCAAATTAAAATGCATTTAAATTAAATTATGTTTGATCAAAAACCTAAAACCTCTTCAAAACACCAAATAAATGGCCAAGAGATTTATCCTAGGTCAAACAAGGTCAAAGGACCTTGGACAAAAAATTTCATTATTTTTGAAAAGTCATAAGTATTTTTAAACAATTAAAAATATGCACAAAAACAATTAAATCATGAAAAGTATCAAAATTAATCCAAAATATAATTTTAATTCAGAAAATGAAAGAGAAAAATATTTGAATTTTTTTGTGAAAGTCTCATATTTTTTGGATTAATAATGAAATTAATATGAATTAATTAAAAATAAGCAATTAAATGAAATAAACATAAATTCAAAAAAATAAGAACCATCTGATCTCCCTCGTTAATTGAGGTGGCAGATCAGATGGTGATAAGCGCGCGTTCCACATGTGCCTTGGTCAACTAAGACACACGCGTGGTAATCAAAAGCAACGCCCAAGATTAAAACAATTCAAATGGATCATATGGTTGAGATGCATGACAACACATCACCGGAGCCAGGGCTTCGGTCTTCTTCTCTGGTGGACCTCACCGGACTGGTCCACTCTCAACCATCACCAAAATGAAAAATCAAGACATGGATTTAACGAAAAAATGCTCAGGAGCTCGAATCTGGCCTCAATTTTGTCAAATTCCAAGTATATAAAAAGATACAGGGATTTGAATTTTGAGGATCATGAACTAAGTTGCTTCGATTTGACCTCAAATCAACGCAATCTTCTTGCCTATATTGATAAGACATCAGACAACCAAAAATCAACAAGAATGGTGAAGAATTGAGAGAGAATCGAAGAGAAGAAGTTTCTGAAAAATCACCTTCGAGGTGATCTAATTCCACTTGATCTTGATCTGGATTTGATTGCTTTCTCCTCCTCTTGCTTGCAGAAACCAAATGAGATGAAAAAGGAAGTGAATTTCTGGAGTTTGAACTTCCAAACAGAAGATGAAGTTTAAGCTCGATTTCAAGAGAAACCTTCATAAATTCTATGGCAATGGGGGTTTGAATTGGTCTAGCAAAGCTTGGGCAAGGTGTTGATGAAGTTTTGATCACAATGCACTTCTATTTATAGGCTATGGGATTGATATTTGCACACTTCCAATTTTGGCAAAACTTGAAATTCTCTCTTGCATGGATGCATGGGCATGCACTAGGCCCATGAGATGATGTAATATGATCCAAAGTTCAATGTACTTCATGCTGATATCATGTTAGAAGCTCATGCAAATGTGTGTGGAAATTGGAACTTGAAGTTATTCAAATGGTGCTTCAAATTACACACATGCGCAAGTCCCTCATACTTTGGCCAAATGAGATGATTTTGGACTTTTTGGAAAGGTTGGATCAAGGGGAATAACTTTAATATTTAACAATTTTTCATTTGAAGCTTATATCATGATGAATTTTAAGGTGGAAGTTTAGGAAATCAAACATAATTGAAAATTTTCTAAGTCCCAAGTCAAATGTTCACTTCTTCCACCTTGAATAACTTTTTCTAGGGGCTTTAAATGAGAAACGTTACTTCATAAAAGTTGTAGCTATTTCAAACTTCTTCAATTTAGTCACAAATTTGACCTCATTTGGATTTGTCATGAAGGAGTTATGCATTTTAGAATTTGAGGAAAATCACTTGTTCAATGGTATTGGCCCAAAATGACCTATAATGTTTTCTCTTGGCACATGCATTTTCAAGTTGAATTTGCACTTCCTCAGAACATCAAAGTTGAAGTAGACATCTTGAATTTGACCGTGGAATTTAAATGGCTTTCATCTCATAAAAATTGAGCAAGTTATGGTCTTGGGTAGTTGACCTCCAACCTAGGGTTTAGACAAAATGACCTATAATCTTTCACCATAAAAAATAACTTTCCCAAGAAAAACTAGATCTAGACTCCAACATGAAAGTTATTTGGAATGTCATTTTGAGTAATGTTTCTCTTGGAATAATTTTCATATGACAAAAATTGTAGGAGATAGGGTCTAGGGGACCCCAGTTTTGATCAATTGACTTTCTCTAATCAACCACCATGAACCATCTTGCTAGCTTGACATTATCTTGAGTTTTGTGGCTCATGGAGGATCATATATGTATAATATGATGTAATTTGAATCATCCCTTGAATTATTTGATCAATTGTTGAAGAAACTTGTTGAAGAAGTCACACAAGATACCCAGATGAATTACGGTTTCCAAGGCAAACCTACTCCAAACTCTTGATGAATTCTTGATCAAAATAACATGTGAAGATCATGGGGATCCATATATGATACTTAGAGCCATAGTAAACTATTTCTTGATTGATCTTCTTGCATTGAGGGTCTCAAACCCTAGATGTGAGCTTGATAGAGCATAAGTGAGTATACACCCTACCTACAAAAGCAACAAACTATACACTGACATATTTTTGATATTTTGGTTAGTAGATAAAGAAAAATGAAGTATGATACAATCAAATGTGATTGGTTATCTCTCCGAATGCAAACCCAATGAATGAAGGGGTAAGGAGGATGCCAAGTTGTGATCCAAATGCCAATGCATATGATGAGATAGCATGAGGGATCTTAGGGTCAAAATTGGGGTCTTACAGATTCTTTTCCTTTATGGAAATATTTCCCCCACAGAGATTATTTTAGACATTTTCATATCATATGCATCATGAGGTCTCTTAGGGACCAAATTTTTTTTCTATATGTTATTATTTAAGTCCATTCTATTGAGTCGATACGAAGATTTTAACCTTCACATCCTCAGTTAGAATTTCCTTAAATAGGGGCAGTTGTAAGACCCCAATTTTGACCCTAAGACCCCTCATGCTATCTCATCATATGCATTAGCTTTGGGATCACACATTTGCATCCTCCTTACCCCTTATTCATTGGTTTTGCGTTGGGAGATATCACCAAGTAAATTTGGTTGTATTATATCTTTTTTTTCATTATTTACTAACCAAATTACCAAAAATATGTCAATGTATAGTTTGTTACTTTTGTAGGTAGTGTGTGCATCCACCAATGCCTAATCAATAAATGGTTCACCTTGACTCTAGACATAATATATGGATCCCCATGGTCTTAACATATCATTTTGATCAAGAATTCACCAAGAGTTTGAAGCTTGTTTGCCTTGGAAGCCCTAATTCATCTAGGTATCTTGTATGACTTCCTCAACAATTTTCTTCAACATTTGATCAAATATTTCAAGGGATACTTCATATTACATCATGTTACACATATATGATCCTTCATGAGTCCCAAATATCAAGAGAATGTCAAGCTAGCAAGTTGGTTCATGGTGGTTGACCAGACAAGGTCAACTAGTCAAAATTGGGGTTCCCTAGACCCTATCTCCTACAATTTTTGTCATATGAAAATGATTCCAAGAGAAACGTTACTCTTTATTACATTACAAACAACTTTCATTTTGAAGTCAAGAGCTATGTTTTCTTGGAAAGTCATTTTTTATGATGAAAGATTATAGGTCATTTTGTCTGAACCCTAGTTAGAAGGTCAAATTCCAAAGACCATAACTTGCTCAATTTTTATGAGATGAAAGCCATTAAAATTCCATGATCAAATTCAAGATTTCCTTTTCAACTTGCAAATGCATGTGCCAAGAGGAAACATTATAGGTCATTTTGGGAGATTACCATTGAACAAGTGATTTTCCTCAACTTCTAAAATGCATAACTCCTTCATGCCGAATCCAAATAAGGTCAAATTGGTGACCAAATTGAATAGGTTTGAAAGAGCTATAACTTTTATGAAGGAGAATTTTTCATTTGAAGTCCATATAAAAAGTTATTCAAGGTGGAAGAAGTGAACATTTGACTTGATACTTAGAAAATTTTCAAATATGTTTGATTTTCCAAACTTCCACCTCAAAATTCATCATGATCCAAGCTTTAAATGGAAAAGTGTTCAACATTAAAGTTGTTCCCCTTGATCTCACCTTTCTAAAAAGTCCAAGATCATCTCATTTGGATAAACATTGAAGGACATGCGTATGGGTGTAATGCATGGTACCATTTGGAAGATTCTCATGACCAATTTCCATTCCATATTGCATGGCTTAAAGATTTGCTTTCAGCATCACATGTGCACGATTTTGGACCTATTCCAATCATTCTTTGGGCTTTGTACACGCCCATGCAAGCTTGTATGATGCAATTGCTATTTTTGGATTTCAAAAGAAAGTGTGTGGAAAGCATTTGAATTGGCTATAAATACAAGTGCTATGAGCTCAGAACTTCATCAATACCTTGCCCAAGATTTGCCAAGACGACTCAAACCCCTCACTCCATAGAATTGCTTGAAGATTTCTTTGAAATCGAGTTTGAATTTCACATTCTGTTTTAAAATTTAAATTCCAAGAATTCATTGCCCTTTCCATCTCAATTGATCACTGCAAGCAAGAGGAAGAGGAATCAAGCAAATCCAGATCAAGATCAAGCAAATTTGAAGCTACTCAAAGGTGAAAATTCAGAAACTTCATCTCTTCGATTCTCTCTTAATTATTCACTATTCTTTGTGATTTTTGGTTTGCTGAAGTTCTACCTTGTAGACAACAAGATTGAGGTGCTTTGAGGTCAAAACGAATCAACTCAGGTCATGAACCTCAAATTTCAAATCCATGTATCTTTCAATATACTTGGAATTAGAAGAAATGGAGCTCAAATTCGTGCTCCTGAGCATTTTTTCTTCAAATTAGTGTATTCATTTTTCATTTTTCATGAAGTTTTGGTTGGACCAGTCCGGTGGTCCTCATCGGAGAAGATGACCGGAGCTAGGGCTCCGGTGGTGTGCTGGCTTTGCCCAGACCATCTGATCTTGGTTCCATGTTTTAATCAAGAACCTTGCTTTTGAATACCACGCGTGTACACGTGTTGACTGAGGTGTTGGATGGAAATGCGCGCTTGGCCATCAGATCTGCCACCTCAATTAATGAGGGAGATTTGATATTCCTTGTTTTTTTAATTTCTTTTTATTTTCTGATTTTTCATTTAATCCCTTTATTTTATTTTATTCATATTAATTTCACTTTTAATCCAAAAAATATGGGACTTTCACCCAAAAAAATTAAATATTTTCCTCTTTCATTTTATGAATTAAAATTAATTTTTGGATTAATTTTGATATTTTTCATGAATTAATTGATTTTATGGATATTTTTAATTATTTAAAAATACTTCTGACTTTTTAAAAATCATGAATTTTTTGTCTAAGGTCCTTTGACCTTGTTTGACCTAGGATAAATCTCTTGGCCAATTACTTGGTATTTTGAAGAGGTTTTAGGTTTTGACCAAACTAATTTGTAGGGGTGGCAAACGGGCATGCCCGTCCCGTTTAGGCCCTCCCCGCAAAAGCCCTCAAAAAAACGGGGCGGGGAGGGGCCGTCATAGTTGAGGATGTGGGCCTAAAACTGAGGCCCGCTCCGTAAAAAAGTGAGGGCGGGATGGGGAAAGTCTGCGAGCACTTCACTTTTTAAGCCTTAAAATTCAAAAATTTATGTAAATGCACGTGCCCGCAAAAACCTGCGAAAAAAAATGGGCGGGGCGAGGCGGATACGTTAGAGGGTGAGGGCCTAAATCCTTGGCCCGCCCCGCACTAAAGTGCGGGCAAAACGGGCATGCCCAGCGGGCCAGACCCGTTTTGCCACCCCTACTAATTTGTATTTTAATGCATTTTTTAATTTTATTTTTAATTGATTAATTGTGTAAAAGTTATATTCAGCCATTTTTATGGTCTTATGATGTTTGACTATTTGTTTGGGCCTTGGTCAAGGTTGATTTGACTTTTGTTGGATTAAAATCATTGGATTTAGGGGATTGATGAAATATACTTTTCATCTCCCAAAATAAATGAATGATTTTAATTTGGTAAAATTCCTCCCATGACCAATTTGTGTTTCTCTCATTTCCCCACCCTTTTCATCTGCATCCCTATTCTTTCCCATCCCTTTCATTGACCAATGAAATATCAATATCCTATGGCTAATTCGTTCATCAGTGACCTAGTGTGAGATGAACCAATACAAGTATGGATGAAATAGGTACATCCCTTTTGATCTTTTCTTTTAGTGTGTGGTATGTTTTAGGAGTTTGGTTCATTACAAATCTCTAACATGCATTAACAACTAAATTTTTATTGCCCGACCTCAAATAGTTGTGACTTCTACATAAGTCCAATTACGATTGCTTAACATAGAGCTAAATTTGACCCTAAAGGCATAGCATTCTAGTAAGTGAGATTGTAAGTCTCCCATCTTTTATGCTATTGTGTAGAAACTTGGCCTTTTTTCCTTCCTATGGAAGATGTCTTGGTTCAAGGATTCATGCTTGTGAATAGATGGTTGAGTGTTCTCCAAAGAGTGACTTAATCAATTGAAAAGCAAAACATAACTAACATTCAATTAACCTTGACTAACCTTTGACTAACTCTTATTAATATTCCTTTACTTTCAAGTCATTTACCATTCATTGCCATTTACATATCATTTAACTTGTTTATGTTTATATCATTTTCACTTTGCTCATTTGAGCCATATATTGTTATTGTATATATTTGTTTCTGTATTTTGTTTGTGCTTGTGGTCTTAGGACCTTAAAATACCTAATAAACAACAAAAACCTTAAAAAATGTTTGGTGGACTGTTGATCTTGATCTGAACTTTAGGACTTAGGATTAGGCAACATTCCATATGCAAAAGGACTTGGCCAATGCCAACATTTTGAGACCAAGTTATTGTGAATTGAGCCTTCATCTAATGCAAGTCTTGGGATTTATTTGAACTCATCTTCTATATGATCTTGATACAACTGTTATTTTGAGCTTGTGTCTAATGCATTATTCTGAGTTAATCAAGGAGTATTTCATTTGATACACGAGAAGACAAAGAAGACTGTGTAAGACCCCAATTTTTGACCCTATGATCCCTCATGCAATTTCATCATATGCATTAGCATTGGGATCATACCTTGGCATCCTCCTTACCCCTCTTTCATTGGGGTTATTTTGGGAGGGATCACCAAGCACCATGTGATTGTATCATACTTGTATATTATAATTTTTACTAACCAAAATACCAAAAATATGTCTTTTCCTTTGTCTAACTCCTTTGTAGGTAGGGCATGATCATCATTGATCTATCAAGTTCACATCTAGGGTTTAAGACCCTCATGGATAAGAGCACAACCAAGGAATGATCCACAATATCTCTAAGCATCATATATGAGTCCCAATGATCTCTACATGTTATTTTGATCAAGCATTCTTCAAGAGTTTGGAGGTGGTTTGCCTTGGAAACCCTAGTCTGTCTGGGTATCTTAAGCAACTTCTTCAACAAGATTCCTCAACAATTGATCAAATTTCTCAAGGGACACTTCAAAATTCATCATATTATGCATATATTATCTACCATGAGCCTAAAAAGTCAATAGAATTGCAAGTTAGTGGGTTGGTTGATGGTGGTTGGCCAGATGAATTCATCTAATCAAAACTGGGTCTCCCTAGACCCTATCTCCTACAATTTTCATCATATGAAAATGACTCCAAGATCAAAGTTACTTTAAATGACATTCCAAAAAACTTTCATGTTTATGTCTAGATCTAATTTTTCTTGGAAAGTCATCTTCTATGTTGAGACATTATAGGTCATTTTGTCTAAACCCTAATTTGAAAGTCAACTTCCTAAGGCCATAACTTGCTCAATTTTTATGAGATGAAATATTTATAAGTTGCACAATCAAATTCAAGGTGTCTAATACAACTTTGAAGTTTAGAGTGAAAGTTAAAACAACTTTTATGAGCATGTGATATGAGGATACATTATAGGTCATTTTGGACCAATACCATTGAACAAGTGATTTTCCTCAACTTTAAAAATGCATAACTCCCTCATTATAAATCCAAATGATGTCAAATTGGTGACCATTTTTAAGTTATTTGAAAGAGCTACAACTTTGATGAAGAAACTTTTCTCATTTGGAGCTCACATAAAACGTTAAGCTAGGTGGAATATTGAATTATATGACTTGACATTTAGAATTTTTTTCAACATGATGAAATTTCCAAACTTCCACCTCAAAATTCACCTTGATCCAAGTTCCAAATGGAAAAGTGTTCAACATAAGAATTGTTCCTATTGATCTAAGCTTTCCAAATAATCCCATTTCATTCATTTTGGACAAATATTGTTAGGGTTGCACATGGTGTTAACAGGTCTGCATCAATTGGTAAAATCAAAACTTCAAATGACCATTTTCACATTGCCTTGCCATTCAAGCTTCATTCAAACTTCAGAACAGTTGCATTTGGACCTTAGTAAGTTGCTTCATGGGCCTGTACATGCCCATGCAAGCTTGCACATGACCTTGCCAATTTTGGAAGAAATTTCAAGTGTGCAAATAACACTTCAATTTGCTATAAATATAGACCCTCTGAGCTCATTTGAAAGGATCCTTGCGCGCCAGCTTTTCCCCCTCTCTCCAAACCCTCATAATTCAAAGGAAAACCTGATAATTTTCACTTGAAAATTGAGTTTGAATCTCACTATTTGGAGATTCAAAAACTCCAGGATCTAAAGCTTCTTATCATTCCTAATCCACTTCTGCAAACTATTGGAGCAAGATCAAACAAGAATTGAAGCAAGAGAGATCAAGTTCTGCACAACATTGAAGGTATTTTCCAGAATTTTTCTTCTCTTCGATTCTCACTCAATTCTCATCAATTCTCTTGGATCTTTGGTTGTCTGAAGTCCTACTAATGTATGCAAGAAGATTGAGTTATTTTGAGGTCAAATCAAAGTAACTCAGTTGACACACCCCAAAATTCAACTCCTTATATCTTTCTAAATATTTGGAGTTAGTTAAAATTGAGGTCAGATTCGTGTTCTACGCCATTTTTTCTTTCAGATCATGTCCTCCTTTTTCATTTTAGTCATGGTGATGATTGAACCAGTCCGGTGAGGTTCGCCTGAGAAGGTGATCGGCCATTTGCTCCGCCAATGAGGTGGCAAGGTTCAGAGCCATTGATCCGTTTCAAATTGCTTTAATCATGTGCGTTGGTTTTAAATACCATCCCTGCAACGCATTGACTAGTGTTCATTGTGGAACGCACGCTGAGGACCACTTGATCTACCACCTCAATTAACGAGGGAGATCAAGTGGTCCATGTTTTTTTGTATTTTCTGATTTTCATTTTATTCCTTTGATTTTCATTAATTCATATTAATTTTAATATTGATCCAAAAAATATGAGAGTTTCACCAAAAAAATTTAAATAAAATCCTCTTTCATATTTTGAATTAAAATTATTTTTTGGATCATTATTAATATTTTTCATGATTTAATTGATTTTATGAATATTTTTAGTTATTTAAAAATACTTTTAAGTTTCCAAAAATTCTGAAAAATTTTCTCCAAGGTCTTTTGATCTTGTTTGACCTATGATAAATCTCATGACCATTACTTTGGTGTTTTGATGAGGTTTTAGGAATTTGACAAACCATACTTAATTTAATGCATTATTTTTAGTATTTTTAAATTGAATAAATGCCAAATAATTGTATTGAGACATTTTGATTGACTTTTTCAGTTTGACTTGTGTTGTTGGGCCTTGGTCAAGGTTGATTTGACTTTGTTAGGTTAAGATCATTGGATTTAAGGGATTGATGGAATGTACATTCCATCTCCCAAAATGAATGAATGATCTTAATTTGGTAAAAGTCCTCTGATTGGTCACCATTTACACTCAGTTTTCATCATCTATCCAGCATTGAATCTTCTTTAATCAGTAACATTTTGTTTTTTTATTTTAGTGATTTCTTTAGTTTATTGCATTTTATGAATTTCCGCTTGTTTTATGTTGCATTAGTAGTTTTTCTCCTTTTGTCGCATTTTATGCGTTTCCGTGTAGACTGTTTGGTTTCCAGGTCAGATAACAAGTCTGAAAGTTGCGTACCGAAAGAATAGAGGTCAGAGACTTAATGAAAAGCGAAAAATAGATAAAACAGGGGGCTGACACGGGTGCCCGTGTCAGCTGACACGACACGTGTCAGTATGTGCAGAGCCAGCCATCCAAAACCCAGAAAACAGTGGGCTGACACAGGTGCCCGTGTCAACTAACACGACCCGTGTCAGCATGGATTGCATGATTGGACTTACAATGGAGCCAACACGGGCAGCAGTGTCACCTGACACGACCCATGTTGGCCATTTCGCCCCAGTTGCTGATTTTTCATATTTTAACCCCTTTAGACGTCCGGAGGGCAGTTTGGGCATTTCGCAATGTTTTTAGTTGTTTGGAAGCTATTTAGTTTGAATTTGGGCATAGAGAAAAGGGACTTTTGGATCGTGAAAGAAAGGAGACAGAGAGAAGAAGCGACCTTGCAAAGTGTTTAGAAGAGAAGAGATCTTCAAGATCGGAAGAAATTGAAGATCAACTTTCATCAACAACAACTTGTAATGTTTTTAATTTGTAATCTACTGTCTTTGAATATTATGAGAGGCTAAACCCCCCAATGCTAGGGGGTGTCCCTGAATTGCTACTGTATGAATACTTTATCCATGTTCGTATAATCATTGATGTTTTCTTAATTCAAATTATTATACGCTTAATGCTTAATTTTATCGGACAAATGAAATTTTGATCTCTGGTTAAGGTTTAGGTCGGACAAACCGCCTTATCACTTGTTGTATAATAAAACTCGTGTTTAATCACTTAGGAATGAGGATCAAACTGTGGTTACTGTTAATTCTTGATAAATTAAGTATTTCATAACAACAATTTGAATAACTAAGGAATTAGGATTGAAATTGCCTGTTAATGGTTTTTGGCTAAGGAATTAGAGAAAACTACTCTTGAGAAACGGTTTTGAATTATGATAACATAGATGTTATATGATATGGAAGAAGTGTAATACAAAGCAATTCATACATCTGGCCCTAGCATTATTTCTCATATTGGTTAAACTATTTTTATACGCTTTATATTTTTATTTCTTATTATTTGTGAAAACAATCATCAAACGCCATATGAACTTTTATTCAGTTGAATTATTATAGAGATTGATACTTGCTACGCAGTCCTCGAGATCGATACTCGGGATAACTCCCTTTTTATTACTACATTGGTGCAAGTAGTACACTTGATATTTTACCAATCAAGTGTTTGGCGCCGTTGCCGGGGATTGCCAAAAGTATAAGTTGAAAAATAATTCAATTGGAATTTTGTTGCTCTGCAGCTAAATTTTTTATGTATTATTGTTTATTCTAATAATTGTCTAATCTGTGTATGCGAGGTAAGGCCTCAGCTGAATTTCTTTTTGACGCAGAACCTGAAAGATTATTGCGTGCAAGACGACGAAAAGCTAGGCTGGAACTTTCAGAATCAGCCCATATTGTTTCTGAGTCTGAAAAAGAAGAAGTTGTTTCAGTTCATTCGAAAGACTCCGAAGTTGTTTCTGAACCAATGGTTGAACCACAGGCTGAAGCCCCACTACCTCCTCCAGAAAGACTTCTGGGTGATTATGGGGGTGCAAATGCTCCTACTGGAAGGTTAACAATTGTGAACCAACCGGTAAATGTTGATCACTTTCAGCTGCACCCTTCAATGATTCGTCAACTCGAGAGGAGACCGTTCTCCGGAAAAATCAATGAAGATGCCAACAAGCATTTACAAATATTTCTAACCATGACGACATCGTTGAAAATTGAGGGACACTCAGAGGAAGCTAAAATGTTGGTGATGTTCCCATTTACACTGTCGGAAGATGCCGAAGAGTGGTTTTACTCTTTACCTGCGGGAAGCATAACAGCTTGGCAACAAATGGAGACAACATTTCTGAATGAGTACTTCCCTGCCTCTGTGTATATCCGTAAGAGATATGATATTGTTAATTTAAACAGAAGGAAGGAGAGTCACTCTGAGACGCTTACAAGAGGTTCAAGCGATTGTTGGTTGTATGTCCTACTCATAACATGGATGCAACTGAACATATGCGAAATTTTGTGAATGGACTTAGAATGAAGATTAAGCAACTCATAGACACAGTTGTCGGTGGCTCAACAAACTCTACAACAGCCACTGGAATAAAGAAAATCATTGAAGCCATTGCAGTAAATGAGCATCTGGAACTCTATGATCGCAGTGTAAGTCAACTTGAAGGTATCATTGATCTCAAACTAGCAAATCAAGTTGTGAAGACGGAAGATCAAATAACAGCTGAAGTAGAGAGAAGACTCAAGAAAATGACTCTTGACACTCAAACAGTGGCACAAGTGCAACCGGTCCAACCTATCCAAGCTGTTAGTTGTGAAATTTGTGGAGGTCCTCACTTCGCCATTCATTGTGTGGCAACTGCTCAATAGGTAAAAGAGATTAATTTTATGAAGCAGAACAATCCTTACTCCAATACATATAATCCTGGATGGAAAAATCATCCAAATTTTTCCTGGAAGGACCAGCAAGGAAATGCTCAGAAGCACGCGCCCACCCAGTATCAAAGCCAACCACAACAACAGTATCGTCCACAACAACAGCAACCTTACCAGCAGCAACAGTTTCATCCATCCCAACAACAATTTCAACAACAGGTTCCAAGAAAAGCAGATTGGGAAATTTCCATTGAAAAAATGGCAGCTCAAAGTTCACAATTTCAAGAGGAGACTATAAGTAATCTGAGAAACACTGGTGCTTCAATAAAAAATTTGGAAGTGAAAATGAGTCAGATTGCTCAATAACTTGCGGGTTCGCAAACACCAGGTGCATTACCGAGTGCTACAGTTACAAATCCAAGAGAGCATAATAATGTGAGTGCGGTAACCACAAGGAGTGGTAAGGCAAAAGAAGTCCCTGAAAAAGATGATGAACAAGAAGACCAATTGCTTGAATTTGATTTGGAGATAAAAAAAATTAGGTTGTTAGTGAAGAGGTGATGGTACCTAAACTTGTGGTTAAAGAAAAAGTTAGTGAATCAAAGTCGGTTGTCAAACTCCCTTTCCCAACAAGAAATAAGAAGAAAGAGAAACATGAGAAGAACTTCGAGAAATTCTTAGAGATGTTCAAAAAGCTTGAAATCAACATTGCGTTCTTGGAGGCACTTGAGCAAATGCCCTCTTATGCTAAATTCATGAAAGATATTATTTCAAAAAGGAGGAGCACTGACACTGACTCTATTGTACTAACCGAAACTTGCAGTGCTATTTTGCAGGGTATGAAGATTCCAGTAAAGAAAAAAGATCGAGGCTCGGTAACTATCCCTTGCACTATCAGGGATAGATCTTTCAAGAAGACCCTTATAGACTTGGGGGCAAGTGTGAGCCTCATGTATTTATCCATCTACAAGAGGTTGGGGATTGGAAAAGTACAGGATACCCGAATGATACTTCAATTTGCTGACCACTCTGTGAAGAGACCTTATGGAGTGGTGGAAGATGTTCTTGTGAAGATTGATAAGTTTGTGTTTCCGGTAGACTTTGTGATCTTAGAAATTCCGGAAGATGAAGAGATACCGCTCATTCTTGGTAGACCCTTTTTGGAGACCGGGAGGTGTTTGATAGATATAAAAGAAGGCATCATGACTCTAAAAGTTTATGACGAAGAGTTAAAAATTGATGTGCGCAACACCGTGAAATACAAAGATGATGTGGCCACCAGTCAACACATAGAGGTTATTGATCAAATGGTTCTGAAAGAAAATCCCCTAGGTGAACAAAAATTGCCCTTGGAGAGAGTTCTAAGTCTCTCAATCTTTGAAGACACTCAAGAAGTTGATGACAAGGAGATGGAAGTGTTAACTATGATGGAAACACAACAGCCTTTTAAGGGATCCCGATCACTCCGATGGGAAAACTTAAGGGAACCTCAAGTTGAAGAAAAGAAACATGAGACCAAGAAAGTGGTTGAGCTGAAACAGTTACCTGACAATCTCAAGTATGTTTTTCTAGACCCCGAAAGGAAATACCCGGCTATTATAAGCTCTCATCTAGAGGTTTCTCAAGAAGACAAGCTTGTCAAGGTTTTGAAGAAACACAAAAGTGCCATGGGATGGGCAATAGAAGACTTAAAGGGAATTATCCCTACGGTGTGTATGCATAAAATTCTCATGGAGGATGGTCACAAACCGGTGGTGCAACCACAAAGAAGATTAAACCCCGTGATGAAGGAAGTTGTTAGGAAAGAGGTTGTTAAACTGTTAGATGTCGGGTTAATTTATCCCATATCCGATAGCTCTTGGGTGAGTCCGGTTCATGTGGTCCCGAAGAAAGGAGGAAATATAGTTATAAGGAATGAGAAAAATGAGTTACTCCCTACTAGGACGGTCACGGGTTGGCGTATGTGCATCGACTACAGGAGGTTGAATTTGGCAACCAGAAAGGACCATTTTCTGTTACCATTCATTGATCAGATGTTGGAAAGGCTGGCAGGTCATGAGTACTATTGTTTCCTTGATGGATACTTTGGATACAACCAGATAGTTGTTGCACCGGAAGATCAAGAGAAGACAGCTTTTACATGCCCCTATGGTATTTTTGCCTACAGAAGAATGCCATTCGGGTTATGTAATGCTCCAGCCATATTCCAAAGATGCATGGCCTCCATTTTTGCGGACATGCTCGAAAAGCATATGGAGGTCTTCATGGATGACTTTTCGGTATTTGGTTTTTCTTTTGATAATTGTTTAACTAACCTTTCCGTTGTATTAGAAAGATGCCAATAGACTAATCTGATTCTCAAATGGGAGAAATGTCACTTCATGGTGCGAGAAGGAATAGTCTTGGGTCACAAAATCTCTCACAAAGGGATAGAAGTGGACCAAGCCAAGATTTAGGTAATAGAAAAGCCACCACCTCCTGTGAATGAAAAATGTATAAGATGTTTTTTAGGACATGCGGGTTTCTATCGCAGGTTCATAAGAGACTTTTCCAAGATAGCTAAACCCTTAACTACCCTGTTGGTTAAGGACAAGGCTTTCATTTTTGATAAAGAGTGTGTCGTTGCTTTTGAAACGATAAAAAATAAATTGGTGACGACACCTATTGCCATTGCTCCTGATTGTTCTCTACCATTTGAGATCATGTGTGATGCGAGTAACATCACAGTGGGAGCAGTTCTTGGGTAATGTAGAGATAAGCTTCTGCATGCCATATATTATGACAGTCATGTGTTGAACCCTGCACATATGAATTATGCGACTACCAAAAAGGAGTTGATAGATGTGGTCTATGCCTTTGATAAATTCAGGCAATATCTGTTGGGTTCTAGAGTCATTGTTTATACTGACCATGCTGCTTTGAAGTATTTGTTTGCTAAGCAGGACTCGAAGCCAAGACTGTTGCGATGGATCCTGCTCCTCCAAGAGTTTGATGTGGAAATCCGGGACAAAAGAGGGTGCGAAAATATTGTGGCAGATCACCTCTCCCGGATGTCCCTAATAGAAGAGAATGAGGAAAAGCGTCCAATAAAGGATGAGTTTGCTGATGAACACATCCTTGTTGTTATTGGAATGCCTTGGTTCGCAGACTACGCGAACTATCTAGTAGGCGGGGGTGATCCCGAGTGAATTTGAATCTAATCGTAAGAAAAACTTTGTTCATGATTGCAGGTTCTATTTGTGGGACGACCCCTTCTTGTACAAGAAGGGAGTAGACGGGTTGGTCAGAAGATGTGTTCCAGAAGAAGAACAGAGGGATGTGCTGAAAGCTTGTCACGATTCGGACTATGGTGGACACTTTAGTGGTGATAGAACTGCTGCCAAATTCCTCCAGTCAGGCTTATACTGGCCGACACTATTCAAAGATGCTCAGCAAATGATCAAAGAGTGCGATAAATGCCAAAGGATGGGAAACATTTCAAAAAGAAATCAAATGCCGCAAAATCCCATGCTGGAAGTTGAACTCTTTGATGTGTGGGGTATTGACTTTATGGGACCTTTTCCACCGTCATTTGGAAAGAATTACATCTTGGTGGTGGTGGATTATGTATCCAAGTGGGTAGAAGCAGTCGCTCTACCAACAAATGATGCAAAAGTGGTTGTCAAGTTTTTGAAAGAAAACATATTTGTCAGGTTTGGAGTGCCAAGAGCTCTTATTAGTGATGAAGGAACTCACTTATTAAATCACCTAATGGAGAAGCTACTCTTGAAATACAATGTGAAACATCAGATAGCCATTCCATACCACCCGCAAAGAAGTGGTCAAGTTGAAGTGTCAAATAGGCAGCTGAAACAAATCCTGGAGAAGACGGTTAATGCTTCTCGCAAGGATTGGGCGAGTAAGCTTGATGATGCGCTTTGGGAATATCATACTACTTTCAAAACACCGATTGGTATGTCCCCGTATCAATTGGTATATGGCAAGGCATGTCATCTACCCTTGGAACTTGAACACAAAGCTTTATGGGCTTCCAAATTCCTTAACTTGGATCTTGTGAAAACTGGAGAATCCCGCATCCTTCAACTCCATGAGTTGGAAGAATTTAGGAACCTAGCATATGAAAATGCAAAGATCTACAAAGATCAAATGAAGAAATGGCATGACAGAAGAATCTAAAGGAAGGAATTTTGGGAAGGACAGATGGTACTATGTTCAATTCAAGGATGAAGTTGTTCTCTGGAAAACTAAGATCAAAATGGTCGGGTCCGTTTGTGGTGCACAAGGTATATCCCCATGGAGCAGTCGAAATAAAAAATCCTTCTAATCCAGACATTTTTAAAGTGAATGGCTAGATATTGAAGTCGTACAATATGGGGAAAGTTGTGGGCCAAATTGATGTTGTTCATCTTGTCTGATAAGATGCGCAACCGTCGAGCCAAGCGACGTTAAACGAAGCGCTACGTGGGAGGCAACCCACGCTTTTGTATCTAATCATTCTCTTTGTTTGGTTGTGTGTTATTTACTTGCAAGTGTAAACAGTGTTTGATATAGGAGTTAAAGGTAGCGGTTGCAACAAATCTCTGAAAAGTCGGAAGACAAAGTCGTGCACAGAATAAGAAAAGAAACCAAGAAAAAGGAGAAAACAGGGGCCTAACACGGGCGCCCGTGTCAGCTGACACGGCCCGTGTCAGGATGAGGAAAAACTTGGTGGAAAATTGGATTTCCAGGGATGAAGTTGTTCTCTGGAAAACTAAGATCAAAATGGTCGGGTCCGTTTGTGGTGCACAAGGTATATCCCCATGGAGCAGTCGAAATAAAAAATCCTTCTAATCCAGACATTTTTAAAGTGAATGGCTAGAGATTGAAGTCGTACAATATGGGGAAAGTTGTGGGCCAAATTGATGTTGTTCATCTTGTCTGATAAGATGCGCAACCGTCGAGCCAAGCGACGTTAAACGAAGCGCTACGTGGGAGGCAACCCACGCTTTTGTATCTAATCATTCTCTTTGTTTGGTTGTGTGTTATTTACTTGCAAGTGTAAACAGTGTTTGATATAGGAGTTAAAGGTAGCGGTTGCAACAAATCTCTGAAAAGTCGGAAGACAAAGTCGTGCACAGAATAAGAAAAGAAACCAAGAAAAAGGAGAAAACAGGGGCCTAACACGGGCGCCCGTGTCAGCTGACACGGCCCGTGTCAGGATGAGGAAAAACTTGGTGGAAAATTGGATTTCCAAGGGCCTGACACGGCCGCCCGTGTCAGGTGACACGACCCGTGTCAGCCCCTGGCTGAAATAAGCTGTTTTAAGCGCGTCTGTGAATGACACGGCTCGTGTCATGGGGTAGTGTTACACTGACACGGCCGTGTCAGCTCGCGCAGTGGTGTAAATTTTTTAAATTTCTAACCGTTGGAGGGGGTCCCACCTATGAAATTCACCCTATAAATACACCTTATCCCCACTTCTCTCCTCATTTACCACATATCCTTCATACTCTTTCATCTCCATCTTTCTTTCTCCCAAAAATACCTAAAACATCCATTATTCTCACTCAAAGTTATCTCCTTTCACCGTATATCTCTATCGATTCTCCATTCGTCTTCACAAAAGTTTCACCATTCTCCACCCTCAACACTCCTACGGTAATATTTTCACCTAATCTCTCTTTTCAAATTCTTGTTTCTTTTTGTTGTGTGCAGGTACAATATGTCTCGTCGAGTCGAAAAAAGCAAAAATGTGGCGGAATCATCCCGTCCACGACAAAGGGCGAGGAGAACCCCGAACGAGCCCAACATTGTGTTCGAGAACCTGGAGCACCAGAGAAGGTATGCGGTTCATTTAAAATGGAAATTAAACCCCACGAGGTATATGTGTAATGGCACTCTGCAGGAACTGGGATTGCAAGCTGAGGTACACCGTATGTTCCACACCTTAGGGATGCTAGAATTCATGCAACTGGAAGCGCCTACTTTCGCGCGCATTACGCTTGAATTCCTGAGCAGTATTGAATTTAAGCTGAAAAATAGGTGGAATGGAACGGAAAAAGAATATTACAATACATTGCAATTTCGATTATTTAATACTAATATGGAATTGACTGTGGAAGAGTTAGGGAGGATCTTAAAAATCCCAATCGTAGGCCCTGGAGCGGTGCCCGATACGTTTGTCCCGGCGGAATTTTGGACCGCCATATCAGGTAACACTAAATATGTTTCCTAAGGGGCAAAGGCATCGGGTATCCATAACCCATGTTTCAGGTATGCGCAAAAGGCATTAGCATACACCATGTTTGGTTGCGGAGACAGCACCGGTGTTGCCACTCAGAGGGAGTTGTTCTTTCTGTACAGTAACATCCCATACTTCAATCAACATAGCAGCATTTGCAGCTGACTACTTAGAGAGAGTTGGTCGCGCTACTTCAGGCGACATTTCTGTTGGCGGCATGATTACTCAGATTGCCGACCATTTTGGATTTGGTGCTGCTCTCGTTGACTATCCATAGGTGTCAGGTAAAAACAAACTGGACATGGCCTCCTTGATCTAACAAGGCATGATTACGGTAAAACTAGACTATTACTCTCTTATGTGCCAAAAAGTCCATGTTCTTGATTTACCTGCTTATGATTTTATCAGTATCACTAACAGAGCCAACTGGCTCTATGACTGTCCCGACCTGGAAGAGGGGGACGAAGATTTGTTTGACTCTTTGCCTGCATATGAACCGATGGAAGGTGCACCGAGCACTGAGGAGCCTTTTTACCAACAACCGCCAAAACCGACTCAAGCCTCCGGGTCCTACTCCATGCCGCAAGACCAATGGGGGTGGATTCAGGATGAGATCGGCCACCTTCGCACGGAGCAATCCAGGCAAGGTGAGGAGCTCATCAGGTTTGGAGCCGAACAACACTATCAAGGGACGACTTTGGATGAGATGAACGCGATGATGCAACGCATGATGTTGCATTATTCGTACTCGCCACCACCTCCACAGTAATCGTTGTAAGTGCTCCTCATATCTTGACTTTAAACATTGTGGACAATGTTTGGTTCAAGTGTGGGGAGGTTTTTAATTGCTTTATATTTTATTTTTATGTTTATTGTGTCTGTGTGTTATTTTGTTTGTCGTTGTGTGGTTGTTTTTATTTTATTTTTAAGTTACAAATGAAAGTAGATTATGTTGGAGAAATGATAGACTAGTGGACAGTGAGTGAAAGACGCAACCCCGGATTTTCTCCCGAGGCAACCTGGAAGGTGATACAGCTGAGAAACAAAAGGTTGGACGCAACTTGGAAAATCTAGACCCAAAGAGAAGAAGGTAAGCCCAAGCTGATAAAGAAGTTGTCTGTCATAAAGAATGTTTGGAGCCTACAAGCTTATCCAACATGGTGAGATTTCAGCTTAACCAAACACAAAAAGAGCGCATTCAGGTATGACTCTATCTCTCTAATTTTGCGTAAGTTCTACTGATACAACATAATACAAAAACGCACATTGAGGCACGTTGTTTATTTTCAACCTTTGAGCCTTTCTAGCCACCCATAATGTTGTTTTCATTCGGTGTTAACCCCTTTGAGCCTGTACCCCTTTGTTTGTGTAAACCACCATGTTAACCATTAGCCATACACTTCCTACCCTCGCTCGGCATGACTGTTGTAGTGTAAAACTTGTGCAAAAAGATAAGTTTGGGGTATCAATCCGTAGAAGAAATGTTGAAAAAGGGCAAGTGCAAGGAAAAGAAATATGAGAAAAAGAAAAGCTGTGTAGAAACATCCGCTTCTACCGAGAAAAAAAAGAGAAAAAGAAATGAAAATAAATAAATAAATATATATATATATATATATATATATATATATATATATATATATATAGAGAGAGAGAGAGAGAGAGAGAGAGAGAGAGAGAAATGAAGAATAAGCACTTGCCTTAGAAATAGACTCATGCATTAATGTGAATTTGAGTGAAAAAGAGTCAAGATTGGACGACACCCCAAATAAAAGTTCTTGCACAAAGAAAAACAACAACATGAATGTCGAGTTTTAAAACCATTTGTAATCCATTTTGTTGTCTACTCTCCCACCGTACCTAAGCCCCGTTACAACCCTGAAGACCTCTTAAAGTGTGTGAATTGTGTTTGTGTAGTTAACATAGAATCTATTCAAAAAGTAAGAGTTGATATTGCATACATTGATATATTGAGTGCTAAACACCTTAACCTCGAGAGATTTGTTGAGTAGTGTGAAGAAGTTTGCAGGTAAAATAACTCTCTAAAATGATAAGCCAGTGGAGAAGTTCGAATGGGTAAACTAGAAGCTTAATCGGGAAGGAGAAAGCAAAGTTGCGAATAACATCAGTTGTGTTGTGGAGAGAATAGAATCCATGGTTGACCTCCGCGTTGTCTCTTATATCACTTGAGGACAAGCAATGAGATAAGTTTGGGGTTGTGATCGGTCACCATTTACACTCAGTTTTCATCATCTATCCAGCATTGAATCTTCTTGAATCAGTAACATTTTGTTTTTTTATTTTAGTGGTTTCTTTAGTATATTGCATTTTATGAATTTCCGCTTGTTTTATGTTGCATTAGTAGTTTTTCTCCTTTTGTCGCATTTTATGCGTTTCTGTGTAGATTGTTTGGCTTCCAGGTCAGGTAACAAGTCTGAAAGTTGCGTACTGGAAGAATGGAGGTCAGAGACTTAATGAAAAGCGAAAAACAGACAAAACAGGGGCCTGACACGGGTGCCCGTGTCAACTGACACGGCCCGTGTCAGCATGTGCAGAGCCAGCCATCCAAAACCCAGAAAACAGTGGGCTGACACGGGTGTCCGTGTCAGCTAACATGGCCCGTGTCACATGGATTGCATGATTGGACTTATAGTGGAGCCAACACGGGCAGCAGTGTCACCTGACACGGCCCGTGTTGGCCATTTCGCCCCATTTGCTTATTTTTCATATTTTAACCCCTTTAGACGTCCGGAGGGCAGTTTGGGCATTTCGCAATGTTTTTAGTTGTTTGGAAGCTATTTAGTTTGAATTTAGGCATAGAGAAAAGGGACTTTTGGATCGTGAAAGAAAGGAGACAAAAAGAAGAAGCGACCTTGCAAAGTGTTTAGAAGAGAAGAGATCTTCAAGATCGGAAGAAATTGAAGATCAAATTTCATCAATAACAACTTGTAATGTTTTTAATTTGTAATCTACTGTCTTTGAATATTATGAGAGGCTAAACCCCCCCAATGCTAAGGGGTGTCCCTGAATTGCTACTGTATGAATATTTTATCCATGTTCGTATAATCATTGATGTTTTCTTAATTCAAATTATTATACAACGCGCTTAATGCTTAATTTTATCGGACAAATGAAATTCTGATCTCTGGTTAAGGTTTAGGTCGGACAAACCGCCTTATCACTTGTTATATAATAAAACCCGCGTTTAATCACTTAGGAATGAGGATCAAATTGTGGTTACTGATAATTCTTGATAAACTAAGTATTTCATAACAGCAATTTGAATAACTAAGGAATTAGGATTGAAATTGCCTGTTAATGGTTTTTGGCTAAGGAATTAGAGAAAACTACTCTTGCGAAACGGTTTTGATTTATGATAACATAGATGTTATATGATATAGAAGAAGTGTAATACAAAACAATTCATACATTTGGCCCTAGCATTATTTCTCATATCGGTTAAACTGTTTTTATACGCTTTATATTTTTATTTCTTATTATTTGTGAAAACAATCATCAAACCCCATATGAACTTTTGTTCAATTGAATTATTATAGAGATTGATACTTGCTACGCAGTCCTCGAGATCGATACTCAGGATAACTCTCTTTTTATTACTACATTGGTGCAAATAGTACACTTGCTATTTTACCAATCATCCTCCCTTGTCCAATTTGAGTTTGATCCACTTCCCCTCCCCCTTCTTTATGCATTCATGTCATGGACCTATGATATCTCTATATCCTAAGGCTAGTTGATTGCAAAATCAACATAAGTATGGATGAGATTAGGCAACCACTTTTGCATATTCTTTTTGTGTGTGTTATGTTTCATGAGCATAGTTCATTATACTATGCCTCTAACATGCATTAACACCAACATTCTATTGCCCGACCTCAAATAGTTGTGACTTCTACATAAGTCCAATTACGATTGCTTAACATAGCGCTAAATTTTTGACACAAAAAGGCATAGCATTATAGTTAGTGAGATTGTAAGTCTCCCCTCTTTCATGGAATTGTGTGGAAACTTAGCCTTTTTTGCTTCCTTTGGAAGATGTCTTGGTTCAAGGATCCATGCTTGTGATAAGTGGGTTGAGTGTTCTCCAAAGAATGACTTTTAAAAAAAAAAAGCAAAGCAAAATCAATACTAACTTCTAACTCATTAACAACTAACATTTAATTTTAAGTCATTTACTTTAATGCACTTTATTTTTTAAGCCTTATTCATTTGCCATTATTCATACCACTCTAAATGTTTATGTTTATGCCATTTTCACTTTGTCCACTTGGACCATATTGTGTGATATATCTTGTTTGTGTATATTGTGTTTGTTTATGTGGTCTTTGACCATTAATGTCCATAGTAAGAACAAAAACCATAAAAAATATCTTGAGTGGACTGTTGGTTTGATCTAAGACAATTGGACTTAGAATTTAGGCAACATTCCCTATGCAAAGGACTTGGCCAATGCCAACTTTCATGAAACCAAGTGCTTGTAATTTGAAACTTCATCTGATACATCATTGAAGATCCATTTGATTTCATCTGTAACATGATCATTGTGAAGCTGTTACTTTGAACCTGTGACTTATGGAATTCATCTGCTACATGGGCAAATTTGAAGAAGATCATGTAGTTGCTAAGCTTGGATGTGGCTATATTTATTTGATGCCTTGCTCTTCAAGTTTATATATTATGCATTGTTTGTTGCTTGATTCTAATGTCCAAGGGAATTTGGGTTTCTATATGACATTCTTGTCTATTGGATTACAGCCCATTGGTCAGATCGTTTCAACTCTCAACTTTTAATTTTATGCTTAGGATTAGTCTCTTCATATCCTCCCCATTTCTTTAATTTCAAATATCTCCCTCCTTTTAAAAAAAACTTCTTTGTTTGTGCTTGTTTTTTCTAAACTCAGACCACATTGCAAACTAGAAACTTTGGCCTTATGCCATTGCATTTTCAAACTTCTTTTCTTAATCAAACTTGTAAATAGACTTAATTATACTTGACTTAAAATTTTCAAAAGACAAAAAGAACTAACCCATTAAAACAATTTTAGGCCTTTGTGCCTTTCAAACTTAAATTTTTGTTAAAAGCAATGCATCCACTCTGAAATTGGTACCACGAACTACGAGGTTTTGATCCCTCATTTTTATGTTGGTACGTAGGCACAAGTCCGAAGGTCTTGTCAAACACAAAAATATAATTAATGAATTCTTTTCTCCTCCCATTCTATTTTTTTGCAAACATCATTTGTACAAAAACACATATGCACACAAAAAAGGGCTCCCTAGGAGTATCTACAACACTTTGGGTGCTAACACCTTCCCTCTGTGTAACCAACCCCCTTACCTGTAATCTCTAGCATTTTATTAGTTTTGATTTGAAAACTTCTTATTTTTGGGTTTTGTTCGTACTTTTCCTTTTTCCCTTGGAAATAATAAACGCGTGGTGGCGACTCTGGTTTTATTGATGTCTTGATTATCCATAGCTTGATGATCATGAATTTACCGCTACAGACTGCTAGATATGGGATTTGCTTGCTTGGATGTGGCCATCTTTATTTGATGCCTTGACCTTCATGATGTCTGATATTGCTAATTACTGGTTGATTATTGCTTGATTCAAAGTCCAAAGGGAAAATGGGTTTTTTATACGACATTCTTGTCTGTTGGATTGCATCCCATTGGTCAGATCTTTTCAACCCTTAACTTTTAATTTTATGCTTAGGATTAGTCTCTTCATCTCCTCCCACTCCTTAAATTTCAAAATCTCTCCCCCTTTTCAAAAATCTTCTTTGCTTGTATTTTCAAACTTAGACTTTGTTTAAATAATTAGAAACTTTGGCCTTATGCCAATGAACTTTCAAACTTTTTTCTTAAATCAAATATGTAAATAAATTTAACCATATTGACTTAAAATTTCAAAAGATAAAAAGAATTAACACTCATTCAAACTTTTGGGGCCCTTTGTGCCTCTTTTCACTTAACTTTTGATTAAAAGCAATCCACTCATTTTGATATTGTTACCATGAACTACGAGGTTTTGATCCCTCATTTTTATGTTGGTATGTAGGCGCAAGACCGAAGGTCTTGTCAAACATAAAAATATAATTAATGAATTTTTTTCTCATCCCCACACTCCATTTTTTTCCAAACATCAATTTATACCAAAACACACATACACACATAAAAAAATGGCTCCCTAGGACACTTTGGGTGCTAACTCCTTCCCTCTGTGTAACCAACCCCCTTACTTGTAATCTTTGGCATTTTATTAGTTTTGATTTGGAAACTTCTTATCTTTGGGTTTTGTTCGTACTTTTACCTTTTCCTTTGGAAACAATAAAAGCGCGGTGGCGACTCTGGTTTTATTAACGTCAAGTTTATCCATAGCTTGATGGTCATGAATTTATCGCTACATATTGGATGGTAAAGTAATGGATGATTCTCAGGTGAATGAAGGTGATGGTGATTTTTCAGGATTGGTGAATGAATGAATTCTTCGAAGCTGATGGATTGAGTGATTCTGAATGATTGGGGGTGATGAATGGAGAAGATGATGGATTGATAGGGGGGAGTGATGAATTAAGAGAGTTATGATTGTAGATGAGAGTGATTTATATAGGCGGCTGAGTATGTTAGATATGGTTAGGATTAGTGAAAGTTACTTAGAGTGAAAATTCTGTTATGAAATTTTGGTTTTCTGTTATGAAGTTGGTTATGATTTTCTATTAGATAGTTTTGAGTTTCAATTCAGTTAGGCAGTTGTGAATGGTTGAAAATCAATGGTGTTAAATGTATGTTATTAAGATGTTGTAGTTCTTTTGTTAGTGATTGCAATGCAGGTATTGATGTTAAATGATAGTAACTTGTTTTTCTGCTATAGTGAATAGTGTGGATGAAAGATGAGCTTGGTTTAGTTGGATGAATGTTTGGTTATTTCTAAATGACAATTAGTGAGTGATGCTTGAAAGTTAGATGAATGTTTGGACCGCCTTCTATGATGAATTGTTGTTAGTAAGATGCATGAGCATGTTGATTTGCAATGACTTATTAAGTTGCTTGCAATTTGGATGCTTGGCACTTGCTTGAATGTAGGGTTGTTTCCATGAATTTGATATGTTTTATTTCATTGTTATGTTGGTTAATGAGTGCAATGAATTTGGTATGTGATAGATGGCCTAAATGATATGGCTGCTAGTATGTAATTGTTAATGCTATGTGAATGAAAGTTTGCAAATGCCACCATTAGGTTAGGTTATGCTTATGAGTGAATGTGTTATGAACTATTCTGAATGTAGTGCAATTTCAATGCTTGAATTGGATGTTAACTTGTGTCATGAATGTGCAAAGTGTGTGCTTGTTTATGGTTGTGAAATGAATGTGATGATGCATTGTTTGGAATTGTTTTATAGGGTATGCAAAAATGGGGGTTTGAACAAGGCATTTAAGATAGCTTGCACTTGAAGCAACATGGTGAAGGCAAAACAAAAAGAAGTCATGTGGAGCTTGGAAGATTCAAAAATATGACTTGTAGGAAAAGTGAAAAGGAATTAGGGTTTAGGATAGGTAAAATAGTCAATTGACTTTGGTCAACTGGTTGACCAAAAAGTCAATAGTTGACCAAAAGTCAACTTAGGTCAAAAATGCATTTTTGTATGAAATGATATGTAATGCAAGGATTTATGATGTATTTATATTAATTTTGAAATAGTAATGAATTTGTTTGTAAAATGAACTTGGATTTGAATGCACATGGATTTTGAAATGAAATGGATTTGAGTGAAACATGACTTAATGGCATGAACCTTGAATGAATGATGACTTCATGGAATAAATTTGAATGAATGATGCACTTGCATAAATGAATATTGTATTAAGATCAAAGGCCTATGAATCATGCCATTTGAATGAATGAAAAGAACCTCAACCAAGCAATTAAGGCCATGAACATGAATGAAATAGATCTTGCCATGCTATGGAAATGGACTTAAATCACATGAACCCCAATCAAGAAACAATATCATGAACATGTAAAGCCTTGAATGAAACTTAATCAAGCACATGAATCCCTCATGAATGACCAAATGATCTAGATGAATCCTCGAACTTAGATGCACAAACAAGGGATGATAGTGCCACAATCAGAAATTAGATTTTTAGGATTGGTTGATCATGATGATACTTGCAATTTAATATCCAAATCACCAATGCCATGACCTCAAACCATGTTCCAAGAACTAGGGTTTCAGGCAATGCTCCAAGATCAAGAAAACCAAGATGAGGGATCCCACATATAAACATGCCATAGAAGAACCTTGGCTTAGGACTCAACCTCCCTTCAATTCTTTGTGTGATCAAGACCTTTGAATCCATATTTTTGTTTCTTAATTAAAATGAATGTACTATGATGCTAGTGTATATGTAGATGAAATTCCAAACCAAAAGTTAGGTGAAAATGGAAAGAGGAAGGAAAATTTTGGGGTATGACAGCAGCCGGTAGTTGTTGTGCTCAAATATTGTGGCTCAAACAACAACTACTTGATTTTGATATTAAACTATAACTTATTCCTATTATGTGTGACAACACTAGTGCTATTAATCTAACCAAAAGTATGGTGTTACACTCTTGCACTAAACATATTGAGATATGTCACCGCTTCCTACGTGACCATGTTGAAAAAGGAGATGACGTATTTGACCATGTTGATAGAAAAAACCAACTTGTGGATATCTTTACAAAACCTCTTGCGACTGAACCTTTTTTTCAACATTCAAAGGGAATTGGGCATACTTTATATCTCAAATCTTGCATAAATATGATTTATTGCATGCACTTTATATACTTTTCCTCTAACATTCCTTGGAAGTCCAATCACATATGAATTCATACTTCATGAATTCAAACGCGAGGTAATATTGTTCCATTTTCTCTCTTTGAAAGTAAGCATTTTACTTTTGCAGGTTGTCTATGTTCCAAATGTTTGATATGCTTGATGTATTAACTAATTCATGAACGTTGACTTCCAAAAATATCAATTGATGTATAAACATGGTATCTATTATTAGTTCTTGCATGAGTATGTGAGGTTATTGTTTATCTATTCCTGCGTAAAATATGTTTATACATATTATAATGTCAACAAAATTCTTGTTGTGTGTCATTTTAAGATAACATTTCTGTTTTTTGTTTGAGTGGTGATAAATCTATATAACCGCCTTACTAGAGCATATGAGTGTGCAGCATTCGGGAGCACCAAAAGTGTATGTCACATAAATGTGTCGTTTTTGAAGCAACTCAAGAGTTTTTGATTGCATTGTATCCTTCATCCTTCATGTTTATTATATATATTATTTGTCATGAGTTGTGGACACCATGTTATATTGTTGCTTGAAATGCTTTTATTTATATTTAGGCATTTTCAATGTTCACATCACTCTATGTGAGTTATGTTTTATTGATGTTCTTATCTTTACAAACGTCTTTGTGTGTTATATTGGTATATGTGTGATATAAGATACTTATCATGGATTGCTTTATCTCTTTTTGATGTTGTCAAAGGAGGAGAAGCATTTGCAAGATGAAGTTGGATACATACACATCGTCTCAAGTTTTGCCACCATAAAAAAGGGGGAGTATGTGAGTGCAACTTTCTGATAGATGTATTATATATGATGTCAAAACTAGGATACTTTAGTGTTTAAGTATATTGGACGGTATCCTCTGAGTCTTAATGTTCATCTTTGCATTAGGAAGCTGTCATACCTTAAAAAATGAGAACATGACCTCGCGGAGTGCAATCGCACGCTCGCAGAATGGACTTAACAGAGTCGCTACTAAACTATATTTATTCCCAAAGAGGGAAAGGGAAAATATCAATAAACCCCTAGAAGAAATGATAAGATATGGTCGTCATAACCAATATCAAGGTTCGGGAGTTTGTTACGCAGGGGGAAGGTATTAGCATCCCTCACGTTTGTTGTACTCAATGGGAATTGTTTAATTACTATCAAATTGAATGTTAGCTTATGTTAGTTTATAATCTTATACTTATTTGGGATAGAAAAAGAGAGAAGAGAAATGTTTTTGAATTTAATGTTAATGAGAAAGGACCTAAAGGTTTTCATTATTATGGGGTCTGATAAGATTTCGTAATCCTGCTCCTACGTATCTCTAGCTGCAATAGAGAATTCAAGGCTTACGTAGTTCTAGGTAGAAAATGTTTGTTTATTGGTCGATTTTAGCGAAAGCTATTTTGTATCAATCGACAAAAAACATTATTTTACCCAAAATAGGTGAGAAGCATATGTTTACAACACATTGAATGGATTTACAAATCAACATTCATAGAAAAACGTCACTTATCTCAACTCAACGATTTTGGGTGAAGCATTGCTTTGCATCATCTTAAGACATGATGTCTTTCATTTATAAAAAAAACTTGATGATCGCACGACGGCGAGAAAAAGAAGTTTGATTGGTTGGATGTATTTTATAGGTGAATGACAAATGTTTTATGAGAATAAGACCTAAGCCTCGGGATCAATCATTTGGGGTTCCACCGGAATGATAGATTCCAACGGACCTTTTCCATTCAAGATTAATTGAGAAAATTATTTGCTGGACAACAAACGCTTGATGAGAATCAATTGTTCAAAGAGTTACGCCATAATGTTTGATCCCAACGGTCCTTATTTGTCCAGGTTGTTATATTAAGTATTTTAGAAATGAAAAGAGTGAATAAAAAGCTAAACCAGGATGTGTGCCTCAAGAACAATCATTCAAGTATTCAAGGAATGCGAGACTTCAAGGACCTATTTCTTTCGTTTTTGATTAAGAAAAATATTTTAATTCTTCGAGTTATGAACAAAAGAATCACCTTTGGTTAATTTTGGGGAAAAAAGATTCAATTGTGAAAGTAACGTGGAGTTTATTTATGAAGATAGGATTCTTGATTTATTTGATTTTTATTATTCATACTATTAGCAATTAAAAAAAGTCACTTTGCAAACACAAACAAAACATGCAATTAAAATATGAAGTGAAAATAAACTAGAAATGCAAACAATCGAGTAGAGGTGTGGATCAATAAATGCAATAAATGGGCTTAGACCAACAATGTGAGACAAGGCCCAATCACAACTTATTCTTGTATTAAATTCAATAGTAAAAATAAAGATGAAAGCAAAATAGTTAATTATAAACAAATGAGGTTTGACTCTTTTTCAAATCAATAAATCAACCAACCATCTTCTAACATTTGGCAGTCCATAATAGTAAAAATATATCTTAAAAAATACAAATATTAAGGGGAAGGCGGACCCATTTAGATCTTCCAGGTCAAATATTTTCAAAGTTTAAAAAAAAACCAATCAAACGCAGACATGTGGCATGGACTAAAAGAAAAAAAAAAGAAGAAAAATGTATCACTGAAACACCATTCAACACCATTCTCTTGTAATAGTATAAGAAAACTCAGCAGCACAAACTCAAAGACCATCAAAATAGCCATTAAATCTAAATCATTTAAGCATTATTATTCAACTTGAATTCATCTTAAATTCATAGTCATCAACCTATTTTCAGAATGTAAATAGTATTCATATATTTTCAGCAAGAACAACAATTAAACATCAAAGGACTTATCACCAAACAATAAACTCAAAACCAAACTTTAATCAATAAAAACTTAAAATAGAACACAAAACAAATCCAAAATCAGCAAGAATTTCCAACAGATAATAGAAATTAAACCAAAGTCGGTGATGATTCTAATAGCAATAATATGTTTCGACAGAATTGAAGAAAGCAATTCTATATCTACAATGTATTTTCATAAGGTAGCAAACCTTAGACTTACTTAGTAACGTAGATAAAAAAGTTTAAGAATACTATTACATATGTTTGAAAAGTTCAGTTTTGATCTTAGATCTATAACCAAGAATGACCGTCATATGTTCATCGAAACGACATGTTTGCAGCTACCTGCTCACATACACAGAGCCAAGTTGTTGTTCACTGAATGAAAAAAGAACTCATTGCTCCCAAGCTCTTCTAAATAGATCTCACAGTATCGAATTGTCGCAACCTGAAAAAGGAGATGCGAAAAAATAACCGGCGAGAAAAGAAATGACAGAAGAGTCGCCACCGCGCGTTATTCATCCCAAAGGAGGGAAAGGAAACGCTCGAAGTAAACCTAGAAAAAGGAAAGGAAAAGACAAGGTCTCGTAACCAAGTCTTGGGTTCGGGAGTCGATTATGCGAAGGGAAGGTATTAGCACCCCTACGCATCCGTAGTACTCTACGGGATCCACTCTTGTTGTTCTTGTCTAAAGGGTGTGGGTTTATCTAATGTACTATTTACTAAAAGAGGGGTCAAAAGAAAATGACTCGCACGGATGTTGCATCCATTGTATACGTATCTCATCTGAATATGAGAATCAGAGTCTTCGTAGCTCGGCTACCTATGGGTTAAAGAGGAGTGTGCTCGCTAAGACATCGCGTCTTATGCCTACGTATCTCATCTGGAATGAGAATCAGAGTAAGCCGTAGTTCGGCTAACTACGGGTTAAGGGTTGTGTTTTGGGGTGAACGACGTTACTACGCAATCTACCGGATGCTCGACCTTTGGAGACTTACTCGCCTGTAGTAGAAGGAGTTAATGTGTTCTTAGGAGAAGAAAAATCAATGAGTTTGTTTGCGTTATAGGAACGCTCATGCAAAAGGGAAGTCCTAGACGAAGGAACAGCGCTACAAACATGCATAAAATAAACACACAAAACATTGCCTCCTATCGAGGTCTTCCAGCTAAGAAAGCGGTAAAAATGAGGGAAAAAATAAAGGGATCAAGAGGTCTACCGCACGGATAAAGATCCGAAGTAACAGCAACTAAAGGGATAAGAAAACCCAGAGATCTCTCAAGCTAACACCATCAAAGAAAGCGAGTCAATACAGGTAATCGGAATAAACCTCCAGGTGGTATCCCACAAATAAAGTGGAACACCAAGCCAGCTATCCCTGCAAGAGTATGTGAGCCCTCACAAAAACTCAACAAACAGGTTAGAGAAACCAGGATGGAATCAGGAGAAAACAATGCCATGCCAAAAACAGATTAGAGCAAACAGAAAAGCAACTGCTGTCGCGATCGCTGCTGCGTCGCTTAGAGAAGGCTTAGTGAAGCCTCGCTACAGGCTCACCTAGCGATGGTGCTAGCGAACGCCTGTGGGTTTTAGGTTCTTCATTGATAACAGCCCGATCTCGGTAACCCCAAACCCTATGGCACACATCTCAGAAATTAAACGATTAAACATTCAAGGCATTGTTTTATACATTTATGCACATATAAACCCGTGGGCAAAAACCTAACGATACCTCATATATTCAGAGTATTCAAATTAAAATCATAAGGTAATGGGAATAAGGGCAAACCTGATTGGAGAGATCGATTGAAATCGAATGGCACGGCTGGGTTTGCAAAGCAATGTTAGGGTTTGCGTGAGATGGAGGTGAAAAAGTGTGTGAGTCAGAGTGAACTTTTCAGAGCTGCCTGGAGGCTACGGATTAGTTCCTAGGTTTCTCCTTCTTCCCTTTCTTTTTTCTCTCACTATTTTTCCAGGGTTTTTTGGGAGGTGGAAGTCTAGAATTTATAACCTGATGTTTGTGACTTTGTGGGCTCAAATGAGGGAAACTCAAACCCATGACTTTCTGTTATTTTCTAAAACGCGTGCACTTCGCCTAGCGAAGGATCTGCTCGCCTAGCGAGCATGACAGTTCCTTTCGCTAAGCGAACCATGCTGCTCGCCTAGCGAGCATGACAGCTCAGCAGCAGACTTTTGCTCCTTCAAGATTAGCGTTTCGAATGATGAATATACCCCATTTGGACCTGTTGGAAGTAACTCAAGTCTTTCCCTTGTGCTGACTGGTGACCCGGATAGAACCCGCAAAGCGTCTTGGGTGATGTTCAAGCTTCCTGGATTTGATCCTGATTGACATGATGAAATGCAATATGAAATGCTAAATGACTTAAAAATGGATGCATGAATGAGGATGGCAAATTTTGGGATGTTACAGCTGCCCCTATTCAATCATCAGCTAACCCGAGCAGAATGAAAGCGAACAGTTTATCAGACAAACAGGGTGAGCTATGATTGAATACCAAAGACAAACCGAAAATTTGTGCTCTGGGAACACCACAAAAATGCTGAAATACACCGCGCTATTTATTTTTCTTCCGGTCCTCTGGCTGAATCTGAATTAGTCTTCTGACTTAATCTGGAGTTTCGATCCTCTGGCTGAATCTATACTCAATTTAGTCCTCTGGTTGGATATTAATTTTGATCCTCGGGCTGAATACGATTTTGATCTTCTGGCTAGATCTTCTTCGATCTTCTGGCTAGATCTGCCTTCGATTCGATTCTTTGGATGAATCTATTTTGATCTTCTAGCTAGATCTGACTTCGATTCGATTCTCTGGCTAAATCTATTCTCTTTGATTCTCTGGCTGAATCTATTTCCGGTCTTCGGGCTAGACCTGATTTCGATCTTCTGGCTAGATCTGAATTGTTTCGATTCTCTGGCTGAATCTGAATCCGGTCCTCGGGCTAGACCTGACTTCGATCTTCTGGCTAGATCTTTTTCGATCTTCTGGCTAGATCTATTTTCGGTCTTTGGGCTAGACCTGACTTCGATCTTCTGGCTAGATCTACCTCGTTTTGATGGTAAATTCCCATCATCAGGATCTCGCATCTGAGGCATGCGCTGGTTGACCCTCTTTCGAAATCTACACCCAATCTTCATGTTAGATATGCGGCTTCAAGAATATTCCACTCTTTGGGCTTCGTACATATTCTTCAGGCTAGAACATGTTGTAACGACCCTTCAATTAGACTTTTTTTTTTGCGATCCGCGGGCTGGATGCCCTTGTAGGTTGATTTTCTGTTGTGCTGTCAATCTACTCCTCTAGCTGGCTTGCTGGGGTAATAACGCTTGTAGGCGATCCTCTGGCTGAATCTTCAAATTGAACCTCGGGCTGGCTCATTGAAAAACGATTCTCAGGCTGAATCTTCAATTGAACCTTAGGCTGGCTCATTAGAAAACGATTCTCAGGCTGAATCTTCAAATTGACCCTCCTGCTGGATCACACACACTTGATCCTCTGGCTGAATCTCGTGACTTTGGTTGTAACGTAATTCTTTGGTCTGCTTTGAAGAACCTGTTTATCAGCTTATGTGTATGCTTGATATGATATGCATGCAAATGTTATGTATGGTGCGAAAAGAAATCTGCTTGGAGAAGCAAACTCCGGTAGGGAACGGATCGTTGTATCAATCCTTGAATGCTCTGTGGGGAATGATCCGTCTGAAGGGACCGGGGAGCCACCGAAAATAAATCGGCTTTCCTTTTCTGGAAAGTTGACCTTGCTGGGGGAGTATCAACTATGGGAACTCTGTTTGGCGAGGCTCTATGAGGAGAGTCTGCGGGGAAAGCATTTCCTGGGGAAATATCGTAGGAATCGACCTTTGCTGGGGATATGAACTTGCTAATCGTCTTCAGGCTGAGGACCAAAACAAATCTGTTAAAAAATAATCTGCAAGGGAATGAGATGAACACTGGGAACACCACCCTCTTCTCTGTTGGGTATGCAACTACTCCGTTGTTGCTGGGGATACAAGGTGCAACTTTACTGGGGGACATGCTCTGCTGAGGAGAGACTTTGTCAACCGCTTGGGGGATGAGGATTCATGACTTGGCATCCAGTTGTTGTGACCTGCAATCACACACGTATGTCCCGGGGGAATTACTCGGTTCGAATTCACCGTCCGGGATTAGGCACATTCAAAGCAATTTTAAATGTTTTCCTGTGCAAATCATCTGCAAAAGCCACCATTATATTCAGATGCAATATGTTTCATCAAGAATTCAGATATCTTTCGCAAACAAACTGATAAATGAAAAATAAAGATGCTTTTTAACTGAATTATTCGACTTTTATTGGTTGAAAAATTTGTGCCAAGAATAGGCGAGTACATCAGGAAGCTGATCCCTGAAAAGAGGTGATCGCTATAAATTGAACAAAAGAAACTATCCTAATGGCAATGTGGATACGGGGTCCCACTGAGTTTCGACTCGGCTATGGCTCGTATGACCTCAAGACGCTTTGCTCATCTTGCTTTCTGAAGTGGATGATTAGTCGATCTTTAACCTTCGAAGATTGTCGGATTGAATGAAACGGTGATATAACACGGATGAACTTAGATCGCAGTCACTCGCTTATTCCCTAACTTTTGCTTGAATCGCCCTTTTGGGTTTTCAATCCACCGGGATACCCTTTTTTGCCTGAGCCGCCCTTTCGGGTTTTCGACTCACCGGGTGTACTCTTTTTTTTCTTTTTTTTTATATCCCTAATTTTTGCTCGAATCTTTTCCATTCTTTTTTTTTGGTTCGTTGGGATGCCCTTTTTTGCCTGGACTATTCTTTTTATTGTCCAATGGGTCAATTATGCGAAGTATTTTTTAACTGCGTCTGAGTTGACAGGGGATGGGAAGTCTTCGCCATCCATGGTTGTTAGCATCAAAGCTCCTCCAGAAAAAAAACCCTTTTAACCGCGTATGGACCCTCATAGTTCGGTGTCCATTTGCCCCTGTGATCTGTGTTGGGAGGAAGAATTATTTTGAGTACCAACTCACCAACTTGATACTCCCGAGGGCGCACTTTCTGATCAAACGCTCTCTTCATCTGTCTCTGATATAGTTGGCCCTGGCATATGAACCCCCTCCGGCGTGATCAACACTGCACTAACTCCGCGACCATTGACGTTGACCGCCCCATCAAACATCATAATCCATTTGGATTCAGGGTCAGGGCCCTCCTCCGGGAGTGGTCCCTCGCAATCATTCGATTTGAGAAACATGATGTCCTCATCAGGAAAGTCGAACCTCATAGGTTGGTAATCATCAATCGGTTGCTCTGCAAGATAGTCTGACAAGACACTTCCTTTTATGGCTTTTTGTGAGGTGTATTGGATGTCATACTCTGTCAGTATCATTTACCACCTAGCAACCCTTCTGGTAAGCGCTGCCCTTCCGGTAAGCGATGGCTTTTCAAAAATATACTTGACTGGATCCATCTTGGAGATCAGTAAGGTTGTGTGAGTCAACATATACTGTCTTAGTCGGCGAGCAGCCCATGCCAAAGCGCAGCAAGTTTTCTCGAGCAGTGAGTATCTTTGTTCACAGTCGGTAAACTTTTTGCTAAGGTAGTATATTGCATGCTCTTTTCTACCTGACTCGTCATGCTGACCGAGCACACAACCCATTGACCTTTCTAACACCGTCAAACCCTGTGTCCCACTGTTTCTGAACTTCTTCTTTGATTTTCATTGCCATGTCAGGATGAGTTCGGCGTAACTTCTGCTTCACCGGCGACATATCTCATATTCAACGGTAACCTGTGCACAACGATGTCTGTATCCAAACCTGGCATATCTTGATAGGACCAAGCAAAGATGTCGACATACTCACGAAGCAAACTGATCAACTATTCTTTCACCTCGGCCTGTAGGCTGGCCCCGATCTTGATCTCTTTCTTGTCGTCTTCGGTACCAATGTTGACGGTCTCAATCACCTCCTGACAAGGTGCAATAGCTCGATCCTCCTGTTTCAACAACCTGGCTAACTCTTCAGGCAATTCACAATCTTCCTCAACCCCTTCTTCGGCTTGATAGATAGGATTGTCGAAGTCATACTTGGCCATAGCAGTGTCGTTAGCAGTGAGATCCGAGTGATGCAAGATTTTTTGGAAAGAAAAATGGAAAAGAAACATTGCCATTTCTATTGTAAAAGTGAAAAAATAATTGAAAGAAAGAGAACACCAAATTGTTTGCAAAAGTTGTCCTTTATTGATGATGAAAATAATTGCGAAATGTAACTAAATGAATGGCCCTACAGATGAGTCATTACACCTTGGGCAAAGTGTAAGACTTTATTATGCATGTAATAAAAGGAAAACAATAAAAATTACTCTTTCAGTAGAGTAACCCGGACGACTTTTTCGGACGACCAATTGTTGAGCTTTTCTCCTGGGACACACAGGCGAATCCAGCTATCTAAGTCACAGTCGCTGTCAGCCTTGTCTTCATCTGCAGCATTGATGATGTGGGGAGAAACCAAACCCCCGCTGGAGAAAGTACCGGCTTCATTCTTCTGAGACCCCGGAGTATACCCCAATCCAAACTTGTCTTCTTTGGTGATTGGCTCCACAAATTTGCCCCAGCCTTGGGCATTACCAGCCTTAACCACTTCAACAACATTAATCCTCTGCCCGCCGTGAGCCGGCATCGGGTTTTGGATAACATTAGGCACCGGAGAAAAATTGATAGCCTTGGCGTCTCTCAAATCTTGTACCTTTAGCTGGAGAGCCTTGCAATTATCTGTAGTATGGCCATGTGTGTTGGAGTGAAAAGCACATCTGGCATTGACATCATAACCTCTAGGCAAATTATTGGGATCGATTGGTGGGGCCAGAGTTCTCAACGTAACCAGATTCATGTCAATCAGCCTGGGAAGTAATACAGAATAAGGCATTAGGATTGGCTCAATGACCCGGTCCGTCTGCCTTGGACGTGGTTGATAGTGTCTCTGCTGACCCGGGTTACCTCCTTGTTGTTGATTGTTGTACCTGGGTTACTGTTGCGGATGATACTGCGGTTGTTTATGCTGTTGAGGAGCAGGTGTTGGGATAGTGACTGCGGCCACTTGGTCTTGATAATAATTAGGGCGTCCTTTGCCCCTGCCTCTGTCGGCATACACAACGCTTGTCTCGCCTTCTCTTCTTCGCTGATCGTTACTAGCAAACGGTTTCTTGGAAGCACTATTGTCTTGAATTCGGCCCATCTTCAACAGACTCTCGATTATTTCTCCAGCAATTACTATCTCTGCAAAGCTGATTGACGGGCAAGCAGCCAATCTCTCAATGTAATTGCCTTGAAGAGTGTTCATGAACATGTCCTCCATCTCCCTTTCAGACATAGGGGGTTGGACGGACGCAACAATTTGTCTCCAACGCTGAGCATATTCTCTAAAGGTCTCCTTGGCAGTCTGAGACATTCCTTGCAACAAGGTCCGATTTGGAGCCATGTCCAAGTTGTATTGATATTGCTTGACAAAAGCCTCTGCCAGGTCTTTCCAACTCTTGATGGTAGTACGAGACAAATGAGAATACCATTCACGAGAAGCTCCAGTCAGACTATCTTCAAAATAGTACATCCACAACTTTTCATCTTCCGTGTGAGCTCCCAACCTTCCCAAATAAGATGGGAGATGAGTGCGTGGGCAAGAAGCCCCGTTGTATTTCTCAAAAGTAAGGGGTTTGAATTTGTGAGGAATCCTTACTCCCTGAACCAGACCAAGATTTGTGACATCAAAACCTAAGGAATTTTGAGACTCCAAATATTTGAGCTTCTCAGCAAGCTCATCCATATGGCGAGTGGTCTCGTGAGCTTCGTCGTGCATAGAGAATTGATCATACTGATAATCTTCAGTAACGGGGCGCCCGTTAATCCGAATTCCCTGATTCACATTGTACCTTCCGCCAATACCATTTCCAACATTCCCCGTGTTGTCAACATTACCCGGGTTTCCATCAGCATTCGCGTTACCAGTGTTCACAGGGTTATCAGCGTTCCCCTCAGTATTTGGTATCTCTACCTCTGGATTGGGCCTCGGTTGCTCAACCAATTCCCTCAGCTTTTCCTGGCCTTCTGTCATACCAGTCATCAATGTCATGAACTGATCCATCCTTTCACGCATATCAGCCAGCTCTTTTTGTACCTGGTCCATCGCTAGTTACGGACGATTTTCCTTTGTCGGGTACATGCGAACTCGCTTGGGACCAATAATGTCTGAGACAGGGAGCAAACATTAGACACTGCGGTGACACCTGCAAAACAGACAAGGGTTAGTATGCATGGTATGTGATGCACTGCTTATGCAATTTTAAGGCACCCCCCCCCCTTTGAAAGGGAATACCCTGCAAACGAATAAGCATGAGATGTTGGATGCAAATATGTGGATGATGTTATGCAATGCAGTGGCATGTCAAAATCAGGATCGCTGGATCCGCTTGAAGATCTGTCAGCTTGCACTATCTGAAGAGAAGCCCACTGCGGAATGTATAAAGATCAAAGCTCTGCTCTAGAAAACCGGGTTGGTTGGAGGTTAAAGTTTCCTGAATTTAGCCTGCCCCTTACTGGTAGGTTCTAAGAACAGAAGTTCGTCCGCTTCAGCCCTTAAGTCAGGAATAATACGTTTACCACTGAAGGTTTGGCATTATTACGGGATAGAAGACCTCCACTGACTCCCTTCAACAGGACATCCTAAAGCAAGTTCCCAGTCTCGGGGTCCTCGGGTTGAGCAGCGAGAATGCGCTCACCAGAGCTAACATAAATGCGTCTCGGAGGAGAGGCCTCGACTGAGTTCTCGGGAAATGGTCACCAGAGTCGACGATTTCTAAAGGAACATCATGTCGTTATGGAACACCCGTAGGACATAACATATCCAAAAGAAACCTCGTCTGGATGTGGGTCTTCATGAACGACTTAACGTAGCAACATGCCACGCAAGCCTCATGATTATCCACTCTAAAACCTGTGTGTACACTCAAGCCTGGGTAATGGGCTTATCTCTCATAGAACACCCCATCCCAACAAACAAAACCAGCGGATATAGCAATCATACGTACACAATGCAATAAGGTAAAGCAAGTAAATAAATAACTGTACAAAAGCATGAACACCCAATAAACAAACAACCTACAAAAGCTATGAGGGACTCACTTAGGGAAACCGGATCCCCAGCAGAGTCGCCAGCTGTCGCAAACTGAAAAAGGAGATGCGAAAAAACAACCGGCGAGAAAAGAATTGACAGAAGAGTCGCCACCGTGTGTTATTCATCCCAAAGGAGGGAAAGGAAGCGCTCGAAGTAAACCTAGAAAAAGGAAAGGAAAAGACAAGGTCTCGCAACCAAATCTTGGGTTCGGGAGTCGATTATGCGAAGGGAAGGTATTAGCACCCATACGCATTCGTAGTACTCTACGGGATCCACTCTTGTTGTTCTTGTCTAAAGGGTGTGGGTTTATCTAATGTACTATTTACTAAAAGAGGGGTCAAAAGAAAATGACTCGCACGGATGTCGCATCCACTGCATATGTATCTCATCTGAATATGAGAATCAGAGTCTTCGTAGCTTGGCTACCTATGGGTTAAAGAGGAGTGTGCTCGCTAAGACATCGCGTCTTATGCCTACGTATCTCATCTGGAATGAGAATCAAAGCAAGCCGTAGTTCGGCTAACTACGGGTTAAGGGCTGTGTTTTGGGGTGAACGACGTTACTATGCAATCTACCGGATGCTCGACCTTTGGAGACTTACTCGCCTGTAGTAGAAGGAGTTAACGTGTTCTTAGGAGAAGAAAAATCAATGAGTTTGTTTGCGTTATAGGAACGCTCATGCAAAAGGGAATTCCTAGACGAAGGAACAGCGCTACAAACATGCATAAAATAAACACACAAAACATTGCCTCCTATCGAGGTCTTCCAGCTAAGAAAGCGGTAAAAATGAGGGAAAAAATAAAGGGATCAAGAGGTCTACCGCACGGATAAAGATCTGAAGTAACAGCAACTAAAGGGATAAGAAAACCCAGAGATCTCTCAAGCTAACACCATCAAAGAAAGCGAGTCAGTACAAGTAATCGGAATAAACCTCCAGGTGGTATCCCACAAATAAAGTGGAACACCAAGCCAGCTATCCCTGCAAGAGTATGTGAGCCCTCACAAAAACTCAACAAACAGGTTAGAGAAACCAGGATGGAATCAGGAGAAAACAATGCCATGCCAAAAACAGATTAGAGCAAACAGAAAAGCAACTCCTGTCGCGATCGCTGCTGCGTCGCTTAGCGAAGGCTTAGCGAAGCCTCGCTACAGGCTCGCCTAGCGATGGTGCTAGCGAACGCCTGTGGGTTTTAGGTTCTTCATTGATAACAGTCTGATCTCGGTAACCCCAAACCCTATGGCACACATCTCAGAAATTAAACGATTAAACATTCAAGGAATTGTTTTATACATTTATGCACATATAAACCCGTGGGCAAAAACCTAACGATACCTCATACATTCAGAGTATTCAAATTAAAAGCATAAGGTAATGGGAATAAGGGCAAACCTGATTGGAGAGATCGATTGAAATCGAATGGCACGGATGGGTTTGCAAAGCAATGTTAGGGTTTGCGTGAGATGGAGGTGAAAAAGTGTGTGAGTCAGAGTGAACTTTTCAGAGCTGCCTGGAGGCTACGGATTAGTTCCTAGGTTTCTCCTTCTTCCCTCTCTTTTTTCTCTCACTATTTTTCCAGGGTTTTTTGGGAGGTGGAAGTCTAGAATTTATAACCTGATGTTTGTGACTTTATGGGCTCAAATGAGGGCAACTCAAGCCCATGACTTTCTGTTATTTTCCAAAACGCATGCGCTTCGCCTAGCGAGCATGACAGTTCCTTTTGCTAAGCGAACCATGCTGCTCGCCTAGCGAGCATGACAGCTCAGCAGCAGACTTTTGCTCCTTCAAGATTAGCGTTTCGAATGATAAATAGACCCCATTTGGACCTGTTGGAAGTAACTCAGGTCTTTCCCTTGTGTTGACTGATTACCCGGATAGAACCCGTAAAGCGTCTTGGATAATGTTCAAGCTTCTTGGATCTGATCCTGATTGACATGATGAAATGCAATATGAAATGCTAAATGACTTAAAAATGGATGCATGAATGAGGAGGGAAAATTTTGGGGTGTTACACGAATGTGTTATTGTATTGTTAGCGGTATTACGAAGTTGTCAGTTTTGTCAGGCCAGTGCATGAATATGTAGGCGCGAGCTCACAACAGTCAATGTGAATATCATAAGGAAGATATGCTCATCATTTATGCATACACATCTTCCTAAATGAAAATGGAATTTCAAAGAGTTCTCATCATCTTTAACCTACATTCTATGCATACACAAAAACAAACTACACATAATTATTCTTTGTTTGGGTGCCATCTAGAATAAGTTGACAACGTTCAATTTAGCTTGTTAAATTGTAAATTGGATTGAGATCTTTGAGGGTTTCAAATAAGAAAACTAAGTTGGGTTTTTCCTTCAAGATCACTTAAGGATTTGAAGGTTTTGGACAAGATTATGCAATTTGGATCCGATCGAGTGAAGGCTTTAAAGAAAGGAGGGTTCTTGCAAAGGAGAAGCGTGAGACGGTGGATCATATTGGTAAATCTTGGGTTACAACAGTTCACAATTTGGATCCGATCGAGTGAAGCCTTTAAAGAACGGGAGTTTCTTGCAAATGAGTATCATGAGACAATGGATCCTATTGGAATTGTTGGGTTACTTTATCAAGCTCAGATCAAGGCAAGAGAAAGTGTTAGAATCAACATTAAACTTAGGATTTATAGAGTTGGGTTTATATATTTCTCTTGTATATTACTTTTACAAAGTAAGGTTAATTTCATCATCTCAATTCGAGTTCGAATTGAGGAAGATGTGTATGCATAAATGATACATGTATGAATATTGGATTGTAAATTTTGAAGTAAAAAAATACTTGGTTGAAAAGGCTAAAGCTGATCAAAATGCGTCTGAAAAATATTCAAAAAATTTAAACGAGCACGCCATGTTAAACTACGCGAATCGTATATTAATAAAACTGACGTTTGCAAGCTCGATCTTAAAGTTTTTTCCAGCTAATTTCACGTACATCTGAGAATCAGTTCGACTAGTCTGTCTGTAAATTCGACAATTTATTATGGTTGACATTTTAGACATTATGCAAAATGAAATGCATGTTATTCTATGTAGATGATGCAGATGTCATGATGGTTGTATCGAGTATTGAATGAGAGACAAAATTGGGGTATGACACAAGCATAATAACATTTTGAAATAAGTTAGAAAAATGTTTCATGCATTAAAAACAAAACTTTTATGGAAAAATGTTTTCTACGAGTTGACACATATGAGTTACAGGTTGATACATGTAAGTCATTTTTAAAGCATGTTTCTTTTGTTTGATGTGCTAACTGTATGTGTCGACACATGACCTATACAAGTCAACACATGAACTATATAAGTCGACACATACGAGTTATAGGTTGACACATGTAAGTCATTTTTAAAGCATGTATATCCTGTTTGAGCGTTAATTATATATGTCAATCCATGACCTATACAGGTCAACACATGCATCGAATAGGCTGACATATGACTTACATAGGTCGACACATGCAACACATTTTTCCAAAAATTCATGATTTTTTTCAAATCTTTTGCATTCCTTTTGCCTCCAACTTGCACACACATATATATACTTCAGACATGTATCATTTATGCATACACATCTTCCTACATGAAACTGGGATTTCAAAGAGTTCTCATCATCTTTAACCTACATTCTATGCATACACAAAAACAAACTACACATAATTATTCTTTGTTTGGGTGTCATCTAGAATAAGTTGACAACATTCAATTTAGCTTGTTAAATTGTAAATTGGATTGAGATCTTTGAGGGTTTCAAATAAGAAAACTAAGTTGGGTTTTTCCTTCAAGATCACTTAAGGATTTGAAGGTTTTGGACAAGATTATGCAATTTAGATCCGATCGAGTGAAGGCTTTAAAGAAAGGAAGGTTCTTGCAAAGGAGAAGCGCGAGACGGTGGATCATATTGGTAAATCTTGGGTTACAACAATTCGCAATTTGGATCTGATCGAATAAAGCCTTTAAAGAACGGGAGTTTCTTGCAAATGAGTAGCATGAGACAATGGATCATATTGGAATTGTTGGGTTACTTGATCAAGCTCAGATAAAGGCAAGAGAAAGTGTTAGAATCAACATTAAACTTAGGATTTGTAGAGTTGGATTTCTACATTTCTCTTGTATATTACTTTTACAAAGTAAGGTTAATTTCATCATCTCAATTCGAGTTCGAATTGAGGGAAGGCGCATCCATAACGAGTCCGATTAGGGAACTGCCTAAACAAATCCTTGTGTACTACTCTCTCTCTCTCTCTCTCTCTCTCTCTCTCTCTCTCTCTCTATCTATATATATATATATATATATATATATATATATATATATATATATATATATATATATATATATATATATATATATAATATATATATAGATATATATATATATATATATATATATATATATATATATATATATATATATATATATATATATATATATATATATATATCTTTTACATTTCATTTGCAAATTATTGAATTCATCGATTGTGCAATCAATATGTTTGGTTAATTCTTTTGAAAATCATTTGAAAAAGGTTTTGTTTAGTTGATCACAATAAATTAGACTGTGGTTGGATTTGAAGATCAACAAAACCATACAAATTTCTAAACGATATTGATTACACATAAGGTGTTCGATAATTTATCTCTATTATATTTTTGTGTATTTTATCATTTGTAATAGTATCTACTTTTAGCATAGCATTCAATTGATTAGCGTTGAAAGTTTTTTGATAAAATTTTTGTTCATTATCATATGTTGATTGTAATTACACATATTTAAGATTTTTGATAGTGATTCGGTTAGACGATTCGATCCGGGTCACTTCCGCTCGCCATAAAAATTTTCAAAACATTTTTTGTTCAAGTTTTTGACTTGGGATCTATTCACCCCCCCCCCCCCCCCCGCTAGATTGTTGCTTATCATCTAACAATTATATCTCTTTCCAATTCAAACCTCGAACATTTTAGTCGATACGCTAAGATGGAAGCAACTTTGAATCTATTTCAACAAAATCCCTCAAAATTCTCCAAATCAAGTTCTCCTTCAACTTCCGCCATAGATACGATCGGTGGAGATCTGTTCAGTCAAGTAGAGCCTCCGCTATAAAGACCTGTTAAAACAACCTTTCTAAATAACAAACAGAAATATGAAAGTCCAATCTTAGAGTTTTAAGATCATGAAAATATGGATATGACTTTGTATATGAAACTTCCACTGATCATTATTGTTACCATTACTAATCAATTTGTGTCAGGGATCCTCGTAGATGACAGAAACTCTTTTCATCTCATCTACTTCAAGTTTTTCACTAAGATTGGCTTAAGGAAACAAGATCTAACATCGTGCGAAGGCTAGAGCCTCATAGTGTTCAATGACTCTTCCACCCGTCCATGTGGACAGGTGTACTAATCGGTCTCCTTGGGAGAGGGAAATAACGAGAGGATGGTGAACACTTGTTTCCTTATGATTCTTCTCGAAAGTGTCTACAATGGTATACTTGGTTGACCATTCCTAGAGGATTTAGATTCCGTGGCCTCCCATGTCACTCGAAAAATAAAGTACCACAATGACTATAGAAGACCTGTTATAGTCAAAGTCGACCTTCATGGAGTATGCCAAATACATGAAGTAGTATTGAAGAAGCCATAGTTGGTAGCCTTATTTCCTAAAGGAAAAGGTGGTGAATTAGGAGAAGCATCAAATGTATTCGATCTAGATGTTCACAAAGAGAAACCCAAGATGAACTAGGCCCCTTGACCAGGATCAAGACAAAATTCCTAAGACCAGTCTCATATGAGGACCTCGAAGTCATCCAGCTGGATGAAAATCCGATGAGTTTGGTAAGGATAGGAGTCAGTCTACTTTCTGAACTAGAGGAAGGGTTGATTAAATGTCTAAGAGACAATGTTGATATCTTCCCCATCTCTATTCACTAGATTCCTAGCATAGATTCTAGTGTAGCATGTCGCTAGTTGAACATTGATCCTAGTGCCCAGTACGTGTCCTAGAGGATAAGGCGGTAGTCTCGTGAGAAGGATGAAGCGACAACGAAGATAGTCAAGAAAGCCTTAGGAAAATGGAGAATGTGCGTCGATTACACATATCTTAATAAATCGTTTCCTAAAGACTCATGCATGCTCCTAAGTATAGATAAGTTGGTGGATAACTCATTCGGATACAAGCTTCTTTTGTTTATGGATGCATATTTCGGCTATAATCAAATACTAATTTCATTTTTGAAGTAAAATACACCAAGTGATTGTCCAACATGGTGTTAGTCAAGAAAGCCTTAGGAAAATGGAGAATGTGTGTCGATTACACATATCTTAATAAACCATTTCCTAAAGAATCATGCCTGCTCCTAAGTATAGATAAGTTGGTGGATAACTCATTCGGATACAAGCTTCTTTTGTTTATGGATGCATATTTCGGCTATAATCAAATACCAATGTACGAGACAGAAAGGATGAAAAGTTATTTCAAGACCGGACAAGCCAACTATCAAAGGATGATGAATGAATGAATAAAGCTTTCAAAGAAGAAATAAGTGAAACACTAGAAGTGTACATAAATGACATTATTGTTAAGTCTAGCGAGGAAGGGCTACACGACTAGCACCTTGCTCGGGTCCACCAAAGAGTTCATCATTACAATATGAGGCTCAATCTAAAAAAGTGCACATTCTGGGTGAGAGCCGAATTTTTTAGTGGGTTTTTATTTGACAGAAGAGGCATATAAGTGAATCTCGACTAATGTGAGGCGATCATGTGAATGGTGGCATCAACAACAAATAAGGAATTCATGAAGTTAAACGGGATGCTAACATCTTTGAACAAATTAATTTTGAAATCAACACAACACGTTTTCCCTTTTTACAAGCTATTAAAGAAAGAAGTAATTTTCGAATGGGCCCTAGAATGCTAACAAGTGTTTTCATCCTTAAAGATGGATATATCAACTTCACATGTGGTATCCTGACCTACAACATGAGAGTATTTGTACTTTTATCTGGTCGTATCTGAGGAAGCAGTTAGCACCGTCCTCATAAAAGGTCCAAACGATCACCAAATACTAATTTACTTTATCTCGAAAGCCTTGGTTAGATTAGAGACATGATATCAAAAGATAGATAGGGAGACCATGTCCTTAGTGACGACCTCAGTAAAGTTACATAGGTATTTCCTAACACATACCATAATTGTCAGAACCGAAACACCACTTAAGCAAGTACTCCAACAACCAAATCTATTCGGGCGACTGGAAAAATGAATCATCAAAATTTATGAATTTAATGCTTCTTATGAGTCGAGGAAAGCCTTGAAGGTACAACTGTTTGTAAATTTCATAGAAGAAATAACCCCATGCACACTAGAGTCAGCTCATACTTGGGTAGTATCTACAAGTGGATTGTTCAATAGCCTTAGAAGTGGAGACATGCCCATTCTAGAGAGCTAAGTTGGTCTGATAATCATAATATATCAGTGTTTTAGGTTCCCTACCACCAATAATCAAGTCAGGTATGAGGCAGTCATTGTTGGTCTCACATTATTCTCCGAAATTGGAGTATAGAGCATCAAGTTGATGATATATTCCCAACTTATGGTCTCACAAATCAAGGGGGAAGCCCAAACAAAAGATTCATTGTTGCAACGCTATATCATCTTGGCCAGATAAAAGTTAGCAGAGTTCAAAATGTTAGAGATACTAAATGTCCCGAGAGAATGGACACCTCATCAGACAAGTATGGCAAGTTAATAGGTTGCCTCAAATATACCAAGCCCAACCGGTTGATCTATGTCCATATTCATGCCAAACCCATTTCAGGCGGCCTGCTACTCCATAGTGTGAGCTCGCCCAGAGTGAAGGAAACTTGCTTATGGACTTCTCTTCCTAAGGCCCAATAAAATTATCCCAATATATGACCTAATGGACATCTTTTTGGATGTCCAATCCCATTATCTTTTACATATAATATTCATACAACTCGTTTGCACATGAGCATGGAATTGAGCATTATGTGCAACTTATGTCACACGTAAGTGCAAGAGCGTGGAGTCCAAAATGCATATCGTATCTCATACCAACACTAATGCACAAGATCAATGTTCACATATATATGTAAACACAAGATAATTATAACAAGTGAGCTACTCAATGGAATTCCCTGTAAGGAATTCCAAAAGTACTATAATAAAGTTACTAAGGATAAATAAACATTGTTTTCCCTTGATGAATCTCCTTTTTTGATTTTCTACCAACAATCTTCTTTCATGGTCATCTTTTCCACAACTACAAATTTTATATTTTATGACAAAACTTTCACCTCACTCAATAAAAAACCGAGGTAAAATTCCATGACGCACTATGTTATTTTTTTCTTCAAGAAATTATCATATATTCCCTAGGCTTAAGAAAAAAAAGCTTAATACGAGTGGGGGTAAACGAATTTAGGATACATACTTTGAGTCCTAACAATTGCAACTTTTATGTTATTATTAAATATTATATTCTCTCAGTTTCTCAAATAACTGAGCGGAATCATACACATATTTTACTATAAAATGATCCGGTCCTCGGGCTAGACCTGACTTCGATCTTCTGGCTAGATCTTTTTCGATCTTCTGGCTAGATCTATTTTCGGTCTTTGGGCTAGACCTGACTTCGATCTTCTGGCTAGATCTACCTCGTTTTGATGGTAAATTCCCATCATCAGGATCTCGCATCTGAGGCATGCGCTGGTTGACCCTCTTTCGAAATCTACACCCAATCTTCATGTTAGATATGCGGCTTCAAGAATATTCCACTCTTTGGGCTTCGTACATATTCTTCAGGCTAGAACATGTTGTAACGACCCTTCAATTAGACTTTTTTTTTTGCGATCCGCGGGCTGGATGCCCTTGTAGGTTGATTTTCTGTTGTGCTGTCAATCTACTCCTCTAGCTGGCTTGCTGGGGTAATAACGCTTGTAGGCGATCCTCTGGCTGAATCTTCAAATTGAACCTCGGGCTGGCTCATTGAAAAACGATTCTCAGGCTGAATCTTCAATTGAACCTTAGGCTGGCTCATTAGAAAACGATTCTCAGGCTGAATCTTCAAATTGACCCTCCTGCTGGATCACACACACTTGATCCTCTGGCTGAATCTCGTGACTTTGGTTGTAACGTAATTCTTTGGTCTGCTTTGAAGAACCTGTTTATCAGCTTATGTGTATGCTTGATATGATATGCATGCAAATGTTATGTATGGTGCAAAAAGAAATCTGCTTGGAGAAGCAAACTCCGGTAGGGAACGGATCGTTGTATCAATCCTTGAATGCTCTGTGGGGAATGATCCGTCTGAAGGGACCGGGGAGCCACCGAAAATAAATCGGCTTTCCTTTTCTGGAAAGTTGACCTTGCTGGGGGAGTATCAACTATGGGAACTCTGTTTGGCGAGGCTCTATGAGGAGAGTCTGCGGGGAAAGCATTTCCTGGGGAAATATCGTAGGAATCGACCTTTGCTGGGGATATGAACTTGCTAATCGTCTTCAGGCTGAGGACCAAAACAAATCTGTTAAAAAATAATCTGCAAGGGAATGAGATGAACACTGGGAACACCACCCTCTTCTCTGTTGGGTATGCAACTACTCCGTTGTTGCTGGGGATACAAGGTGCAACTTTACTGGGGGACATGCTCTGCTGAGGAGAGACTTTGTCAACCGCTTGGGGGATGAGGATTCATGACTTGGCATCCAGTTGTTGTGACCTGCAATCACACACGTATGTCCCGGGGGAATTACTCGGTTCGAATTCACCGTCCGGGATTAGGCACATTCAAAGCAATTTTAAATGTTTTCCTGTGCAAATCATCTGCAAAAGCCACCATTATATTCAGATGCAATATGTTTCATCAAGAATTCAGATATCTTTCGCAAACAAACTGATAAATGAAAAATAAAGATGCTTTTTAACTGAATTATTCGACTTTTATTGGTTGAAAAATTTGTGCCAAGAATAGGCGAGTACATCAGGAAGCTGATCCCTGAAAAGAGGTGATCGCTATAAATTGAACAAAAGAAACTATCCTAATGGCAATGTGGATACGGGGTCCCACTGAGTTTCGACTCGGCTATGGCTCGTATGACCTCAAGACGCTTTGCTCATCTTGCTTTCTGAAGTGGATGATTAGTCGATCTTTAACCTTCGAAGATTGTCGGATTGAATGAAACGGTGATATAACACGGATGAACTTAGATCGCAGTCACTCGCTTATTCCCTAACTTTTGCTTGAATCGCCCTTTTGGGTTTTCAATCCACCGGGATACCCTTTTTTGCCTGAGCCGCCCTTTCGGGTTTTCGACTCACCGGGTGTACTCTTTTTTTTCTTTTTTTTTATATCCCTAATTTTTGCTCGAATCTTTTCCATTCTTTTTTTTTGGTTCGTTGGGATGCCCTTTTTTGCCTGGACTATTCTTTTTATTGTCCAATGGGTCAATTATGCGAAGTATTTTTTAACTGCGTCTGAGTTGACAGGGGATGGGAAGTCTTCGCCATCCATGGTTGTTAGCATCAAAGCTCCTCCAGAAAAAAAACCCTTTTAACCGCGTATGGACCCTCATAGTTCGGTGTCCATTTGCCCCTGTGATCTGTGTTGGGAGGAAGAATTATTTTGAGTACCAACTCACCAACTTGATACTCCCGAGGGCGCACTTTCTGATCAAACGCTCTCTTCATCTGTCTCTGATATAGTTGGCCCTGGCATATGAACCCCCTCCGGCGTGATCAACACTGCACTAACTCCGCGACCATTGACGTTGACCGCCCCATCAAACATCATAATCCATTTGGATTCAGGGTCAGGGCCCTCCTCCGGGAGTGGTCCCTCGCAATCATTCGATTTGAGAAACATGATGTCCTCATCAGGAAAGTCGAACCTCATAGGTTGGTAATCATCAATCGGTTGCTCTGCAAGATAGTCTGACAAGACACTTCCTTTTATGGCTTTTTGTGAGGTGTATTGGATGTCATACTCTGTCAGTATCATTTACCACCTAGCAACCCTTCTGGTAAGCGCTGCCCTTCCGGTAAGCGATGGCTTTTCAAAAATATACTTGACTGGATCCATCTTGGAGATCAGTAAGGTTGTGTGAGTCAACATATACTGTCTTAGTCGGCGAGCAGCCCATGCCAAAGCGCAGCAAGTTTTCTCGAGCAGTGAGTATCTTTGTTCACAGTCGGTAAACTTTTTGCTAAGGTAGTATATTGCATGCTCTTTTCTACCTGACTCGTCATGCTGACCGAGCACACAACCCATTGACCTTTCTAACACCGTCAAACCCTGTGTCCCACTGTTTCTGAACTTCTTCTTTGATTTTCATTGCCATGTCAGGATGAGTTCGGCGTAACTTCTGCTTCACCGGCGACATATCTCATATTCAACGGTAACCTGTGCACAACGATGTCTGTATCCAAACCTGGCATATCTTGATAGGACCAAGCAAAGATGTCGACATACTCACGAAGCAAACTGATCAACTATTCTTTCACCTCGGCCTGTAGGCTGGCCCCGATCTTGATCTCTTTCTTGTCGTCTTCGGTACCAATGTTGACGGTCTCAATCACCTCCTGACAAGGTGCAATAGCTCGATCCTCCTGTTTCAACAACCTGGCTAACTCTTCAGGCAATTCACAATCTTCCTCAACCCCTTCTTCGGCTTGATAGATAGGATTGTCGAAGTCATACTTGGCCATAGCAGTGTCGTTAGCAGTGAGATCCGAGTGATGCAAGATTTTTTTGGAAAGAAAAATGGAAAAGAAACATTGCCATTTCTATTGTAAAAGTGAAAAAATAATTGAAAGAAAGAGAACACCAAATTGTTTGCAAAAGTTGTCCTTTATTGATGATGAAAATAATTGCGAAATGTAACTAAATGAATGGCCCTACAGATGAGTCATTACACCTTGGGCAAAGTGTAAGACTTTATTATGCATGTAATAAAAGGAAAACAATAAAAATTACTCTTTCAGTAGAGTAACCCGGACGACTTTTTCGGACGACCAATTGTTGAGCTTTTCTCCTGGGACACACAGGCGAATCCAGCTATCTAAGTCACAGTCGCTGTCAGCCTTGTCTTCATCTGCAGCATTGATGATGTGGGGAGAAACCAAACCCCCGCTGGAGAAAGTACCGGCTTCATTCTTCTGAGACCCCGGAGTATACCCCAATCCAAACTTGTCTTCTTTGGTGATTGGCTCCACAAATTTGCCCCAGCCTTGGGCATTACCAGCCTTAACCACTTCAACAACATTAATCCTCTGCCCGCCGTGAGCCGGCATCGGGTTTTGGATAACATTAGGCACCGGAGAAAAATTGATAGCCTTGGCGTCTCTCAAATCTTGTACCTTTAGCTGGAGAGCCTTGCAATTATCTGTAGTATGGCCATGTGTGTTGGAGTGAAAAGCACATCTGGCATTGACATCATAACCTCTAGGCAAATTATTGGGATCGATTGGTGGGGCCAGAGTTCTCAACGTAACCAGATTCATGTCAATCAGCCTGGGAAGTAATACAGAATAAGGCATTAGGATTGGCTCAATGACCCGGTCCGTCTGCCTTGGACGTGGTTGATAGTGTCTCTGCTGACCCGGGTTACCTCCTTGTTGTTGATTGTTGTACCTGGGTTACTGTTGCGGATGATACTGCGGTTGTTTATGCTGTTGAGGAGCAGGTGTTGGGATAGTGACTGCGGCCACTTGGTCTTGATAATAATTAGGGCGTCCTTTGCCCCTGCCTCTGTCGGCATACACAACGCTTGTCTCGCCTTCTCTTCTTCGCTGATCGTTACTAGCAAACGGTTTCTTGGAAGCACTATTGTCTTGAATTCGGCCCATCTTCAACAGACTCTCGATTATTTCTCCAGCAATTACTATCTCTGCGAAGCTGATTGACGGGCAAGCAGCCAATCTCTCAATGTAATTGCCTTGAAGAGTGTTCATGAACATGTCCTCCATCTCCCTTTCAGACATAGGGGGTTGGACGGACGCAACAATTTGTCTCCAACGCTGAGCATATTCTCTAAAGGTCTCCTTGGCAGTCTGAGACATTCCTTGCAACAAGGTCCGATTTGGAGCCATGTCCAAGTTGTATTGATATTGCTTGACAAAAGCCTCTGCCAGGTCTTTCCAACTCTTGATGGTAGTACGAGACAAATGAGAATACCATTCACGAGAAGCTCCAGTCAGACTATCTTCAAAATAGTACATCCACAACTTTTCATCTTCCGTGTGAGCTCCCAACCTTCCCAAATAAGATGGGAGATGAGTGCGTGGGCAAGAAGCCCCGTTGTATTTCTCAAAAGTAAGGGGTTTGAATTTGTGAGGAATCCTTACTCCCTGAACCAGACCAAGATTTGTGACATCAAAACCTAAGGAATTTTGAGACTCCAAATATTTGAGCTTCTCAGCAAGCTCATCCATATGGCGAGTGGTCTCGTGAGCTTCGTCGTGCATAGAGAATTGATCATACTGATAATCTTCAGTAACGGGGAGCCCGTTAATCCGAATTCCCTGATTCACATTGTACCTTCCGCCAATACCATTTCCAACATTCCCCGTGTTGTCAACATTACCCGGGTTTCCATCAGCATTCGCGTTACCAGTGTTCACAGGGTTATCAGCGTTCCCCTCAGTATTTGGTATCTCTACCTCTGGATTGGGCCTCGGTTGCTCAACCAATTCCCTCAGCTTTTCCTGGCCTTCTGTCATACCAGTCATCAATGTCATGAACTGATCCATCCTTTCACGCATATCAGCCAGCTCTTTTTGTACCTGGTCCATCGCTAGTTACGGACGATTTTCCTTTGTCGGGTACATGCGAACTCGCTTGGGACCAATAATGTCTGAGACAGGGAGCAAACATTAGACACTGCGGTGACACCTGCAAAACAGACAAGGGTTAGTATGCATGGTATGTGATGCACTGCTTATGCAATTTTAAGGCACCCCCCCCCCCCTTTGAAAGGGAATACCCTGCAAACGAATAAGCATGAGATGTTGGATGCAAATATGTGGATGATGTTATGCAATGCAGTGGCATGTCAAAATCAGGATCGCTGGATCCGCTTGAAGATCTGTCAGCTTGCACTATCTGAAGAGAAGCCCACTGCGGAATGTATAAAGATCAAAGCTCTGCTCCAGAAAACCGGGTTGGTTGGAGGTTAAAGTTTCCTGAATTTAGCCTGCCCCTTACTGGTAGGTTCTAAGAACAGAAGTTCGTCCGCTTCAGCCCTTAAGTCAGGAATAATACGTTTACCACTGAAGGTTTGGCATTATTACGGGATAGAAGACCTCCACTGACTCCCTTCAACAGGACATCCTAAAGCAAGTTCCCAGTCTCGGGGTCCTCGGGTTGAGCAGCGAGAATGCGCTCACCAGAGCTAACATAAATGCGTCTCGGAGGAGAGGCCTCGACTGAGTTCTCGGGAAATGGTCACCAGAGTCGACGATTTCTAAAGGAACATCATGTCGTTATGGAACACCCGTAGGACATAACATATCCAAAAGAAACCTCGTCTGGATGTGGGTCTTCATGAACGACTTAACGTAGCAACATGCCACGCAAGCCTCATGATTATCCACTCTAAAACCTGTGTGTACACTCAAGCCTGGGTAATGGGCTTATCTCTCATAGAACACCCCATCCCAACAAACAAAACCAGCGGATATAGCAATCATACGTACACAATGCAATAAGGTAAAGCAAGTAAATAAATAACTGTACAAAAGCATGAACACCCAATAAACAAACAACCTACAAAAGCTATGAGGGACTCACTTAGGGAAACCGGATCCCCAGCAGAGTCGCCAGCTGTCGCAAACTGAAAAAGGAGATGCGAAAAAACAACCGGCGAGAAAAGAATTGACAGAAGAGTCGCCACCGTGTGTTATTCATCCCAAAGGAGGGAAAGGAAGCGCTCGAAGTAAACCTAGAAAAAGGAAAGGAAAAGACAAGGTCTCGCAACCAAATCTTGGGTTCGGGAGTCGATTATGCGAAGGGAAGGTATTAGCACCCATACGCATTCGTAGTACTCTACGGGATCCACTCTTGTTGTTCTTGTCTAAAGGGTGTGGGTTTATCTAATGTACTATTTACTAAAAGAGGGGTCAAAAGAAAATGACTCGCACGGATGTCGCATCCACTGCATATGTATCTCATCTGAATATGAGAATCAGAGTCTTCGTAGCTTGGCTACCTATGGGTTAAAGAGGAGTGTGCTCGCTAAGACATCGCGTCTTATGCCTACGTATCTCATCTGGAATGAGAATCAAAGCAAGCCGTAGTTCGGCTAACTACGGGTTAAGGGCTGTGTTTTGGGGTGAACGACGTTACTATGCAATCTACCGGATGCTCGACCTTTGGAGACTTACTCGCCTGTAGTAGAAGGAGTTAACGTGTTCTTAGGAGAAGAAAAATCAATGAGTTTGTTTGCGTTATAGGAACGCTCATGCAAAAGGGAATTCCTAGACGAAGGAACAGCGCTACAAACATGCATAAAATAAACACACAAAACATTGCCTCCTATCGAGGTCTTCCAGCTAAGAAAGCGGTAAAAATGAGGGAAAAAATAAAGGGATCAAGAGGTCTACCGCACGGATAAAGATCTGAAGTAACAGCAACTAAAGGGATAAGAAAACCCAGAGATCTCTCAAGCTAACACCATCAAAGAAAGCGAGTCAGTACAAGTAATCGGAATAAACCTCCAGGTGGTATCCCACAAATAAAGTGGAACACCAAGCCAGCTATCCCTGCAAGAGTATGTGAGCCCTCACAAAAACTCAACAAACAGGTTAGAGAAACCAGGATGGAATCAGGAGAAAACAATGCCATGCCAAAAACAGATTAGAGCAAACAGAAAAGCAACTCCTGTCGCGATCGCTGCTGCGTCGCTTAGCGAAGGCTTAGCGAAGCCTCGCTACAGGCTCGCCTAGCGATGGTGCTAGCGAACGCCTGTGGGTTTTAGGTTCTTCATTGATAACAGTCTGATCTCGGTAACCCCAAACCCTATGGCACACATCTCAGAAATTAAACGATTAAACATTCAAGGAATTGTTTTATACATTTATGCACATATAAACCCGTGGGCAAAAACCTAACGATACCTCATACATTCAGAGTATTCAAATTAAAAGCATAAGGTAATGGGAATAAGGGCAAACCTGATTGGAGAGATCGATTGAAATCGAATGGCACGGATGGGTTTGCAAAGCAATGTTAGGGTTTGCGTGAGATGGAGGTGAAAAAGTGTGTGAGTCAGAGTGAACTTTTCAGAGCTGCCTGGAGGCTACGGATTAGTTCCTAGGTTTCTCCTTCTTCCCTCTCTTTTTTCTCTCACTATTTTTCCAGGGTTTTTTGGGAGGTGGAAGTCTAGAATTTATAACCTGATGTTTGTGACTTTATGGGCTCAAATGAGGGCAACTCAAGCCCATGACTTTCTGTTATTTTCCAAAACGCATGCGCTTCGCCTAGCGAGCATGACAGTTCCTTTTGCTAAGCGAACCATGCTGCTCGCCTAGCGAGCATGACAGCTCAGCAGCAGACTTTTGCTCCTTCAAGATTAGCGTTTCGAATGATAAATAGACCCCATTTGGACCTGTTGGAAGTAACTCAGGTCTTTCCCTTGTGTTGACTGATTACCCGGATAGAACCCGTAAAGCGTCTTGGATAATGTTCAAGCTTCTTGGATCTGATCCTGATTGACATGATGAAATGCAATATGAAATGCTAAATGACTTAAAAATGGATGCATGAATGAGGAGGGAAAATTTTGGGGTGTTACACGAATGTGTTATTGTATTGTTAACGGTATTCCTAAAATGGTGCGAGCGGTATTACGAAGTTGTCAGTTTTGTCAGGCCAGTGCATGAATATGTAGGCGCGAGCTCACAACAGTCAATGTGAATATCATAAGGAAGATATGCTCATCATTTATGCATACACATCTTCCTAAATGAAAATGGAATTTCAAAGAGTTCTCATCATCTTTAACCTACATTCTATGCATACACAAAAACAAACTACACATAATTATTCTTTGTTTGGGTGCCATCTAGAATAAGTTGACAACGTTCAATTTAGCTTGTTAAATTGTAAATTGGATTGAGATCTTTGAGGGTTTCAAATAAGAAAACTAAGTTGGGTTTTTCCTTCAAGATCACTTAAGGATTTGAAGGTTTTGGACAAGATTATGCAATTTGGATCCGATCGAGTGAAGGCTTTAAAGAAAGGAGGGTTCTTGCAAAGGAGAAGCGTGAGACGGTGGATCATATTGGTAAATCTTGGGTTACAACAGTTCACAATTTGGATCCGATCGAGTGAAGCCTTTAAAGAACGGGAGTTTCTTGCAAATGAGTATCATGAGACAATGGATCCTATTGGAATTGTTGGGTTACTTTATCAAGCTCAGATCAAGGCAAGAGAAAGTGTTAGAATCAACATTAAACTTAGGATTTATAGAGTTGGGTTTATATATTTCTCTTGTATATTACTTTTACAAAGTAAGGTTAATTTCATCATCTCAATTCGAGTTCGAATTGAGGAAGATGTGTATGCATAAATGATACATGTATGAATATTGGATTGTAAATTTTGAAGTAAAAAAATACTTGGTTGAAAAGGCTAAAGCTGATCAAAATGCGTCTGAAAAATATTCAAAAAATTTAAACGAGCACGCCATGTTAAACTACGCGAATCGTATATTAATAAAACTGACGTTTGCAAGCTCGATCTTAAAGTTTTTTCCAGCTAATTTCACGTACATCTGAGAATCAGTTCGACTAGTCTGTCTGTAAATTCGACAATTTATTATGGTTGACATTTTAGACATTATGCAAAATGAAATGCATGTTATTCTATGTAGATGATGCAGATGTCATGATGGTTGTATCGAGTATTGAATGAGAGACAAAATTGGGGTATGACACAAGCATAATAACATTTTGAAATAAGTTAGAAAAATGTTTCATGCATTAAAAACAAAACTTTTATGGAAAAATGTTTTCTACGAGTTGACACATATGAGTTACAGGTTGATACATGTAAGTCATTTTTAAAGCATGTTTCTTTTGTTTGATGTGCTAACTGTATGTGTCGACACATGACCTATACAAGTCAACACATGAACTATATAAGTCGACACATACGAGTTATAGGTTGACACATGTAAGTCATTTTTAAAGCATGTATATCCTGTTTGAGCGTTAATTATATATGTCAATCCATGACCTATACAGGTCAACACATGCATCGAATAGGCTGACATATGACTTACATAGGTCGACACATGCAACACATTTTTCCAAAAATTCATGATTTTTTTCAAATCTTTTGCATTCCTTTTGCCTCCAACTTGCACACACATATATATACTTCAGACATGTATCATTTATGCATACACATCTTCCTACATGAAACTGGGATTTCAAAGAGTTCTCATCATCTTTAACCTACATTCTATGCATACACAAAAACAAACTACACATAATTATTCTTTGTTTGGGTGTCATCTAGAATAAGTTGACAACATTCAATTTAGCTTGTTAAATTGTAAATTGGATTGAGATCTTTGAGGGTTTCAAATAAGAAAACTAAGTTGGGTTTTTCCTTCAAGATCACTTAAGGATTTGAAGGTTTTGGACAAGATTATGCAATTTAGATCCGATCGAGTGAAGGCTTTAAAGAAAGGAAGGTTCTTGCAAAGGAGAAGCGCGAGACGGTGGATCATATTGGTAAATCTTGGGTTACAACAATTCGCAATTTGGATCTGATCGAATAAAGCCTTTAAAGAACGGGAGTTTCTTGCAAATGAGTAGCATGAGACAATGGATCATATTGGAATTGTTGGGTTACTTGATCAAGCTCAGATAAAGGCAAGAGAAAGTGTTAGAATCAACATTAAACTTAGGATTTGTAGAGTTGGATTTCTACATTTCTCTTGTATATTACTTTTACAAAGTAAGGTTAATTTCATCATCTCAATTCAAGTTCGAATTGAGGGAAGGCGCATCCATAACGAGTCCGATTAGGGAACTGCCTAAACAAATCCTTGTGTACTCTCTCTCTCTCTCTCTCTCTCTCGCTCTCTCCTCTCTCTCTCTCTCTCTCTCTCTATATATATATCTATATATATATATATATATATATATATATATATATATATATATATATTATATATATATATATATATATATATATATATATATATATATATATCTTTTACATTTCATTTGCAAATTATTGAATTCATCGATTGTGCAATCAATATGTTTGGTTAATTCTTTTGAAAATCATTTGAAAAAGGTTTTGTTTAGTTGATCACAATAAATTAGACTGTGGTTGGATTTGAAGATCAACAAAACCATACAAATTTCTAAACGATATTGATTACACATAAGGTGTTCGATAATTTATCTCTATTATATTTTGTGTATTTTATCATTTGTAATAGTATCTACTTTTAGCATAGCATTCAATTGATTAGCGTTGAAAGTTTTTTGATAAAATTTTTGTTCATTATCATATGTTGATTGTAATTACACATATTTAAGATTTTTGATAGTGATTCGGTTAGACGATTCGATCCGGGTCACTTCCGCTCGCCATAAAAATTTTCAAAACATTTTTTGTTCAAGTTTTTGACTTGGGATCTATTCACCCCCCCCCCCCCCCCCCGCTAGATTGTTGCTTATCATCTAACAATTATATCTCTTTCCAATTCAAACCTCGAACATTTTAGTCGATACGCTAAGATGGAAGCAACTTTGAATCTATTTCAACAAAATCCCTCAAAATTCTCCAAATCAAGTTCTCCTTCAACTTCCGCCATAGATACGATCGGTGGAGATCTGTTCAGTCAAGTAGAGCCTCCGCTATAAAGACCTGTTAAAACAACCTTTCTAAATAACAAACAGAAATATGAAAGTCCAATCTTAGAGTTTTGAGATCATGAAAATATGGATATGACTTTGTATATGAAACTTCCACTGATCATTATTGTTACCATTACTAATCAATTTGTGTCAGGGATCCTCGTAGATGACAGAAGCTCTTTTCATCTCATCTACTTCAAGTTTTTCACTAAGATTGGCTTAAGGAAACAAGATCTAACATCGTGCGAAGGCTAGAGCCTCATAGTGTTCAATGACTCTTCCACCCGTCCATGTGGACAGGTGTACTAATCGGTCTCCTTGGGAGAGGGAAATAACGAGAGGATGGTGAACACTTGTTTCCTTATGATTCTTCTCGAAAGTGTCTACAATGGTATACTTGGTTGACCATTCCTAGAGGATTTAGATTCCGTGGCCTCCCATGTCACTCGAAAAATAAAGTACCACAATGACTATAGAAGACCTGTTATAGTCAAAGTCGACCTTCATGGAGTATGCCAAATACATGAAGTAGTATTGAAGAAGCCATAGTTGGTAGCCTTATTTCCTAAAGGAAAAGGTGGTGAATTAGGAGAAGCATCAAATGTATTCGATCTAGATGTTCACAAAGAGAAACCCAAGATGAACTAGGCCCCTTGACCAGGATCAAGACAAAATTCCTAAGACCAGTCTCATATGAGGACCTCGAAGTCATCCAGCTGGATGAAAATCCGATGAGTTTGGTAAGGATAGGAGTCAGTCTACTTTCTGAACTAGAGGAAGGGTTGATTAAATGTCTAAGAGACAATGTTGATATCTTCCCCATCTCTATTCACTAGATTCCTAGCATAGATTCTAGTGTAGCATGTCGCTAGTTGAACATTGATCCTAGTGCCCAGTACGTGTCCTAGAGGATAAGGCGGTAGTCTCGTGAGAAGGATGAAGCGACAACGAAGATAGTCAAGAAAGCCTTAGGAAAATGGAGAATGTGCGTCGATTACACATATCTTAATAAATCGTTTCCTAAAGACTCATGCATGCTCCTAAGTATAGATAAGTTGGTGGATAACTCATTCGGATACAAGCTTCTTTTGTTTATGGATGCATATTTCGGCTATAATCAAATACTAATTTCATTTTTGAAGTAAAATACACCAAGTGATTGTCCAACATGGTGTTAGTCAAGAAAGCCTTAGGAAAATGGAGAATGTGTGTCGATTACACATATCTTAATAAACCATTTCCTAAAGACTCATGCCTGCTCCTAAGTATAGATAAGTTGGTGGATAACTCATTCGGATACAAGCTTCTTTTGTTTATGGATGCATATTTCGGCTATAATCAAATACCAATGTACGAGACAGAAAGGATGAAAAGTTATTTCAAGACCGGACAAGCCAACTATCAAAGGATGATGAATGAATGAATAAAGCTTTCAAAGAAGAAATAAGTGAAACACTAGAAGTGTACATAAATGACATTATTGTTAAGTCTAGCGAGGAAGGGCTACACGACTAGCACCTTGCTCGGGTCCACCAAAGAGTTCATCATTACAATATGAGGCTCAATCTAAAAAAGTGCACATTCTGGGTGAGAGCCGAATTTTTTAGTGGGTTTTTATTTGACAGAAGAGGCATATAAGTGAATCTCGACTAATGTGAGGCGATCATGTGAATGGTGGCATCAACAACAAATAAGGAATTCATGAAGTTAAACGGGATGCTAACATCTTTGAACAAATTAATTTTGAAATCAACACAACACGTTTTCCCTTTTTACAAGCTATTAAAGAAAGAAGTAATTTTCGAATGGGCCCTAGAATGCTAACAAGTGTTTTCATCCTTAAAGATGGATATATCAACTTCACATGTGGTATCCTGACCTACAACATGAGAGTATTTGTACTTTTATCTGGTCGTATCTGAGGAAGCAGTTAGCACCGTCCTCATAAAAGGTCCAAACGATCACCAAATACTAATTTACTTTATCTCGAAAGCCTTGGTTAGATTAGAGACATGATATCAAAAGATAGATAGGGAGACCATGTCCTTAGTGACGACCTCAGTAAAGTTACATAGGTATTTCCTAACACATACCATAATTGTCAGAACCGAAACACCACTTAAGCAAGTACTCCAACAACCAAATCTATTCGGGCGACTGGAAAAATGAATCATCAAAATTTATGAATTTAATGCTTCTTATGAGTCGAGGAAAGCCTTGAAGGTACAACTGTTTGTAAATTTCATAGAAGAAATAACCCCATGCACACTAGAGTCAGCTCATACTTGGGTAGTATCTACAAGTGGATTGTTCAATAGCCTTAGAAGTGGAGACATGCCCATTCTAGAGAGCTAAGTTGGTCTGATAATCATAATATATCAGTGTTTTAGGTTCCCTACCACCAATAATCAAGTCAGGTATGAGGCAGTCATTGTTGGTCTCACATTATTCTCCGAAATTGGAGTATAGAGCATCAAGTTGATGATATATTCCCAACTTATGGTCTCACAAATCAAGGGGGAAGCCCAAACAAAAGATTCATTGTTGCAACGCTATATCATCTTGGCCAGATAAAAGTTAGCAGAGTTCAAAATGTTAGAGATACTAAATGTCCCGAGAGAATGGACACCTCATCAGACAAGTATGGCAAGTTAATAGGTTGCCTCAAATATACCAAGCCCAACCGGTTGATCTATGTCCATATTCATGCCAAACCCATTTCAGGCGGCCTGCTACTCCATAGTGTGAGCTCGCCCAGAGTGAAGGAAACTTGCTTATGGACTTCTCTTCCTAAGGCCCAATAAAATTATCCCAATATATGACCTAATGGACATCTTTTTGGATGTCCAATCCCATTATCTTTTACATATAATATTCATACAACTCGTTTGCACATGAGCATGGAATTGAGCATTATGTGCAACTTATGTCACACGTAAGTGCAAGAGCGTGGAGTCCAAAATGCATATCGTATCTCATACCAACACTAATGCACAAGATCAATGTTCACATATATATGTAAACACAAGATAATTATAACAAGTGAGCTACTCAATGGAATTCCCTGTAAGGAATTCCAAAAGTACTATAATAAAGTTACTAAGGATAAATAAACATTGTTTTCCCTTGATGAATCTCCTTTTTTGATTTTCTACCAACAATCTTCTTTCATGGTCATCTTTTCCACAACTACAAATTTTATATTTTATGACAAAACTTTCACCTCACTCAATAAAAAACCGAGGTAAAATTCCATGACGCACTATGTTATTTTTTTCTTCAAGAAATTATCATATATTCCCTAGGCTTAAGAAAAAAAAGCTTAATACGAGTGGGGGTAAACGAATTTAGGATACATACTTTGAGTCCTAACAATTGCAACTTTTATGTTATTATTAAATATTATATTCTCTCAGTTTCTCAAATAACTGAGCGGAATCATACACATATTTTACTATAAAATGATCCATTCACTAAGTTTTACCTAAAACCTAACTCATAAGTTCAGACGCTTCATACTCTTAAACATCATTATGTATGATGGATTGTGAGACAGTTTTTTTTTTTCTGTTTTGTGTTATTGTTCTTCTTACATCAACCTTTAACAAGTCATTTTTCTATTTTTGCAATATATCCCACGTAATGGTATTGTTGTTGTTGTTGTTCATGTCAATCTTTAATGGAATAACTTTCCAATGTTATTAATCAAAGAAAACTTTCTATCTCAGATATTGATTTCTTCGGTTGACAATATTGAGAAATTTATTCTTAATCATATTGCAACATACAAAGAAATTGGTGAATGGTAAAAAATCGAAAAAGAAAATAATACATGTTGTTTCAATTTTTTCCATTCACCATTTTTTTTGCAATAGAAGTCATTTATTACCTCAATTCTTTTAGAAATCGAGATTAAAACCGATGGGGAAAATAAGTGTGTTTATTGAGTTTCTTCGCAGTCTTTAAACAAATATTTGTCGTCAATTTAATTAGTGTCAATGCTCAAGACACTATCATTAGTTATTTGTGTGAAACCGAAAAGACATTTATTAGGAAGGCTCATGCCACATTATAAAAGTATTATGAATATAAAAAATAGATCATGAAAATGTTTGTCGTGAAAACATTGAAACTTATTTTTTTTATATCATAAAAATTTAAACATTATTCTCTATGATAGATTGCAAGAGCAGAAAAATATTTGGGTTTAAGGTTCAAAATTTTGGTTTTAAGGTTTGTGTTCTTAAATAATCATATTACTGAATATTTATTATATTTTTCTAACCCTTTTTTTTATTTTATACCAGAAACCAATGCATAAAATATTCAACATTCAATTTTTCCCATGATCAGTGATATGAAAATCCAATATTTTTTCTTCACCTACAGTGATGGGGATGAATCAGATTCAATTTTTTATATATATTTTTACTTAAATATTTTGTGTAAACAATGTAATATTTTATATAAATAATGTAATTTGTAAACATTTTAATTTAATATTATACGTAAACAATGTAATTTGTATTAAAAATATATTTGTTCCCTCGATTTTAGGCATAAACTGAGAGTTATATGACACTAGTTTTAAAAATATAAAAATTGTTGTTTCTGGGGATCGAATAAATGATCATTTCAACTATCCCCTCGGTTATTTAGAAACCGATGGGTAAAATAAAAACTTTTCACGACACCCGTCGATACCTCGCTTGTATCATCGAGGTAATATCTCTTTCGTGCCCGAGGTAACATGTGTTTTCTAGTGTATGTTGATCTAATGTGTTAGCTCTTTGGATGTTCAAGTCCATTAGACTTGACCTCTGAGGTCCATACAGATCGCCCTTACAGGAGTGTAGAGTTAAGCATTATGTATTCTACATCATTCGTCTATGCAAGAGCTAGGAGCTAAGTGCATCAAATCATGTCACTTATCCGTGCATGTCATGCGACATATCATGAAGTACCCTCTAGAAGGACCACAGCATTTAAGAAGAACTTGATATAGTTTACCAAGGTGAAGTTCAACGTGACCTAAATGTCCAAATTGAGTTAAACACCTTGAATGGATAAACTTAGTTAAACATGTTAAACAGTAGAGATGAGGTAGACATGTTTTGAATGGACCTAGGTGACCAAGTTAAAAAGTTGAGATGAGCAAGACATGTTTTACATGGACCTAGATGTTAAGAAATGTGGTTGCGCCTAACTCAACTCTACAAAAATGACTTGTAAAATGAGGACCGTTTCCACTTATAAGGACATGCTCAAGTCATATTATCCGATATCAGACTCTTGACACACACCCTCACGCCCAGAACTAGATATATGGAGCGTGAAAATAAATGGTGGGTGGCTCGATAGCAAAAAGCATTGAAGGTTGCCCACCGAATATTAAACGAGACTCTTGGCCTAACTCAACCTACAAAATTGACTTTTAAGACGAGGACTGTTTCCACTTATATGGACATGTTCAAACCATATATCATCTGATGTGGGACTTTTAACATTAGATAACCAAGTTGAACTAGCTAAGTATGGACAAACATAACTAAGAAATTTTCAACAATCTGAATTAGACCATTCATTCATGGTCAAAACATACAAGGCGTTAATCCTATATATATATATATATATATATATATATATATATATATATATATATTATATATATATATATATATATATATATATATATATAAAGTGTGTGTTACATTTGTTAGGCGTAATTAATTAGCATCTAGTATTTTAACGTTGCCCGCGGAAATAAAAATATCTTTACTTTAAGTTTTTCCATGGAGAAAGGGCAACACTAAATCAAACTTTTGTTGTAGTAAGAAGATAAATAATTAAAAATATTTGAGTATGTCAAATAGAGAGAAGATAAAACAAAATTTTGAAAGTAAGCAATTAAAAATATTATCCTAAGTTAATAATAATATTATCCAATGGGTTATTTCATCAAATAGTTAAAAATGATCTCCTATGGTGGAAGTTATGAAGTGGTCTCGCACCTCAGAATTTGTCTATAACCTGATCTCAATCTTAACACAACTTCCAATTATAGAAAGTAACATATTTTAACACTAAATCTAATAACATAAAAAACATGCACTTTCTTTAATTGATGTTTGAGAAATAGTTCTTGAAATTGAAACAAGAACAAGATTTACAACAATTACATCAAAACATTTCCCCTCAAATTTCAACACTTTTAGATATAGATCATTTCTTTGTATCATTTCAGGTATCTCATTGTTGTTTTACTCTCATATTTTCTTTTATCTTTCTTCTCTTTTACATAATATATAATTTTTATTCTATTATAAATTAATTATGTTTATAAGATTCAGATCCTTTACCGCGATTTAACGACGGAACAAAAAGAAACTAAAAAAATGTATCACTGCATATGGTAGCATCATTTTACACATGAAAATTTTTGTTGCATAATGGAAGATGGTTTGAATCTGTCTATATATATATATATATATATATAATATATATATATATATATATATATATATATATATATAATATATATATATATATATATATATTATAATATATATATATATTATATATATATATATATATATATGTATGTATATATATGTCAGTTTCATTTTTTTTATTATCATTTTTAATCTTTTCTCTATATTTCATATAATTATTTGAAAATTTCAAATGTTATTTTGTTCAGGTATAATTTTGTGTTATAACCAAAAGTAGGGATAACATGGGAGACCAAGGGTCAAGATACGTGAAGTTAACCAAAAATAAAGAACAAGAGTTATTTAGTGATATTACTCCGGGAGAGCTTAATCAACCCATTGATGTGCCACAAGTAATTTACTATTTTTTATTTATTTATTTAAATGTTTCTTAATTTAATCATTCTTATTGAGATTTAAGATTTGTTTGATGTGATTAATAGACATGTTTCTTATTTACAAATTCTCTATGAATTTTACAAATGGATGAAATAAAATAAATAAAAAGTGAAACTAAAAATTGCTCAATTTTAGATTTAAAGTACATTGTGCAATAGAAAAGATGGACTTATTATAAAAAAAAACAATATCCCTAATTGAAGAGCATAATTAGGTATTTTTCTAAAATTGTTGGATGAGTGTAAGTAGCTCAAAAAGCTTAACTTCATACTTAACATTCATTAAAGAAGTTAAAAAACTTATAATTAAGAGATAGAGTTCTTTTCTCAATATAATCTCTTAAAGTGCAAAAGGAATTATAGTTAAGAGCTATTAGTCAACCTGACGATAAAAGTTTAGTTATTTTAAATATATAATACTGTTATTAAAACATAGCTAAGAGAAATATGTTGAAGGTATTTTTGTAAAATGTTTTTTTTAATAGTAAAACTCAGCTCCATTAATAGGCAAACAGTAAGAAATACAAATATCATGAGGCATTTGAAGTCTATATAAGTCGTTGTAATAGAAAATACTACATAATCATAAGAGACATTATACATAATTTTTTCACAGGCTAAAGCACAACCAAACCAAAATCAACAATATTTCTTTTAGCAATCCATTCTCTTACAAATACCATCACTGATAATATGAGAATGAGAATTCATAGTCTTTTTCCAAATCCAGTTACAAATGATTTCTTTTACTTCTGCTCGCACATTTTGATTATCTTTAGTTTCAATATTTCCCAACCTTATCGAGTCTTCACAAGTTAATGTGTAACTATGTGTTGTAATGGATGTTAAACATATATGTTTTCTTAGCCAATAGACACACATAAACATGCTACAAAATCCAAAACTCTTTTGAGGTATTTTGTCAAACATCAAGTATGCATTCTTAACCCTTAAAAGACTAAAACACATCACATGTAACACATAAACAAAATAAAGCAGCTTTTCTAGAAGAGATAATTTCTTACTATAAAACAACCATGGCGGTTTTAAAGGTGGGAGGATGAATGTCAGTATGGAAGGAGAAGTTATAGTGGAAATAGGTGCATCCACGATTGTTAAGTTTGAGGTGTGTAGAAAATATTTAACAAGCTTGTCATTCTTTGGTGGTGGTGGCTTTGGTGGCAGCCTCCAAAAGAGAAAGGGAGTCTTGGTGGTTGTTCATGATGGAGAGTGAGGATGTTTGATGAGAGGCTTGATTATGGTGAGGACATGATAACAAATATGAATAGAGGGAAGAGTGCTCTAAAAAGAGGGAGATATGGTCACCATAAAGGTGGAGAAGATGGCCACCATGGAGGTGGGAGGTAGCCACCAAACCCTAATGAATTGGGGAGCATCCCTCTCTAGATTTTTAAATTTAAATATGTATCGGTATGTGTTATTCGTTGACTACGTAAAATATTGTTGATAGACATATATTTAGTGAAATGTGATATGAAAAGGTTTTTATAAATGATGAAAAATATTTCTCGTGTTTCGTAAAAATTTAATTGGAGATAACTAATGATTATGAGAGAAATTTCTAAAATATTATTCAAAAGATTGTGATGGTTATATTTGCATAGTGTCGCAGTGTTAGAGAGTTAACATTATTTGTCACTTGATTTAGTAGTTTGAAAGTTGTAACTGCATAAAATTAGACCATTTGTTTAACTTTCTAGTAGCTCATTATTATTATCTCTCTTATATTTTTTCCTTCATTTATTAATCTTTTCTCTCTTTTTACTATTGATTTTCTTAAATGAGAGATAAGAATCGAATGAGATTATGCCAATCCTAAATGTACAACTTGATTCAAAGTTTAAGTATGTGTTCCCATATATTTAGAGTTTGAATCTTATCATATATATATATATATATATATATATATATATATATATATATATATATATATATATATTATATATATATTGAATCATTTTGTATTGTAAAAAAAAATTAAGATTCGTTTCCCTTCACTAAGAAAACATAAATTTCTCTAAAATTTAAATAAATTTTGTAGGCAAAAACAAAGTAGGAATTCTATATTTTTTCGAGTCAAGATAGTTTTAAATAATTTATTTCTGTTTCTCTAGATTATGAGTTTAATTGAGAAAATTTTATTATATTAAATATTATTGATCGATACGTTTGACGTGATTGTCCAATACTTATCAACTTTTCTAAAGTATCTTAAAAAGGTTTCTCCAACTATCAATTTGCTTCTGATTTACTAAATTAGTGGAGACAAATCAAAAATAAAACAGAGTGTGTTCACACTCCACGTAAAAAATAAAATGAGATATGATCCACTCAATATCTTAAAAAGACTCGATAGAGATATTAATATTTTATGATATTCATTATCGTATTCTTATGATAATAAAATATGTCTTTGAAAAGATATGGAAGACATAAATTATATTATTTTTTAAGGTGAATTATAATATCATTTAGAAAAATATAAAAAAATTACGAATAAAAAAATTATTAAGTATAAATAATTCCTATTTATAAAAGGGACAAGTTTAGATAAATACAATGTTCCAAAATTTTATGGAATAAAAGGAAATAAAGTTCACTCCATATGCATCAATGATTGGGAACTTGACGAATACACAAACAAATATTCTACTGTATACCATTTTGTTGTTGAATAGTTAGGTTGATATCAAAGTAATTTCAAAATGGATCATTAAAAATATGGAAAGTATGTTCTTAGATATTTACAATGGACTATAGTTTACATAATCACGAATAAAAAGTCAAATCAACTTGTAGTGGTTCACTACTCGAATTTAAATTTTGTAGGATATATGAAGTCATTTTTATTTTTTTTTGCATTTGGGCATGTTCTATTATGGTTGAAGAATAAGTATAATGAAAGAATAAAAACATGTGATTGTTACTTCTACTTTAGAAATATAATTTAAAATATGTTTTATCTTCATAGTGTAAGTATTGTAGTTGCTGAATTTTATCTTGAGTTTGGTATTGGCAATAATATAGCTAGAACTCTAAGGATCTATTGTGATGACACCGCAATGGTCTATTTATCTAAAAATAACAAGTATGCAAATAGTGTTAAACATTTGCATTTTAAGTACTTGTCATTAAAAAAAAGTGTAAAAACAAAAAAGTGACATTTGAACATGTTGATATAGATTTAATGATAATAAATTTCTTAAACAAAGGTTTGTCTCCAAAAAAAATTGATAGCTACGTAGAAATGAGGAGAATTATATTAGCATTATAATGTGATTTATTTATAGGTATGTCTGATTTTAGTATTCATTTTGTATAATACTTGCGGATTCAATTAAAGTTATATTTATGTTTTTTTTTTATCCGTATTATATATATATATATATATATATATATATATATATATATATATATTATATATATATATATATATATATATATATATATATATATATATATAGATATGATTGTGAACTTTCTGGATATATTCTTATTTGTTTCATACAGATTTTTGAACTATGATATAGAGATTTATATTTGTTCTTTCTATGTTGATTTTACGAATATTGGAAATATTTTTTTTTTATGTGACTAATAGTAAACTTGCAAGACATTCTAAGCTTCTATTAAGAGAGAACAAAAAATTTCTTATTACTCAAATGTTAACTAAAATATGTATCATTGTATTCTTTTTTTTATATCATTGATGATTAATATTATCTTGTTACAGTTAAATGCTCGTAGATGTCTTGAATGTGGACAAGTTTTACCTGAAACTTACCAACCTCCAGCTGATGAAGATTGGACAACTGGAATATGTGGTTGTTTCAGCGATGTTGATAGTTGTAAGATTTTTCCTTTTTTTCCATCACCAAACTATGAGTGTCTAGAATCTTGATGTTTATTATGTATCCTTTTAATTGTGTTGTAGGTTGGACTGGATTGTTTTGTCCATGTGTTCTATTTGGAAAAAATACCGAAACACTAAGAGATGACATTCCTTGGACCAATCCATGTGTTTGTCATGCAGTGTGTGTAGAAGGTGGAATGGCACTTGCTGTAGCAATAGCATTTCTCAATGGAATTGATCCTGAGACATCATGTCTCATTGCGGAAGGCCTTTTTTTCACTTGGTGGATGTGTGGTATTTATACTGGTCTCTTTCGACAAGCTCTTCAAAAACAATATCATCTAAAGGTGATTTTATTTACCAATTTTTTAATGTTTCGTGCATGTTTGAATTGATAGTGAATATGACAAAATCACAACTTTATAGTGAGATGTTTTCAAAAGATACATTTTAGTGCTTCAACATAATTATGATGCCACGACAATTTCCCATGTTTTATCATATTGATTATCTAAAATTTGTAGGTGCTTTTTCTCACTCAAAGATCTATACTTTATTTTACCAGGATTCACCATGTGATCCTTGTATGGTACATTGTTGTTTGCATTGGTGTGCTATATGCCAAGAGCATAGAGAGATGAGGAATCATTTATCTGATAACACAAACAATGATGGAACTATTATCAATCCACCTCCGGTTCAAGAGATTAAATCTGATTTGAATAAGAAGTCCACATCGTCAGCAAAATCTTCTACAAATGATGATGAAGAAAATAATTTGCAGATCCAACCTATATAGGATATATCACCTAATTGTGTCCATGAGTCGGAGAGTATCCCTCTTCCTTCTTTTTTATTGAGCTAGTAAAATATAGTTCAATAAATATATATTTATCTTATTTCTCTAAGTTGGAATTTTGTTAGAAGTTAGTTACATACAACTGTACTATATATCATAATTGTACTCTGATTTATTCTACTGAAATATACAATATCATCTTAGATTATATTCTCTAGATTTTTCTTTCCTTCACTTTCTTTTGCTCTCCATGGGTTTTAATTGATTTCTAATTCTTGGGGCATGAAGATTTTGTATCGTTATATTTGAACTTTGGAAAATCATATTAAATTAATTGGACACCACATCTCAATATAAAACCATAAGACATTAGGTTTTATCGTGCTTATAAAGTCTTTGATATCCATTTTTCTCATATAATATCTAACTTTTCCTTACAATTGACGTACCAATTCTAACATTGTGTTATACAGCTTCCTTTCCATCCTAAATCATGTCCCGTCCTTTAACTCCATGTGGACTATCATGGATGATTATACTCAAGGTCTTAAAGAAAGTTTTCTTACCACAATACTTGATGCGACAAAATGGTATTAGAAGCTTCCAATATTATTTGTCTCCACTATGGCAAAGAGGAAAAATTTACAACTAAGTGTCGTTACTGACATAAAATAACATGGTTCATAGAAATAGATAGAGAATATCGCCTTAATACATATCTAAACATAAATTATATAACATTATCTTCTTTTCTTAGTCTTTAAACTTGATATTTGTTCTCATATATCATCTTTGTTCTATCTTTGTAAGTTTCTTTGTTTATTTTTTGATTTGTTTATTTTAAACATATTATAATGATGAAAACTAGTTTTAATTTAAGTTATTATACATTATATAATAGTTCAAATAGTTTTAATAATATTTTTATGTTGTTTAGATTTATTCATACCGCGACAACAATAATCTATAATGCATCACTCATAATTGCTAAATTCATGAAATTATTAAAGCGGACGCAACCTCGATTCGACCGTTATTTAAACCTTGATTGTATTACCTTCGAAGTAAAAACAAATCTCAAACTAAAAAGTTCTATTAAATTTGATAAGAACTTATATTAGAATTAAATAGATTTTGTATTATGAAATTGTCACTACATATAGATTTTACACCTATTTTTTAATAAATTAGTAATAATATCTCCAATGTTATTTACATTTTCACACTAGTGAAAAAGTAGTAGGTAATCTTTGAGAGACTAACATGGATAAGTATGTAGTTATGCCACAAATTCCTCCTAGTTTCCTTCTTGAAATAAATTGTGAGGCACAATCAAAAAATCATGCATATGTAGAATGGTAGCAGCAAGACTCGCATCTCTGCGCATGGTTTTTATTTATGATATTTAATTTGTTGTTATCTCAATTCATTCTATTTTATCATTCATGATATGTTTGAGAATAAATCCACCACAATCAATGAAAACGCGTTCACTCGAGCTGCTATTGAGTAAAAAGTGAACTTGAAAGTGAAGAAACGTGAATTATACCCAAGTGCATCGCACGCTCAAAGATACAACAGAGTCGTCATCAAACTTTATTTATTCCTGAAGGAAAGGGAAAACATTGATAAAACCCGGGGGAAAGAGAAATGGGTAAGGAGGTCGATTATGCAAGGGGAAGGTATTAGCACTCATAACCTCTATGGTACTCCATGGGAACTGTCTTGAATGTCTTTCCAAGAATAGGTGTTATTATCTGAAGATTACTCGCGAAAAGAGAAACAGGGAGTTAATAGATAAGTGTGAGAAAAGGTAAGAAATAGATAAGTGTGCTCGCCAAGGATTTGGACCTTCGTGCCTACGTATCCTCATTCGCGTAATGAGGAAATTAGAGCTCTGTAGTTCGTGGAACTAGGACGAATGTGTTAGTTATTTTTAGTGAACAATATTAATGTTCGTGTTCTATTATTGACTGGCTTGTATGCTCAAGCATGGGAGCTTTAAGCGTCTGTTTGTTCACGGTAGAATGGATGAACTCATATTGCACTTGTCGGAGCTGAAAAAATTACAAAGTCGCCACCATTCTTTATTCGTTCCTAAGGAACATGGAAATAATAATAAAACCTATTAACTAAGAGTAAGATGTTAGGTTCGGAAGTCGGTTAAGGGGAAGGTGTTAGGCACCCCTTACCTCCATTGTACTTAATGGGATCCTCCTCTAATTCTAGGGTTAGTGTGTTTCTAAGGAACATTTGTTTTATTAATTATTATTTGTTAATTATTTATCTATTTATTGAAAATTATTTTATTATTTAAAAGAAAACTGATTAATTGAGAAAAAAAAGTGTTTTGATTATTGTACTCGCTAGAGTCTTACAACTCTATGCCTATGTACACTCAAATTTATTGAAGGATTAGAACCTCGTAGTTCGTCTTAAAAATGTTGGTTGTTTGGTTGTTTTTATCCCTTAAAAAGTTCTCACGCATCGGAGGCGGAGAAATAATTGATTTTGGAAAAATGACTCAATGCACTAGGACAGAGGACTTATGATTTGAGGTGTGTTAGATTGATTTTATCCCATGATTGTTTGTGAAGATAATATTTAATTTATTTTAAGAAAATAAATTTTAGAATATTAGATATAGTTCTTATTCCAATTTTATCCCTGATTTTATCCCTTGAAATTCCTAGACTTTTATCCCATATTTAATCTCATATTTGTATCCCTTAATTTTATCCCTTATTTTTATCCCTTATTTTTATCCTTTGTTTTTTATCCCTTGTTTTTTATTCCTTGAAATTGTTATTTTATCCCTTATTTTTATCCTTTGTTTTTTATCCCTTGTTTTTTATTCCTTGAAATTGTTATTTTATCCCATAAAATTATACCATATTATCCTAAAATTATCCAAATTAATTATTTGCAAAAAAATATAATCATTAGTTTATTTAAGAAAAAAAAGTTAAAAGGGTAATTATAAAGACCCAAGTGTTATATCCCTTATCCCTAATTTTTTACCCATAAAACCCTAAAAATATATCCTTATTTATTGTTCCAAACATTATCCCAAAGTTATCCCAAAATTATCCCATAGTTATTCTATAAATTTTTATCCCTTAAAATCCTAAGGTTTTATCCCATAACCTTATCTCATGATTTGAAAAGGCCCCGATACACAAGGGCAGATGACTTGAAGTTTAGGTGTGTAAAGTTGATTTTAATTGTTTTGTTAATTACAAAAAGTTATGGTTAATTTAATTTAGAGAAATATATTTGTATGCATATTTACCTAATAAAATAAAACAGTGTTATATTTTTAATATTTTTTTTTAGAATAAGATAAAAAATTTAATTAATTTTCCCTTTTAATATGATTATTTTTATTGTTTGTTTATGAGTTATTTAACTTCTAATCCTAACTGATTAATTTCTAATCATTCTCATGCAAACTACCCTAATTGAATAATTTGTCCCTTAATTAAACTCATATTACTTACCCTAATTAATCATAAATTGTTCGTCATTAATTACTTATTATTTTTTTTGTAATTAGGTAAATTAAGGATTTATTCTATTTTGTATTTTTATTACTTTTTTTATTTAATATTCATTGTTTTCGGTATTTTTTTATTAAAATAAATTAGCTAAAATAACATAAAATAAATAAGCATAATATTGGTAACAAAAGGAGTTTTCACGTTCATGAAATATAGATGATAAGAGGAGTCACTAAAGTAATACCAATTCGACTTAGAGTTTAATTATTTCATTATATTTTGATAGTTTGATTTTCTAAATAATAAAAAGATAAACAAATAGAAGAAGATGGAGCATGTTCTTTTGTTTGGGTTTGTTTCAAGCAAGTTTTGATGAAAGTGTTCTCGCTGATGTAAAGCAGATTTTGTTTTGGTCAAGAATGAAATTTTGATCTAAAGACTTTTATATATATATAAATTATTTATGGTTTTGCTAATGAAATTTGATTTAAAAAATCACTATTTATTTAGATATAATTATAAAAAGATTAGATTATTGTAAGTTAAGAAAGAATCAACAAGATGGTTAGAATTTTAAAGGATGTTGGTTTTGTTTGATTTTCTTGAATTATTGCAAAACATGATTCGTACAAAGAAATAAAATAAAATAACTTTTAGTTTCTACTTGTTATTATGCATCAACGTAACAAAAAACCATATTATACAACACAACCCAATATCAAGGATAATAAGATAAAAAATTACCAGCCTGAAAGTTATCGAGGAAAGATTTCCACTTTCTGTGTCATTGCCCTCCTTTGACTTCTCTTCTCGTTCCTCCTTGGTGCAGGGATTGCCTACTGGGATTTGGGTTGCGGGAACGGTAACAACTTTTAGAAGTAGTGACTTTGTAAGACTGTGGATGCTTGAAAAGTGTGAATTTGTGTGCTATTTATAGATGGAGAATCAGGTCAAGAATTGAATGAGATTATCTATTTTCAGAAAGATTTAATTTGACCTGATTTTCTCTTTTTTCTTACCGCTCAAGTCAATGAATCTGGATGGATTCGTGGCTTTGTCCATTTGAGTAAAAAATTATATAATTTATTTTAAATAATAAAATAGACTATTAATAATAATAATGATAAGAAAAATATTTTGATTTTAATTTTTTCATTAAAAAAATAAAAAATGAATATTATAATATTTATTAAAAATAAATTAATAAAAAAATCGAAAATAATAAATAAAAAGTAAAAAAGTGAAATTTTTAATTTTAAAATAATGTTCAGTGAAAGTAAAACATGAAAGGAAAGAAAAAATTATAAAAGTGAGTAATTTGGGAATTGAACACATGACATCTTGCACTCATAACCCCATATCCATGTACTATCCTCCATTAAACCATTACACCATTCAAAATGAAATAGCACTTCCACGTACTTAAACAAATAATTTAAATACCGAGATAACTAAAATATTTTCATAACAAATAATAACTAAACTTTTAATCTACCTTTTTTTAAAACCTCATAAACTATTAATCTATAATTTTATTAAATAATTAACACCCTAATATAATACTTATATTTTTAACTAATATAATCTAATGAGATATACTATGATAATTACTAATCATATCTATTTTTTCTAAAAATTAATTATAATAGTTATAAACCCCTTTTTAGCATAATCCTACATTATTTTGAAAAGTCTAAATAATACCTCTAAACTAAAATCAACTCCTAAGAGGAACTAAGAAGTCAAAACGGTCCCCCTTGACTTTTTAGGTCCTGAGGTTGAATATCTGACTATGTTTGTGTTAACTGAAAAATAGACAGAAGAGATGGTCAAAATTTAGGGTACGACAACACTCTAGCAATTAAGCATTGCTTGCTCGCACATGGATGCTTAAGCGTCGTTCACGGTAGAACGGAAGTAACACGTCCTTTCTGAAAAGGTTTTAAACTGAAAATGAAACCCAAAGGCAAAACTGAATTTGATGAAGTGAGTTTGCTTTTATTCTGAAAAGAGAGTAAGAATTTGAATCATACTGAAGTCTATGAATGGAGATGAATACAGTGATCAACTAGGTCATTCGTCACGCACCCAAAGATATTCGGAATGAGGATAAGAATTATCCACTCTCATTCCTTCTCCATTGCTTAAGGATCGTAGCGTACAATCTTAATCTTATGGTTAATTGTTTTTGAGTTTATTCACAAAATGGTTTTAGTTTTACTGGGAGAACAAAAGGGATAGAAAAGAAACCCTGAAAGGTTGAAGTCTTATCTTCATGTCTGTGTAGAAAGACTTATCAATTATTCGACATAAATTGCACTAAAGTCTATAAATAGACGTGAATACAGTGAACAATTGGGTCATTCGTTCCGTACCCAAAGATATTCAGAATGAGGATAGGAATTTTCCACTCTCATCCCTTGTCTATTTCTTAAGGCTCATGATGTGCAATTTACATCATAACTGATAAGTGTTGAAGTTGAATTTCCTTGCAGCTTCTTGTGATGAAGGGTTATCTTTGAAGAATGAAGAGACTTGACAATCAACTTGAATCAAATTATGCTAAAGTCTATGAATATAGGTGAATACGATGAGCAACTTGGTCATTCGTCCCGTATCCAAAGATATTCAGAATGAGGATAGGAATTCTTCACTATCACCCATTCTCTACTACTTAAGACTTATGCCACACAATTTGGCTCATGATCTATAAGTGTTGAATTTGACCTTTGTAGTGCTTGAGTAGTAGTCATGTCTTGTACTGATTTAAATTGCATGAAGTCTTGATCTTGATTTAAGTTTGGAGATCTAGCATCCAGCACATCTTGAGCACAAGGACTTGCCTTATCAAGTAATCAAAGGTCTTTTGATCACTTGACCAAGCTTGGGGAATTAAGCACAGTCATAAATTTAGTTGGTCAAAGTGTACTTTGATCAACTTAATCAGTTGGGAAGAAGTTAGTTGAAAGTGAATACACAACAACCTAAAGGGTTAATTGATCCATTAGAATATTTATAAGTTCTAAAGCTAGGGGAGCATGCAAGATTAGACTATTTTTAAACCTAGGAACAAAATAGTCAATTCACAAATTTGGGATTAATTTCTAAAATGGAAATCCTAATTAAACATCAATTAAATATTAAACAAATCTAATTAAAGCTAGTTAGTACCTAATCAAAAAATTTAATATTTCCTAATATTCTAAATTATTATCTAATCTAATTAAAATTCTATTTCAAAAGCTAATCTATTTCTAATATCTCCTAATATTCTAAATCATAGTTAATCTAATCTGATTAATTTGAGTTTTCTAAAATCTAATTAAACTAATCAAATTTTAATATTTCTAACACTTAAAATTATATTATCCTATTACATTAATTATGAATTAAAATCTAATAAACCTAATTAAGTTAATCAAGATTTAAAATCCTCAATCCTAATCACACACAAAAACAAAAAAAATAAAAACCAAGAAACGAACAACCAAAAAAGGGTTGAAAATGGGCATGCTAGGTCAATGGAGGTGCAGGCCCAGTCTAAGGGTGTGGGAGGAATTTCGTTTCTGGGCCTAGGCCCAAAGTTGGCCAACATGAGAATGCCCAGAGCCATGTCCTCTCAATCCATCCATGGCCAAAATCTTCCTCACGGTCTTCACCATGCGATGTGACGGCTCAGCTTCCAAATGCGATGCAGAAAATCCAACATAATGAAATGTAATGCCAACAATTTAGCATGTCAACACGCGATGCAAACGATTCCCAAACGGCTTCATCATTTCTTCATCATGATTTCTATTCGCATCTTCATATTAGAGATCGAATTCAAAACGAAGCAACATGAAGAGCGTGGCTCCAATTACCGATTCAAATTCCGAAATCAACACCAACAGCTCGATCCATCACTTACACACATGCAAAATTTGAAAAGGCGGAATCGAAATTGGATTGAGAACTCACTGAATCGTAGCCTCAATGCGAACATGTACGATATTTTTCACTTTTCTTCTCCTTTCATTACGATTTCCTTTTGCTTCTCCTCATCAAATTCTACTATGCGCGTTTATGTTGATGAGTGATCGAGAGAAAAATCTGGAATGGTAGATGATGGTAACTCTGTGAAGAATGAACCGGGAGAAATCGAGAGTGCAGGGTGAAATTCTGAAGAAAACTGGAACTGAGAGTGAAGGGTGAGAGATGAAAAAATTGTGTGAATTGAGGAAAAAACTAACGTAGTTGGAATGAAATGGTGAAACGTAATTTATAGAGGTCGAAAATCTGTTTTGAAATTCACCTCAAATCCACATGAAATTCATGGTTAGTTTGTAAATGATAAAACTTGTTAGAGTCAATTATAGGTGCAATAGGGAATTCTGTTAGGATTATTAGTTAAAAATTAGGAAGTTTGTTAGATTCAAATTCAGTTGAGATTCAAGTGAAACATAAATACAGTTAGATGTTTGTTAAGTTATATGAGGTAACTTTGTGAAATGAAATGAAATCAGTTGAATGTGTAGCGGTAAATTAATGACCATTAAGTTATGGATAAACTTAACGTCAATAAAACCAGAGTCACCACCGCACTTTTATTGTTTCCAAAGAAAAAGGGAAAAGTACGAACAAAACCCAAAGATAAGATATTTTCAAATCAAAACTAATGAAATGTAAGAGATTATAGGTAAGGGGGTTTGGTTACACAAAGGGAATGTGTTAGCACCCAAAGTGTCCTAGATACTCCTAGGGAGCCCTTTTTTATGTTTGTATGTGTTTTAGTATAAAAGATGTTTGCAATAAATAGAGTGTGAGGATGAGAAAAGAATTCATTAATTATTTTTTTGTGTTTGACAAGACCTTCGGACTTGTGCCTATGTACCAACATAAAATTGAGGGATCAAAACCTCGTACTTTGTAGTATCAATTTCAAAGTGAGTGGATTGCTTTTAAAAAAAGTTTAAATTAAAAAAAAAAAGAGGCACAAAGGGCCTAAAATAATTTGAATGAGTGTTAGTCCTTTTTGTCTTTTGAAATTTTAAGTCAATATGATTAGATTCATTTACAAATTTGATTTAAGAAAAGAGTTTTTTTTTTAAATGCGATGGCATAAGGCCAAAGTTTCTAATTTGCAATAAAGAGTCTAAGTTTAGAAATCACAAACAAAGAAGATTTTGAAAATGGGGGGAGAGATTTGAAATTTAAGAAGAATGGAGGAGATGAAAAGAGTAATCCTAAGAAAAAATTTAAAAGTTAAGAGTTGAAAAGATCTGACCAATGGGATGCAATCCAATAGACAAAAATGTCATATAGAAACCCATTTTTCCTTTGGACTTTAAATCAAGCAATTCCAATAATCAAGTAGCAAAATGAAGAGCAGTGCATCAAATAAAGATGGCCACATCCAAGCTAGCAACTTCATAGTCTTCTTCTTAATCTTCCCATATATCAGATGACATACTCCTTGAATGGCTCAGAATAAGGCATTAGACACAGGTTCAAAGTAACATTTGCATCAACACCATGTAGCAGATGAAATCAAGTGGATCCCAATACTTGCACCAGATGAAAGCTCAAATCTCAATAACTTGGTCTCATAAGTGTTGGCATTGGCCAAGTCCTTTTGCATAGGGAATGTTGCCTAATTCTAAGTCCAACGCTCAAATCAAATCCAACAGTCCACACAAACCTTTTTTAGGGGTTTTTGTTGTTTATTATGTACTTTAAGGTCATAAGACCACAAATGCAAACAAGTATATACAAACACAATACATTGCTCAAGTGAGTAAAGTGAAAATGGCATTATCATAAACAAGTTAAATGATATGTAAAATGGAAAAATGATAAATGGCTTGAATTTAAATTCTATAAAGTAAATGACTTGAAATTAAAAGTTAGTCAAATGTTAGTTAATTAGATGTTAGTGGAGTTTTGCTTTTCAATTGTTTAAGTCATTCTTTGGAGAACACTCAACCCTCTATTCACAAGCATGAATCCTTGAACCAAGACATCTTCCAAAGGAAGGAAAAAAGGGTGGACATAATCTCATCCATACTTGTATTGGTTCATCTAACACAAAGTTATTGATGAACCAATTAGCCTTAGGATAATGGGACTTCATTTGTCAATGAAAGGGATGAGATAGAATGAGATTGAAGATGAAGAGGGGGGGGGGGGGATGAGACAAACACAAAATGGTCATGGGATGACTTTTATCAAATTAAAATCAGTCATTCATTTTGGGAGATGAAATGTACATTTCATCAATCCCCTAAATCCAATGGTTTTAATCCAACAAAAGTCAAATCAACCTTGACCAAGGCCCAACCACATAGTCAAACTTCACAAGTCAATAAAAATGGCTCAACATAATTTCTACATAATTAAACAATTAAAAATCAAATTAAAATGCATTTAAATTAAATTATGTTTGATTAAAAACCTAAAACCTATTCAAAACACTAAATAAATGGCTAAGAGATTTATCATAGGTCAAACAAGGTCAAAGGACCTTGGAGAAAAAAATTCATTATTTTTGAAAAGTCAGAAGTATTTTTAAACAATTAAAAATATGCACAAAAACAATTAAATAATGAAAAATATCAAAATCAATCTAAAAAATAATTTTAATTCAGAAAGTGAAAGAGAAAAATATGTGAAATTTTTTGGTGAAAGTCTCATATTTTTTGGATTAAAAATGAAATTAATATGAATTAATAAAAAATGGATAAAATGAAATAATTAGAAATTCAAAAACATGAGAGCCATCTGATCTCCCTCATTAATTGATGTGGCAGATCAAATGGTGAGAAATGCGCGTTCCTCATGTGCCTTGGGCAACTGAAAGACACGCATGATAATCAAAAGCAACGCACGAGATTAAAAGATGGAGAGCAGATCTGATGGATAGGAGCAAGCCACCACACCACCGGAGCTAGGGCTCCGGTTGTCTTCTCCAATGGACCTCCCCGAACTAGTCCACCACCAACCTTCACTAAAATTAAAAACAAAGACATAGATTCAAAGAAAAAATGCTCAAGAGCTCGAATCTGGTATCAATTTTGTCCAATTCCAAGTATATAAAAAGATACTGGGATTTGAATTTTGAGGATCACGAATTGAGTTGCTTTGATTTGATCTCAAAGCAACTCAATCTTCTTGCCTACATTGATAGGACTTCAGACAACCAAAAAGCAACAAACTATACAATGACATATTTTTGGTATTTTGGTTAGTAAATAATGCAAAACAAAGTATGATACAATCAAAAATATGCTTGGTGATCTCTCTCAATTCAAACCCAATGAATGAGGGGTAAGGAGGATACCAAGGTGTGATCCCAATGCTAATGCATATGATGAGATAACAGTAGGGATCTTAGGGTCAAAATTGGGGTATTACAGAATGCAATCTGGTTCTGTTAGTCGGATGGGATGAAATGGAATTGTGGAATTAGAAATGGAAATGAAATTAGTCGTGAATTCCATGAATGTCCTGCTATTTATTTTGGTTTTGAAGATAAATTATTTTGAATGTAAATGCAGGTACTGTTGGGACTGCGCTTGGCCTTCTTATGAAGAGTAAATTCGATTGGTTGTCTTGTGAAATCATATAGGCTGTTATCGTGGAGCTGGTTTAGGATGTGTTGCGGACCATAGGTTTCCCTTTTCTTTTTGATTTACGGTCGTGTTATCTTGATGTATGAGGTGAACCATGCCCAATGAATGAATTTTCCTGCCATTGTTATGTTAAATTAGCTAGTGATGAAAAGTATATTGTTAATTGTTATTCTGATATTAGTGATTTAGATAGTTAGATGTTTAGATTAGTGTAATTCTGTTATAGTTAGGAAGTTAAGCTAATGATATGGAATTATTAACTTGTTGTAAATTAGTTAAAATCGCCGTGTTGGTGAACTGTTGTGGTCTATTAGTGATTGGTTAGAGTTTATTAGTTAAATGAACTGTTGTGAATGATGTTGATGTTGCTAAGTAACCCTGTTATGAATGCATGAACCGTTTTCAATCAGTTAGTATGTTAGCTTAGTTGTTAATGACCTGTTATGAATGATGGTCATTATGATTCTTGAATGTTAAAATGCATTGGTTGTTGCCCGAATTCCTGTTGTGTATGCATTTTTGTTAGGAACATGCTAGATTCTGTTTTATTTGGAATACTTAATGATAGTGTAAATTAGATGTTATGTTAAGCTTTAGTGTTAATGTCTTTTTTGCAATGCCTTGTGTTGTTTGCCCATGTCTGTTATGTATGTTGTTATGAAAGTGATATGATATGCATGATTGTTACCATATGCCATGAATTAGTTAGAGAATATTATAAACTGATGATGGTTATGAATTTGGACTAAAACTTTGATTATCATTGCATTGGATAGGTTACTTGTGGCTTGGCCACGGTTATGAGGTATATTGGATTGGCTATGATTCCATAAAATGCTAATGGAGCTTGATGTGTGGGATTGAGCTCATGGAATACATTGAAGCTTATTTATCATGGAGTTATTTGATGGAGCTTTGGATATGGAATGCGTTGCATTTTGTAATTTATTGTAAATTCGATTCAAATTGTATAAACTTGGAAATGAGTAAATATATGTATGGTTATGATTGTTATTATGTGTAATTGAATTAGTGTTATGGATTAGCCCATGAAAAATTATTTGATGTAGTAGTAATAAAGAGTATTCATGTGTTATGAAAATGTTTATGGAAGAACCTAGTTATGACTTTAATTCAAGGTGATTCAACCTTCCAAATTGTGATTCAAATTTCAATGAAATTTCACTTATTTTATATGAAATGCATGCAATTTTTTTATGGAATGCTATATGAATGACTACCGTGTTCATGTTCAATGGATTAATGCTCACTAAATTGAATTGGTGTTATGATTGTTATGATTGTTATTATGTGTAATTGAATTAGTGTTGTGGATTAGCCCATGAAAAATTATTTGATGTAGTAGTAATGAAGAGTATTCATGTGTTATGAAAATGTTTATGGAAGAACCTAGTTATGACTTTAATTCAAGGTGATTCAACCTTCCAAATTGTGATTCAAATTTCAATGAAATTTCACTTATTTTATATGAAATGCATGCAATTTTTTTATGGAATGCTATATGAATGACTACCGTGTTCATGTTCAATGGATTAATGCTCACTAAATTGAATTGGTGTTATGATTGTTATGATTGTTATTATGTGTAATTGAATTAGTGTTGTGGATTAGCCCATGAAAAATTATTTGATGTAGTAGTAATGAAGAGTATTCATGTGTTATGAAAATGTTTATGGAAGAACCTAGTTATGACTTTAATTCAAGGTGATTCAACCTTCCAAGTTATGATTCAAATTTTAATGAAATTTCACTTATTTTGTATGAAATGCATGAATTTTTTTATGAAATTCTATATGAATTACTACCATGTTCATGTTCAATGGATTAATGCTAACTAAATTGGTTAATGCAAATGGACTAATTCTACATAACTTAATCAACAAGAAAATATCAATTACAATGAATTATGGTTAATGCCATATAACCTTCAACTAAACATTATTGAAATGAGATGAACAAGGCACAAGTTAAGGTTAGAAAGTATGTCATTTGATTTGTTGACTTTGGTCAACAGGTTGACCAAAAAGTCAATAGTTGACCAAAAGTCAACTTAGGTGAAAATAATGCAATTTCAATGTATCATGCTAATGATGAATCTTAAAATGTAATGCCATGGGTGATTGGATTAACATGATAAACAAAACATGTAAGATAAGAAACCAAATGGCTTGTTTGAAAGATACACCTCGCATTAATGATCATTCCATGCCCTAAGGCAACTTGTGATTGAATCAATTGATGACATAAACTATGATGATGTGCACCACAATGAATGCACAACAGATAAATCAATGAAATCACTAGTCAAGGTTTAATCAAGCACACATCAATGTAATGAAACATATGATCACCAGATGAATGGAGAATGAGCCTCACATTGACCAAAGAATCTTGATGGATCCAAAACTCTAAACACAATGTAGCCAAAATCCATAATGCAAAAGATATAAGGGAATTAGGGTTTCAAACAAAGCACAAAGCTCCACAAGCAACATATCAAACCACGGACCCACGATTAGGGTTCAGAAGTCAAGTTAATGCACAGCGGGTTAAACACAAGATCTCATAAGATCAAAATCTAGAATTAGGGTAGGATGCCCAAATGAATACCATGGTGTAGAATTCATGGGTCAAGGTCCCAAAGAAACAATGAACTAGGGTTTCACCCTACATGATGAGCAATACCATAATCTTCAAGCCAAAAACCTTGATTTTATCAATCATAAACCTTGAATCTATTATACATGTTAGCGAGTGTTAATCATGAATGAAGGATGCACATGAATGAGGTATGAATGAGCATAGTTGAATCTCAAATGATAGGTTATATGAAAATTAAAATTGGGAGGGCAAATTTTGGGGTATGACAGAAGGCAAGTGCAACTGTGTTAAAATTCGAACAGAAATCTCATATATTAATACAAAAATTAAAGGTTAATACATTTTTTCCTCTTTCATTTGGGTCATTTTTAAAAAAATCCCTCTAAAAAGTTCAAATTTTCTTGGTTTTTAAAAATTACTATTTTATTTTGGTTCTTCATTAAACTAAGGGGAAGTGTCTCCACCTTTGTGTACACTTGGGGAATTTTACAACTGTATGAAGTTGCTATGGCTTATAAGATTTATCTGCGTATGTTTAGTTACCTGTCATTTCAGTAGTTTGTATTATTTTTCGTAATTGAGTATATTCACATAGTTGCACATTCTAGGATTGAGTGTTAAATTATTTTTATGCATACATAAATCAAACCATTTTGTTAAAGTCAACGAAGTATGTTTCTAGTCAATTAGTTAGAGATTTGGATCAAGAAACACACGACAACATGATTAAAATTGTGTCAAGTCTCAATTTATAATAACACTTCATTTTTGTTAAAATCTAAAATCTTTTATGTGTGATTCGAATCATGAGAGTGGGTGACTCAAATTAAATTAAATGTGAAAAATCAAAAGTTTGATAATGCCGACTTGATTTGAATCATGGCAAAATCTAACTCGAATCAAGCATAGTTTTGAAAAATAGGTTTTTGCTTTTGTGCATTTGATTCGACTTGCTAGAAAGTCTATCTTGAATCATAGATGTTTTGATTCAAATCATAAAAAGGCTTTGGACTTGCTAAAAGTACAAATGTGTGACCATCCCTCGTGATTAAGGGTCACCAGAGTCTTTAAGGTCGTTGTGAGGTTGATAACTTTCTTGTGTGGAGTGAGAAACTCTGTATTTTGTATTTTTGTGTTATAGTTAGGTTGCCCCTTTAATCATGATGATGGGAAATTTATATTTGTACCAGACCTAAATCTCGGGATTCCTTAGAAATAACAACCACTTAGGGAGTGAATAGTTTACCTCCTGATATTCAATAGAGTGTGGTTTGTCTCTCTCACGACTTCTTCTATGACGTTATAAAAGGAGGACATGTTGCTTATTTTCACGATAGGTGGCGATCCACGATGGGTAAGTCCCTTGTATATGAGGCAAGTTTTTAGACATAAGGCACCGCCCCCATGTAGGCGGTTATGGGGTACACTCCTAGGTGTCAGTGACGCGATCCACGTGACAGCTTTCGAAATTCAAACATTAATCCACTGAGAGGAATTGAACATTAGTCCTATAAGGGAGATTGAAGCATTAATTGGGAAAATCATGTATTGCATTAAAAACAATTAATGATGATCTTTATTGAGAAGTCATATTTGGCCTTACTCCCTACACGGGTAAAAAATGCACATATCTTTCCCATTTCTTGTAATTGTTGAGATGTTCACACGATGGTAGGTTGCCCTTACAACTAGATTTATTTCTTGTAAAAAGGCCTAAATGGGTTCTCTTTAATATTTTCCCCATTTTTCATACCGGAGAAAATGAATTTTTTACAAGTTATTGATTGTAGTTATAGGTATGACTATATTTTATCCCTACCCATTTCCACTCTTAGTAACTATTTTTCTTTGGGATGCTTTTAAGGAGCAGTTGCGATTTTAACATCATAAGTTGGGATTCTATGGAGTTGAAGGGCTGCATGTTTTGTATAGTAACTTTCTTGATTTCCTTGTTCTTATCACTAATTAATGGGAATGAGTGACAACCGTTTTAGTGTTCAGGACTTTGCATCTCTATATTCTGATTAGGAAAGGATAATGACTTTTTTGTAGTAGGTTGGGCTTTCTAGTATTGGGCATGAAGAAGACATGATCTTGGAGCCCTGTTTCGCCAAGAATTTCCCCTCTTATTACCAAAACCTTCATAATAGATCATCCTCGAAGCTATCCAATATGGATGAAGTTCATCTTCTGAGGATTCTCTTATCAGGTGAGTCCAATGGGAAAAACATGCTTAAATAGTTAATGACTTGAGGTATAAGCTTACAACGACCCAAAGGATTCTTACTCAACACTAGGAAATGGTGAGGACTTTGGTGAATGATAATAAGGACTTTAAGATTATACTCAAAACAATGGCAATAAAGGCTAAAACTCGTGTTACTTCCACCACAAAACTAAATAGCTCATTGAACGAGCCCTTTAATTCTCTCAAGAAACTTAAATAGGAAATATTCATCCTTAAGGATGACCTAGTCGAGACTTTTGACATATACTTTGATAGGGCAAAGGAACATATATCCCCTCTCGATGTGAGGTTGGATTTAAGCTAGATGGATTTATTTAAGGTGGTTCGGGGAGGCCAATTGGTGGATGACGAGTATGTTCTGTCTACTGAGTAAATCTCCATGAGTGGTCCCAGAAAGATAATGCCTTTTTCTCTAGGAGCCTTTTAGAGGACTAATGATATCATGGTTTGTCCTCTAGTGTCATTATAGAGGTGTTATATAGGGGTTTTGTTCCTATCTCCTTTTGATATTTTTTAAACCTTTTACTCTCCTGGGTATTTAATCAACAATGTGTTCTTAATTCATATTTGTGGATTATCTTGTACTATAGCTTTAAATGTTTACTTTTAGAGATGAAAGCCCTCACCTGGAGATTCCATTATTACTTTAAGGGTATTAAAAGGTTCACATCAAGGAAATCCAAGACTTTTAATCATTTCTTATTAATGCGGAGGCTCCTTCGTGAGTATCAAGAATGTAATCGCCTCGAGGGGTAATAGTGATTCCTTCATAAGGATCCAACATATAATCGTCTCGAGCGCCTACAAGGATTTCTTCATGAGAATCTATCATGCAATTGTCTCGAGGGGCACCAAGGATTACTTTATAAGGATACATCGTGTAATCTCCTCAAGGGACAACAATCATTGCTTCATGAGGATCCACATGTAACTTCCTCGAAGGGCGGTAAGGATTCCTTCATTAAGATCTAGTACGTAATCTCCTTAAGGGGCGAAAATGATTCCTTCATGAGAATCTAGCATGTAATCTCATCGAGGGGTAGCAAGGTTTCCTTTATGAGGATCCATTATGTAATCACCTCAATGGACGAAAAAAAACTCCTCTATGAGGAACTAGCATATAATCCCTTTGCACAAAGGATTTCTTCATGAGGATCTAGCATGTCATTCCCTCGAAGGTGTGGGAAGGCTTCCTTCATTAGGATCCAACATGTAATCGCCTCGATGGAAATAAAGGATTCCTTCATGAGGATATAACATCTAATCACCTTGAAGACAATTTGTCGCATCCGCGAAAAACAACCGGCGGGCTAAAAACAAAACGAACAGAGCCGCCACCGTACGTTATTTATCCCAAAAGAGGGAAAGGAAATGCTCGAAGTAAACCTGGAAAAGACATGGTCTCGTGACCAAAGAGAGATGGGATCGGGAGTCGGTTATGCGAAGGGAAGGTATTAGCACCCCTACGCATCCGTCGTACTCGACGGGATCCACGCTCAGAAAGAATAGAAGAAAGGTTGCTAAACACTGCTCGAAAGAATGCACACACACACTGGAAACAACACAGGTGGGAGAAGAGGAGAACGGGCTCGCTAGGATATCGCATCCTATGCCTACGTATCTCATCTGGAATGAGAATCAGAGCTACCGTAGTTCGGCTCACGCACGCCAAACAAAACCCACACAGGAAACCGACTGCCAATCGCTGGACTTACGTCAGACTCCAAACCAACAAACACACACGTGAAACCGACTGCCAATCGCTGGACTTACGTCAGACTCCACACAAACAGACACCAATAGGATACGGACTGCCAATCGCTGGTCTTACGTCCATCTCCTAACACACAAGAGGGACTAACAAACAAACAAGTTAAAAGGGAGTCTGGCACTCGAGCCTAATAACTGTCAAACAAACACACACAAAAAAGAAAAAAGGGTGCCCGGAGAGATCTCGTACGATCTCCTGCCTACGTACCTCATCTGGTATGAGGATTAGGGCAACGTAGTTCCCCTAAACAGGGGAGAAACTTTCTCCTAACCAGAGACTGGGAAATGACAAACTAGAAGGGAGACTGACTCGGGCCTAATAGTTATCATGCACTCCACAATGGTCCTAGGTTGAGGTTTCTATCTAACTTGCACAGGCAGCAAGCTATCCTAAACAGCACAAGCAAAGCAAACATACACACAATTAGCACACACTATATACAAACAAAGTGGGCTCACACAAGGTTAGGCTGTGAAACACAAGCCAACTGGAATCGGGTGTAGTTAGCTCTTAACCCTAACATTGAGAGTTAGGGTGAAGCAGATGAAATGAGAAGTGAGGGTAAGACCTCACAGCTCTTATCCCTGGCCTGGGAGAGCTTCAGACAAATGGAAGTGGGAGTTCAGAAAGTTGGAACTCTTCTCCACATATGACTGACACAACAAAGATCTTGGGTTATTATCCACAATACATCAACACAAGGTGTGTGAGCAAAGTGAATGACACACTGAATAGCAGGAGATGGATTACACATCTCTTTTATCTGCCAATTGCCTTATCAAAGGACTTTTCCTGCTTGGCACAAAAATAAACATTCACAAGCATTGCCTCTTAAGGAGGGCTTTAGACAGGTGCCTGCCCAAGTAACAGGACAGGTCTTCCAGACTACATGAAGTCAGAGAGTTATACCTATGTGGTTAAGCAACCAAGCAAAAGCAAGTTCAAAATGAACTTAAGCAACTTATGTGCCTGTGGAAACATCAAACAAATCAGTTCAACTATACAGACAAACAGACAATCATGAATATCAAATAGTCAAACCCAATGAGCAAAGGCATAAGCCAACAAGTCAAACTCAAATGAGTTAACAACCCTACAAAACACACAAGGTTAGTAGTCAAAATTAAACATCCAAGGCTCAAGTGATAGAGCACCAACAACTATGGAACTTGAATGCTCAACCTGAAATCAAAACTCAAACATGAGCAATTAACCACTAGGTCAAAGCCTAGGGTCAAAGATGGGGGAAAAATTCAAAACAAAACATGAAATTCAACATGAATCATCCTCAATCAATCAAGAACACAATCCAAAAAGTCTCATATCAATATCATTAACCAAATCCATTTCATGAACCAAACATGGCAAGGTATGCAAGTTGTGATCACATTGTGACATCAGAATGAACAAATACACATTAATTCAAAAATGATTCAAACAATTTTGGCAAAATTCATGACTAAACAGGACATACAACATGATCATCACACAAAAAATTAGAGTATTTGGACAATATTAGGCATGGTAATCAAATTGCATAAGTCAAGGCAAGCACAAACAAGCACATATGTGACACCAAATGTCACACCAACTTAGCATAGGCCTAAAACAGAAATGGTAATTGGTAAAAACCTCAAACCAAAGCCAAAACACCATTCAACATGTCTAGAAATAGTGTGCAAAATTTCACATCCATTGGATAAAGAACAAGCATTTCATGATCAAATGAAAATCAAGACAATTCAAAAGCTCACATGTGACCATCCAGAATGAAAAATCTCAATTAAATCAGAAATCAATCCAAAAATTCCACCAAAAATCATGAGCAATCACAACATCCATATCAAGCATCATACAAAAAATCAGGACATTTGGAATTCATTTGGCATGGCAAATTCATCCCTCAAGTTGAATATCACAAGGTGTGACACAAATTGTCACACCTAACTTAGAAAAATCCTAAAACAGAAATGACACATGATAAAAATGCAAACTCAACACCAAAATTTCACGTCATGAGTCTAGTTTCAACATGTAAAATTTCATGATCATTGGATTAAAATTGAGCATTTCAGAAATGAAGAAGCAAGGCAATGTCAAGATATGATACATGTACACAAACCCTAGCACCAAATATTTTCCAGCCATGCACAATTTACAAAATAATACTCATAAAAAACTAGAGAGGAAATGTGACACAATGCAAAAATCCTGGTATTTTTTGGATCAAAACTCAATTAGTTATGAATTTTTAAAGGTTGGAAATAAAATGAAATGGAAATGAAAGAAACAAATGAATTAATTGAAATATTATTTAATTAATTTGAATAATTCCTTTTGGCGCCAGGGTGCTACGCACCGTTTCACTTAAGTTTGGCCAGAGCCAATCAGAGCGCTGCATGAGCGCTTCATGCAACCAATCAGAACGCAACCCTAAGGAAACATACAAACACGGATTTTCGTTGCAAAAAATGGATCCAAAACCGTTGCCTTAGACCCGGACTCATCTTCTTCACGCGATTTCCATGAACAGTGCTATGCATCATGAGCATCAAGAACATTTGGTCCAGATTTCAAAATTAAACATACAAGCATGAAGATTCTTCAACATAGATCACGAATCAAGCATTGATTAAGCATGGATCATCATAAATAATTGGAATCGAGCAATTCAAGTTTTAACCATGGAACTTTAAATCAACCTAACTCGATGAATACGGCATGGAATTTAATGATTCGAAGCTCAGAATGATCACAACAACAAGATCTACAACATTAGCATAATAAATTTGAGGAAAGAGAGAATCAATTTTGTGACCTCTTGAAGTGCAGAATTGGAATTGGACGAATTCTGGCCTTGCAATGCTCCAAGTGTCTTCTAGAATGCTTGTGCAAGTGTTTGGATGGAAGATCAAAGCTCTATTGCACACGATTCAACCAGAATTGGATTTCACCATTGTTGAGCTCAAGCTTGCATATGCTTCAATGTGCACGAATTTTCTTGGATCTAGGTTTAATCTTGATCAGTGATGCTTCAGAGTCATGAATTAATCAAGAAAAATGCAAAATGTTTGAAGAAATTTGAAGAAATTGTGAGAGAAAATTTTGATGAATTTTGGTGATTCTAGATCTAGGATTGGGAATTGTGAAAAACAGTTAGAGATTAGGCTTATATATACAATGCTAATCATGTTTAATTAATCTTAAACCATATGCTAATGAAATGAATGAGTTAGGGAGTGTTTTGGCAAATTGAGCTTTTCACCCTTATGTATGAAAATGCATGGTGAACAGTACGAATTTCCCTTCAAATTCACTTCAAATAATGTTTTGGAGCCAATGGTGATGGTCACATGTTCAAATAATTCACCAATTTCAAATTCCAATTTTCCCTCCAAAAATGCAAGAATTATCAAATGCTCATGTGAATGTAATCCATGCCATGTAATGCAAAATGTGGAAACTAGAGGTTAAAACAAGAACAATGCAAAAAGAGTCACTTGATTTGGAGTTTTGGTTAAGAAGTTATGCCCATTTGAAGTTCAATGTTCACTTGGCCAAGTTTTGATCATATCTCCTTAACCACACATGATAAATTCATGATCTTGGACTTTTTGGAAATGGGAGAGAAAGATCTACAACTTTCATGTTCAACAAAATTTCATTTGAAGCTTTCTTGATGATGTAATCTTGAGTTGAAAACCTTTCCATTTTTGGCAAATTCAAATTATAGGTCACTTACTATTTTTGGAAAGTTTTGACCTGACTTTATTTTCTTCAATGTTGATGTTTGAAATGTCAAATGAGATTTGTTTGAACATGAATTAAGTGTTTCTAATCACCTCCCACCTCCAAATCCAACAGTTGACTTGACAGTTGACTTTTGCAGTTGATAGATGACTTGGCCATGCACAGATGAATTTGAGCCTCAACCTCTTGATGAAATGGCTCCAAAATGAAACCCTAGCTTATACAAGCTCAACAAAATCATATGATGATATCCACCTCAATAAAGACCTCATCTCCTTGAAAAACCCTGATTGGTATAATACAACTGATTAGGGTTGACTAGAGGTCAAAACCCTAATCCCAAGGAATCTGATCAGGAATAATGAACCTTGATGATGATGATGTACCACTTCAACCAAGATAATACCCAATCTCCTTGAAAAACCAAGAAACCCTAATTGAAGCACAAACCTCCAGATGGCTAGTGATCAATTCAATAAGACCCTCAGGCTTGCATCTCTTAACCTCTCCATCTTCTGAGAAAGACCTAGGAGGATGACTTGCTCAATGCCCATGGTATGCAAAAATGCAATGACTAATGTCCTACAAAATGAAATGCAATATGCTAAGCTAGTCCCAAGAGAGGAGGGCAAATTTTGAGGTGTTACAGCTGCCCCTATTCAATCCACTGTGAACCTGTCGATATGAACAGTCTCGGCTTTCAGATGATCAGGGTGAAGAGTGATTGAATACCAAGAACAGACGAACAATTTTCACTCTGATGGGAAATTAATCAACAATGCTTGTCAGAACCGGCAACGAAGCAATCTTAAAAAGAAGAATCCGTCTGGTACGGAGGAAAGTCAGCCTGAATACCGAACAGAAATTGGTTTGGATACCAAAATAAATGGTAACATAGGGATAACCATGGCCTGAATGCCGCTCATCAGTCTGAATACTGAACATCATAGTATGAGAGTATTAATATCGGTCTGAACACCGAGAGATTGGCCTGAATGCCCAACAACTGGCATGAACGCCACTTCAGTCTGAACCCCGGAAAGCTGGCCTGAGTGCCGCAAGCTGCATCGATCTGAACTTCGGAAGCTTCTTCGATCTGAATATCGGAAACTGGCCTGAGTGCCACAAGTACTTCGACCTGAACGTCGGAAACTTCTTCGATCTGAAAATCGGAAACTGGTCTGAGTACCACCTCGGTCCGACCGCCGGGAGATTGGCCCGAATGCCACTTCGGTCTGAATACCGAAAACTGGCCTGAGTGCCACAAGTTCTTCAACCTGATTGTTGGAAACTTCTTCGATCTGAAAATCGGAAACTGGCCTGAGTGCCACAAGTTCTTCAACCTGATTGTTGGAAACTTCTTCGATCTGAAAATCGGAAACTGGCCTGAATGCCACCTCGGTCTGAACACCGGAAAACTGGCTTGACTGCCATATGGGTCTGAATACCCACCTCGGCCTGAACACCGGAAATCTTTCATGCCTGTCAACATCGGCAGAGATAAGGAATAGTGATACATGAGACGGCCCGCGTGCCAACGACCCATGCTGGGGATAACAAGCCATGAACCGGCTATTTCTCTATTTAACCCTAGCAAACGAACACTTTGCGCTTAGCTGGGGATTATCTCTTTCTCTTTACTTTTCTTTACTTTTTGGACCCCGAAACTTCTTGGATTATCATTCCATCTCCGTCTGAGACAAATCCTTCCTCCAATATCGCAATACTGGGGAACACTGTGGATTAAAATCATGATGTCAAACTCCTCGGAGTAACCTCTTCACCTTCTGGCGAAACCACCTCTCAAATAATAACCACAGCTTGAGACTAGCTTATGCTTGCAATGCTGATGCATGATATTTTTTAGCGTAATGCTCCATAACCATGGAGATGCTACGCGATTTGTTATGCAATATGCTATGCTTATCTATATGATGAATGCATAAAAAGTATCCCCCTCAAGGGACCCTCCTAGGGAGCTTGAGGCACTCTGCTGAGGAACTCGACAACACTCCGATCTCCACCCTGCTGGGGAATAGCGCCGCTGCTGGGAAATAGGCCACCCTCACCAGGGATAACTCCTCTGCACCCGACCCGCTTGGGGACTTCGCTGGGGAAAAAAACCACCAACACACTCTGTGGGGAAACCACGACCTCCGACTCTCTGGGGAAATAACAATCCCGACTATGCTTGGAGAAACCACTACCAATAGATACCTCCACTAGGAAATAGCAACCTTCAGGCCTGGCTGCTGAGGAAACACTGATCTCCAACCTGCTGAGGATATAACCATCCCGAACCTGCTAGGGGAAATACAGACCTTGAATATGCTAAGGAGGTAAGAATCCCCACCCTGCTTGGGGAAACCAGGAAGTTCTGGCACTGAACACCAGTCGACTCGTCGAACCATGGCATTCATCATCCAAATCCACTGTCAGCTTTCCAATTTTGAGAACTCCCAGACTCGTCTGGACTTTTCTGACTCATCACCTTGTATTCTCGACTGCTCCGTACTCTACGGAGAGCGAACTCCTGGGATTCATACAGACTTTCCAATCTTAGACTTTGAAGAGTCTTCTTGATTAATATCCAGGATCGTCGTACGTCTCTCGCCGTCTTTCCACCATTCTTCACTCCTTGTCCCTGATTGGACTCCACGGGGATCATTTATCAAAAGCTTCACATCACAACCTGCAAGTGAGTGAAAATATCTAGCAACACCTGCAAAATAGATCGTTAGATAAAAACGTGCCCCAGGCGTGTCAAGATTTCAACACTTGGGTCACTCAACCTTCCGAATAAGATTTCAAACTTTCAATCTGATACGCATGCATCGGAAGGGACCTGTATGTCTTAAAATGCAAAGATTATTTATCAAAAATAACTGGATGTTTTTGCAACCAAAGCGGTAATGAAAACAAAAACAAAATTATTTGACTGAATATGCATTTTATTGATTGGAAAGGTGGCTCATAAATGAGCAATACAAAGGAAGCAATTCCTGAAAAGAGGTAATTGCGCACAAAAGGAAAAATCTATCCTAATGGCAATATGAAACCGTGATCTCATCGGGTTCCAACTCGGTTACACCCCATATGTCCTCAGACTTTCCGTGCTTTCTGCCTTCTGAACAAGACGCTTCCGACTGATCCCTACCGGGGATTATCCTGGTCATTTCCAAAGTACAAACGATCATGCTAGACGCAATTGTTCGTTTCAATCCCTCTTTTGCCTGGACCGCCCTTTCGGGTTTTCAGTCCACCGGGATACCCTTTTTTGCCCAAGCCGCCCTTGTGGGGTTTTCGACTTGCCGGGTGTACAGTTTTTCTCTTTATCCCTAATTTTTGCCCGAACCTTTTTTCATTTTTTCCATTTTTTGGTTCGCCGGGATGCCCATTTTTTCCTGGACTCTTTTATTCTTTTTGTCCAACGGGTCTCTTTATACGAAGTATTTTTTAACTGCGTCCGCATTCACAGGGGATGGAAAATCTTCGTCATCCATGGTCGTTAACAACAAGGCTCCGCCAGAGAAAACCTTCTTGACCACGAACGGACCTTCATAATTGGGTGTCCATTTGCCCCTACGATCGTTTTGAGGAGGAAGGATCCTTTTCAGCACCATATCACCCACGTGATACACGCGAGGTCGTACCTTTCGGTCAAAAGCACGCTTCATCCGCTGCTGGTACAACTGCCCATGACAGATGGCTGCCAACCTCTTTTCCTCAATCAGGCTCAACTCTTCATACCGGGTCCTTACCCATTCCGCCTCTTGCAATTTCACGTCCATCAGGACTCTCAACGAGGGAATTTGAACCTCAACCGGTAGCACGACTTCCATTCCATATACCAAAGAGAAAGGCGTTGCCCCAGTAGAAGTACGCACCGAAGTTCGATACCCATGCAATGCAAACGGCAACATCTCATGCCAATCCTTATAAGTTACAACCATCTTCTGCACAATCTTCTTTATATTCTTATTGGCCGCCTCAACCGCCCCATTCATCTTCGGACGATAAGGAGAAGAATTGTGATGCTCAATCTTGAACTCCCGGCACAGTTCTGCCATCATCTTGTTGTTCAAATTAGAACCATTATCAATAATGATTCTTTCGGGAACCCCATATCTGCAAATGATGTCTTTCTTGAGAAATCTGGCAACGACCTGCTTCATCACATTTGCATAAGAGGCTGCTTCCACCCACTTGGTGAAGTAATCAATAGCCACTAATATGAACCGGTGCCCATTCGAAGTCGTAGGCTCAATCTTCCCAATCATATCAATGCCCCACATAGCGAACAGCCATGGAGACGACATCAAGCTCAACGGATTTGGAGGCACATGCACCTTGTCAGCATAAATCTGGCATTTATGACACTTCCGTACGAAATTGAAACATTGGGCCTCCATTGTCATCCAATAATAACCAGCCCGTAACAGCTTTTTCACCATTGCATTCCCACTGGCATGGGTACCGAACGACCCCTCATGAACCTCTTTCATCAACTGGCTTGCTTCTTTATTATCAACACATCTGAGCAAAACCCAATCGAAATTCCGCTTGTACAAAACCCCATCCTTATTCAGATAGAACACCATGGCCAACCTCCGCAGAGTCTTTCGGTCCTTCTTGGATGCTCCCTCAGGATACTCTTGGGTCTCCAAATAGCGCTTGATATCGTAATACCACGGCTTCTCATTGTCAGGTGCTGTGTCAACAGCAAACACATAAGTCGGTCTATCCAGACGTCCCACCTCAACACTGGGGAACTGATTCCACCATTGCACCTTGATCAAGGCGGCCAGAGTAGCCAAAGCATCTGCCAACGGATTCTCTTCTCTAGGCACATGATGCAATACCACCTTGGTGAAGAACGTCAACAATCTTCTCGTATAATCCCCGTATGGAACTAAATGAGATTGATGCGTATACCACTTTCCGTTAACCTGATTCACAACCAAAGTTGAATCTCCATATATAACAAGGTTCTTGATCCTCAAATCAATCGCATCTTCAATCCCCAAGATACAAGCTTCGTACTCAGCCACGTTGTTGGTACACTCAAATGTTAGTCGGGCAGCAAAAGGAACGTGGGATCCTTTCGGCGTAACCAAAACAGCACCAACACCGCTACCATTCACGTTAACGGCCCCATCAAACATCAGAATCCATTCGGATTCAGGGTCAGGCCCCTCCTCCGGGATTGGTTCCTCGCAATCTTTCGATTTGAGAAACATGATGTCCTCATCAGGGAATTCAAACTTCATCGGTTGATAATCCTCAATAGGTTGCTGGGCGAGGTACTCAGACAATACACTCCCCTTGATCGCTTTCTGAGAAGTATACTGTATATCATTTTCAGTCAAAATCATTTGCCACCTCGCAACCCGTCCGGTCAATGCTGGCTTCTCAAAAATATACTTGATTGGATCCATCTTGGAAATCAATAAAGTGGTATGAACCAGCATATACTGTCTCAGTCGGCGAGCAGCCTAGACCAAATCACAACAAGTTTTCTCGAGCAGCGAATATCTTGTTTCACAGTCGGTAAACTTTTTGCTAAGGTAGTATATGGCATGCTCTTTTCGACCAGACTCGTCATGCTGCCCCAGTACACACCCCATAGACCCCTCGAGGACCGTCAAGTACAGAATTAACGGTCGTCCCTCCACAGGAGGCATCAGAATCGGAGGCTCCTGCAAATACTCTTTTACTTTTTCAAATGCCGCTTGGCAATCATTATTCCACCTGACCGTTTGATCTTTTCTTAATAACTTGAATATAGGTTCACACGTGGCTGTTAGATGAGATATGAACCGTGAAATGTAGTTCAATCTACCTAAGAAACCACGAACCTCCTTCTCTGTTCTCGGTTCAGGCATTTCTCTTATTGCTTTTACTTTAGCAGGATCAACCTCGATTCCTTTTTCACTTACAATGAACCCCATCAATTTACCGGACCGCACTCCGAAAGTGCACTTATTCGGATTCAACCTCAGTCTGAACTGTCTCAGCCTGTCAAACAACTTGGCCAAATCTACCAAATGCCCCTCTTCTGTCTGGGACTTTGCTATCATGTCATCAACATAGCATTCGATTTCATGATGAACCATATCATGAAACAAAGTCACCATAGCCCTCTGGTAAGTAGCACCGGCATTCTTGAGACCAAATGGCATCACCTTATAACAGAAAGTGCCCCACGGTGTGATGAACGTTGTTTTCTCCATATCATCTGGCGACATTTTGATTTGATTATAGCCAGAAAAGCCATCCATGAAGGAAAACACCGAGAATTGAGCTGTATTATCTACCAACACATCAATATGAGGTAGTGGGAAATCATCCTTCGGGCTAGCTTTGTTCAAATCCCGGTAGTCCACACACATTCTCACCTTCCCATCTTTCTTCGGGACCGGCACAATATTTGCGACCCAAGGTGGATAATTAGTGACAGCTAGGAAACCATCATCCCACTGCTTCTGCACTTCCTCTTTAATTTTCATTGCCATCTCAGGTCGAGTTCTGCGCAACTTCTGCTTCACTGGAGGACAATCTGCTCTCAACGGTAGCTTGTGCACAACGATATCGGTATCCAACCCTGGCATATCTTGATAAGACCAGGCGAAGATATCAACATACTCTTTCAACAATGCTACCATTCTGCTCTTGACACTCGCCTCCAAAGCAGCCCCAACTTTCACTTTTTTTCTGACCTCTTCGGTACCCAGATTCACTATCTCAACTTGCTCTTCGTGCGGCTGGATCACCTTCTCCTCTTGTTTCAACAACCTGGCTAATTCCTTCGGCAGTTCACAATCTTCTTCGCCTTCTTCTTCGGCATGATAGATCGGATTGCCGAAGTCATATGAGGGTGTAACAAGATTGTTATCAATGAGATCCGACGAGAAATCGCATCTGCATGAATGTTGATTCATGCATTGCTTTAGAACCGGAGCGAGACAAATTGAAAAGAAAAATGAAAACATTGCCATTTTTTATTTTATTTTAAACTGAAAAAATAAACGAAAAACAGGGAACACCGCTTTTACTGAAAAACATCCTTTTATTTATGATGCAAATTTTGCAAAACAAACATGAGGTGGCCCTTACAATGAACCATTACGTTTCGGGCAAAACGTATGGCTTCCATGCAAATAAAATTGAAAAACAGAAATTATTACTCTTCAAGTAGAGTGATAGTGATGATCTTTTCAGCCTTCCAGTTCTGGACTTCCATCCCTGGTGCGCACAGCTTTATCCATCGATCTATCTCGCAGTCACTGTCAACTTCTTCACCCACCATACAGATGTGATCTGGATCCAACATTCCAGCACTGGTGAATGTGAATGACGAACAACGTCCTCTACCTTGTCCAGACAAGCCTCGGCCCGGCTGGTAACCCACTCCGAATCGGTCTTTCTTAGCGGCGATGTCCATCATCTTCCCCCAACCTGGAGCTTCTCCATTCTTCACCACCTCAGCGGCCTGCTTATACGAAGAAATGGACGGTTTCTCCTCTTCTTTGCCAAAAAGAGCATTCTCCACCTTGACGGTTTCGAATGCTTGACTTGGTGTTTCCCATATCTCACCGTCCATTTCCACGTATTTGAACGATGACAAGTGGCTGACAAAGATATCCTCCTCTCCACATACTGTGACGACCTGCCCGTCCCAGATATACTTCAGTTTCTGGTGCAAAGTCGAAGTTACTGCCCCAGCAGCATGAATCCATGGTCGACCTAACAGGCAACTGTATGCCGGCTGAATATCCATGACATAGAATACTGACTTGAACACCTCGGGCCCGATCTTCACCGGGAGCTCCACTTCTCCAAACACAGCCCGCTTCGAACCGTTAAAAGCTCTCACTATCAGGTCCGTGGGCGTCAAGATTAACCCTTCACAGTCCAGCTTTGCCAGGGCTTTCTTTGGCAACAGATTTAATGATGAGACAGTATCAACCAACACGTGCGAGAGCACGGCTCCTTTACATTCCATTGCAATGTGTAAAGCCCGATTATGATTCCTCCCATCCACAGTTAAATCAAGGTCGGTGAAACCCAACCCATGGATGGCATTGACATTTGACACCACCGTCTCTAACTGATTGATTGTGATCTCTTGGGGAACATAGGCTCTCTTCAGGATCTTCAATAAAGCCTCTCTATGCCCCTCAGAGCTCAGCAACAATGACAGGATTGAGATCTTGGATGGGGTCTGCTGCAGATGGTCAACAAGTTTGTACTCTGACTTCTTGATGATTCTCAGAAATTCTTCAGCTTCATCATCAAGTTCTTTCTCCGGCCCACCAGGCGCTGGTGTCACCACAGGAGTACCTTCATTTACTACTTGTTTTCCTCTTGCCCTGGCTAAAGCCTCGGCCTTTTCTTTCTTTTCTTTTTCTCCTTCTCCACCCCTCAAAGTGTTCGGTGCAAACAACCTTCCACTACGAGTGAAACCACTGGGTCCGGCATTATCCACCTTTGAAACGATGGTTTCACTTGCAGCCTGATCCTCCAACTTCTCCTCATTATAGTACACCTCCCCACCATAATGCCACGGCACGGCATCATCTTTGTCATAAGGAATTGGCCCAGGTACCGTGATAGTAACTGGAGCCGCATCTGCCAGCGTTGACAAATCAACCGGGTCGAAATAAATAGTTATGGTGGAGACATCTTCCTTCCCCAGATCCACCTTCTCAAACTTGAGGCTTCCCTCATCCATCAGCCTCTGGACGACCTCCCTCAACAATATACACCCATTCGGAGCAACAATGCACGCAGCACAACAATCATCACAGCCCGGGAAGACCCCACTCTTCAGCAACTGCCTCTTGACCTTAGCCAACTGAGTCTTCAACTGACCAACATTCAACAGCCCGATTCTGCTCTCCTCAGAAACTGCATTCACCCCCATTTGACCATGCGCAGGCATGGGATTAGCATTCACATTTGGAGACGGTGCAAAGTTGATGGCTTTAGAATCCACCAAGTCTTGGACCACATGCTTAAAAGCTTTGCAATTTTCTACGTTGTGTCAAGGTGCACCCGAGTGAAATTCACATTTAGCGTTCTTATCAAAACTGGCTGGCCTCTGATCAGGTCTCAAAGGAGCCAAAGTTCTCAGTTGAACCAACCCCAAATCCTTCAGCTTTTTCAACAAGAAAGAATAGGTCACAGGTGGCCTATCAAACTGACGATCATTCATTCGCCCTCTTACTTGATACCTGGCCCTCTGCGGTCTCTGTTGAAACGGCTGTCTTTGTTGTTGCGGTTGTTGCTGTTGCTGTTGCTGTTGTGCAGGCTGATTATCAGCAGGAATAGTTACAGCAGCAGTGTGCTGGTAGTAACGATCCCTACTCTGTCCTCTTTGGGTATACACGGCACTGGTATCACCCTCCTTCTTCCTCTGACCATTTCCAAAGGGCTTCTTCGAACCAAATGACGAAGCATTACCCTGGATTTTCCCCAGCTTCAACCAACTTTTAATTCTTTCACCGGCCACCACAATATCAGCAAAGTTGGTAACCGGGCATCCAACCATCCTTTCAGCAAACGTCCCCTGAAGGGCACCCATAAACAGATCCGACATTTCTCGGTCTACCAACGGTGGTTGAACTCTGGCAGCCAGCTCCCTCCATCTCTGTGCATACTCTTTAAACCCCTCATTAGGCTTCTGAGACATACCCTGCAGCTGGGTACGACTAGGAGCCATGTCAGTGTTGAACTGGTACTGTTTAAAGAATGCATCTCCCAGATCTTGCCAGCTCTTGATGTCAGAAGACTTCAGCTTGGTGTACCATTCCAGAGATCCTCCGGACAGACTGTCCTGGAAGAAGTACATCCACAACTTCTGATCCATTATATAAGCAGAAATCTTACGGACGAAAGCCTGGAGGTGAGTTTCCGGGCAAGAACTCCCATTATACTTGTCAAACGCCGGCGCTTTGAACTTCTGTGGGATTACAATTCCCTCGACCAGCCCCATATTTGACATATTAACAAACCCCAGAGTAGCATGGCTTTCCAGAGCCCTGATTTTCTCTGCCAGCACCTGAATCTCTTTATTTGGCGGTTGGGCACCATATTGACCAAACGGTTCATTCAGCATGGAGAATTGATCTGCTTCTCTGCCTTCCTCCCTATCCTCTTCAGCCCCAAAGAAAGGAGGAAACAGACTGTCCTTCAGATTATTGCCCATCGGACCTGGTCTTCCGCTTGTGGCAGCACCAAAACCTCCCCCATTATTGATCACCACGCCCGCAGTCGTATTCTTTCCAAGATCTCCTCCATCCCTGGAACCACCAAGGCCATGGTTAGAGACACCCTCCAAGTTGACACCACTGTTGGCAGCTGAAGCCCGCTCGAGCTTCTCCACTTTATCAGCAAGTGCTTTCTGCCCGACGGCAAACCCCTGCATGATATTGATCAGTTCATTCATTTTCTCTTTCAGCTCGAGAACATCTATATTGGGTAGATCCATCAGCCTAGGCGTGTTGCGTCTGGTAAAGTATCTGTGTGGACGGGTTGTGTGCAAGGGAATGACTCTACGCGCACGAGCAATGATTCCTGAAACAACCAAGCACGTTAGAAACCGATACCTGCAAAATAGAAAACAAGTTATTATGATTATGCATGAATGCAATATCTATCCACATGAGGAACACTCTGTCTTTTGATCCTGGTTTCATCGAGACAAATAATAATCTGGCAGCAATATTCTGACATTCACCATTTGATTTCATCATACAGATCAGAGATATATGATTTAGCAAAGATACCCAACCATGTGTGTGCGATGTGAGAGCATACAGGAAAGCAAATAAAGCTTGAAGATCAATCACTGAAAGATAATAACCACTGTATATCAAAAGGGCACAATAAGAGCAAAAGCCATACATTAAGCTGATACAAATCAAATACAATCCTCCAGAATCGGAAAGGAAATACAAACAAGTGAATTCCATCAACAGGCCCGACGGTAATCCACACAAATGAGAAAAGTCTACACTGAAGAAGGCCCCACAGACGGCTCTGCATCATCAACCATCTTGGTAAACTTCATGGCAAACCTAAGCTCAGTGTTCTCTTGCTGCAATCTCCCCATCTCCTTCTGGTGAATCTTCATCTGTCGGAAGTAATGATCCCTCTCAACAATGTAGTGATCCCTCTCGGCAATATAATGATCTCTCTCAGCAATGATCTTTACGTTCTCTGTTTCCTTAATCTTCAGCTTTGCCTCCCACTCGGCGATAAGGGTTCTGACTCTGTCTTCCCTCTGATCCCTCACAAGGATTTGCCTCCTCTTCTCATCTTCGATGACCTTTGAAGCTCTAGACAACCTCTCTTTGGTGATGTCATGCTCCTTTGTAGACGACTCCAACGCTTGGCTGATCTTGCGATAATAGGCAGTGTCTATCTCAAAGCGCTTCACCTCAATGGCATGTCTCTTATCCTGATCTTCCATCCTCCGTCTGACCTCCTGATTAGCCATCTGAATCCTAGCAACACTCATCACCAATTCAGTCTTCTCTGCTTGCAGCTGATCTCTGGCTTTCTTCATCTCAAGGAACTCTTCCATGTTGACAGAAGAACGTGGCCCCTCAATCAAAGGACACCAAGGATCACCTCCAGGAAATGGTAGATGTGTGAGCTCAATCCTCTTCCTAAGCCAATCATCAAATGGAGGAAAAGACCTGTTATTAACCTTGCCAAAAGGAACCTTGCCCTTTCTCTGAATGTCACGCCACTCATCAGACACTTGCCTCAACTTGGCCTGATTGCCCTTAATTGGGAAGTAGAAAGACTCCTGAATCTCTCGTCCGAGAGGAGGACCCTCCACAGCGAATCCCATTTGTCTCCTAAGAAGCACCGGGTTATAATTAATGAAACCTTGAACTCCTATAATAGGTACATTGGGAAGACTCCCACAACTGCAAATGAAATCTCGCCCGGCCATACCGTTGTGAGTCCAAGCTATGTCCTTGGCTCGCAAACCCATCAACCTGACTGACCACTTGACAGTAGGATCAAGAGCGACAAAGGCACCTCTAGAAGGCAAATACCCCATGAACCACTTATACAACAGCTGAGCACAACATCTGATCAGTCCCCCACGCTGCTTCTCGTTCCGATTATGGACTGAGTAATATACATCTCCAACCAAGGTAGGAATGGGATTCCTCTGCATAAACAACCTGATGGCATTAATATCCACAAAGTTCTTTTGGTTAGGAAACATGATGATTCCATAGATGCTCACAGCAATCGAAGCACAAACGGTCTTCCAATTACCCACAGCAGCATGCTCCTTGGCTCTAGCCTCCAAGAAACTCAGATGAAAACCAGGCAGCTTTCCCTTCTCCTTCAAACCCCCCTTTGTCACCTCTGGGCTCAAATAAAGAGCACGAGAAATCTCAGAAACATCAGGCTCCCCCTTGGTGGCATAGAAAGGAATCTGATCTCGGATCTGAAGACCCAGGATACTGGCATAATCTTCCATCAAAGGCCCCAACAGGTAATCCGGGAAAATAAAGCACCTCAAGCCCGGGTCATAAAACTGGAGAAGAGTCTGGATGCCACTCCTATCTGTATCACTAAGCCTGAAAACCAACTTCAGAATACCACCGTATGCCTCACGGAACATCCCCACATGGTCAGGTGTAATCAATGCTATCATATCTCTCAGCACACTGATCTCTAGGTCGAAGAAACTGTAGACAACATCGTCTTTCAAACCGGTCCTCATGCCTGGAACAAAGAAGTCTCTCAACCAGGATCTCAATCAAAAATGTCCCCTGCATATGGATAAACATGTGTTAGATGCAGATAAATGCAAAATGTGAACGATGCTGATGTATGAATGCAATGCATTGTGCCATCCTCCAAGTCATCTGAACAACCACTGCACTGAGTTACAGCCTCTGAACCGATCACAACCATCTGCGGTACTGAGCAATCACAAATCCGACTTGGGAGTTCCGAAATAAACGGAACTGAAGAATATGTCACCATCATCACCAGAGATCCTCTAAACCAGCCCAGGGAATCCTGAAATAAACGGATCCCCACAGATAAATACCACGGACAGAACTCCGGCGTCTCAGAAATAAATATCCATAAATCCGACTTATAAATAAGGCTCTGATCAATAACTGAACCATTAGTCACCATCAAAGTCACCATCAGAACATACATCTGTAAGAATCAACCCTCCCCTCACAGGTAAATTCTAATCAGGTCATCCTAAGGCGGATAATAGTCTCGACAATCGGGCAAAGATACTCAACGAATTTGCCCTTTCGGGTGTGCCGTTGTAGCTCTCTTAAGATCGTCTAAACCAAAGATCCGGGAATGAACGGTCACCGAAGTCAATAGTTCGAATGAAGTGACTCAACCAAAGTGGATACTCCACAAAGGAAGAGTTCCCTCAAAAGAACCTCGTCTGGCTTGTGGTATGTCACGTCGCCCAAAAACATGTTGACCTAACATGAGAGGCAACATGAGACCATGCTAATCCTAGGTGTATACTCGGGCCTGGGTTTTAGCCCCACTCAGAACACCCACCCCACATCAGAGGAACCAACCTGTACAGAGGACAACAAAATGATAGTATGATGCATGCAAATATTTATGCAAACAATAGATGCAAACAATAAATAAATGAATGCAATAAATGAAACAACAAAAGCAACCAAACCCTATCTTAGAGAGCGCTAGGAGAGACTCGCTTAGCGAAGATGGACCAGCAAGAGGTGGGAGAAGAGGAGAACGGGCTCGCTAGGATATCGCATCATATGCCTACGTATCTCATATGGAATGAGAATCAGAGCTACCGTAGTTCGGCTCACGCACGCCAAACAAAACCCACACAGGAAACCGACTGCCAATCGTTGGACTTACGTCAGACTCCAAACCAACAAACACACACGGGAAACTGACTGCCAATCGCTGGACTTACGTCAGACTCCACACAAACAGACACCAATAGGATACGGACTGCCAATCGCTGGTCTTACGTCCATCTCCTAACACACAAGAGGGACTAACAAACAAACAAGTTAAAAGGGAGTCTGGCACTCGAGCCTAATAACTGTCAAACAAACACACACAAAAAAGAAAAAAGGGTGCCCGGAGAGATCTCGTACGATCTCCTGCCTATGTACCTCATCTGGTATGAGGATCAGGGCAACGTAGTTCCCCTAAACAGGGGAGAAACTTTCTCCTAACCAGAGACTGGGAAATGACAAACTAGAAGGGAGACTGACTCGAGCCTAATAGTTATCATGCACTCCACAATGGTCCTAGGTTGAGGTTTCTATCTAACTTGCACAGGCAGCAAGCTATCCTAAACAGCACAAGCAAAGCAAACATACACACAATTAGCACACACTATATACAAACAAAGTGGGCTCACACAAGGTTAGGCTGTGAAACACAAGCCAACTGGAATCGGGTGTAGTTAGCTCTTAACCCTAACATTGAGAGTTAGGGTGAAGCAGATGAAATGGGAAGTGAGGGTAAGACCTCACAGCTCTTATCCCTGGCCTGGGAGAGCTTCATACAAATGAAAGTGGGAGTTCAGAAAGTTGGAACTCTTCTCCACATATGACTGACACAACAAAGATCTTGGGTTATTATCCACAATGCATCAACACAAGGTGTGTGAGCAAAGTGAATGACACACTGAATAACAGGAGATGGATTACACATCTCTTTTATCTGCCAATTGCCTTATCAAAGGACTTTTCCTGCTTGGCACAAAAATAAACATTCACAAGCATTGCCTCTTAAGGAGGGCTTCAGACAGGTGCCTGCCCAAGTAACAGGACAGGTCTTCCAGACTACATGAAGTCAGAGAGTTATACCTATGTGGTTAAGAAACCAAGCAAAAGCAAGTTCAAAATGAACTTAAGCAACTTATGTACCTGTGGAAACATCAAACAAATCAGTTCAACTATACAGACAAACAGACAATCATGAATATCAAACAGTCAAACCCATTGAGCAAAGGCATAAGCCAACAAGTCAAACTCAAATGAGTTAACAACCCTACAAAACACACAAGGTTAGTAGTCAAAAGTAAACATCCAAGGCTCAAGTGATAGAGCACCAACAACTATGGAACTTGAATGCTCAACCTGAAATCAAAACTCAAACATGAGCAACTAACCACTAGGTCAAAGCCTAGGGTCAAAGATGGGGAAAAAATTCAAAGCGGAACATGAAATTCAACATGAATCATCCTCAATCAATCAAGAACACAATCCAAAAAGTATCATATCAATATCATTAACCAAATCCATTTCATGAACCAAACATGGCAAGGTATGCAAGTTGTGATCACATTGTGACATCAGAATGAACAAATACACATTAATTCAAAAATGATTCACACAATTTTGGTAAAATTCATGAGTAAACAGGACATACAACATGATCATCACACAAAAAATTAGAGCATTTGGACAATATTAGGCATGGTAATCAAATTGCATAAGTCAAGGCAAGCACAAACAAGCACATATGTGACACCAAATGTCACACCAACTTAGCATAGGCCTAAAACAGAAATGGTAATTGGTAAAAACCTCAAACCAAAGCCAAAACACCATTCAACATGTCTAGAAATAGTGTGCAAAATTTCACATCCATTGGATAAAGAACAAGCATTTCATGATCAAATGAAAATCAAGACAATTCAAAAGCTCACATGTGACCATCCAGAATGAAAAATCTCAATTAAATCAGAAATCAATCCAAAAATTCCACCAAAAATCATGAGCAATCACAACATCCATATCAAGCATCATACAAAAAATCAGGACATTTGGAATTCATTTGGCATGGCAAATTCATCCCTCAAGTTGAATATCACAAGGTGTGACACAAATTGTCACACCTAACTTAGAAAAATCCTAAAACAGAAATGACACATGATAAAAATGCAAACTCAACACCAAAATTTCACGTCATGAGTCTAGTTTCAACATGTAAAATTTCATGATCATTGGATTAAAATTGAGCATTTCAGAAATGAAGAAGCAAGGCAATGTCAAGATATGATACATGTACACAAACCCTAGCACCAAATATTTTCCAGCCATGCACAATTTACAAAATAATACTCATAAAAAACTAGAGAGGAAATGTGACACAATGCAAAAATCCTGGTATTTTTTGGATCAAAACTCAATTAGTTATGAATTTTTAAAGGTTGGAAATAAAATGAAATGGAAATGAAAGAAACAAATGAATTAATTGAAATATTATTTAATTAATTTGAATAATTCCTTTTGGCGCCAGGGTGCTACGCACCGTTTCACTTAAGTTTGGCCAGAGCCAATCAGAGCGCTGCATGAGCGCTTCATGCAACCAATCAGAACGCAACCCTAAGGAAACATACAAACACGGATTTTCGTTGCAAAAAATGGATCCAAAACCGTTGCCTTAGACCTGGACTCATCTTCTTCACGCGATTTCCATGAACAGTGCTATGCATCATGAGCATCAAGAACATTTGTTCCAGATTTCAAAATTAAACATACATGCATGAAGATTCTTCAACATAGATCACGAATCAAGCATTGATTAAGCATGGATCATCATAAACAATTGGAATCGAGCAATTCAAGTTTTAACCATGGAACTTTAAATCAACCTAACTCGATGAATACGGCATGGAATTTAATGATTCGAAGCTCAGAATGATCACAACAACAAGATCTACAACATTAGCATAAGAAATTTGAGGAAAGAGAGAATCAATTTTGTGACCTCTTGAAGTGCAGAATTGGAATTGGACGAATTCTGGCCTTGCAATGCTTCAAGTGTCTTCTAGAATGCTTGTGCAAGTGTTTGGAAGGAAGATCAAAGCTCTATTGCACACGATTCAACCAGAATTGGATTTCACCTCTGTTGAGCTCAAGCTTGCATATGCTTCAATGTGCACGAATTTTCTTGGATCTAGGTTTAATCTTGATCAGTGATGCTTCAGAGTCATGAATTAATCAAGAAAATTGCAAAATGTTTGAAGAAATTTGAAGAAATTGTATGAGAAAATTTTGATGAATTTTGGTGATTCTAGATCTAGGATTGGGAATTGTGAAAAACAGTTAGAGATTAGGCTTATATATGCAATGCTAATCATGTTTAATTAATCTTAAACCATATGCTAATGAAATGAATGAGTTAGGGAGTGTTTTGGCAAATTGAGCTTTTCACCCTTATGCATGAAAATGCATGGTGAACAGTACGAATTTCCCTTCAAATTCACTTCAAATAATGTTTTGGAGCCAATGGTGATGGTCACATGTTCAAATAATTCACCGATTTCAAATTCCAATTTTTCCCTCCAAAAATGCAAGAATTATCAAATGCTCATGTGAATGTAATCCATGCCATGTAATTCAAAATGTGGAAACTGGAGGTTAAAACAAGAACAATGCAAAAAGAGCCACTTGATTTGGAGTTTTGGTTAAGAAGTTATGCCCATTTGAAGTTCAATGTTCACTTGGCCAAGTTTTGATCATATCTCCTTAACCACACATGAGAAATTCATGATCTTGGACTTTTTGGAAATGGGAGAGAAAGATCTACAAGTTTCATGTTCAACACAATTTCATTTGAAGCTTTCTTGATGATGTAATCTTGAGTTGAAAACCTTTCCATTTTTGGCAAATTCAAATTATAGGTCACTTACTATTTTTGGAAAGTTTTGACCTGACTTTATTTTCTTCAATGTTGATGTTTGAAATGTCAAATGAGACTTGTTTAAACATGAATTAAGTGTTTCTAATCACCTCCCACCTCCAAATCCAACAGTTGACTTGACAGTTGACTTTTGCAGTTGATAGATGACTTGGCCATGCACAAATGAATTTGAGCCTCAACCTCTTGATGAAATGGCTCCAAAATGAAACCCTAGCTTATACAAGCTCAACAAAATCATATGATGATCTCCACCTCAATAAAGACCTCATCTCCTTGAAAAACCCTGATTGGTATAATACAACTGATTAGGGTTGACTAGAGGTCAAAACCCTAATCCCAAGGAATCTGATCAGGAATAATGAACCTTGATGATGATGATGTACCACTTCAACCAATATAATACCCAATCTCCTTGAAAAACCAAGAAACCCTAATAGAAGCACAAACCTCCAGATGGCTAGTGATCAATTCAATAAGACCCTCAGGCTTGCATCTCTTAACCTCTCCATCTTCTGAGAAAGACCTAGGAGGATGACTTGCTCAATGCTCATGGTATGCAAAAATGCAATGACTAATGTCCTACAAAATGAAATGCGATATGCTAAGCTAGTCCCAAGAGAGGAGGGAAAATTTTGAGGTGTTACACAATTTTCATGAGATTCATTTACTCATTGAAATCCTTGACTTGTATGGTATTTTCTTCTACCCCAAAAATGGTCTTTAGCATCATGTAACCCTTCATCTACACTAGATCTCCCCAAAACCCTACCAACAATCCATATAAGCGTTTGAGGTCATTTGAATCCATATAAAGCCTCTTAAATGTGTCTTGGTAGAGGATGTCTTAAGATATCCCTTCATCAATCAAGACTCTTTTGATTTCTCAATTGTCACACTAAACAGAGATAACCATGAGGTCATCGTTATATGGATGAATGTCGGATGAATCCCTCTCGAAGAAGGTAATTTTGTCCTCTGGAGCTCCTGCCTTGGGATCAACAGGCGAACCATCAATGGCTAACATTTGAAGGGTATATCTTTTTTGGACATAATTGGTATATCCCGCTCTAATGAATCCTCTTGTGATTATGTTGAGTGTATGGTTGATAGTCATATCATTAACCTCCCTAATTGGCTCATTCCTTTACTAGATCTAGGGATCTTGGTGACTTCCCACCCTTGGGTGTGGTTCCCCTTGAACTTATGGAACTTACACTAACCGTTAGACTCGAGCCTCATGATGTTCGACTTTAGTGCTGGTGGTTGAGGGATGTTATGCATGTGAAGAACTTCTCTTGACTTTCCATTAACCCTTGACTTTGCTTGAATGATGTCTTACCCCTCATGGATTTTTTTATTGATTCCTTCATGAGTTATATGTATTGGTAGTGCATTATTTTGCATCTTGGGCCTTCTTTTCATAATTTCTCTCATCCCCTTTGATGTAAAACCCTGCTTGTGTTACTACTTCATCCAAGAATGACACAGGTCTCTAGAATAGGGACTCGTTGAAGTGTCCCACCTTGAGCTCTTTTTGGAATGCTCCTACGAAAATTTCATGGTTTTTATGGTTTAACATGATTGCACTCCAAGGAGTCAGGTGCCCCAATGATGGTGATTTGAGTGTTGATGGAGGCCACATGCTCATATGGGTTAATGCGTCTGTTGAATTTATCCAATGAAGGTGGCTTAAATTTCTCTGGAATTGGCGCCTCCCATTTCTCATTCGATAGATGTTATGGGTCTAATACATCTAATTTGTCCACCATGTTTGTATCATGGTGGTGTGAACATGTAAATAAAAAGTTAATAAGAATCAAATCAAGTTCTAGAGTGACTAACAAACATGAGTGAAATCACACAAGAAAGAAAAAGAAATGAAATTTTGTATGTCATCCATTATAAGGCTCAAATTCTCATAAAGGACATTGATCAACCGCAAATGATGCATAATTTAGAATTAAGTCTTGCTTATCATACTAAGAATGCAAAGAAAGTCACCTGCGTCACATCACGAATCTTTAGTAAAAAAACAAAGAAATCAGTTACCCTTGCAACCCCAAAAACCAACAAAAAAACATGTGCTTTTTTTTTAAGAAAACAAAACAACAAAAATAATTAATGAAGGAAAAAAAAGAAAAGTAAATGACATCCTTCCCCTATAGTTAAAACACACATTATCCTCAATGAAAGAAACAAGTATAACATGAGAGAGAGAGAGAGAGAGAGAGAGAGAGGAAACAACACGCTTGAAGAGTCAAGGAGGATAGCTAACTCAATAAGTAGCCTTTCCCAACAAGAGCTCTTATAAAGTTTCCTCTTCCAATATGGGCCTCTCATGGAATAACTAAGGCGGTGTCCATTGACTTTGAATTTTTTATTAGTGCCTTCGCTTTTTATTTCAGGATCAAAGAACTTCATTCTATAGGTAAAAGTGTCGAACGAGTAAGTGAAAGTGGTATTCTATTTTTCCTCTAGTGCAATATAAATCTCATTTTTCACAATATCCAAAATCAAGGGATTAAGCCGCCTTTGGTGATGCCTGACTGATTTTTTCCCATCCTCAATTAGTATCTGAGGCATACAAATTGATGAGCTAATATCAGGAATGTCAACCAAGGTCCATCTAACCACCTTCTTATGATTCCTCAATACTTGAAACAACTTTTGTTACTATTTAGATTCAAATTTAGATGAAGTTATTATAGGAAATTTTTCATTTAATTCTAAGAACGCATGGAGTTATTTTAGCTTTAAAGTAGGTGGTTTCCCAATGGATGGAATTTTTTTAGCAACAATAGCTACATTTACATGTGCGACATCAAATTTGTCGATAGGAATCTCATAAGAAATATTAGAAGAAATACCACCCTATAAACCATCTTTAATTTCAGTACAAACTGAAAATAAGTGAGTATCAGTACAAATATATATATATATATATATATATATATATATATATATATATATATATATATATATATATATATATATATATATATATATATATATATATATATATATATATATATATATATATATATATATATATATATATATATATATATATATATATATATATATATATATATATATATATATATATATATATATATATATATATATATATATATATATATATATATATATATATATATATATATATATATATATATATTCACTATAAGCGGGAAAATAATGACCATCGCCCTAAGAAGGGTCGCTAGTCTTCCACTATTATTATGTGTGTCCGTTTATCATAACATGCTCTCATTTACTAGTTATATCGCTTGTGTTATTTGTCCATTTATGGAAACGTGGGGAGTGAAGTGTCCATGTCCATAACAGTGCAGGAGAGGAAGTCAAAAAGAGGGAAGATATGTTCTCTATAGTAATAGGAGAAGTAACTACCCATTTTCCATGCTCCTAAGAGTGGAAAGTGATGATACTGCTTTCTTAGGTACTAATACCCATACCTTAGAGGTTACTATAAATATATCAACCCTAAGATTAAGGGGATATTCAATCCACTCATAAACATCATTATACAAATTTTCCCACCATCCATGTACGAGCTTTCCCTAACATCATAGCAACTATATAATACTTAGATAGCCCATACATAACTAGGGGTTGTCAGTCATTATACATTTAGCAAGTATTGTTTGCACTGACAATGAGGCCCCAATAAAACTAAATTAGACCACCATTGTATCAGGCGATCAAATTGTCATTCAATTCTTCCACCCCTATTCAATATGGTGAACAAGAAAGTAACACCTCTAACCAACAATTGTATTAATTACAAGGCCATCATGACATAGATATGTTTCGCCATGGATGAATTATGAGGTGAAAATAAAACCTTTGAGGACAATGTCCTTCACATACATCAGATCTAGCAGGAGGGTTATACTACGAAGGAGACTAAAGTATTGCACCCCTAACCTCTTTCTGATGAAATATGAGGGGTACCAGTGCTATAGAACTTTAAGTTGCCCTTATTGGCAAGGTTTGATGGTTGTTGCGACCCCTATGAGCATGTCTCGTCCATTAACACACATATGGAAATTATTAGAGCCTTCAATTCCGTTAAATTCAAACTTCTCTTTGGGACATTTAGATATGTAGCACTAAGTGGTACATGATCCTTTCATGACTTGATCACAAGCTATCAGGAGTTGGTGAAGAAATTAGTCAATTAATTTGCAGTAAGCAGATACATGAAGATGTATACCACTAGCCTCTTCAACATTTTCTAATGCCTCTCTAAATCTTTGAGAGAGTATCTCGCCCACTTTAATGAGGCGGCTATCAAGGTTGTCCACCATAACAAAGAGATGTTTATGGGAGCATTCCAAAATAACTTAAGGGTAAGGAATTTGGACTAATCCCTCACCTAGAGGTCAGTGACTTCCTTGGCAGAGGTGGTGACAAGTGGGGAATGCTACATAAAGGGTGAATAGAGAAACTCTAGAAAGAAGGCCAACAATGTTAAGGAACAGACTGCTACCAATCGTAATAACTCACAGCAGTCACATAGGAATCATTATTCCCCGTGTGTCGGAAACAAGGTGACATTTAAATAAAGCAAGAAACCTAAAGAGAGCTTAATTCCCTTGAACACTCTCATGAATAGATATGGTGTGAGGTCATCCATACACATGAAATTCCACTTCCACCAGACCCTAAGTCAAATGTCATGGGGCCTAAGCCTAGCAGGTGGTATAATCTTCACAAGATCAAGAGGAACCTTATAGAAGACTACTACCAACTCACAAAAGAGATAGAATGTCTTATCCAATAGGGACATTTGAATAAATATGTCTAGGGTGATGCCACTCAAACGGCAAGTAGATCCATATCTCAAGGACGATATTCCTCTAGGAGTTCAAAACGTAACAAGGGCAAGGAATCAGGCAAGGGAGGCAAAGACAAACATGTGTGACACACCCTTAACACCATAGCAAGAGAATTCGCTGAGGACAGGGGAAACTAGTTTTTTTCGCAAAAGAAACACGCCAAATTGTAACCATTGGGGGCTCGCGTGTGAGTTCAACTTCCTGTTAGATGTATTTTGTATGATGTCAAGACTATGATACTTTCGCGTTTATGTATATTAGACATTATCCTCTAAGTCTAAATGTTTTTCTTAGCATTAGGAAGCATAATAATATGTTAGAAAAGGTTTAGAAAAAGTTTCATGCATCAAAAACTGATTTTTATGTGAAAAATTATATCTGTGTCAACACATACGTGTTATAGGTCGACACATAGAATAATTTTTTTTCTATAGGTCGGCACATACAAGCTTTAGGTTGGCACATATAACTCATTTTTAAAGCATGTAACTTATGTTTGATGTGTCGTCTCTACTGGTTGACACGTGCATCGTATGTGCCGACACATGACTTACATTGGTCGACACATACATTAAAAATCTTGAAAAATTGCATTGTTTTCTATTCCTTTTGCTTCATACTTGTATGCATGTAAATACTTCATACATGCATCATTTATAGTGCTTTAAAAATTATTATGGTGAGCGTAAGTAACCCGGATAACAACAAATTTGTCTACTGAAAAACAAGATTTGGTATTTATGTATTTTTTTGTGAATTGAGAATGAGTATGTATTGTCATCATTGTGCTTGTAATGAGGAGCAACTCATGCTGATATAGTATGCGACCCGAGTTTGGTGAAGCTAGCTATCATCCTATCTTCTTATCTGGTATACTCGTGTTAGAAAATAGATTCTTATAGTTAGCACATCATGCAGATCTCAACCATCTGATCTAAATCAATGGTCGAGATTTCTTAAAACGGATTAAGTGAATGTATAATCAAAATTGTTTGACTCAAATTAATATTTGATTATTGTATGTAACTGCGTGGTATTATTAAGAGACAATAATTTGTGACTCGTTGCTTTTTCAATTTTATCTTTCTTTTGTAGATTCTGTAACATTTCCAACTGTAGTTGAAGCAGGAGCACTAATGTTTCAACTTTTTTGTCTAGTTACATTTCAAATATCAGTTCCAATTCCATACTCTAGTCAAAGATGAATTTAAAATTAGAGGCTGGAACTTATGAGATATTTTCTTAACATAATATTACATTGGTAGGTTGAGATTGGAAATTATGATTCATTCAATGACAATGGAATGATTTTTACTGTAGAGCTGGGTAAGAGTGGTTTTTTGTATTCAGTCTCGAATGTTTATGATAGTCATTAAATCTTAATTAAGGAACACAAAATTTTAATGAAGATTTTGAGTCTAACGAAAGAGACCAGAAGGATAATTCTATCCATATTTTATTTGTTTATTTGTTAATATATATTTGATTTATAACACAAATAAACAAATGTTATGTAGCCTAATGGTGCACTATCCTTCCAATCAATCAAATTGATGTGGGTTCAATTTCTGCTGAAGGCATAATTTTGTTTTGTTTTTTGGAGTTTTAGTGACCTTGGTAATGAACATATGCCACATCAGATGGCACGTGTATGGACATATGCCACGTCAGATGTCACGCGTGTATAAATAGGCGTCCTTTACGAGAATTTGATGAGAAGGGCCTAAATGACATTGTTTGAAGACATAAGGGACTATATTGGTTCTTTTAAAAGCTAAGAGACCAAAATAGATCCCGATATAAACTTAATGGACTAAAAAGGATATTTTTCCTTTTTTATTTGATAAATCATCTTTAAATTACTAATTAAATCTCAATTAATTCTTTCAAACTACTCACAAATGTTCATCATTCCTCATGTATACCAACTTCAAATAAACAATTAAGAGCAAATCTTTTTCATCCACAAACATTAAGATCAAAAAAGAGAACCACCCTTTTAAATATTAGAACCCTCAAATTATTTTCACCTTGTCATTCCCTCATTGAAATTCCAAGATTTATATTTGGTGCCCCTTAAATTGGATATATCACCTCTACATAATTTTAAAATGATAATAATGTCTCTCTCATGATTTACATCTCCAAATTATTAAGTTTTTGAAAAAAATTATGCTCAAAAAGTTTGCTAAAAACAAAAAGTCAAGTAGTTATAAGGTAAAATGAAGATGGCATGATGGGATCTTTAGATTCATTTGTCTTAGTTGTTTTTGTTATTTTCGTTGTACTTTTATGATAACTTTGTGTCACGTTTTGCACTATTTTGGCATACTCACGAGACATATGTATTAGAAAAAAGTTTTGTTTTGTATCATATTTTTATTATAATATATAAATTAGGTATGCATTTATACCAGAAGTATATAAAGATTTGGTGTAAATTTTGTCTCCATCAGATTTTGTAAAAATATAGTGTACGTGTTTTTTGCCTTTCTCCATAAACTCGATGACTTTGTTTCTTTTGTTAAAGTTCCTAAAATGAATGAATCTGAGATGAATAGAGCTCTACAAGTTTTTACAAAATTCTTCACGGCTAACATTATATGTTCTACTTACATGTTTTATCTAAACTTTAAAAAATAATATTGAATTATGGAAGTCTATGAGTAATTTATTTTATATTATAATTGGTGGATATTTCCATACCGGGAGGAAGTGTTATCATGGACATAATATATTTGGAGACAACGTAGTATTATTGTAGTTACCATTTGTTATGGTACAACAAATGGGCTAAGAGGTAGAAAAGAAAATTGTTTATTGGTTGTAAGATAGGAGGATATTATAAGGACAAAGAAAAGTCAGAAGTTACTAATAGTATGAATTTGAGTTCCCCAGTTGAGATACATTTCAAGTGGTTGTGGTAGGAACATAAAGGTTAAATGGTGTATTTGTAACCACCGTCTAATCGAGGATTTAAATGGTCATGGCATATTAGGCCCTCTAAAAGTCGAAGAAAGAATTTCTAAATGACATAAAAAAAGTACAACATGACGCCAAAGTACATAATTGGTGTATTGAAAGATTGGAATGTTGAGAATCTGACAAGTGTCGGGCAAGTGTATAGAGAAAAGGCTACATAACAGTTTACTATTATAGGTTCATTCACGAAAATGCAATATTTTTTTAGCATAATTTACAATGAGAAGTATTTATGTTAGACCAAAAACAGGGACGACCTAGATGTTGTGGGTGATATATTCTTAACACATCTTGATTTAATGAAACTTCTGAATATGCTTCATGTGGTTTATTTTTGAATGTACATATAAAACCAAGAGGTATAAGCTATAACTAATTGAGATTGTTGGTATTACGTCAACTGAGTTGGTGTTCTCTATTGAGTTTGATAACTTGGAATATGAAAGGGAGGCAAATTTCACATTGTCAGTGGATAAGCTGGAGGAGTTGTTCACATTCGAGAAGTTATTTGTCAAGGTCATGGTGATTGATCGAGAACTTGCCATGATGAATGCCATTAAAGTTATTTTCCATCCTCAGTCCACCTCTTATGTGTATCCTATGTTATAAAAAATATTGGTGCAAAGTGCAAGGAGTTTGTCAAGGTTAATAAATGTGTTTGAGTATGAGCAACACTTGCAACATTTTGAGATAGTATTTTTTGATATTATAACACCCAATTTTTTGTATTTAATTAATTATTCTATTTTAATATGATTTGTGATGTGTTAGTGAATTGTTTTATGTTATGGGTTTGAGAGTAGATGGCCTAAGATGAGAAAACACACCCTTTATATATAAAATGATATTTTTATTTAATTTTAATTGATTTAATTATTTAATTTGAGAAAATTGAGTTTCGGGTAGAAATTAGAAGTTTAGTATAATTTGGGGTGTGAGAGTAATTAGCAAGAGATGATGGTATCATGAATAATATAAAAAACAAATAATTAGGTTTTATTAGGATTTATTTAAATAGAGAATAGAGAGGAAGATAGATTTAGTTTGTACTACGTGAAATTCGACGAGAATTTGAGCTAAGGCTTGGATGGGGGAGAGCTAAGAGGAGACACCATTGACAAAGCTTAGAGGATCTACTTCTAAGGTAAGTGGGGAGAATTGTTCATGTGTGGGTGCTTTAGCATAGAGGATAGAGAGGGTTCCTTACCATTCTCCTTTGGGTTTTTCCTTTTCACCATTGTTGAATAACTTAGAGTTCGAGATGAGTTTTCATCAAAACTCTTTCAAGAATTTTGTGTTTGATGTTAATTTCGTGTACGAATTTCATGTTGATTTAATTTGAATTAATTTTATTAGAGATTCTGCAATTTGTTGTTCTTGTTGGTTGTGTTTCAAGTGTTGAAGGTGATGATGAGGTTTAATCAAATCAATGTAATATATGTTAATGTGTGCCTATTTTATGGTTTTGTATACTGTATTAGAATGTATGATTGATTTTGGGTGATTGGGGTCGAAATCAGAGCTTTGATAGGGCTCTAATGGTGGAAATCACTTTTTTAACGTTGTTGTTCAGGGATATCGCGCTCAGCGTGGTCGGGGGCTCACTTAAGCAAAATTTCACTCAGCATGGGAGGACTCACCCAACGAGATACCATGTTTTGGTTTTCTATTTTTTTTGTGATTCGTGCTTAACGAGCAGAAGCTGTGCTCAGGAAATTGTAGTTTGCTCAGTAAAACTGGGAGAGCATAACTGAGTTGGTTTTCGAGTAATTTTGTGACAATGTGTTATTTTAACAGGTAAGTGGTACTACCATGTATTGTTTGGGAGTATTTATTTTGTTTTTATGCGAATTGATGTGTTTTATTGAATCAATAATTGTTATGCATGAAACGGTTGAGTTTATATTGAGTTATGATCAATTGATTGACAATAATCATTGTTGAGTTTCATGGTGAGTGGTCATGAGAGAGTAATGGTTGAGTTATGAGTCTGGTTCAGAGAAGGGACCGTGACGAAAATCGATAGAGTTGAGTTGTATTACATGTATTAATCAGTTATAGAGTTGCTCGATTCAGAGAGGGGACCTTGGGGCGGCCCGATTTAGAAATGGGACTGTGGTGGTATGTAAATCAGTAACAACCCTATCATCATCTAAAAACTTGGTACGGTATGCATATAGAGTTGAGTTGTGAGTCTGGTTTAGATAGGGACCGTGACGAGTTGAGTATTGCATACATGCATTGCGTATGAGTTGATTGGGTTGTTTTGTATGAGTTTATGTTATCAACGGTATCTTGGTAATTAATATGAGTTATGAGACTGATAATATGTTGATCATCTTTCCTTGTTGTTTATGTATATTATCTATATATGAATGTATTCTCACCCCTTTTTGTTTGTTGTTGCGTTTGTGTTTCTCTAGGGTACAAGCGATTAGGTAAATGAGCCTTAGCAGCTATTGGCTTGGAGGATGGCGTATTTGGCCACTTCGTTTATCTTTTTTTTCCATTTTGAATTATTAGTCATGTTGCTCTGATAGTGTAACACTTAGGGGAAATGTTTCTGTTTTGTTTAGATTTGGTGAGTATTTTGTTTTGAGTACTATTTGACTTGTTTGAGAATTTTTGAGATAATTTTTTATGGGATATTTGAATTATTTTATGAGATTGCTAAAGTTCTTTTAAATTGATTAATTTTTCTAAGATTAATCTAATAAAGATGAGCATGTGATGATGGAGTGTGTGTGACACCCTATGTTTGAGTATTTTAAATTACCTATATTTTTATATTTGTGAGTGGGATTTTTAGGGTGTTATATAGTTGGTATCAGAGCATGTCGGTCAATCCGTCGAGGTTTTGTAACGTAATTTGTTCCCTAGTATGCAACGAGTGTATGAACAATGTTGATACAATGTTTCTTATAATGTATGTTTAACAGTGTGTAGAAAAATGATTGGAAGAAATAATCATGCAATCGCTGATGCTTTGGAAGTTATGGCTCTTGTGATGGGTCAGGCAAGTCTTATTTTGCAGAATCAGAATGGGATGGCAGACAATTTCAGAGGGATGGGAAAGTTCCAGAGGAACAATCCGCCGACTTTTAAGGGAAGGTACGAACCTGGTGGTGCGCAGGATTGGTTGCAAAAGATTGGGAAGATCTTCAGAGTGATGGCTTGTTCAGACACGCAAAAGGTCTTGTTTGGTACTCATATATTGGTTGAGGAAACGAAGTATTCATGGGATTATGCTCGTCAGAGGCTCGAAGCTGCAGGTACTGAGATCACTTAGGAGAATTTCAAGATTGTGTTCCTTGAGAAGTAACTTCATTCTGATATTTGTAACAAGAAGGAGATCGAGTTCCTTGAGGTGAAACAACGAAACATGATTGTTGATGACTATGCTGCAAAATTTTAGGAGTTGTCTAGGTTTTTCCTTCATTACAATGAGGTAGGAGTTAAGGGTTCCAAGTGTATCAAGTTTAGCAGTGGCTTACGTCCAAAGAACAAGCAACTCATCAGGTATCAGGAGATACGTCAATTTTTTGTGCTGGTTAATAAGTGTAGGATCTATGATGAGGATAGTCGTGCTAGATCTACTCACTATAAGAGTGTTAGTAAGAAGAAGAGTGGAAGTCAAAATCGTGGAAAATCTTATGGAGCTCCAGCTGATAAAGGGAAGTGGAAGGCTTCATGTGGGAAAGAGATAAGCGTGGGAGGTAATTTGTTCCTCTGAAATGTTTTGAATGCATAAAAACATGTCATCGTGCAGCTAAGTGAAGAGTGCTGACACGATATGTTTCAAGTGCAACAAGCAAGGACATCATGCTACTGAATGCAAGAGTGGGGTTGTGACTTGTTTCAACTATGGCAAGCTAGGTCACATTAGTACCTAGTTCCAAGTGCCAATGAAATCCCAATCTGGTGGAAACGTTTTTGCTTTGAGTGGAGCGGAGACTACTAAATTTGATCACTTTATTAGAGGTGTTTCCATTAATGGTATTCATCTAATTGCTATTATTGACACGTGTGCAACACATTCATTTATATATCTTGATTATGCTAAGAATTTTAATCTAGAAATATCTTCTATGGTTGGAAGTATGGTCATTGATACCCTAGTTAATGGCTCGGTGAATACTTTATTGGTGTGTTTAAAATGTCCTTTGACTATTTATGGTAAGGACTTTGGTATTGACTTGTATGCTTACCGTTAAGTCAACTTGATGTTATCCTGGGAACGGAATGGTTGGAGTTTAACCACATTCATATCAACTGTTTCAACAAGTCTTTGATGTTTCTAGAGTTCGAAGAAGGTGAATATATGATGTTTATGTCTACTAAGCAAGTGGAGGAGTCCTTGAAGGATGACACTCGAGTGTTTATGATGTTCTCTTAATTGAAAGCTGAAAGAAAAAATATGATTGGTGATCTACCAGTGGTGTGTGATTTTCCAGAGGTGTTCCCATATGATATTAGTGATTTGCCACCAGAGTGTGAGGTTTAGTTTACCATAGACGTAGTAACTAATACTAGTCATGTGTCGATGGAACCTTATAGGATGTTTGCTTCGTAGTTGAGTGAGCTTAAGAAACAATTATAGGATCTACTTGGAAAAAGAATTGGCCAACCTAGTGTTTTGCCATGGGGAGCATCGGTGTTGTTGGTCAAGAAGAAAAATGGTGGCATGAGGTTGTCTGTTGATTATCGGTAACTAAATAAGGTCACTATTAAGAAAAAATATCCTCTTCTGAGAATTGATTATCTGACGGACCAGTTGGTAGGTGCTTGTGTTTTCAGTAAGATCGATTTGAGATCAGATTATCATCATATTCGAGTAAATCCATAAGATATTCTGAAGACTGCATTTAGAACTCGACATGGACACTACAAGTATTAAGTGATGTCATTCAGTGTGTCTAATGTGCCAGGTGTATTCGTGGAGTATATGAATAAGATCTTCCATCCTTACTTGGATCAGTTTGTGGTTATGTTCATCGACGATATTTTAGTGTATTCTAAGACAGGTGAAAAGCATGCAGAACATCTGAGGGTTGTTCTACATACCTTGCAAGAAAATAAAACAATATGTGAAGTTATCCAGGTGTAAATTCTAGTTGCGTGAAGTGATTTTTCTTAGTCATGTGACTCCTAGTGGTGGTATATCAGGTAATCCATCAAAGTTTGATGCTATGTTGCAGTGGGAGACCCCGAAGTCAATTATAGAAATCAGAAGTTTTCTAGGTTTGGCTGGTTACTATAGAAGGTTTATAGAAAGGATTTTCAAAGTTAGGTTTGCCTTTAACTCAGTTGACTCAAAAAGGTCAAGCTTATGTGTGGGATGTTCAGTATGAAGAAAGTTTTCAAGAACTCAAGAGGAAGTTGACGTCAACACATGTTTTGATTTTGCCGAGTCCAAGTGAAATTTTTGTGGTTTATTATGATGTTTCAAAGATGGTTTTATATGGTGTGCTTATGTAGAATGGTCAATTTGTGGCTTATGCTTTGAAACAATTGAAGGTTCATGAGAGAAATTATCCTACCCATGATTTGAAGTTAGCATTTGTGGTGTTTCTGTTGAAAGTTTGGAGACATTATCTATTTTGCTCTAGATTTGAAGTGTTCAGCAATCATAAGAATTTGAAGTATTTGTTAGATTAAAAGGAATTGAATATTCTGCAGAGGATATGGCTTGAATTTTTGAAGGATTATGATTTTGGTTTGAGTTACCATCCTGGTAAAGCCAATGTGGTAGCAGATGCTTTGAGCAAGAAGTAATTGTATGTGCCAACATTGATGGTTTGAGAATTGGATTTGATTGAAAAGTTTTGAGATCTTAGTTTGGTGTTCTAGATGACTCAAAACAGTGGCAAGTGGAGTATGCTAAAGTTGACTAGTGGTATTCTTGAAAAGATCAAAGTTGAGAATGGGGTTAAGAGGTTCCGCGATATAGTTTATGTGTCAAACATGCTTGAGCTTAAGAAGTATATTCTTGAGGAAGGTCAAATGAATGGTTTGAGCATACATCCTGGTGCTACTAAAATGTATCAGTATCTAAAGAATATTTTTTGGTGTCTAGGAATGAAAAAGAATGTTATTGAGTTTGTTTATTCTTGTTTGACTTGCGAGAAGTCGAAGATTGAGCATTAGAAGCCGCTAGATTGATGCAACTGTTGAGTATTCCTAAGTGGAAGTGAGATATGATTTCTTTGAATTTTGTGACAAGTTTACCAAAGACTTCCAAATGAAGTGATACGATTTGGGATATAGTGGATATGCTGACAAAATCAGATCATTTCATTCTGATAAAGATCAGTTATCCATTGTAGAAGTTAATTGAGGTGTATATCGAAAGGATTGTCAATTTGCATGGTATTCCTTTGATTATTGTTTCAGATAGAGATATGAGGTTCACTTCGAGGTTCTAGGAGAGTTTGCAAGAATCCTTGGGAACTAATTTATGGTTGAGTTCTGCTTATCATCCACAGACAGACGGTTAGATAGAGAGGATCATCCAATCTTTAGAGGATTTATACGAGTCTGCGTGTTGGAACAAGGAGGTAACTGGGATAATTACTTGGTGTTGATCGAGTTTACTTACAATAAAAAATTCCATTTGAGTGTTAGAATGGCACCATTTGAGGCTTTGTATGGTATGAGGTATATGACGCCTTTGTGTTGGTATGAGTTTGGAGAAAGTGTTATGCTTAGTCCATAAATTATTCAACAGATGACTGAGAAGATCAAGATGATTCAAGAGAAGATGAAAGCTTTGCAGACCAGACATAATAGTTATCATGATAAGATGGGGATCATGTGTTCTTGAGAGTCACTCTGGTGACTGGCGTTGGTCGAGCTTTAAAGTCTAATAAGTTGATGCCATGTTTCATTAGTCCTTACCAGATTTTGAAGCGAGTTTGAGATATGGCCTACAGAGTTGCTTTACTACCATCTCTTTCGAATATTGATAATATGTTTCGCGTGTATCTACTTTGGAAGTATGTGCCATAACCGTCTCATGCAATGTAATTGGATGATGTGCAAGTAAGAAAGAACTTGACTTTTGAAGCATCACCCTTGCAGATTGATGACCGAAAAGTGAAACACTTAAGAGGTAAAGAGATCATCTTGGTGAAGGTGGTATGGGGAGAACCTACTAGACATAGCGTAACGTGGGAGATGAGATTTGAATGAGAGAGTATTATTTGGAGTTGTTTCTTTCAGGTAACTTTCAAAGGCGAAAATCCTGTATGTGGAAGAAAGTTGTAACACACTATTTTTCGTATTTGATTAACTATGATATTTTAATTTAATTTGTGATGTGTTAGTGAAATAAAATGAGATGAGATAACACACATTTAGAAATAAAATGAGATTTTTATTTAATTTTAATTAATTTAATTATTTAATTTGAGAAAATAGAGTTTGGGGTAGAAATTTGAAGTTTAGTAAAATTTGGGGTGTGTGGGTAATTAGAAAGAGACGAGGGTATCATGAGTAATATGAAAAACAAATATTAGGTTTTATTTGTATTTATTTAAATAGAGAATGGAGAGGAAAATAGTTTTAGTTTGCAGTACGTGAAATTGGGCAAGAGTTTGAGCTACGGCCTTGAATAGGGGGAGCTAGGAGGAGACACCATTGACAAAGCTTAGAGATTCTACAATTCTAAGGTAAGGGGGAGAAATATTCATGTGTGAATGCTTATGCGAAGAGGATAGAGAGGGTTCCTTACCCTAATTCTAAGGGGTTTTTTGTTTTCACCATTGTTGAATGGTTTAGAGTTTGAGATGAGTTTTCATAAAAACTCTTTCAAGAATTTTGTGTTTGATGTCTATTTCTTTTACTGATTTCATGTCTATTTTGTGTGAATTAATGTGATTAGAGATTATGCAATTTGTTGTTCTTGTTGGTTGTGTTTCAAGTGTTGAAAATGATGACGATTTTTAATCAAATCAATGTAATGTGTGTTAATTTGTGTCTATTTGATGGTTTTTAATACTGTATTAACATGTACCGTTGAATTTTTTATGATTGGGTTCGAAATCGGAGCTCTTATAGCGCTCTAATGGTGGAAATCACACTTTTAACAATGATGTTATGGGCTATCGTGCCCAGTACGGTCGGGGGCTCGCTTAAGCGAAAATTTACTCAGCGTGGGAGGTCTCGCCCAGTAAGATACCCTATTCTGATTTTCTGGTTTTATTGTGAGTCGCGCTTAGTGAGAAGAAGTTATGCTCAGTGAATCTGCGTTTAACAAATTGTATTTCACTCAACGAAACTGGCAGAGCAGAACTGAGATAGATGGTTTTCGAGTAATTTTATGACAATGCATTATTTTGATGAGTAAGTGGTACTACCATGTATTGTTTGAGAGTATTTGATTATGTTTTGATGTGAATTGGTGCATTTTATTGAATTCATAATTGTTGTACATGAAATGGTTGATTTTATGTTGAGTTATAATCAGTTGATTGACAATAATCATTGTTGAGTTTCATGGTGAGTGGCCATGATAGAGTAATGGTTGAGTTGTGAGTCTGGTTCAGAGAAGAGACCATGAGGAAAATTGATTGAGTTTACTTGCATTACATGCATGCATGAGTTGCATAGTTACTCGATTCATAGAGGGGACCTTGGGGAGGCTCGGTTTAAAGAGGGAACCGTGACAAGATATAAATCAGTAACAAACCTATGATCATCCAAAAACTTGGTATGACATTCATATGGAGTTGATTTATGAGTCAGGTTTAGATAGGGGACCGTGATGAGCATTGACAAAGTTAAGAAGTTGAGTATTTCATATATGCATTGCATATGAGTTAATCAGTTGTATGTGTTGATTGGGTTGTTTTGTATGAGTTTATGTTATCAATGTTATCCTGGCAGTTGATATGATTTATGAGACTGATAATATGTTGCTTATATATCTTTACTGTTGATGCACACTATCTATAAATGAATGTAATCTCACCCCTTTCTGTTTGTTGTTATGTATGTGCTTCTCTAGGCTACAGATGGTCAGGTTGTGGAGCCTTAGTAGTTGTTGGCTTAGAGGATGGCGTATTTGTCCTCTTTGTTTATCTTTTTTGTTTTGAGTTATTAGCTGTGTTGCTTTGGTAGTGTAAACCTGGGGGGAAACGTTCTATTATGTTTTGAGTTTGAGAGTATTTTGTTTTGAGTACTGTTTGTTCTGTTTGAGAAGTTTTGAGATAATTTTTATTTATGGGATATTTGAATTATTTTATGAGATTGCTGGAGTTATTTTAAATTGATTAATTTTGTTCAGATGAATCTAATAAAGATGAGCATGTGATGATGGAGTGTGTACGACACCCTATGTTTGAGTATTTGAAATTACCTATATTTATATATATATATTTATGAGTGGGATTTTTAGGATGTTACATAGTTGGTAATAGAACATGTCGGTACATCCGTCCAGGTTATGTAACGTTATTTGTTCCCTAGTATGCGACGAGTGTATGAATAAAGTCAATACAATGGTTCTTCTAATGGATGTTTATTGATGTGTAAAGAAATGGCCTAGAGAAATAATAGTACAATTGTTGATGCTTTAGAAGTTATGGCTCATGTGTTGGGTCAGGAAAATCTTGCATTGCAGAATCATAATGGGATGGCAGACAAGTTCATAGGGCTAGGAAAGTTCTAGAGGAACAATGTACCGACCTTTAAGAGAAGGTACGAACCTGATGGTGGTCAGGATTGGTTGCGAGAGATTGAGAAGACCTTCTGAGTGATGGCTTGTTCAGACGCGGAGAAGGTCTTGTTTGGTACTCATATATTGGCTGAGGAAGCAGAGTATTAGTGGGACAATGATCGTTAGAGGCTCGAAGTTGCAGGTACTGAGATCACTTGGGAGAATTTCAAGATTGTGTTCCTTGAGAAGTAATTTCCTATTGATGTTCGTAGAAAGAAAGAGATCGAGTTCTTTGAGCTGAAATAAGGAAACATGATTGTTGATGACTATGCTGCAAAGTTTGAGGAGTTGTCTAGGTTCTGCCTGCATTACAATAAGGTAGGAGTTAAGGGTTCCAAGCGTATATAGTTTAAGAGTGGCTTGCATCCAGAGATCAAGCAATTATCAGGTATCAAAAGATCAGTCAGTTTTCTGTGCTGGTTAATAATTGCGGGATCTAAGATGAGAGTAGTCGTGCTAGATCTGCTCATATAAGAGTGTTGGTAAGAAGAAGAGTGAAAGTTAAAACTAGGTAAAACCTTATGTAGCTCCACCTGATAAAGGGAAGTTGAAGGCTTCAGGTGGGAAAGATACAAGTGGGGGAGGAAATTTGTTCCTTTCAAGTGCATAAAAACATGTCATTGTGAAGCTGAGTGTAGGAGTGCTAACACGATATGTTTCAAGTGTGTAGCTCATTACCATTAGAGATATTGACTAAATCCAAGGTAAATCATACAAGTCGAGTCGCCACCGCACTTCTATTTATCCAAAGGAATAGTTAGAAAGCGAACAAAAACCTAAAAGTTTTAACAAAAACTAGTAAAAGAGAAACAGAGATCTGGGTAAGGGGGTTGGTTATGTAATGGGAAGGTGTTAGGCACCCAAAACATCCTAGGTACTCCTAGCGAGCCCTTTTCATACTTGTGGTAAGGTTGTTGTCTTGTGAAAATTTATTTGTGCAAACATGATTGAGGGGATGAGAGGAGAATATACAAGTTTATTTACATTTTGTGTTTGGATGGATAAACCCATTGCCTACGTACCATCTTAAAAAAGATTAGGATCAAAACCTCGTAGTTCGGGGTAAAAATCTCAAAAAAAAAATGAGTTGGTGAATTGATTGGTCCAAAAGCCTTAAGGTCTTTTGTTATCAAAGGGAGAAAACTCAACCTAAAACCACAAATCCACCATGTGAGGATAGCTTCAACATGCTAGTGAGGGGTTAACCCTATAATAAGCATGGAAGACTCATTGTCCATCACTAAGGATATAGGTGAGTATTACATCTACCACAAAGATAACTTAAACCTAATAACTAAAGGTTATAAAAAATTTGATTAAGGAAGTGGTTATTGGAACCACAAAAAAGACATTTGAATGGGTTATATTTACCAATTAGAAGTATATGCAAAATGGTCAAAATTGACTTAAAGATTCAATTCAAAATAAGTGTTATGAAAAGAAAGTTTTAAAATCAAAAGCATAAGGCTTAGGTTTCTAATGTTGAAAACAAGTGTTGGATGTTTGCACAAAAGTTTGACTTGGGTTAGAGTGGAGAGAAGAAGAAGAAGGGCTAAAGTCCTAAGCAATGCAAAAAGGTAAGGGATAAGAAGTAAAACCACACAAGGAGTTCCTCTCTTGAGATCATATTGATGATCCAAGTAGCTCCCATCCTTTGGAATATGCAAGCATAATGATAGTAAGCTCAAACAACAATCAAACAAGCCTCTTAAGAGATCCTCAATGCATCTTGTATCTTTCACTTTGGATGAACATGGCAATGGTCCTTCAATTTGAGCTCTCATAGAATTCCCTAACACAAAAGCACACACATCAAAAGTTCCATGAAGTAAATCAAGAATGGACAAGAGTGAGTTTAGATATTTGGTCCTTTTAATCCATCTTCACCATTAAGGTCCTTTTACTCCAATTTTGCATAGGGAATGTCCTAGAAACTAAGTCCATTTGTCCATTTATTTGCATTTGGTTCACAACAATCAAAACAAAATACAAGCACAATAGTATATTGTTAGATACCCAAAAGTGCTTATTTGAGCCATCAATTAAGGGTATCTTTCACTCTATTTCCTTGCTAAAATTGTCAAAACCACAATTGTTTTACATGAAATGCATTACATTGATAAACAAGCTTGGTGCCTTTGATTTGTGTGTTATTGTGTAGGAAAAAGGCATGAACTAATTGAAAATGAAGACACAAGAAAATTGGCAAAGGAACCAATGAATACAAGCATTCATCAACCTGCTCGCTAGGCGAGCTGCTAGCGAAAAGCTCCAGTAAAATGTCAATAAATTCGCTAGGCGAGCTCCTAGCGAAGGTGGTAGCGAGTTCGTTCTGTTTTGGTGAAAAGCGCAGCCAGCACTCACTCGCTAGGCGAAGCTCTAGCGAGTCCCCAGCGAGCATTCCAGTAGCAAAACCTCTCAACCTCACTGGGGCGAAGGTTGGAGCGTGTCCTTCGCTAGGCGAAGGTTTGTTCGCTAGGCGAACATGACAGTTCAACAGACCCTGTTTTCTCTGGGCGCAGGTGCCTTTGGTGCCACAATTAGACCCTCGCTAGGCGAGCCTTTCTGCTCGCCTAGCGAGCATGACAGCCCAGTACTACTCTATAAGTAGCAAGTGCCACTTTTGAGCACCATACCTTAGTTTTACTTTATTTTTCCAACTTTTGCTCTAGAGATTTTTTTTGACCTAGATTTCATTTCTCTTCATCTTGTAACCATCTTCTACAAAAAGAAGGTGGATTCCCATCCAATCTCGATTATCCGACTTGGATGTTGATCAACCTTCTTCCGAAACTTGCCGACCAAGCTACCATGAAAATGAGTAGCTAAGTCATCCATTTGTCAAGGTTAGATGTAGGTGATTACTAGCTTTGGGTGTAAATGTAAGGATCTTCATATGTAAACTCTTTAATGGTGAATATATGATGAAAACTTTGTTTTTATTTAAAACTCTTTGTGTTGGTTTATAATCGAGAGATGTTTACCAACTCTTGACCTAGGTTTTCATCCAATCTTGTTTGTTAGCTAGAGATAGTAATGAATGATTTTGTTCACCATAAGGTTGAACCAAAAAGTTGTCATTTTGATAGATTGTGTTCGAGAGAAACAATGGATCAAAATGGGAAAACTCACAATGTGTGTTCGAGAGAAACATATTGGGAGGACTTTGTGAAATGATTTATCATCTAAAGGAGTTTATAAGATTGTTGACCGAACAAATACATGCAAAGTAATCATTGAACCCTAACTTTGGCAATATTTCTCATTTATTCAAAACATAACTTTTACCGCAATTTAATACCTTTTTATGCAAGATAACGTGACAACAAACCAAAACCCTATTGTTACATTAAGTTAAGATTAATACAACCATCGAACGGCGGTGATATCTTACAATCCCTGTGGATACGATAACAAAAACCCGACACGAAACATACTTTCAACATATATACACAATTATGTGCTCAAGTGAGCAAAAGGCAAATGGCATTAACATAAACATGTGCTCAAGTGAGCAAAGGGAAAAGCAAATGGATAATATGTGTAAGAATAGTAAATTGCATAGATGTAAAGGGAAAAAAGTAAATGTTAATAGTTAATGGTTAGTGTTAGTAGTTAGTGTGCCATAAGGCAAATTTAGCGCTATGTTAAGCAATCGTAATTGGACTTATGTAGAAGTCACAACTATCTGAGGCCGGTCAATAATAATGTAGGCAACAACACAAGTTAGAAGTCTTGATTAGTGAACCAAGTTCCAACAACTTGCCATGCCAAAAAAGAAAAAGAGAATTGATCTTGTATTGGTTTAAGCCTTTTGCATGATTTAGGAAACAACCTATCCTTAATGCAAAGTCATTCACTTTATCAATTGATCAAGATGAATTAGATTTGAATCAAGGAAGATTAAGTCTCCCTAATCAATGCTAACTTATCAACCCTTAACTCATTGATCAAAAAGAAGAAGAAGGAGAAAGAGATGAATAATGGAAAAGGAAATGGAAAGAATAAAGTGCATAAGGTGCAATAAGATGTACCAATCCATATGTATTGACCAAATGACATTGAAATTCAAAGTCAAACAATGAGAAATCAGAAATGAGATGAAGATTGGAGGTCAAACAATAAGCAAAATATTTTTGGTATTTTCAATATTAAAATAAACTTGAATTAAAAATAAAAGAAAGGTCAAACTTCAAAATTACTTCAAATAAACCTTGAAAGGTCCAAGTGATTTATCCCAAGTTCAACAAGGTCAAACAAGGTTTGACAAAAAAAATTCAGCATTTTTAAAAGTCAGAAACTATTTTTAATCAATTAAAAATGAATAAAAATAACCTAATTGAACTAAAATCTCAAATAAATCTCAAATCAATTAAAAAATTGATGAGAACATTTTTCATAGATCCATCATCGTTCAAATAGGTTAGGAAATTTTTTTTGTATTTTTTTGAATATCAAAAACTATTTAAAATGAATTAAAACAACCAGAAAAGGGAAAATTCATAAAAAAAATATCAAATGACAAAATAAAAAAATATTAAAAATCAAAATTAGAAACTAGAAATTATTTGGAGAAGAATGCAATTGGTCCCATATTTTTTGGATTTAAAATGAAGAAGATATGAATTTTTGAAAATAATGGAAATAAAAGAAATAAAATCAGAAAATGAAAAATAACAAAAATCAGGGAGCGTTGGATTGTTTCTCATTAAATGACGTGGAAGATCCAATGGCTTTGGCAAGCGCGGGCACCATGAACCTCAGTCAATGAGAAGTATAATGAATTAAATAAAGTCATGAAATCCAATGGACCTGATTAGATCTGGACCCATGATCCAACGGCTGTGACTTGTTCTGACAAATGGACGGCCACCGAAACCACCTTCTTCTCCGGTGAGAAGCCAGAATCCGGTGACATTTGCAGGTTTTCAAACCTTCATCATTTTGCACGATCCTTATATCAAAATGAAGTTGGGGTGATGTACATCACCCATATAACCTTGAATCACACTCAAGATTCCTATAGAGTAAGAAATCTGATATGGAAGATTCAGGTATGAAAAATGCAGTTCAATAAAACACAAAATTGAAGCTGCCACTAGCTTGCCTCTCAAGTGAGGACTTCAGAAAACACATTGGCCAGGCATATAGATCAAAGAGCAGTGAGTTTCGAAGAGAAAACCAGTTGATGATCACCTTTGAATTCTGGAAATTTGAGCTTGCTTCCTTACTTCCTTTGGCCAAACAGAAGATCAATGGACTATGAGTATCATCATATTCGAGTAAATCCAAAAGATATTTTGAAGAAGGTATTTAGAACTCGATATGGTCACTACGAGTATTCAGTGATGCCATTTGGTGTGTAATACACCAGGTGTATTTGTGGAGTATATGAATAGGATCTCTCATCCTTACTTGGCTCAGTTTGTGGTTATGTTCATCGAAAATATTTTAGTGTATTCTAAGACAGATGAAGAGCATGTAGAACATCTGAGGGTTGTGTTATATCCTTGCAAGAGAAAAAAACTATATGTGAAGTTGTCCAAGTGTGAATTTTGGTTGCATGAAGTGAGTTTTCTTAGTGGTGGTATATCAGTTTATCCATCAAAGGTTGGGGCTATGTTGTAGTGGAAGACCCCGAAGTCAGTTACAAAAATCATAAGAGGTTTATATAAAGGATTTTCGAAGTTAGATTTGCCTTTAACTCAGTTGACTCGAAAAGGCCAAGCTTATGTGTGGGATGTTCAGTGTAAAAAAAGATTTCAAGAACTCAATAGGAAGTTGACGTCAGCACCAATTTTGATTTTGTTGAGTCCAAATGAATCTTTTGAGGTGTATTATGATGCTTTGAAGATGGGTTTACGTGGCATACTTATACATAATGGTCATGTTGTGGCTTATGCTTCGAAACAATTGAAGATTCTTAAGAGAAATATCCTACCCATGATTTATAGTTAGTAGTTGTGGTGTTTATGTTGAAAGTTTGGAGACATTATCTGTTTGGCTCTAGATTTGAAGGGTTCAACAATCATCAGAGTTTGAAGTATTTATTTAATTAAAATGAACTGAATATAAGGCAGAGGTTATGGCTTAAATTTTGAAGGATTATGATTTTGGTTTGAGTTACCATCCTGGCAAAGCCAATGTGGTAGTAGATGCTTTGAGCAAGAAGTCATTGCATGTGCCAGTATTGATGGTTTGAGGATTGGATTTGATTTAAAAGTTTTGAGATCTTAATTTGGTGTGCTAGATGACTCATAATAGTGTGAAGTTGGGTATGCTGAAGTTGACTAGTGGTATTCTTGAAGAGATCAAAGAAGGTCAGAAAGTCCACTTGGGATTGGTTGACCGATTGGTGTTGATCAATCAAGGTAAAGAGGTAGGTTTCAGAATTGATGAGAATGAGGTTACGAGGTTTCATGATAGATTTCATGAGCTAGACATGACATAGCTTAAGAAGAGTATTCTTGAGGAAGGTCATATGAATGGTTTGAGTATTCATCCTGGTGCTACTAAAATGTATCAGGATCTGAATAAAAAAAATTGGTTTCCAGAAATGAAAAAGGATGTTGTTGAGTTTATTTATTTTAGTTTGACTTGTGAGAAGTCAAAGATTGAGTATCAGAAGCTGCCAGGATTGATGGAACCGTTGGGTATTCCTAAGTGGACACGGGATAACATCTCTTTGTATTTTGTAACAAGTTTGCCGAAGACTTCTAAATAAAGTGATACGATTTGGGTTGTAGTGGATATGTTGACTAAATCAGCTCACTTTATTCTGATAAAGATCAGTTATCCATTGCAGAAGTTATTTGAGGGCTATATCGAAAGGATTGTCAGTTTGCATGGTATTCCTATGAGCATTGTTTCAGATAGAGATCTGAGGTTCATTTTGAGGTGTTGAGTGAGTTTGCAAGAATCCTTGGGAACTAAGTTACATTTAAGTTCAGCTTACCATCCGCGGATGGACAATTAGAAATACAAGATTATCCAATCTTTGGAGGATTCTGTACGAGCCTGTGTGTTGGATCAAGGAGGTAACTAGGATAGTTACTTGTTGTTGATCGAGTTTACTTACAAAAAAAAATTTCATTCGAGTGTTAGAATGGCACTGTTTGAGGATTTGTATGGTAGGAGGTGTATGACGTCTTTGTGTTGGTATGAGTCTGGCGAAAGTGTTATGTTTGGGAAAGAAATCATTCAATAGAAACTGAGAAGATCAAGATGATTCAAGAGAAGATGAAAGCTTTAGAGACCAGACAGAATAGTTATTATGATAAAAGGAGGATCATGTGTTCTTAAGAGTCACTATGGTGACTGGTGTTGGTCAAGCTTTGAAGTCTACTAAGCTCACGTCGTATTTGATTAAATATGTTATTTTAATGAAATTTGTGATATGTTAGTGAATCATTTTATGTTATGTGTTTGGGGGTAGATGGAATAAGATGAGAGAATACTTCATTTAGAAATAAAATGAGATTTTTATTTAATTTGAATTGATTTAATTATTTAGTTTGAGAAAATAGAGTTTGGGTAGAAATTAGAAATTTAGTAGAATTTGGGGTGTGTGGGTAATTAGCAAGAGATGGGGGTATCATGAGTAATATGAAATACAAATAATTAGGTTTTATTTGGATTTATTTAAATATAGAATGGAGAGGAAAATAGGTTTAGTTTGTAGTACGTGAAATTGTGCAAGAGTTTGAGCTAGGGCTTGGAACAGGGAGAGCTCATAGGAGACACTATTGACAAAGCTTAGAGATTCTACAATTCTAAGGTAAGGGGGGAGATCTATTCATGTGTGGGTGATTAGGCAAAGAGGATAAAGAGGGTTATTTACCCTTCTCTTTTGGGGGTTTTCCCTTTTCACCATTGTTGAAAGGCTTAGAGCTTGATATGAGTTTTCATAAAAACTCTTTCAAGAATTATGTGTTTCATGTTAATTTCGTGTACTGATTTCATGTCTATTTTTTATGAATTAGTTTTATTAGAGATTTTTTAATTTGTTGTTCTTATTGGTTGTGTTTCCAGTATTGAAGGTGATGATGAGTTTTAATCAAATTGATGTAATATGTGTTAATATGTGTTTATTTAATGGTTTTTAATATTGTATTATCATGTATGATTGAATTTTGTGTGATTGGAGTCAAAATCGGAGTGTTGATAAGGTTCTTATGGTGGAAATCACACTTTTAACATTGTTGTTTTAGGCTATCATGCTCAGCATGATTGAGGGCTCGCTTAATCGAAATTTCGCACAATGCATGAGGTCTCGCCCAGCGAGATACCCTGTTCTGGTTTTATGGTTTTTTGTGAGCCGCGCTTAGCAAACAGAAGCAGCGCTCAGCGAATTATATTTCGCTCAACGAAACTGGCAGAGCATAAGTGAGTTGGTTTTTGAGTAATTTCGTGACAATGTGATATTTTGACGAGTAAGTGGTACTGCCATGTACTGTTTGAGAGTATTTTATTGTGTTTTAATGTGAATTTATGCATTTTATTGAATCTATAGTTGTTATGCATGAAATGGTTAAGTTTATCTTGAGTTCTTATCAATCGATTGCCAATGAGCATTGTTGAGTTTCATAGTGAGTGGCCATGAGAGAATAATGGTTGAGTTGTGAGTCTGGTTCAGAGAGGGGGGATTGAAGGACATTGATAGATTTGAGTTGAATTATATGCATTCATGAGTTGTATAGTTACCCGGTTCAGATAGAGGGCCTTAGGGGCGGCCCATGTCAGAGAGGGGAGTGTGGCAGGATTTAAATCAGTAACAAACCTCTGTTGATCCAAAAACTTGGTACCATATGCATATAAAGTTAAGTTGCAAGTTCGGTTCTGAGAGGGGACCGTAATGAGTATTGACAAGCTTGAGGAGTCGAGCATTGCATACATGCAACGAGTATGAGTTAATTGGTTGTATGAGTTAATTGGGTTATTTTGTATGAGTTTATACTATTAATGTTATCCTGGTAGTTGATATGAGTTGTGAGACTGATAATATGTTGATTATTTATCCTTACTATTTATGCATATTATCTATATATGAGTGTATTCTCAGCTTTTCTGTTTGTTGTTGTGTATGTGCTCCTTTGGAGTACAGATGATTAGGTAGATGAGCCATAATAGTTTTTGGCTTTAAGGATAGCGTATTTGGCATATTCGTTTATCTTTTTTCATTTTGAGTTATTAGTCGCGTTTCTTTGATTGTGTAACACTTGGGGGGAAACATTTCTATTTTGTTTCGAGTTAGAGATTATTTTTTAGCACTATTTGCTCTTTTTGAGAAGTTTTTAAATAAGTTTTAATTATGAGATATTTGAATTATTTTATGATATTGCCAGAGTTATTTTAAATTCATTAATTCCATTATGATGAATCTAATAAAAATGAGCACATGATGATGGAGTTTATGTGACACCCTATATTTGAGTAATTGAAATTATCTATATTTCTATATATTTATGAATGGGGTTTTTAGGGTGTTAGATATATTCCTTCCTTTGTTGATTATGTTAACCAAACATGGTTGTCACCCTACAAGGAGAAACTTTTTGTTGCGCAGACTAACCAAGTCACTCACTTAGGGAACACGACAACAAACATGTATATTTTTTTACACGCGTTTAATATCATTACACAAATATTAATCAACTTTTTTTTTTACATATTTATCTAATATTATTATATATGGCAGAGTCTGCTCATTAGAGACTCAGAAACCTGTAGATTACTTGTAGTGATATATTTGTAAGGATCTACAAGAGGGCGACAATATCATATTGCCTACGAGGGGATGATATCGCCCACGAGTGGATGACACCGCCCGCGACACATACCACTCGCTCGAAGTAAGAAAATATGGGAGAGTGATGTGTCTTGGTCATAAGAGAAACAAAGAATGAGTATTGGGAATAACCCATATCTCCCTAGGAAATAGAGATTAAGTAGTTCAATCCTTATTTACCACTGGTTTCTATTTCCAAGAAACACTTAATCAAGACCCAACGACCTATATAAATATCCTCGCGTTATGGTTGAAGGGACAATCTTATATTCACTAAAGATACCCCTGTAACAGAGCTTATTATCCTTAAGAGCTTGCTTTAACCCCATAAAGAACACCTTTAAAACATGGATCTTCGTCCTCGTGAGCTTTCCCTAAAACTCAGAAACACTAAAGCCTCTAGAAACTCCTACCAGTGTAGCGTTACTACGCATTTGTACTTTTTTTAGCAAGTACAATGGCACCCACCGTAAGGACCCAATAAAGTTGATATGGACCACACCTTCCACTATTACAACTACTTTCTCTTGAAAATGTCCAAGAAATGTCCAAACTTCACGATTAACATCATTGTCAAAGGTTTCGTCAATGGGGGAAATTTTAACTTCTCTCAAAGAACATACGCCAAATATGTGTTATCTGCAAACATAATATCCCATGTGTCGCTCCCCGAATTTCCCGAATCCAAGTACAAACGCGAAAAGAGGTGGCGAGGAAAAAAGAGTAGAGTCGCCAGCTATGTACTTTTATCCCAAGAGGAGGGAAAGATAGTACTGCATAACCAAGAGGGAATGGATAAAACAAAGTCTTGAACCAAAGAAAACTGAGTAAGGGGGCCGGTTACGTGAAGGGAAGGTTATCGCACCCCTTCACGTCTGTGGTACTCCACAGGATCCACGCTTTCTATTTATGTCTAAAGTGTGTGTATAAAAAGTCCTATATGCGATGCGAAAGAGAGAAAATCAAAGTAGGGAAAAGAAAGAGTTATTGCTCGCACAGGCCCTACCCTGCTGCATACGTATCTCAAGAAGGATTGAGAATCAGAGCACCGTAGCTCGGCTAACCTATGTGTTTGTTTTTTTGTGATGAATGACGTTACTACACAATCTACCGGATGCTCGACCTTTGGAGACTTACTCACCTGTAGTTGAAGGAGTTAACGTGTTCTTAGGAGAAGAAAAATCAATGAGTTTGTTTGTTTTAGGAATGCTCATGCAAAAAGGAAGTCCTAGACGAAGGAACCGTGCTACCTTAATTGACATGCAAACGAGAGACTATACGAAGCCTAGCAATCCTATGGGGAGACAATCACACCATACAAAACAAACATGCATAAAGTAAACACACCAACAAGGGGGCTCAAACATCCGTGGGTAGGGCTTTAGACAAGAGGGGTCATATCAACCTCGACAAACAAGCCATGGAAAGGTAATCAAATGGGCTCTTAACCACTGACATTGAACGTCAGGGTGAGCAGATCAAGCGGGTAATGAAGATAAGACCTCATAGCTCTTAACCCTGGACAGGGTGAGCTCATGACAAAAAGTAGGGATTCAGAAAGGTGGAACCCTCTCCACTGACTGCCCGGACAAAATATCTTGGGCTTTTATTCTGAAGCATCGACACGTGGTGTGAGCATAAAGAACGACACACTGAATAACGGGGGATTGACTACTAATCCCTTTTATCCGTCAATTGCCTCTTCATGAAGGTCTTTAGCACTGATGCCTCTTCTTGGAGGTCTTTGGGCACAAAAGTAAACACACAAAAACATTGCCTCCTATCGAGGTCTTCCAGCTAAGAAAGCGGTAAAATGCTGAAAAAAGATGTAAAAGGGATCAAGATATCTACCACACGGATAAAGATCCGAAGTAACAGCAACTAAAGAAATAAGAAACCCAGAGATCTCTCAGGCTAGCACCGTCAAAGAAAACAAGTTAACAAAGCAATCAAAATAAATCTCCAAATGGTATCCCACAAATAAAGTGGAATACCAAGCAAGCTATCTCTTCAAGAGTCATGTGAGCCCTCACAAAAAAACTCAACAAACAGGTTAGGGAATCACATGAATCATGCCATTAAAGTTCACAAAAAGCTCACAAAAAGCAACCAAGGGTAGGAGGCCTAAACCTCTTGTCAAAAAAATGCATTAAAAGGGTATCAAAACTCAAAGTCAGGGGGCAAGGATCCACACATCAAGACATGACATACATACTAAAACATGTGCCCACATGCAAAACCTAATGATACCCACTCTTCCAAATTCATCCATAATACCTCATACATTCAGAAATTTCAGGTTGAAAGTATAAAGTAGTGGAAATAGGGCATACCTGATTGTAGAGATCGATTGAAATAAAATGGTGCGGCTGGGTTTGCAAAGCAATGTTAGGGTTTGCGTGAGATGGAGGTGAAAAAGTGTGTGAGTCAGAGTGAACTTTTCAGAGCTGTCTCGAGGCTGCTGCAGATTATTTCCTTTTGATAATCTAGGGTAATAGGAATATCCTCTTCTTTGGCTCACTGGAATTCTGAATTTATAACCTGATTTTCGTGGCTTTGTGGGCTCAAATGAGAGCAACCCAAGCCCATGGCTTTCTGTTATATTCTGAAAACGCGTGCGCTTCGCCTAGCGAAGGATCTGCTCGCCTAGCGAGCATGACAGTTCAACTTCGCTAGGCAAACCATGTTGCTCGCCTAGCGAGCATGACAGCTCAGGAACGGACTTTTGCTCCTTCAAGGCTAGCATTTTGAATGATGAATAGACCCTATTTGAACCTGTTGGAAGTAACTCAAGTCCTTCCCCTGTGTTGACTGATCACCCAGATAGAACCCACAAAGTGTCTTGGATGATATTCAAGCTTCTTGGATCTGATTCTGATTGACATGATGAAATGCAATATGAAATGTTAAATGACCTAAAAATGAATGCATGAATGAGGAGGGGGAAAATTTGAGGTGCTACAGCTGCCCCTATTCAATCAACTGGAGACCCGAAAAGAAGATAGCAGCGGCTTTCGCACTTTCGAGGTATCAAGGGATTGAATACAATAAAAGCCTGAAAATTTGCCCTGAAGTGAAGTGAAGTAACAATGCTTGTTAGAATCGGCAAAGAGAAGAATCTGTCTAGTACGGTGAAAGTTGGTCTGAATACCGAAAAAGAATGTTAACCTGGATACCAAAATAAATGGTAACACAGAAATAACCATGGCCTGAATGCCGCTCATCAGTCTGAATACTGGAAATGGCTTCGATCTGAGCATCGGAATATATGAGATTATTATTATCGGTCTGAACACCGAGAGACTGGCCTGAATGCCACTTCGGTCTGAATACCGGAAACTTGGCCTGAATGCCACAAGTTGCATCGACCTGAATGTTGGAAACTTCTTCGATCTGAACATCGGAATATATGAGATTATTAATATCGGTATGATCACCGAGAGACTGGACTGAATGCCACTTCGGTCTGAATACCGGAAACTTGGCCTGAATGCCACAAGTTGCATCGACCTGAATGTCGGAAACTTCTTCGATCTGAACATCGGAAAACTGGCCTGAATGCCACTTCGGTCTGAATACCGGAAAATTGGCCTGAATGCCACAAGTTGCGTCGACCTGAATGTCGGAAACTTCTTCGATCTGAACATCAGAAAATTGGCCTGAATGCCACTTCGGTCTGAATACCGGACAATTGGCCTGAATGCCACTTCGGTCTGAATACCGGAAAATTTCATGCCCGTCAGCCGGCAGAAGTAGGGAAAATGATAATTGAGGCGGCGCGCGGGCCAGCGACCCCTGTTGGGAATAAATAAAGGATGAGTCATGAACAATCTTCAGTCTGAGTACTAGCAACAGCTTCTGGCTTATCACTTGGGATACCGAGAATGCCTTATGCTTTTACATGCGTATGTTTGAATTTTTTCAATGGCGTAATGCTCCATGAAAGCGGAAATGCTACGCGATTTGGGAGGATGCAATGCAATATGATTCTACATGCAAGGGATGCGAAATGTTGGGGAGAAGAGAACGCCAAGCCGAGGCAAGGAATTCTGCTGGGGAAATGATAACAATCTTTTGGACCCATGCAATGCTGTTGGAAATACACAACACAATGAACTCTGTGGGGACAAGACCAGCCACGCGGTGTTCTGGAAAACAACAAAAATACCGAGGCTCTGATTGGGGAGAGAATGGCACTGAAAACTTGCTGTTGAGGTAGACGTCAGTGGTTCTGGCAACCATAATCTGCGAGAGAGACGAATCAGCAGGGGAAGCAAACACCAATAGACGATCCAAAGCACTTAACATTTACAACAATTTTAAATGTTTATTAAGCATATACCTGCAAAGCTCTTATGTTTCATGCTGCAATGTTTATCAAAAATTTGGACATCATTTTTGCAAACAAAACAGTAAAATGAAAATGAACACAGAGATGTATTGGATAACATGATTTTATTGATTGAATGGCCTCTTAATAGGCATTTACATCAGGAAGCAATCCCTGGAAAGAGGTAATTGCACAAAAGATGAAAACAGAAATTAATCTAATGGCAATGTGAAATGGATTTCTATCGGGTTCCAATTCTGCTATGACTCGCTCGTCTTCAAGATCCTCCAGATGATCAGCTTTCCGAAAAAGGTGAGTGGACTGTTTCCTACCTTTCGAAAGTTTCCAGTTATCGACATGAGATGATATTCAGAACTACTCAGAACGCAGTCATTCGCTTAATCCCTAACTTTTGCCTGGATCGCCCTTTTCGGGTTTTCAATCCACCGGGATACCCATTTTTGCCTAAGTTTCCCTTTCAGGTTTTCAACTTACCGGGTGTACAATCTTTTCGTTTTTAAATCCCTAATTTTTGCCCGAACCCTTTTTCATTTTCTTGGTTCGCCGGGATGCCCATTTTTTGCCTGGACTACTCTTTATTGTCCAGCGGGTCTATTCTATGCGAAGTATTTTTTAACTGCGTCTGAGTTCACAAGGAAAGTGAAGTTTTCACCATCCATAGTTGTAAGCATTAAGGCCCCACCATCGAAAATCTTGGTGATAATATATGGTCCATCATAGTTAGGAGTCCGCTTGCCCCTGTGGTCTGTCTGAGGAGGAAGGATCCTTTTCAACACTAAATCTCCAACTTGGAAACATCGAGGATGCACTCTTTGATCAAAGGCTCTCTTCATCCGACTCTGATACAACTTCCCATGACAGATGGCTGCCATTCTCTTCTCTTCGATAAGACTCAACTCATTGAACCTCGTCCGAATCCATTCAGCTTCGTCTAACTTGACATCCAACAGGACTCTTAGAGAAGGAATCTCCACTTCAATAGGTAGGACTGCTTCCATACCATACACAAGGGAGTAAGGGGTTGCCCCGGTCGATGTACGTACTGAAGTACGGTACCCATGCAAGGCGAAGGGTAGCGTCTCATGCCAATCTCTGTACGTAACAACCATCTTCTGCACAATCTTCTTTATGTTCTTATTTGCTGCCTCAACAGCACCGTTCATCTTAGGACGATAAGGGGAAGAATTGTGATGCTGAATGTTGAAGTTCTGGCACAACTCCTCCATCATTTTGTTATTGAGATTAGAACAGACGAGCGGTGAAAGGCATGTGGGCACCTTTCGGAGTGGTAGTGACGGCACCAATTCCACTTCCTCTGGCATTGACAGCCCCATCAAACATCAAAGTCCACTTTTCGTCCGGATCAGGGCTCTCCTTAACAACTGGCTCTTCGCAGTCTTTCATCTTGAGGAACATGATGTCTTCATCCGGAAAATCAAACTTCAACGGCTCATAATCATCAATCGGCTGCTGAGCAAGGTAGTCTGACAGAATACTCCCTTTGATGGCTTTCTGGGACGTATACTGGATGTCGTACTCTGTCAGTACCATTTGCCAACGTGCTACCCTTCTGGTGAGAGTTGGCTTCTCAAATATATACTTGACTGGATCCATTTTGGAGATCAGTAAGGTCGTGTGAGTCAACATGTATTGTCTCAATCGCTTAGCAGCCCATGCAAGTGCACAACATGTCTTTTCAAGCATTGAGTATCTCGACTTGCAGTCTGTGAATTTCTTACTTAGGTAGTAGATGGCATGCTCTTTCCTACCTATCTCGTCGTGTTGACCGAGAACACAATCCATGGAATTATCAAGTACTGTCAAATACATAATCAGCGGTCTCCCTGGGACTGGAGGCATAAGGATTGGTGGATTCTGCAAATACTCTTTTATATTTCCAAAAGCCCTTTGGCAATCATCATTCCACCTGATAGCCTGATCTTTTCTCAACAACTTAAAGAATGACTCACACGTGGTTGTTAGGTGAGAGATGAACCTTGCAATGTAGTTCAACCTCCCTAAGAAACCACTGACTTGTTTCTCTGTTCTTGGCTCAGGCATTTCCTATATCGCTTTCACTTTCGCTGTATCCACCTCGATCCCTTTTTCACTAACAATAAAACCCAACAGTTTTCCAGATCTCACCCCGAAAGTACACTTGTTCGGATTAAGCCTCAGCTTGAATTTCCTCAAACGCTCAAACAGTTTCTGCAGATTCACCAAATGTTCTTCTTCTGTCTGAGATTTGGCAATCATATCATCAACATAAACCTCGATTTCATGATGAATCATATCATGGAAAAGAGTCACCATCGCTCGTTGATATGTTGCCCCAGCTTTTTTCAGACCAAACGGCATCACCTTGTAGTAGAAGGTGCCCCATGGGGTTATGAAAGTTATCTTCTCCATGTCTTCTGGTGCCATCTTGTTTTGGTTATAGCCAGAAGATCCATCCATGAAGGAGAATACCGAGAACTAAGTTGTATTATCCACCAAAACGTCAACGTGAGGTAATGGGAAATCATCCTTAGGGCTAGCTCTGTTCAGATCCCGGTAGTTGACACACATCCGTACCTTTCCATCCTTCTTAGGTACTGGAATGATGTTTCCAACCCATGGCGAATAATTTGTAACTGCTAGAAACCCTGCATCCAACTGTTTTTGCACTTCTTTCTTTATCTTGACAGCCATCTCTGGTCTTGTTCTTCTGAGCTTCTGCTTGACCGGAGGACAACCTTCTTTGAGAGGCAAGCGGTGTACCACAATGTCGGTGTCAGGCCCGGGCATGTCCTGATAAGACCAAGCGAAGATGTCAACATACTCTTGCAGCAATTCAATCAACCCCTTCTTCACATCATCTTCCAAAGCAACCCCCATCTTGATTTCTCTCTTGACGTCCTCAGTGCCGAGATTAATCACTTCAACAGACTCTTGATGTGGTTGAATGATCCTTTCCTCCTGTTTCAACAACCTGGCAAGTTCTTCAGGGAGTTCGCAGTCTTCATCACCCTCTTCTTCAGCTTGAAAGATTGGATTTTCAAAGTCGAAGCGAGCCATAGCAGAACCGTTATCAATAGGATCCGGTGACGTGCATTTGCACGAGTGATGGTGTGTGCTTATGAGTGTGAACAAGGAATGAAAACTAAACAAAACATTGCCAAAATATTTTTTTTGATTTTTTGAAAACTGCAAAAATAGAAAGACAGTGAACAAAATATTTGAATGCAAAAAGACGTCCTTTATTTATGATAAAAAATGCAGGCATCCACATAGATGAGCCCTACAATGCGTCATTACGCCCTGGGCGGAACGTAAGACTTGGATATGCATGAATAAACAAAGAAAATTACTCTTCAAGAAGAGTGACTTGGATAATCTCTTCGGAAGACCAATTGTTGATGACTTCACCCGGGATCCTCGGACGCACCCAGTCATCGATGTCGCAGTCACTATCCCCATCTTCATCGTTAATCGTAGAGATATGTGTAAATTCTTCAGCATCTTCAGGAAAGAGAGGATCAACATCTGTATTCTCAACAACCCCTTCAATGGGCTCTTTGACAGACAAGTCTTCAACCTGGAGGGTACCTTCATTGAGCAAGGCCTGGATACCTTACTGCAACTTCAAACAACCCTTGCTCTGAGTAGCACAATCCACACAACCTTTCCCATAACCAGGGAAAACGTCAGCCTTCAACAAACAGTCTTTGATCTCCGACAGCGGAGTCTTCAACTTCAACACATCCTTAATGGGCTTGGCTTCTCCTCCTAACATGTTAACATTTGCACCGCTGTGCTGCGGCATGGGATTATTGACGACATTAGGAGCCGGCGCAAAGTTAATGGCCTTCGAATCAATGAGGTCCTGAACTACGTGCTTAAAAGCTTTGCAGTTCTCAATATCGTGGCCCGGTTCCCCATAGTGGAAGTCACACCTAGCATTGGCATCATATCACACCGGGAGCCTACCAACAGGAGGAGCCAGGGTGCGTAACTGCACAAGTTGTAGTTGCTGAAGACTAGGAAGAAACTGAGCGTACGACATTAGAGGAGCGTCGAAACGCCGGTCCATCATCCTTTGCCTCTGTTGATAAGCGGGTTTGTTACCATGTTGCTGTTGTTGGTATTGATTCTGTTGACATTGTGGTTGTTGTTGTTGTAGTGGTGCTGCAGCCGGAATGGTCACAGCCGCAACATACGGTTGTTGGTGGTAGTCCTGAAAGTTATTCCTCTGGTTACCCCTGTTCTGATAAGAAGATATGGAATTTGCATCCCCTTCTCTCCTCTTCTGTCCCTGAATGAACGACTTCTTCACCCCTGATGAAGACCCACCTCCATTCTGGATCTTGCATGTCTTCAGGTAGTTCTCCACCCTCTCGCCGGTAGAGACTACATCAGCAAAGTTAGAGGCATTGCAACTGTTGATTCTAAGAGTTGGCAGCAATTTTGGTAAAACAAAGAGTGTTCACAAGATGTCATGTGTGATGTCTTAACATGAGATATCCTATGTACCTGCTGGAGTTGAAGAACATATGCAAGCAGGACTGTTTCAGAATGCCACATACATTGACAAGGCTTTTGATATTGGTTGTACCTGCTGGAGCTTATATGGAAGACATATGCTGCAGGATTGTTTCAGTTGACATACTCATTGTCATGGTAACTGATATGGCTGTACCTGCTATAAAAGGAAACTGGATTATGCAGGATTTTTCCAGATGTCAGACCCGATGTCTTGACATCTTGTACACAGAACATTCAGTATGAATGTCTGGTGTTTTGTGATTGCACAATTGGTGGCAATCATTGGTTGATTGAAGATATGGCTAGCTAGCGCATTCTTTTAGGGATATCAACCAGATTTGTTTATTTTCCAAGGAGATCTTTACAGCTGATATGAAAATATTTGATTGGAAAATATATCTAGGGTTTTCAAGGTGTCCATTACTTCTATATAAAGGGACTTAGAAAACCTGATTGTACACACAACCAAGACTGAGCGAAATTTAGAGAGAGAGCTAGGGTTTGTGTCTGTAGGTCATTCAAGTCATCCATTGATGATTGAATTGGACTGATTTGTCTTCTTGATCAAAGCTTTGAAGCAAGATCAAGAGTGTGTCTTCTTGATTGAAACTGTGAAGTAAAATCAAGAATATTGTAATTGAAAAGTATTTTCTTTTCACAAGGGATTATTGTTTTCAATCACGGGTGTGTGATTGTAAGGGAAGTGAGTGGGTTCTCATATCTAAGAGTGCTTATGTAGAAATTGCACGGGTAGAGATTAGGTGATAAAGACTGTAACTTGGTGAAGTGTACGGATAGTCTTTAAACTAATTCTATTTTAGTGGATTTCCTTCCTGGCTTGGTAGCCCCCAGACGTAGGTGAGTTGCACCGAACTGGGTTAACCATTCTTGTGTGTTTTTCTTTACCATTCTGTTTGTGTTTATCCATTGTTTATATCCAGATATCAGTGTCGTGACATTACCTTCGACATCTTATATCTGATACCAGAATTTCAATTGGTATCAGAGCAGGCATCCTGCTCTGGTTCTGGGTGAGATCTAGGGGCTATACTTTCTGGTACAATGGAAAGAGATGGAGGATTTGTTCATAGGCCACCAAACCTGGATGGTTCTAACTATGACTATTGGAAACCTAGAATGGTAGCGTTTTTAAAATCCCTTGATAACAAGGCTTGGAAAGTTGTCTTGACAGGATGGGTGCACCCTGTAGTCACTAAAGAAGGAGAAGCCACGACTGAAAAGAAGCCTAAAGAACAATGGTCCAAGGAGGAGGATGATCTTGCTCTTGGAAACTCTAAAGCCTTGAATGCAATATTCAATGGTGTAGACAAGAATATTTTCAGGCTGGTAAATAACTGTGAAGTGGCCAAAGATGCTTGGGACATTCTCAAGACCACTCATGAAGGCACCTCTAGGGTAAAGATGTCTAGACTCCAGCTGCTCACCTCCAAGTTTGAAAACTTAAGGATGAAAGAAGATGAAAACATTCATGAATTTCACATGAGTATCCTTGAGATAGCTAATGCTTCAGGAGCCCTGGGAGAGAAGATGACAGATGAAAAGTTGGTGAGAAAAATACTTAGGTCACTCCCTAAGAGATTTGCAATGAAGGTGACTGCAATAGAAGAGTCTCAAGACATCTCCAACATGAGGGTAGATGAGTTAATTGGCTCCCTCCAAACCTTTGAGATGGGATTGATTGAGGGAACTGAAAAGAAAACCAAGAGCATTGCCTTTGTTTCCAACATAGAAGAGGAAAACAGTCAAGATGTGGATAAAGAGTGGGCCGATGAAGTTGCAATGCTGGGGAGACAGTTTAACAGACTGTTAAAGAAAATGGATGTCAGATCCAAGGCAAATGTCAAGAACATCTCGTCTGACATCAGTAAATCCAACAATGCTGGAAGAAAAGCAAGAGCAGATGAGAAGCCCAAAGAAGGAAAAGAGGTTCAGTGCTATGAATGTGATGGGTATGGACACATCAGGTCTGAATGTGGGACCTACCTTAAGAAACAGAAGATGAGCCTTGCTGCCACATGGTCTGATGAGAGTGATACTAAAGAGGCTGCAAATCTTGTGACTGCTTTGACAGGAAGATGTGAATCTGATGAAGAGTCAAGTGATGGTGAAGTAACCTTTGAGGAATTGGCCTCTACCTACAGAGAACTGTGTCAGAAAAGTGTTGAACTGAACAAACAGTCTTTAAATCAGGAAAAAGACATAACTCAACTTGAGAATGAGAAGGTAGAATTCTTGGAAACCATCTCCAAATTGAAAACAGAAGTTGTGGCTCTAAAGGTCAAGCTAGATGAAGATCAACAAGTTAAGAGCCAGAAGATAGTCCAACTGGAGAAAGAAAAAGCAGAACATGTGGAAACTATCCTCAAGCTAAAGACTGAAGTTGTGCTCTTAAACTCAAAACTAGAAGAAACAACCAAGTATGTAAGGATGCTGAACAATGGATCTGACTCCTTAGACAAGATTCTTCATACTGGACAAATCACAGGAGTCAAATCTGGATTAGGGTACCATAAAACCAAGGCTGAAAGTAGCTACACTGGCTGCAAACCTCAAGCTAAACCTAAATGCAGCAATAGTAAGAGGAGTTCCAAGATGTCACATCATATGTCACACCATCAGAAGAAAGAACAACAAAAATACAAACACCAAAGATGGAGATGTCATTACTGTGGGAAATTTGGACACTCAAGGGCCTTCTGCTATAAGCTATATGGTTACCCTACCCACCTTCATCAGCAACAGCAGTATGGCAGACACCAAAGATGGAGATGCCATTACTGTGGGAAAGCTGGACACTCTAAGTCTTCCTGTTATAAGCTGTATGGTTATCCTAGCCATGGTCATCAACAGATCCACTATCAACCCAGACCCAAATATTACAGGCCTATCAACAAGAAGCAATGGGTTCCTAAGACTAATGTCACAAGTCTAATGGCTCTCAAAGAAGAATGGTATTTTGATAATGGATGCTCTAGACACATGACTGGGAACTCAGACTTGATAACTGATCTTCACCCTCATGACTTAAGCTATGTAACCTTTGGTGATGGGGCTAAAGGTGAAATAAAGGGGATAGGCAAGCTTGAATGTCCTGGAGCTCCTAAACTTGACAATATTCTTCTGGTCAAGGGCTTGACTGCTAATCTAATAAGCATCAGTCAGCTAGGGGATCAAGGTCTGAGTATCATCTTCACTAAAACTGAATGTCTGATTATGGACAAAGACAGTGAAGTAATTATGAAAGGAATCAGGACCAACAACAACTGTTACATGTGGAGCTCTCAAATGGATAATTCCTCTAAGTTAAGTACAGTTGCAAGAAGAATCCCCAAGGGAAAGGAAAAGTGTCAGATAAGGGTGCTAATACCTAACCTCAAGGAAGAAAAAGTCATGATGGCACAAACACCTGAACACATGACTGGTGGTATGAAGTCTGAAGTTAGTAAGAGCTTTGCTGGAACTGAGACACAAGGAACTATGTCAGTTGAAAACAACAATGCTCAACCAGGGTGGATGAAATTGCTAAGAATTATCTACAATGTCACACTCGATGCCATGACATTGTATTATGACAACCTGACTGCAAAGGACTTGTATAAGGAAAAGGGAAAATTAGGGGCTTGGCTTCTTGAGAAAATAAGGCAATTAATATGGAGTGGAAAAGGCAAGAAAAATATTGTTTGCCCAATGAAAAGAAAAAGCCACATTACTAATGAACCATCTCTTAGTATTGGAAATAGCACACTCTGCCTGAACACAATCAAAGAACCTCTGCTAGGGCAAAGAAAGTTTTCTCAAAAGTTCAACAACATGTCTCAACATTCGTCAACATCTAGCTCAAAGTCCTTCCATACTAGAACTTCCTCCATGGAATTTTTAGAGGAAGATTTGATGGAAGTAACTCCTCTGCGTATGATACCATGTAACGTTCCAAGCTCACCTTCCATGACTAGAGCTGAGCAAGGTAACACTCCTGAAAAATCGGCTGATAAAGAGGACATGCACTCTACTGATCGCATCATAAGAAACCTTGTTACTAGCATACTGAACGAAGAGCATGGAGTTAAGGACATTTTTACCCCTCTGTCCAGAAGGGAACCCTCACCTGAGGTGGAAAGCCAAGCTGAGAAAGATGATAACTCATCTAAAACAGAAAAGGAAGTAGCTGCTGAGGGTCTGTGTTCACTTGGAAAAACTTACCTAGTATGTCACCTGATACTGCTCAGGACATTGAGGAAGAAGGGTCTGAGGAAGAAGATGACACGTTGGTCAATCTTGTGAAAATAAGTGTAGCCAATAGACTGAGAAAGAGGAAGAGTATGGCTGAGATAAGGACAGGTAGGAAAGAGAAAAGGGTTACTGGTATAGGTCCCTCCAAATCTTGGAGTAAAGTAGAGGTCAGGAAGAAGAAAGACAGTGAATGTTCTGAATCTAATGAGAATGTTGAAGACGATGTTCCAGACATCTCCTCTGACAAAAGAAAGGCTGTAAAGAAGTCTTCCAACAAAGTAGTTGCTAAGCACCTAGACAAATGGAGGTTTGTCACCCAAAGAAGGGTAGCAGTTGAAAGAGAATTAGGGAAAGAGACTGTTGAAGTAAAGGAAGTAATGGAGCTAATCAAGGCAGTTGGTCTTATGAAAACTGTGATTGCTCTGCCTTAATGCTATGAAGAGCTAGTCAAAGAATTCATTGTAAACATTCCTGATGAGAGTTATGGAAAAAGCAGCAGGGAGGTCTGCAAAGTGGTTGTTAGGGGTAAGTGTGTGAAACTTTCACCAACCATCATTAACAGGTTCCTGGAAAGAGGAACTGATGAATGGGTAGATCTAGAGGCCACAGATAATGAGATCTGTAGGATGATTACAGTTGGCCAAGTTAATGAATGGCCCAGTAGGAAACACCTTGCAGCTAGTAAACTAACTGTCAAGTATGCCTTCTTGCATAAGATTGGTTCTGCAAATTGGGTTCCTATTAATCACATATCCACCATCTCCATTGCTCTTGGGAGGATCATTCATGCTATTGGAACAAGGGTTAACTATGACTTTGGCAAGTTCATATTTGAACAAACCATTAGACATGCTTCCACCAATGCTGTAAAGTTGCCCATTGCATTCCCATCTATCATCTGTGGGATCATTCTGAGTCAACAACCAGGAATCCTGAGTACAAGTGATATTCCAAGCAGGAGAAAGACCCCTCTGTCCATTCATTATAAGTTGTTTGAGGGAAGTCATGTCAATGATGTCATGACATCTGCAAGAAGGGAGTCTACAGCTAAAGGAAGCTTGATTGACCAACTGAAAGAGACCTGCAAGGAATTGGACAATGGAATAAAGGTGGCAAAGGCTAGAAAAGAGGCTTTAGAAGTTCTAATCTGTAGCCTGGAAAGGGAAGAAAGAGAAAAGGCTGGAAAGGAATTGTAAGACCCCAATTTTGGCCCTAAGATCCCTCATGGCCCATATCATATCATATCATGGCCTCAAGGATCATTGCATGCCCTAGCTTCCCTCCTAGTGGATGGGTTATCTTGTGAGTGTGGTTCCTGATCACCAAGCATGTTTTGCATTTGTATATCTTTGCTTTTCATATGTTTACTAACCAAAAAGTACAAAAATATTGTCATCTAACCATGTTACTTGCAGCTGAAGCAATCATCAGTCAAACAGTCAAGTCAGCCATTAAACAGTGGATGGTGGCCATTCTTGAAGAATTTGGGCACCATGATCATTAATCAAGAATTCATATAAGTTGTGACATCATTTGGAATCAAGATCTCAAGGAATTAGGGTTTGGAATTCATCAGAACATGGTTCAGTCAACCAAAACCCTAGAAAGTCAACTGTTGGTCAACTGTGCATTCAATCAGTGATTTGATGGTGGGAATTGGTTTGGGAGGTCTCATTCATGTCCATATAGGCCTCATATATCATGTCAAACATCATCATGGAAGAATTTGAAGTCAAACAAGAAATTTCCAGAAATAGAAAGTTGACCTGTAATTGGAATTTGCCAAAAATGGAAACTTCTTGATCCTCAACTTACATCATGATACAAGCTTCAAATGAATTTTTGCCCAACATGAAAGTTGAAGATCTTGTTCTCCCATTTCCAAAAAGTCCAAGAACACTCAATTCCCATGTATGGTTGGCAAGTTATGATCAAATCATTCTTAAAATTTTTGAACTTCAAAAGGCCATATCTTCCAAACCATTTGGCCAAATTGGGTGGGGTTTTTTGCTACAAGTCACATTTGATGCCCTCTTTCCAAATATGTCATCATCATTCACCAAAACTTCACCAATCAAAATGGCATTTTTGAACTAGCATGAATTATTTTCAAGTGAAGTAAAAAATGACTTTCCAAAATAACCACTTCCAGCCATTTCTACCAATTGGAAAAGTTCTGAAATGATATTTTGGATTTGTTTTAAGCCCAAGTTCGAGCTGTGGCCATGCACATGCACCACTTAAGTGGAATTTCACAATTTTGTCAAAACATGTCATTTAACCAAATTTGGATTACCACCTAAACTAATCATGCTCAGCTTCACTAAACAGCACATATATACTGCATTTTTCTGCTGAAACAACCCTAGCAGCCACATTCTAAACGGAAAAAAACTTGTTCTCTCAATTTCTCATTTTTCATTTTTTGAGACTTTTACTGAATTTGCAAAGAACACGAGTTGGCCTTGGCTGCTGCATCATATACCATCATTCTTGAGCTCATTGGAAGCCTTAAACACCAACTGTAAAGCCATTTCAGGTTACTGTTTCATCAAGAACACATCAATGGCAGATCTTGATTTGAGCAAAACCAAACATTCCTGAGCCAAAGTCTTTCCTCCATTCACCTTTTGGAAGCTAGTAGAACATCTGTTTCGAGCATTGGAGGCCAAACAACCACTGTAGCTCAACTGTTCTTCAATCTTGGTAAGATTTCGAACCTCTCATTTTTCCAAACCATGCTATGCCTTATGAAGATCTTACTTGGCTGATCACAATGAACTTTGAATCCATGAAAATGATTGAGTGAGGAGTGAGAAATCTGATTTTTAAGTTTGATGTTCATTATTGTTTTTGCATGATTCTTGTTGTTTAGCTCGATTCCATGAATTTGATTGTTAGAATGTTGATGAGAATTGTGTGCTGGTTCGATTGATATGCTTATCGCTCATTTCTGGAACAAATTTTTTTCCACGATTTCTTGGTGAAGATGATGTATTGTAGCTGCATAAACCCTAGTTCCTCATTTTCCCAGAATTTGTTTTAAACGTGTTTTGCATGAAATCCACTGTTTTATTGCCATGATCCTATCACCTGTTGCCACGTCCCCAAGCGCTGCGCTGCGTTTCATTTAAACGTCCAGCTTATTACAATAATGCCACCGGTCACATTTAAATCATTATTTCATTTTCTTTTTCTTCAATATTTATTTCATTTTGATGCTAATCTTCCAAAAATCATAGCACCCTCATTTTTAATCCAAAATTAATGAGACTTTTTGCATAATGATCATCACAATCTCTAGTTTTTAATCATGTTTTTTCCAGATTTTTGGCATGTATGGTTTTTAAATTGTGCTAGGGTTTATGACATGTGCTCATTTTTTGTACCCTTTGCCAAATCCTTTGTGAAATGATGATGCTTTATCCAATGACTCTCAAATTTTTTGTGCTTAAACTAGACACATTCATGGTGATTTTGGTATAGAATTTGTGAATTTATCATTTCTGGTTTGTGAGTTATGATTTTTTGAATTAGGGTGTGACAATTTGTGTCACACCATTGATGTCCAATTTCATGATTTTTAATACCACGCTTCTTGAACTCAAATTGGCTCTAATTTTTGCATGAACATACTCTTGGATGTTTAGTTTACATGTGATTTTTCTTGGAATTATTTGTGGCATTCCCTAATTGTTTGGGATTTTCTCCCCTGTTTGACCAAAATGTTGACTTTTGTGATACATGTTCCCATTTCCTTTGTGAAATTCTCATACTTAATTGAATGAACTTGAAATTTGACATGTGATTATTAGACATCTTAAGCTTTGCCATGGTTTTAGTCCCATTCATTTCTCATATGTTGTCACTGATTTATGAATTATTGAAGTTGATACATGTTTGGTTGACTTCTTTGAGCATGCTTGAACTTGCCTTGCCTTTCTGATTTTCATTGACCAACTTCCCTTGATCCAAATGAGCTGAAATTTGGTATGCATATCATGTTATGGATTATGTTTGATCATGAATTATTTGTTAATTTTTTGAATTGTTTATGATTGGTTTTGAGTTAAGTCTTGCTGTTGACTTCTAGGAGCTTTCATTTGCCATGCTTTGACCTAATTTGTTTATAAAATGATGATGGTGAATGATGTGAACATGGGACCAATTGAGTTTGCTTCTTGATTGTTTAAACTTGATTTTGGTTGAATTTCATTTGCTGTTTTGACTTTCTCATCCCTTTTTGACCCTAGGCTTGTCCTAGTGGTCTTGTTGCTCATGTTTGAGTTCATGTTTTCAGGTTAAGCAACAAATGCTTCAAAGAGAACAATACAAATTGTTTGAGCTTGATTGATTATCATGACTAACCTATTTGTTTTGTAGGTTGCTTGGTTTATGCTTTGAGCCTTGTGCTTTGCACATTTATCTGATTGTGTATACTGTTAATCCTTACCTCATTTTGCTTAAACTTTGAGTTGTGTACTGATTCTGTTTGACTGTTTCAGGTACCTTTAGTTGCTTAGTTCTTTAAGAACTTGCTTTGCTTTGCTTTATAGCAATTTGCATTGAGGTATAATCCCTTTTCTTCATGTAGTCTGGAAGACCTGGCCTGTTACTTGGCCAGGCAACTGTCTGAAGTCCTCCTTAAGAGGCAATGCTTGTGTGTGTTTACATTTGTCCCAAGCAGGAAAAGTCCTTTTAATAAGGCAATTGGTAGAACTCAAGAGATAAGCAACCTATCTCCTACTATTCTGTGAGTCTTCTCCTTGCTCCCATTACATGGTTGTAGCATTGAGATCCAAACCCAAGATCTATCGAGTCAATAATCTGTGGAGAGAGTTCCTACTTTCTGAACTCCCACACCTTCTGATATTCAAATGCTCTCCCTGACCAGGGATAAGAGCAATGAGACACACCCCTCATATCCCCTCATCTGCTTCACCTTAGCCCCTCAATGGCAAGGTTAAGAGCACCAATAACCTATTCCAGTTGGCTTCAATGCCTAACCCTTTGTATGAGCCTCATTGTGTGGTTATAGTATGTGCTGAATGACTTCATTGATTGATTGCTTATCTCATATGCACATGTCTGCTTGCATGCTTTGTGCATTTACCATCATTGATTGCTCATTAATGCATGATCATTTCATTTGTCTTTGTGACACATCTTTGTTGTTTGCCCATTGAGGACAATTGTAAGACCATCCTTTGGCCATTGTTCCTATGATATGGAAGGGAGTGTAAGACCATTTCATTGGCCACTCATCTTATCTTTGCTTGATGCATTTGTTTGTTGTATGTGAGGATGCAACTGTAAGTCCCTGCAAGTTGGCATTTGCTTTCCTATGACCATAATGATGCATTTGTTTGTTGTATGTGAGGATGCAGTTGTAAGTCCCTGCAAGTTGGCATTTGCTTTCCTATGATCATATGTTGGATATTGGTATAAGTCCAGACAGATTGGCATCCGGTATCCAAGTTTCATTTTGTTAGGAGATTAGTATAAGTCCATTGAGTGGCCTCTGATATCCAGTTCTGTTTTAGGAGATTGGTGTAAATCCATCTAGTGGTATCCGGTATCCGCTTTTGTTTGTGAGATTGGAGTAAGACCATTGAGTGGCATCCGGTATCACTTGTTTGCTTACATTATTATTGCTCATTGCCTATTCCGAAGGACACACTTGAATCATCTTCTATATGATTTCAAGAGGTGAACCCTCTAAGAAGTTTTACATTCATCCTCCACCATTCATCCTCATTATGTCCTAAACCTTTTCACACTTTGATTTCAAACTTGAGATAGATATTGTGCAAACGTCTTCATGTTTTCAAACTAAAAACCTGGACCCCAAGTCCTTGACTTTTTTCAAACTCCATTTCATAACAATTCTTTTGAATCAATCTTAATCATACTTTGACCTTACTTTCATAATCACAATCAATTAACTTCACCCATTCAACTGTTTTGGCTTTGTCCATTGTTAATCTTTTCACACATTAGCCATAGGTTTCAATTATCATTGTGGTTGATGTAAACCTCACCTTATCCTTAGTGAGTCGACTATAAGACTTCCGTACTGAAAACAGGGTTAACCCCTCTAGTACGTCGAAGCTATCCTCGCATGGTGGATGTTGGTCTTGGTCGAGTTTTCTCCCATTGATAATGAAGAGCCTCAGTGCTAGTGTTTAAAATTGAACTCACCAACTTTTGGAAATCTTTTAGCCGAACTACGGCGTTTTGATCCTTACCTTTGATGGAAGGTACGTAGGCAACGGGTTCATCCGTTCGAACACAAAAATAATCAAATTGTACATTCTTTTCTCATCATCCCAATCATGTTTGCACAATAAATATTTCAAAACAAATAACAATTTTATACAACAAGTGTGAAAAGGGCTCCCTAGGAGTACCTAGGACGTAGTGGGTGCCTAACACCTTCCCATTGCGTAATTTACCCCTTACCCAGACTCTCTGATCTTTTTATTAGTTTTCTACGTGTAAAACTTCTTAGGCTTTTGTTCGCTTTTTAGCCAGTCCTTTGGATAAATAAAAGTGCGGTGGCGACTCGAAATTCATTGTATGCTTTGCTTATGATTTAATTAATAGATCATATAGCGACGAATACACCGCTACAGGAATCAAATACAAGATCCCAATCCTGTTCTGAAAGCTCAGAAGACTCTGAAGGAGTAGCTGAAGATGAAGATGAAGGTGAAGGAGATACTTCTTCTTCTGATTAATGGTTCATGCCTGTTTTGAAGACCTGGAGGGGTGCTGGAAGGTGGAAGTTGTTGCTGTTTGAAAGGCTGTTGTCTTGAATGTTTTTTTGTATTTTGTGGCAGTCCTCATGATGCTTATTTTGTAATGTTTAGGGCTCTTAATGAGTTCCTTGAGTTTGTTCATTATCTCAGCTTTCTGCTGTGTATAATGATGATGTGTACTTCCTGAATATTCTGTTTTAACATGCTTAAATGTTATAACATCTGTTTTAACTTTCTCTGCTAGACTAATAGACATTTATTTTGTCTGATTGGTCAATTTTGACTAAAAAGGGGGAGAAGAGCTTGATATGGAAGTTGGATGTGGCTGATCAGAAGGACAGCTATTATTGACTGGTGCACAGGTGTTGATATTGAAGCAGATGTCAGTATGACATTCTGGCAGGTACAGGTACTGGAGTTCAGTAGCTGTTTTATGCACAGATTTAGGGGGAGAAGAAGTACCCTTGTGCATTGTGCATTTGTGTGTCTTACTAGTTGCATCCATAACTAGTAATTCTGTTGATTGTTGCACAGATTGAGGGGGAGGAGAAGTACCCTTGTGCATATGTGTATTACTAGTAGCCATAGCTAGTAAAAAATTTGCTTCTGTTGCTGATTAAACTACTGTTATGTGGTTTAACTGCTGATAGTTTACCTTGTGAACAAAAAGGACAGATATATGTTTTAGCCAAAACTTGCCAAAGGGGGAGTTTGTTGATTCTAAGAGTTGGCAGCAATTTTGGTAAAACAAAGAGTGTTCACAAGATGTCATGTGTGATGTCTTAACATGAGATATCCTATGTACCTGCTGGAGTTAAAGAACATATGCAAGAAGGATTGTTTCAAAATGCCACATACATTGACAAGGCTTCTGATATTGGTTGTACCTGCTGGAGCTTATATGGAAGACATATGTTGCAGGATTGTTTCAGTTGACATACTCATTGTCATGGTAACTGATATGGCTGTACCTGCTATAAAAGGAAACTGGATTATGCAGGATTTTTCCAGATGTCAGACCCGACGTCTTGACATCTTATACACAGAACATTCAGTATGAATGTCTGGTGTTTTGTGATTGCACAATTGGTGGAAATCATTGGTTGATTGAAGATATGGCTAGCTGGTGCATTCTTTCAGGGATATCAACCAAATTTGTTTATTTTCCAAGGAGATCTTTACAGCTGATATGAAAAGATTTGATTGGAAAATATATCTAGGGTTTTCAAGGTGTCCATTACTTCTATATAAAGGGACTTAGAAAACCTGATTGTACACACAACCAAGACTGAGCGAAATTTAGAGAGAGAGCTAGGGTTTGTGTCTGTAGGTCATTCAAGTCATCCATTGATGATTGAATTGGACTGATTTGTCTTCTTGATCAAAGCTTTGAAGCAAGATCAAGAGTGTGTCTTCTTGATTGAAACTGTGAAGTAAAATCAAGAATATTGTAATTGAAAAGTATTTTCTTTTCACAAGGGATTATTGTTTTCAATCACGGGTGTGTGATTGTAAGAGAAGTGAGTGGGTTCTCATATCTAAGAGTGCTTAGGTAGAAATTGCACGGTTAGAGATTAGGTGATAAAGACTGTAACTTGGTGAATGTAATAGTCTTTGAACTAATTCTATTTTAGTGGATTTCCTTCCTGGCTTGGTAGCCCCCAGACGTAGGTGAGTTGCACCGAACTGGGTTAACAATTCTTGTGTGTTTTGCTTTACCATTCTGTTTGTGTTTATCCATTGTTTATATCCAAATATCAGTGTCGTGACATTACCTTCGACATCTTATATCTGATACCAGAATTTCAGCAACCCACCAGGCGCTCCAAGTAAGGTCCGGGCAGAGTGTTCATGAACATGTTAGCCATTTCCTTCTCCAACATAGGAGGTTGAACACGGGAAGCTGTCTCCCTCCAGCATTGAGCGTATTCCCTGAAGCACTCATTGCTTTTAAGAGACAGATTCTGAAGTTGAGTTCTGTCCGGAGCCATGTCTGCATTATACTGATACTGCTTCACGAAAGCCTCAGCCAAATCCCTCCAGCAACGGATGTGGGCTCTGTCCAGCCTCATATACCATTCCAGGGATGCCCCAGCTAGGCTGTCCTGGAAAAAGTACATAAGCAACTTTTCATCGTCAGAGTATGCAACCATTTTACGGAAATAGGCTTGCACATGAGTCTTTGGGCAATAGCTGCCATTGTATTTGTCAAAGACTGGGACCTTGAACTTTGGTGGCACCCTCACGCCTGGGACCAAACCCAAGTCAGCGACGTCTACTCCCAGAGGACTCTGCCCTTCCACTACCTTCAACCTCTCCTCTAACCTTCTAAACATGGGGTCCATGCCATGGCCCATGCCAAAGTCTTCCTGCAGTAGAGGAAATTGATTGTCCTGATCATCATGAACGGGCTGTTGACCAGGGTTTCCATGTGGGATTGGGATAGGCCCCGGTCCATTAGGTCCGTTAACCTCTCCAGCTGGAGGATCAGTCACCGTCTCTAGTTGAGCAGGGGGATTCCTCTTCATCATCTGCCTGAGCTCTTGTTGTCCCTGAGCCATCCCTTGAACCACATCCATGAACTGATTCATGCGGATCTTCATCTCGGCGAGCTCTGCTTGAACTTGGTCCATGATCCTCTGTTGATTCTTCCTTGTTGCGTAACGATGCGGACGATGCTTAGCAATTCTGCCTGATACGGGAACCAGAATGAGGAATCCTCTTCAGGAACACCTGTAATGATGCAAGAATGATATGTGTATGATGCGTATGATGCATATGATGTGTATGTTATGTTTTATCATGAATAAACCTAAAAAAATGATATGCATATGCGGTTTAACTTTTTTTCTTTTTTATGCATTTTTTTTTTAAAGTAAACATGCTATGATGCAAAATGATGAAACAATGGCTGGTTGGTTGTGTATCAAAGGGCACAGGATCAGAACTTTAGCATGAATTTGGAACCGGGAACCATAGAACACAATCATCAACTTAGAACCCATACTTCAGAACCAACGGTCACAACAAGAACCAAACAAAAGTCACCAACAGGACACGGTCACCAACAGAACAAGTCACCATCAGAACAAGTCACCAACAGTACCTGTAAATGATTCATTCCCGCCCCACTCACGGGTGTAATCTAGGCCAGGGTAAGGTCAAGAGAAATGCAGGATGAACAATCCTTTCAAGAATATCATCATATGCACACCAGGTGTATGCAACGATAATACCCCATCAGAATCTGAACTGCTCGTGATACCATGTTCCGCTAAGTGGCGCCATACCACCCGCTTCCCATGAATCACTCTATTCCTAGGTGTCTTAAAGTTCACTCACAGCCTGTGTATTGGGCCCTTTACCTCTTGTAACTCCCACCCAATAGTGAAACAGATACACAGCCAGCACAGTATGTGTAATACCCCAAAATTTACCCTTCATTTTTCCCGAAAAAAAAACGAAAAAAAAAAACAAAAAAAAAACGAAAAACAAAAAAAAAATATAAAAAAAATTAATTAATTAAATAAATAAAAGAAAAATTTTGGACTTGGGCCTCTCTCATCTAAGCCCACAGGTCCACAAAAATCAGGTTATAAATACTAGAGTTTCAGTGAAACAAATACTCATTCTATTCCTATTACCCTGGCAGGAAAAAGAAAGTGAGAGAAGAGCTAACAGAGTTCAGAGCAACCTCCAGAGACTGAAGGGAACTCATCGGCAAAGAACCAATTCCCTCTCATATAAACCCTCAGATTGCTTTGCAAACCCAACCGGGCAATTCACTTTCATTGATCTCTCCAATCAGGTTTGCCCTATATTCATCATCTTTATACCTTCAATTTGAATTTTCTGAATATATGAGGTATTATGGGTGAATTTGATACCCTTTTGATGCATGTGTTTGACAAGAGGTTTAGGCCTCCTACCCTTGGTTGCTTTTTGTGAGCTTTTTGTGAATTGAAAGGGCATGATTCATGTGGTTACATTTTGATTTGGGGGCAACCCTTGATTACCCTATTTTTTTTTCTCTAACCTTTTTTGTTGAGTTTTTTTTTGTGAGGACTCACATGACTCTTGTAGAGATGGTTTGCGTGGTTTCCCACTTTATTTGTGGGATACCCCATGGAGGTTCATTCTGATTACCTGTACTGACCCACTTTCTTTGATGATGTTAGCTTGGAAGGATCTCAGGGTTTATCGTTCCTTTAATTGTTGTTACATCGGATCTTCATCCGTGTGGTACTTTTACATTTTTCCCGCATTTTACCGCTTTCTTAGATGGAAGACCTCGATAGGAGGAAATGTTTTGTGTGTTTATTTTATGCAGGTTCCTTCGTCCAGGATTCCTTTTGCATGAGCGTTCCTATAACGCGAATAACTCATTGATTTTTCTTCTCCTAAGAACACGTTTACTCCTTCTACTACAGGCGAGTAAGTCTCCAAAGGTCGAGCATCCGGTAGATTGCGTAGTAACGTCGTTCGTCCAAAACCCAATCCATAACTCCGTAGTTAGCCGAACTACGGCTTGCTCTGATTCTCATTCCAGATGAGATACGTAGGCATAAGACGCGATGTCTTACCGAGCACACTTCCCTTTAACCCCTAGGTAGCCGAGCTACGAAGACTCTGATTCTCATATTCATATGAGATACGTATGCAGTGGATGCGACATCCGCGCGAGTCATTTTCATTTAACCCCTTTTTTAGTAAACAGCACAAGATAAACTCACACCCTTTAGACAAGAACTACAAAAGTGGATCCCGTAGAGTACTACGGATGCGTAGGGGTGCTAATACCTTCCCTTCGCATAACCGACTCCCGAACCCAAGATTTGGTTGCGAGACCTTGTTTTTTCCTTTCCTCTTTTCAGGTTTACTTCGAGCGTTTCCTTTCCCTCCTTTGGGATAAATAACGCATGGTGGCGACTCTTCTGTCATTCTCTTTCGCCGGTTGTTTTTTCGCACACTGTATTTTTTCAGGTTGCGTCAGTATGCGTGAAATAGTAAAGCGCACATAGGATGGAATGCAAGCAGACAAGTATGCAAAGCATTAAATAAATAACACACAATAGACAATAAACAAACAAATGCTAGGAAAGGCCCACTAGGGAAAATATTCAATCCCCAGCAGAGTCGCCAGCTGTCGCTCCCCGGATTTCCCGAATCCAAGTACAAACGCGAAAAGAGGTGGCGAGGAAAAAAGAGTAGAGTCGCCAGCTATGTACTTTTATCCCAAGAGGAGGGAAAGGTAGTACTGCATAACCAAGAGGGAACGGATAAAACAAAGTCTCGAACCAAAGAAAACTGAGTAAGGGGGTTGGTTACGTGAAGGGAAGGTTATCGCACCCATTCACGTCTGTGGTACTCCACAGGATCCACGCTTGCTATTTATGTCTAAAGTGTGTGTATAAAAAGTATTATATGCGATGCGAAAGAGAGAAAATCAAAGTAGGGAAAAGAAAGAGTTATTGCTCGCACAGGCCCTACCCTGCTGCATACGTATCTCAAGAAGGATTGAGAATCAGAGCACCGTAGCTCGGCTAACCTATGTGTTTGTTTTTTTGTGATGAATGACGTTACTACACAATCTACCGGATGCTCGACCTTTGGAGACTTACTCACCTGTAGTAGAAGGAGTTAACGTGTTCTTAGGAGAAGAAAAATCAATGAGTTTGTTTGTTTTAGGAATGCTCATGCAAAAAGGAAGTCCTAGACGAAGGAACCGTGCTACCTTAATTGACATGAAAACGAGAGACTATACGAAGCCTAGCAATCCTATGGGGAGACGATCACACCATACAAAACAAACATGCATAAAGTAAACACGCCAACAAGGGGGCTCAAACATCCGTGGGTAGGGCTTTAGTCAAGAGGGGTCATATCAACCTCGACAAACAAGCCCCGGAAAGGTAATCAAATGGGCTCTTAACCACTGACATTGAACGTCAGGGTGAGCAGATCAAGCGGGTAATGAGGATAAGACCTCATAGCTCTTAACCCTGGACATGGTGAGCTCATAACAAAAAGTAGGGATTCAGAAAGGTGGAACCCTCTCCACTGACTGACCGGACAAAAGATCTTGTGCTTTTGTTCTGAAGCATCGACACGTGGTGTGAGCATAAAGAACGACACACTGAATAACGGGGGATTGACTACTAATCCCTTTTATCTGTCAATTGCCTTTTCATGGAGGTCTTTAGCACTGGTGCCTCTTCTTGGAGCTCTTTGGGCACAAAAGTAAACACACAAAAACATTGCCTCCTATCGAGGTCTTCCAGCTAAGAAAGCGGTAAAATCCTGAAAAAAGATGTAAAAGGGATCAAGAGATCTACCACACAAATAAAGATCCGAAGTAACAGCAACTAAAGAAATAAGAAACCCAGAGATCTCTCAGGCTAGCACCGCTAAAGAAAACAAGTCAACAAAGCAATCAGAATAAATCTCCAAATGGTATCCCACAAATAAAGTGGAATACCAAGCAAGTTATCTCTTCAAGAGTCATGTGAGCCCTCACAAAAAAACTCAACAAACAGGTTAGGGAAACAAGATGGGGTGCAATCAAGAGTTGCACCAAATAAGAGAACCACATGAATCATGCCATTAAAGTTCACAAAAAGCTCACAAAAAGCAACCAAGGGTAGAAGGCCTAAACCTCTTGTCAAACAAATGCATTAAAAGGGTATCAAAACTCAAAGTCAGGGGGCAAGGATCCATACATCAAGACATGACATACATACTAAAACATGTGCCTACATGCAAAACCTAACGATACCCACTCTTCCAAATTCACCAATAATACCTCATACATTCAGAAATTTCAGGTTGAAAGTATAAAGTAGTGGAAATAGGGCATACCTGATTGGAGAGATCGATTGAAATCAAATGGTGTGGCTGGGTTTGCAAAGCAATGTTAGGGTTTGCGTGAGATAGAGGTGAAAAAGTGTGTGAGTCAGAGTGAACTTTTCAGAGTTGTCTGGAGGCTGCTGCAGATTAGTTCCTTCTGATAGTCTAGGGTAATAGGAATATCCTCTTCTTTGGCTCACTGGAATTCTGAATTTATAACCTGATTTTCGTGGCTTTGTAGGCTCAAATGAGAGCAACCCAAGCCCATGGCTTTCTGTTATATTCTGAAAACGCGTGTGCTTCGCCTAGCGAAGGATCTGCTCGCCTAGCGAGCATGACAGTTCAACTTCGCTAGGCGAACCATGCTGCTCGCCTAGCGAGCATGACAGCTCAGGAACAGACTTTTGCTCCTTCAAGGCTAGCGTTTTGAATGATGAATAGACCCCATTTGAACCTGTTGGAAGTAACTCAAGTCCTTCCTCTGTGTTGACTGATCACCCAGATAGAACCCACAAAGTGTCTTGGATGATATTCAAGCTTCTTGGATCTGATTCTGATTGACATGATGAAATGTAATATGAAATGTTAAATGACCTAAAAATGAATGCATGAATGAGGAGGGGGGCAAATTTGAGGTGCTACACCATGGCCTCTCTAAATCCCCACAGAGAGGTCCAAGGTCCAAAATTGTTTTCTCTAGTAGTAATGTTATTGGTGTTTACCCGCACAACAACAATCATATGCTCATCATAGTGTAATATTATAACTGATATATAACATGAGTTTTGATGGATCTTATAAGCTTGTCACACATTCTATTATAGAGCACCTTTCAGAAGCTCCAACTTGATCTTGGCAATATTAAGGCATTCCAAGGCTCATAAGTGGGTTTGTTTTGAGATTAAATACAAGTAACAGATCACATGACACTAGAAACGACCTGAAGCGCATGTGGATATTCCAAAGCAATCGAAGTCAATTACCTCGTGGTGGATGCCTTATCGCCCTACAATGTCATCCTTGGTGTAACACCCCAAAATTTGCCCTCCTCATTCATGCATTCATTTAGCATTTCATATTGCATTTCATCATGTCAATCAGAATTAGATCTAAAAAAAAAAAAAAAAACGAAAAAAAAAAGAAAAAAAAAAAAAAAAAAAAAGAAATATATAATTTTTTACAAAAAAAAAATAAAAATAAAAATAATAATAAAAAAATTTTAATTAATTAATTAAATAAAAAAAATATAATAAAAAAAATTTGGACTTGGGTCTCTCTCATTTGAGCCCACAAAACCATGAAATTCAGTCTATAAATACCAAGGCTTCACTTGAGAGAACACAGAACAAAGGGGGATTTTGAAGAGAAGCAAAATACTTTGAGGTTTCCTTGGAACAAAACCCTGAGGAAAAAGATAGTGAGAGAAGACCTAACGGAGTTCAGAGCAGCCTCCAAACCCCGAAGGGAACTCAACTACACAGAATCACCTCTGCCCCACATAAACCCTGAAGATTGTTTTGTAAACCTCACGGGTGCAACTCAATTTCAATCAAGCTCTCCAATCAGGTTTGCCATTATTCCCATTACCTTTGCCCATGGGTTTAATATGTATATGAATGTATAAACAATGCCTTGAATGTTTAACCGTTTAATTTTTGAGTGTATGCCACAGGGTTTGAGGTTTCTGAAACCATACTGTTATTCATGAAAAAATGCTTATGATGTTTCACTAACCCTTTTGTTGAATTTTTGTGAGGGCTCACATGACTTTTGCAGGGATAACTTGCGTGGTTTCCCACTTTATTTGTGGGATAACCCCTGGAGGTTCATTTCGATTACCTGTACTGACTCACTTTTCTTTGATGGTACCAGCTTGAGAGATCTCTGGGTTTCTTGTTCCCTTGGTTGCTGTTACTTCGGATCTTTATCTGCGTGGTACTTTTACATTTTTCCCGCATTTTACTGCTTTCCTAGCTGGAAGACCTCGATATGAGGCAACGTTTGAGCCCCTTGGTGGCATTTTACTTTGAGATACATGTTTTGTGTTTTGTATTCATATCCCTGCAGGTAGCGCGGTTCCTTCGTCAAGGACTGCCTTTTTTCCCTTGAGCATCCCAAACCCTAACCCTTCATTGATTTTTCTTCTCCTAAAACCCAAAGCAACACGTTAACTCCTTCTACTACAGGCGAGTAAGTCTCCAAAGGTCGAGCATCCGGTAGATTGCGTAGTAACGTCGTTCGTCCAAAACCCAACCCATAACCCCATAGTTAGCCGAACTACGTTTTGCTCTGATTCTCAGGCCAGATGAGATACGTAGGCATAAGACGCGATGTCTTAGCGAGCACACATCCCCCCAACCCATAGGTCAGCCGAGCTACGAAGACTCTGATTCTCATATTCAGATGAGATACGTATGCAGTGGATGCGACATCCGCGCGAGTCATTTTCATTTAACCCTTTTTTTTGGCAAACAGCACAAGATAAACCCACACCCTTTAGACAAGAACTACAAAAGTGGATCCCGTAGAGTACTACGGATGCGTAGGGGTGCTAATACCTTCCCTTCGCATAACCGACTCCCGAACCCAAGATTTGGTTGCGAGACCCCGTCTTGTCCTTTCCTTTTTCAGGTTTACTTCGAGCGTTTCCTTTCCCTCCTTTGGGATGAATAACGCACGGTGGCGACTCTTCTGTCTTTTTCTTTCGCCGGTTGTTTTTTTTCGCACTGTATTTTTCAGGTTGCGACAGCTGGCGACTCCACTAGGGACATATAGAAGTTGACCTCTTGCTGGTCCATCTTCCCTAAGCGAGTCCCTCCTAGCTTATGTGATTTCTTGTTTTTTTGGGTGTTCATGCTTTCGTACAGTTATTTATTTACCTGCTTTACCTTATTGCATTGTGTACATATCATTGCTGTATATGTTGGCTGGCTATGGCTTCTTGGTGATCTTTGTGAGATGAGTTCTATACCCGAACTCGAGTTCACTTAGGATAGGAGAATGGCATAGTCCTGTCAACTTGTGTGGAGTATTCCTTAGCGAGTTGACTTGCAAGCCCATTCACTTGGTGGAGGTCATGTTGAGATCAATAATGTCACATAATTAAGTTGTGGTTAGACATTACTTGTTCCAATATAGACCTAAGAAGCCAAGGACCTTAGTTTACCTAACCCATCTTGGCCTATTCGTAGAACGTAGTGTGAAATTCGTTCAAATGTAAGATTTGATACGATTGTTACGCGATACTACACTCATAAGAGTCTCTCTTGAGAATATTGTTGGAATACGAGTAGTCGTTCCTCTGATAATATCCGAAAGATGGGATTATGACTATGGGAACCTTTTGTAGAACATGTTTGGCAGGTTTAAACCTTAGTACACTCCTTTTGGGTGGTTCTTAACCTAAACTCCATGCTCGTGACTTGCAACAAACCCTTGATTCATGGTTAATCCGATCAGGTATCCTTAATATCAATGGAACTCGGGTGTTGATAAGGTGTAAACCATAATCCACCAAAATGGGTGGTTGATATTAAGGATAACATGATCCATCCCATGACCTTTGTTTGGTGTGCTCTTAATTTCTCTCCAAACAGTGCAACCTGACAGATGTTCAAGCGGATCCATCAATTCTGATTGACATGCCTTTGCATTGCATAACATCATCTGCATATTTGCATCCAACATCTCATGCTTATTCATTTGCAGGGTATTCCCTTTCAAAACGGGGGTGCCTTAAAACTGAACAAGCAGTGCATCGCATACCATGCATATTAACCCTTGTCTGTTTTGCAGGTGCCACCGCAGTGTCTAATGTTTGTTCCCTGTATCAGGCAGTTATTGGTCCCAAGCGAGTCCACAGGTACCCGACAAAGGAAAATTGTCCACAACTAGCGATGGACCAAGTACAGAAAGAGCTGGCTGATATGCGTGAAAGGATGGATCAGTTCATGACATTGATGACTGGTATGGCAGCAGGCCAAGAAAAGCTGAGGGAATTGGTTGAGCAACCGAGGCCCAATCCAGATTTGGAGATACCAAATGCTGAGGGAAACCCTGGTAACCCTGGGAACACTGATAACCCTGTGAACACTGGTAACGTGGGTAACGCAAATGCTGATGGAAACCCGGGTAATGTTGGCAACACAGGGAATGTTGGAAATGATATTGGCGGAAGGTACAATGTGAATCAAGGAATTCGGATTAACGGGCACCCCGTTACTGAAGATTATCAGTGTGATCTATTCTCTTTGCACGACGAGGCCCTCGAGACCACTCGCCGCATGGATGAGCTTGCTAAGAAGCTCAAATCTTTGGAGTCTCAAAATTCCTTAGGCTTTGATGTCACAAATCTTGGTCTGGTTCAGGGAGTAAGGATTCCTCACAAGTTCAAACCCCCTACTTTTGAGAAATACAACGGGGCTTCTTGCCCACGCACTCATCTCCAATCTTATTTGGGAAGGTTGGGAGCTCACACGGAAGATGAAAAGCTGTGGATGTACTATTTTGAAGACAGTCTAACTGGAGCTTCTCGTGAATGGTATTCTCATTTGTCTCGTACTACCATCAAGAGCTGGAAAGACTTGGCAGAGGCTTTTGTCAAGCAATATCAATACAACTTGGACATGGCTCCAAATCGGACCTTGTTGCAAGGTATGTCTCAGACTGCCAAGGAAACCTTTAGAGAGTATGCTCAGTGTTGGAGACAGATTGTTGCGTCCGTCCAACCCCCTATGTCTGAAAGGGAGATGGAGGACATGTTCATGAACACTCTTCAAGGCAATTATATTGAGAGATTGGCTGTTTGCCCGTCAATCAGCTTTGCAGAGATAGTAATTGCTGGAGAAAGAATCGAGAGTCTGTTGAAGATGGGCCGAATTCAAGACAATAGTGCTTCCAACTCATCAGGTCCCAAGAGACCGTTTGCTGGTAACGGTCAGCGAAGAAAAGAAGGCGAGACAAGCGTTGTGTATGCCGGCAGAGGCAGGAGTAAAGGACGCCCTAATTATTATCAAGATCAAGTGGCCGCAGTCACTATTCCAACACCTGTTCCTCAACCGCAATATCATCCGCAACAACAACCCAGGTCTAACAATCAACAACAAGGAGGTAATCCGGGTCAGCAGAGACATTATCAACAACGTCCAAGGCAGACGGACCGGGTCATCGAGCCAATCCCAATGCCTTATTCAGTATTACTTCCCAAGCTAATTGACATGAATCTGGTTACGTTGAGAACTCTGGCCCCACCAATCGATCCCAATAATTTGCCTAGAGGTTATGATGTCAACGCCAGATGTGCTTTTCACTCCAACGCACCTGGCCATACTACAGATAATTGCAAGGCTCTCCAGTTAAAGGTACAAGATTTGAGAGATGCTCAGGCTATCAATTTTGCTTCGGTGCCTAATGTTATCCAGAACCCGATGCCGGCTCACGGCGGGCAGGGGATTAATGTTGTCGAAGTGGTTGAAGCTGGTAATGCCCAAGGCTGTGGCAAATTTGTGGAGCCAGTCATCAAAGAAGACAAGTTTGGATTGGGGTATGCTCTGGGATCTCAGAAGAATGAAATCGGTACTCTCTCCAGCGGGGGTTTGGTTTCTCCCCACGTCGTCAATGCTGCAGATGAAGACAAGGCTGACAGCGACTGTGACTTAGATAGCTGGATTTGCCCGTGTGTCTCGGGAGAAAAGCTCGACAATTGGTCGTCTGAAAAAACCGTTCGGGTTACTCTACTGAAAGAGTGATTTTTACTGTTTTCCTTTATTACATGCATAATAAAGTCTTACACTTTGCCCAAGGTGTAACGGCTCATTTGTAGGGCCATCCATTTAGTTACGTTTCGCAATTATTTTTATCATCAATAAAGGACGGCTTTTGCAAACAATTTTGTGTTCTCTTTCTTTCAGTTTTTTTTACTTTTTACAAAAAAAATGGCAATATTTCTTTTTTCGTTTTTTCTCTCTTTCCAAAAAAAAAATCTCTCATTCTAAGGTAAAGCATGATCCTCCATCATGCAGAGCCGACCACCCGGATCTCACTGCTAACGACACTGCTATGGCCAAGTATGACTTCGACAATCCTATCTATCAAGCCGAAGAAGGGGCTGAGGAAGATTGTGAATTGCCTGAAGGGTTAGCCAGATTGTTGAAACAGGAGGACCGAGCTATTACACCTTGTCAGGAGGTGGTTGAGACCATCAACGTTGGTACCAAAGACGACAAGAAAGAAATCAAGATCGAGGCCAGTCTACAGGCCGAGAGAAAAAGACCGTTGATCATGTACTTGACTGTGTTAGAAAGGTCAATGGGTTGTGTGCTCGGTCAGCATGACGAGTCAGATCGAAAAGAGCATGCAATATACTACCTTAGCAAAAGTTTACCGACTGTGAACAAAGATACTCATTGCTCGAGAAAACTTGTCGCGCTTTGGCATGGGCTGCTTGCCGACTAAGACAGTATATGTTGACTCACACGACTCTATTGATATCAAAAATGGATTCAGTCAAGTATATTTTTGAAAAGCCAGCACTTACCGGAAAAGTTACTAGGTGACAAATGATACTGACAGAGTATGACATCCAATACACTTCACAAAAAGCCATCAAGGGAAGTGTCTTGTCAGACTATCTTGCAGAGCAACCGATTGATGATTACCAACTTATGAGGTTTGACTTTCCTGATGAGGACATCATGTTTCTCAAATCGGAAGATTGAGAGGAACCACTCCCGGAGGAGGGGCCTGACCCTGAATCCAAATGGGTTATGATGTTTGATGGGGCGGTCCACGTCAATGGTCGCGGAGTTGGTATAGTGTTGATCACACCGGAAGGGGGTTCATATGCCATTTGGTGCCAGAATAACTTTTCCCTGCACCAACAATGAAGCCGAATACGAAGCTTGTATCCTAAGACTTGAGGAAGCCGTCAATATACAGATTAAAACCCTGGATGTATACGGGGATTCAGCTTTGGTCATCAATCAAACCAACAGGGAAATGGTGCTATGCTGGAACTACGTACCCAGAATTGACGTATCTCGGTCAGAGACGAATGAAGAAAGCATTTGGTCAGAAAGTGCGCTCTCGGGAGTATCGAGTCGGTGAATTGGTACTCAAAAGATTTCTTCCTCCCAACACAGATCACAGGGGCAAATGGACCCCAAACTATGAGGGTCCGTACGTGGTTAAAAGGATTTTCTATGGCGGAGCTTTGATGCCAACAACCATGGAGGGCGAAGGATTCTCGTCCCCTATTAACTCAGACGGGGTTAAAAAAATACTTCGCATAAAATAGACCCGCTGGACAGTAAAAAGAATAGTCCAGGCAAAAAGGGGCATTCCGACGAACCAAAAAAAAAGAATAAAGAGGTTCGGGCAAAAATTAGGGATATATAAAAATAAAAAAAAAGTACACCCGGTGAGTCGAAAACCCAAAAGGGCGGCTCAGGCAAAAATGGGTATCCCGGTGGATTGAAAACCCGAAAAGGGGGCGATCCAGGCAAAAGTTAGGGAATAAGCGAATGACTATGATCTGAGTTCATCAGTGTTATATCACCGTTTCATTCAATCCGGCAATCTTCGAAGGTTAAAGATCGACTAATCATCCACTTCAGAAAGCAAGATGAGCAGAGCGTCTTGAGGACATACGAGCCATAGCAGAGTCGAAACTCGGTGGGACCCCGTATCCCCATTGCCATTAGGATAGTTCTCTTTTTATAGCGATCACCTCTTTTCAGGGATCAGCTTCCTGATGCCCTCGCCTATTCCTGGCACAAATTTTCTCCCCAGTAAGAGTCGAATAATTCAGTTAAAGAGCCTCTTTATTTTTCATTTATCAGTTTGTTTGCAAAAATGTCCGAATTTTTGATAAAACATATTGCATATGAACATAATGGTGGCTTTTGCAGATGATTTGCACAGGAAAACGTTTAAAATTGCTTTGAATGTGCTTAATCCCGGACGGTGAATTCAAACCGAGTAATTCCCCCGAGGCATACGTGTATTTTTGGTTGCAGGTCACAGGAACCGGATGCCAAGTCATGAATCCTCATCCCCAAGCGGTTGACAAAGTCTCTCCTCAGCAGAGCATGTTCCCCAACAGAGTTGACAGTATCCAGACTGTCTATCCCCAGTAGAGTTGACAGTATCCAGACTATATATCCCCAGCGGAGTTGACAGTGTCAGACTGTATCTTCCTAGCAACAGCGGAGTGGTTGCATAACCAACGGACAAGAGGGTGGTGTTCCCAGTGTTCATCTCATCCCCAGCATTATTTCTAACAGATTTGTTCTAATCCCCAGCTAGAGGACGATTAGCAAGTTCATATCCCCAGCAAAGGTCGTTTCCTACGATATTTCCCCAGGAAGTGTTTTCCCCACAGACTCTCCTCACAGAGCCTCGCCGAGGAAAGTTTCCATAGTTGATACTCCCCCCGCAAGGTCAACTTTTCAAGCAGCCAATTTATTTTTGGTGGCTCATTGGTCCCGGCAGACGGATCATTCCCCACAGAGCATTCAAGGATTGATACAGCGATCTGTTCCCTACCGGAGTTTGCTTCCCCTAGCAGATTTCTTTTTTCTTTTACACCATGCATAGCATTTGCATTCGCATGCATATCATATCAAGCATACACATAAGCTGATAAACAGGTTCTTCCAAGCAGACTGAAGAATTACTTTACAACCAAGGTCATGAGATCCAGCCAGAGGATCAAGCGTGAGTGATCCAGCCTAAGGGTCATTTTGAAGATTCAGCCTGAGAATCGTTTTCCCGTGATCCAGCATGAGGGTCACTTTTTGAAGATTCAGCCTGAGAATCGTTTTCCCGTGATCCAGCATGAGGGTCATTTTTGAAGATTCAGCCTGAGAATCGTTTTCCCAAGAGTCAGCCTGAGGCTCAATTTGAAGATTCCTCAGTGAAGCCGCCTACAAGCTTTATTCCCCAGCAAGTCTAATTAAGGAGTCGTTACAACATGTTCTAGCCCGAAGAATATGTACGAAGCCCAAAAGTGGAATATTCTCGAAGCTGTATATCCAATATGAAGGTTGGGTGTAGATTTCAAAAGAGGGTTAACCAGCGCATGCCTCAGATGCGGGATCCTAATGACGGGAATTTATCATCAAAACAATCCAGATCTAGCCAGAAGATCGAAGTAGATTCAGCCAGAGAATCGAAACAAAGGAGATCTAGCCAGAAGATTGAAGAAGATCTAGCCAGAAGATCGAAGTCAGGTCTAGCCCGAAGACCGAAAATAGATTCAGCCAGAGAATCGAAGCAATTCAGATCTAGCCAGAAGATCGAAGTAGATTCAGCCAGAGAATCAAAGGAAATAGATTCAGCCAGAGAATCGAAACGAAGGAGATCTAGCCAGAAGATCGAAGAAGATCTAGCCAGAAGATCAAAATCGTATCCAGGCCGAGGATCAAAATTAATATCCAACCAGAGGACTAAATTGAGTATAGGTTCAGCCAAAGGATCGAAACTCCAGATTAAGCCAGAGGATCGGAAGAAAGATAAACAGCGCGGTGTATTTCCGCGTTTTTGTGGTATTCTCGGAGCACAAATTTTCGGTCTGTCTTTGGTATTCAATCACAGCTCACCCCGTTTGTCTGATAAGTTGTTCGCTTTCATCCTACTCGGGTTAGTTGATGATTGAATAGGGGTAGCTGTAACACCCCAAAATTTGCCCTCCTCATTCATGCATTCATTTAGCATTTCATATTGCATTTTATCATGTCAATCAGAATTAGATCTAAAAAAAAAAACGAAAAAAAAAACGAAAAAAAAAAAGAAGAAATATATAATTTTTTACAAAAAATAAATAAATAAAATAATAAAAAAATTTTAATTAATTAATTAATTAATTAATTAGTTAAATAAAAAAAAATATAATAAAAAAAATTTGGACTTGGGTCTCTCTCATTTGAGCCCACAAAACCATGAAATTCAGTCTATAAATACCAAGGCTTCACTTGAGAGAACACAGAACAAAGGGGGATTTTGAAGAGAAGCAAAATACTCTGAGGTTTCCTTGGAACAAAACCCTGAGGAAAAAGATAGTGAGAGAAGACCTAACGGAGTTCAGAGCAGCCTCCAAACCCCGAAGGGAACTCAACTACACAGAATCACCTCTGCCCCACATAAACCCTGAAGATTGTTTTGTAAACCTCATGGGTGCAACTCAATTTCAATCAAGCTCTCCAATCAGGTTTGCCATTATTCCCATTACCTTTGCCCATGGGTTTAATATGTATATGAATGTATAAACAATGCCTTGAATGTTTAACCGTTTAATTTTTGAGTGTATGCCACAGGGTTTGAGGTTTCTGAAACCATACTGTTATTCATGAAAAAAATGCTTATGATGTTTCACTAACCCTTTTGTTGAATTTTTGTGAGGGCTCACATGACTTTTGCAGGGATAACTTGCGTGGTTTCCCACTTTATTTGTGGGATAACCCCTGGAGGTTCATTTCGATTACCTGTACTGACTCACTTTTCTTTGATGGTACCAGCTTGAGAGATCTCTGGGTTTCTTGTTCCCTTGGTTGCTGTTACTTCGGATCTTTATCCGCGTGGTACTTTTACATTTTTCCCGCATTTTACTGCTTTCCTAGCTGGAAGACCTCGATATGAGGCAACGTTTGAGCCCCTTGGTGGCATTTTACTTTGAGATACATGTTTTGTGTTTTGTATTCATATCCCTGCAGGTAGCGCGGTTCCTTCGTCAAGGACTGCCTTTTTTCCCTTGAGCATCCCAAACCCTAACCCTTCATTGATTTTTCTTCTCCTAAAACCCAAAGCAACACGTTAACTCCTTCTACTACAGGCGAGTAAGTCTCCAAAGGTCGAGCATCCGGTAGATTGCGTAGTAACGTCGTTCGTCCAAAACCCAATCCATAACCCCATAGTTAGCCGAACTACGTTTTGCTCTGATTCTCAGGCCAGATGAGATACGTAGGCATAAGACGCGATGTCTTAGCGAGCACACATCCCCCCAACCCATAGGTCAGCCGAGCTATGAAGACTCTGATTCTCATATTCAGATGAGATACATATGCAGTGGATGCGACATCCGCGCGAGTCATTTTCATTTAACCCTTTTTTTTGGCAAACAGCACAAGATAAACCCACACCCTTTAGACAAGAACTACAAAAGTGGATCCCGTAGAGTACTACGGATGCGTAGGGGTGCTAATACCTTCCCTTCGCATAACCGACTCCCGAACCCAAGATTTGGTTGCGAGACCCCGTCTTGTCCTTTCCTTTTTCAGGTTTACTTCGAGCGTTTCCTTTCCCTCCTTTGGGATGAATAACGCACGGTGGCGACTCTTCTGTCTTTTTCTTTCGCCGGTTGTTTTTTTTCGCACTATATTTTTCAGGTTGCGACACTTGGCAGACCAATAATCAATTTGTTAGGGGAAATATATACACCTAAAACTTGATCCTAAAATACTCGTTACTTGGCGGGTGAGTTTGAACGGTATGAGGAGACCAAGAGAGTTCCCATAAATGTTATCAAAGTAGTCATATGATGAGAAATGAGGATGTCGCCAACGAGGTTTCCCCATATTCCGAGGCGTAGGGCACGAGGTCGCCCATAAAATATTTGAAGGAGATTTAGATAGAACCTTCGATTCACCAAATAAAAAAATATAGACATCTCACTTTCCAAAGAAGAAGAGCGTGATCTAGTTGACCAACTTAGAAGGAACGTCGACCTATTTGCTCAGGGGCCTTACGATGTGCCAGGAATATATACTAGATTAGTGTGTCATCGCCTTGTCATTGTCTCCAATGTGAGACCAGTGTCTCAAAGAAAATGAAAGGTGAGCAAGGAGAAGAGAACCACCATCGACGAAGAAGTGAACAAGTTAGTAAGTGTCAACTTGGAACCAGTTGTATTAAGGTCTATGAAATCCAAGCACATGCACCACTTGTTTGGTGTTTTTCCACTAGAACAATGTTGGGTGACCGATGGTCCCTCGAGCTACAAAACCTTAAGTTTCATGGATTCCTACTCGGGGTATAACCAAATCAAGATGGATCCCTTGGATGCGCCCAAGATGTCAATCATGTAAAACTGCAACAACTACTATTATAACGCCATGCCCTTTGGCCAAAAGAATGTCGGCGCCATCTACCGGCGACTCATTGACACAATATTCTCCCAATATATAGGGTGGAAATTTAAATTTTATGTCAACGACATGATAGTAAAAACTTTCGAGGGGGCATAGTCATGCAACATACCTAGATAATGTATTAGGATCAATCAGGAAGTATGACATGCATCTAAACCTCTCTAAGTGCTCCTTTAGGGTGCAATCAGGAAAGTTTCTTGGCTTTATGTTAACCAAGAGGGGCGTTGAAGCAAACCTAGATAAGTGTTATGCCATCATCGACATGAGTAAACCCACCAATGTATAAGAGATCCAACAATTAATAGGTCGCCTCGCCGCTTTATCTCATTTCTTCTTATGTGCGAACGTTAAGACTTTTATTTTCTTCATCGACCTGAAAAAGAAGGAGAAGTTTGAATGGATTAGGGAATGCGAGGATGCGTTCGCAAGAATATAAACCTTTCTCGCATCACCGCATGTCCTCACTCGCCCAATAGAGAGGTCACCACTGCTCCTTCACCTTTCAGTTATACACCAGGTGATGCATTCAGTACTCATCCAAAATAAAGACAAAGCAAGACGACTCGTGTACTTTGTAAGAAAAGTGTTCAAAGATACTGAGTCCCGTTATCAAAAGATCGAGAAATTAACTTTGGTAATTGTCTTCATGGTGTGGAAGCTTCAACCCTATTTACAAGGTCATAAAGTATTTATAAAACCAAAAACCTGTCTGGCGGGTCCTCAAGAAGCCATACCTAGCGGGAAGAATGGTGTCTTGGGCGGTAGAATTGTCAGGGTATGACATCCAATGTTCAAAGAGGAAGCATTAAATCCCAAGTTATGGCATTTTTTTGGTGGAATCCAGCTCTCCAGTAGATCAGGAGTCGCCCCAAAAATGGACGCTATCGGTGGATGGCGCCTCAAACATCAATGAGAGCGGCATCAAAATAATACTGGAAGGACTAGATAAACTACAGTCATCCAATAATAAATGGCCCTCAAGATCTTTTTCACCATGGTGTATCCACTAGCATGCGTTCCAAAAGATCCCTCATGGATTTCCATTATGATTTGGTTTGCTTCTTGCTTGTTCACACATCTTAGCAAACTGAATCATAATTTCTCTTGTACAATACTCCTACGCTTAAGAAGAACTTGGAAGACAATTTCTGAAGGTACTTCTTGTCAGTAATAGATGTCTCTTTAGGGTATTTTTGGCACTCTAAGAATCTCATGATGTCATAGAACCAAGGATAACCGAAGGCTTTGTCTCCAGCCTCCAAACAGTAAGCAAGCTTGTCCAAGTAGTTGAGGCGAAAGGATGGCGCTTCATTCTTCCACTTTACCTTAAACATGGATGCCAAATTTACCAAGGCATCAGCTAGTTGATTATCTTCTCGAGGAATGTGATGGAATGTAATCTCTAGTGTCCCAATCTTCTTTGATTATCTTAAAGACATGCTCCTTGTAAGGGATAAGCTTGTGATATCTAGTGGCCCAATCTCCTTTGACTTGGCTAATGACTAAGGCCGAATCTTCGTAGACTTCAAGGATTTTGATCCTAAGATCAACCGCAACTTCAATACCTAAGATACATGCCTCGTACTCCGCCATATTGTTTTTACATTCAAAAGACAACCTCACAGTGAAGGGGAGGTGGAAACCAGTCGGGGAAGTGATAACTGCCCCAATGTCATTACCATGAGCGTTCAAAGCTCCATCCAAAACTAAGGTCCATCGGGATCCAGGCTTGGATCCTTCCTCAGGGTTGGGGATGTTATAATCCCTGATCAACATAATATCCTCGTCGGGGAATTTCAAGAGCATAGACGGGTAGTCTTCCAAGGGATGATGTGTAAGATAGTCGGACAGTACACTCCTTTTGATGGCCTTTTGAGTGACATATTGGATGATGTACTCGGTTAAAGCCATTTGCCATCGGGCTACTCTACCGATTAGATCAGGCTTCTCAAAGATGTATTTGACATGGCCCATCTTGGAGATTAACAGTGTTGTATGAGTGAGCATGTATTGCCTTAAGTGTTTGGCAGCCCAAGCTAGTGCGAAACAAGTCTTTTCAAGCATCAAATATCTACTCTCACAATCGGTGAACTTCTTGCTTAAGTAGTATATTACGTATTCTTTCCTACCGGTCTCGTCATATTGGCCAAGGACACATCCCATGGATCTTTCGAGGACGGTGAAGTACATAATCAATGGTCTTCCAGGAACATGAGGCATCAAAACAAGAGGTTCTTACAAGTACTATTTGATATTCTTAAAAGCTCTTTGGCAATCGTTATTCCAAATGACGACTTAATCCTTTCAAAGAAGTTTGAAGATCGGCTCACAAGTGGCCATGATGTGAGATATGAATCTAGAAATGTAGTTCAATCTACCTAGGAATCCTCGGACTTCCTTTTCAGTTTTGGATGGAGGCGTAGCTTGTATGACCTTCACTTTCTCAAGATCTATCTAAATGCCACGTTGGCTGATGATAAAACCTAGCAATTTGTCGGATCTTACCCCAAACATGCACTTGTTGGGATTAAGCCTCAATTTGAAATTCCTTAAACTCTCGAACAACTTTTCTAAATTGACAAGGTGTTCCTCTTTGGTTTGTGATTTGGCTATTATATCGTCAACGTAAACCTCAATATCTCTATGAATCATATCACGAAAGAGAGTGATCAACGCTCGTTGGTATGTTGCACCAACGTTCTTTAATCCAAAAGGCATGGCATTGTAGCAGAAGGTGCTCCATGGGGTTATGAAAGTTGTTTTCTCCATATCCTCTTGAGCCATTCAGATTTTGTTATAACGAAGAAGCCATCCATAAAAGAGAAACAGAGAATTGAGCGGTATTATCCACTAGCACATTAATGTGAGGTAGTCGAAAGTCGTATTTGGGACTTGCTCTATTCAAATATCTATAGTCTATGCACATCCTTACTTTGTCATTCGTCTTAGGCACGAGCACAATGTTGGCAATCCATTGGGGATGATTGGAGACCACTAGGAAACTGATGTTAAGTTGTTTTTGTACCTCCTCCTTGGTCTTTATAGCCATGTCAGGATGAGTCCTTCATAGCTTTTTCTTCATGGGAGGGAATTCTTCTCTAAGAGGAAGACGGTGGACCACGATGTCAGTATCGAGGTCGGGCATATCTTAGTATGACCCTGCGAACAAATCTATGTACTCCTTCAAGAGCTTCATTAACTTTGTCTTCACCTTGTTTTGTAGGGCTGGGCCTAGTCTAACTTCCTTGATTTCCTTGCTTGTTCCCAAATTTACCACCTCAACTAATTCTTCATGTGGTTAGATGACCTTTTCCTCTTGCTTAAGCAGTCTTGCCAATTCCTCAGGGAGCTCATCATCTTCATCACAATCCCCGTCGGCTTGATTAATCGGGTTATCAAAGTCATACAAGACTATAGAAGAATTGTCGTTGGTAGATGTCGAGGGTGATCTCCATGAGTTAGGGTTCATGCTTTTATTGGTATGAAAGAAAGAAAAATGATTTGGAAAGAATTTTAAAGATAATTTCCATTTCTAGAAAGTGAAATAATAAATGAAAGAAAAGGATCACAAAATTGAATGCGAAACATGGATTTTTCATTAATGATTAAAAAAGGAAATTCATTGAGGCCCTACCAATGATTCCCTCATGTCTTGGCTTGACATGAACTCTTTTGATTAAAAGGGAAAAACAACAAGGAAAATTGCATCTTAATCATGGTTACTTCATGTACTTCATCATGGTCCACTTGGTAGCATATCACCCATTCCTTTGGTCTTCAAGAATATCAATCTGATATCTTCTTCCTCATCTTCCTCTAAAGCACAGACATGATTGTCAACAAGGTGGCTGACACTCGAGAAATATTCTGACAATGGGAACACTTGTCCCTCCTTAGCTATTGGCGGCAACTTCTTTAAGTTTTAGGAGATGTATCCCAATCCCAAGCGATCCTTATTGTTGGGCATCTCAAGCATTCTTCCCCACCCATGGGGTGTCCATTCTTTATGATAGTGAAAGCGTCTTGGAGAGAGGCCATCGGAAATTCGGCATTCTTTGATTCATCCCTTACTGGGCAAACCATTTTGACGTTGATAACTTCAAACGACTAAAACAAAATTTCCTTCATTTCGCCTTCTCCTTCAATGTAACGGAAAGATGTGAGATGACTCACCATAATGTCCTCCTCACCTTCTATGATAACCAGTTTATTGTCAACCAAAAATTTCAACCTTTGGTGGAGTGTTGAAGTAACAACTTCGGCTGAGTGAATCCAAGGCCTTCCAAGTAGATAGTTATAAGCTAAATGGATGTCCATGACAAAGAAAGTGATAGAGAATATGTGGGGACCAATCTTCATAGGAAGATTACTTCACCGATCATGGTCCTCCTTGACCCATCAAATGCTCTTACCAAAATCTCACTTGGTTTCATTACGAGTCCTTCAAAGGTTAACTTAGAAAGGGAGCCCTTGGGCATCACATTGAGGGAAGATACAGTGTCTACTAAAACTCTTGATAGAATTTTGTCTACGTATTCAATAGAAATATAGAGAGCCTTATTGTGATTTCTTCCCTCGGCGGGGATCTCCTTGTCACTAAAACCCAAGCTTATAATAGTGGCGATGTTGCCAACTACTCCTTCAAACTGGCACACTGAAATCTCTTGAGGTACATGGGTTGTCTTCAAGAACTTCACCAAGGCACCCCTATATACTTCCGAGCATATCAACATAGGTAACATCAAGATTTTTTATGGCGTTTGGTTGAGTTGCTCAACCACTTGATAGTCGCGATAATGCGTAAGAACTCTTCTACTTCATTGGTAGGTGTAAGGTCTTGCCTTTACTGTGTATCATCAATTTGTTTACCCTTGTCTAAAGTTGAAGGATTGCTAGTTCCAATCGGAAGAGGTGCGGGTGCAAAAATCCTTCCACTTCTTGTGACTCTACCAGTTCTGGCAATACTGATTATTGGATCATTAGACTTCAATGGGTCTTCTTAAATCTTCTCACCGTGGATGTAGACTGAGGTGTCATACAACCATGGGATTGCTTTGGTGTCATTGTACGGGAATGATGTTGGAACCGTTATTATCATTGGAGCAATAGGATTTACTGAGAGAGTTAACTGAGACAAGTTATACGGAATTTGAAGATGAGGGACTTCATCGTATGGTATATTGAGGGTGTACACATCTTTGAGTGTAGAGGGTCGATTAATTAAAATAATTCCTCGATTAATCAGAATCTAAATAAAGGCCTTCAATGTCTCACACTGTTGTGGGTCCTTTAATTAATGTTCACAAGTATTAGTGCAAACTGAGACTGCATCACTTTACATGAGTATATTCTTGATTTCAACGAGCGGAGTCTTTAATTCACTGATAGAGGTTATCACCTTCCTTCCATCGTCCAATTCTACCATATTCATATTTGCATTATTGTGAGGAGGCATATGATTGTTGTTTGCATTTGGCCCATTGGGCACGAATGTAATTGCCTTTGAATCAATTAGATATTGGAATTTATACTTCAAAACTTTTCAAATTTCAAAAGAATGTCCGGGAGCACCAAAATGAAATTCACAATGGGCATTTGCATCATAACCGGGAGGAAGAACCGCAGGTGGGGGTCCTAACTCCCTTAGTTGTACAAGTGATCCTCTTAATAGATATGGTAGAATATGGTTGTACGACATAGGTACTGGGTCAAATCTTCTTCCAGACCTTCTTGCTCTTTGTTGTTGCTGATACTAGGGTTGCTGATGTTGTTGTTGGTGTAGATAACATTGTTGTTGTGGTTGTTGGTAGCATTTTTGTTGTTGTTGTTGAGGTTGATCAAGAATAGTAAATGGTTATTGTTGAATAGGTTGAACGGGGGCCACGATGGCCACTTGTTGATACGGAACTTGATAAGCTAGAGCCCTTACTCGGACAATTGTTGTTGCATTAGTCTCGCCTTCTATTTTCCTGCCATAAGGGACGAAGGATTTCTTGGTCACGCCGAATGTACTTGCATAGTTTTGAATTTTCCCATCTTGATCATGTTCTCGATCCTTTCACAGGTTAATACAAAATCAGAGAAGCTGGGGGAGGTGCTTCCTACCATTCTATCAAGGTACAGGCCTTGTAAGTTGCCCATGAACATGTCTATCAATTCTCTCTCCAACAATGGCAGTTGTACTCGGGCCGCTGGCTCCCTCCACCTCTGAGCGTATTTTTTAAAGGTCTCCTCAAACTTTTGTGTTAAATTCTGCAACTGCGTGCAGTTCGGTGCCATATTAGTGTTATACTAATAATGTCTGAGGAAAGCTTCGAACATCTCTCTCCAAGTATGAATATGAGTTCCTTCCAATTGCATGTACTAATCTAGGGATGCCCCACTTAGTGAATCTTGGAAAAAGTGCATCAACATTTAGTCATCATTGGAATAGGCAGTCATTTTCTGACAATAGGCTTTGATGTGGGTTCTAGGGTCACTAGCTCCCTTATACTTCTCAAAGTTTGGGACTTTGAATTTGGCCGGGATGACCACGCCAGGCACCAAGCACATTTCAGTTGCATCAAGATCTAATGCATCAGTACTCTTCATTGCTTTAAGTTTTTCTTCAATGGCCCTTACCTTCTTCTCCACTTCATTGGTTATCAGACCAAAAACGTCATATTGAGAGGAAGTCATAGGGCTGGAAAAAACATCATGTTGATCATCTATCTCGATGACATGAGGATGGAGATTGATGTGTGGGACATCGTTGGGTGCGCCTATATGGATTGGAGGGTCAAGTTGAGGAGGAGGAATCAAAGTCTCGACCTCTGGAGGGATGGGAGGATTAGTAGTGTTGGCATGCCGGTTCATGTATTCTTGCATCTTCGCCATAATCTCTTGGCCCCTTGCGGCCGTTTGGATCATCTCTATTAGTTGCCCCATATGGGACCTCACTTGGGATACTTCTTCTTGGAGTGCGTCTTAGTTTTGCTGAAGTTGCTATATGAAGACTTGTTGATGTCTTCGCGCATTGTTCCGGAAAGTCAACTTTGGAGAGTGGTTTTGATCATAAAAGGGTGGACGAATGAGTTTTTGTTTTTATGTCTTGAAATATGCAAATGATGCATGATTTTTTTTGTTTTTATGTTAATCCAAAGCTCTTTTAGTTAATCGCGTTGATTCATTATAAGAAATACTTAACAATTTACGTTTGCAATCAAAGATAATGGAAAACACAATAGAGTGAATCACAAAGTTTTATTTATCCTTTGAAGGGAAATCAAACATGTTACAAATGCATGGAAGTTGCAAAGTATAAGCAGTTGAAACAAATAAACTAACTATATGTCAACCCTAAAAGTGACCCCTTGAGACTTGCGGGGAGCCTTAATGTCAGTAATGAGTTTGGTCATTGTCTTCTTGTAGAATTTGACAAATTGATAGACCTCTTCAGGGGTATTATCTAGGCACATAATCAGATTGACCTCCTTCAACTTGTCGGGAAAGTCTTGAAGGGCATAATTAGTCAGCACCGTCATGTTGGCGTATTTGTCCTTCCACTTGTTATAAAGGGTTTGGAGATTATGGATGATTTCATCCCTCTGAGAAATGATAACTTCAACTCCATGGCAACTCTCCTCCTAATATATATATTTATTTTGCAACTCCACATATGCTTGGTCATAGATCCCCATCTTTAGGTTCTTGATTTGCTCAGAATCTCGTCCAAGGTTGAACTGTTCGCGCAAGAAGCTTCGATGAATCTTCTCTCTCGCTCTCTCTCTCTCTCTCACTCTCACTCTGTGTGTATATAGATATATATATATATATATATATATATATATATATATATATATATATATATATATATATATAGATATGTATATATATATATATATATATGTATATATATATAATATATATATATATAATATATATATATATATATAATATATATATATATATATATATATATATAGATATAGATAATATATATATATATATTATATATATATATATAATATATATATATATATATATTATATATATATATATATATATATATATATTATATATATATATATATATATATATATATATATATATATATATATATATATATATATATATATATATATGGTAATGCTAACTTGTGCCCAAGAGCACAAGTTAAGAGATGAATATAGAAACAAATTCTTGGAAAATGTGTATTGAATTTATTATAAACTTATCATTAATAATTTTATTTATTTTTCCAATATAAATTTCTATTGTGGGTTTCTTAACATGTGCCCCAAGGGCACAAGTTAGCATTACCATATATATATATATATATATATATATATATATATATATATATATATATATATATATATATATATATATATATTATATATATAGATAGAGAGAGAGAGAGAGAGAGAGAGAGAGAGAGAGAGTTACTCCTTAGCTAAAAGGTCCTTACACTCATTGAGAATGGTCCTAATCTCGAGGCTTTGGGATTCGTAATCCTCCATCGCTTCTTTCTTCATAGCATTAGACCTCTCAATGGTCTTCTCAAGGTCTTTGATAGTTAGGAACGCTTGATCCAACTTGTCGTTGTGGAAGTCTAGCTTAGAATTAGATCCTTGTAGATCTCCTCTAACCCAAACTCTTTGGCCTTCGACTATTCGAATCCTCTTCTTACTATCCTCTAATCTTCATAAACTTGCCTACCCTTATCTTACAAGACGTGGTTACGTTCCTTGGCACAATTGAGTTGAACTCGTAATTGAGTGTTTTCCAACTCAATCTCTTTGATTTGGTTGGTAAGCTTGTCCATATCCTTTTATAGGGCTCGGGCGTCAACGAGAATGAAGAAGGGCCAAACAGAAACAACATCTTAACAACCCTAGCCCTCTCTTTTACTCACACAAAGTAGGGTTCCTTGGCTAGGATGTTCTTCTTACCCCATTCTTGGTCAATACAAATTATGTTTGTCTAAGCTTTTCGTACTCTCTTCACATTTAAATCAAGCAGATCCACGGTATTTAGACAAAAGGAATGAAGTCTCTTTCCTTGGTAGGACTCAACATGGCGTACCCCAACTGTCTCTTGAGTAAAGCGGGGTTGTAGTTGATACAACCTTGCATTCCTATTAAGCGTACATTTGGGAACCCTCCACGTCTTGCAATGACTTCTTTTGTATCCCACTCTCTCTTGTACCACATAATTGAACTAGAGGGGGGAGACGCGAACTTTTGAGGCCATGTCAAATTGCTTTGAGCAAAAGGTCCACGTTAAGGCATGCGGCCCCTTATCCACAGGTGCAACAGGGGAGCACAACAAAGGAAAATACCTCCTTTCTTCTCATGCCTTATATGAAAGGTATGATAGAAGTCGACAAGCAGAAACGACATTGCATTCTTTGTTAGAAATACTTTAACTGCCAAGTGATCCACAAACTTGTCTACATTTGGGAATAGAACAATTCCATGAATAAGAAGTGATAAGGTTGCATTACAGAAGTCGGGTCTTTCTTCCTTTAACATCTCCCAAGCATGGGCTTCAAGGAACTTTTGAGTCAAACCCTTGACGAAACCTTTAGTGCCCTAATTGGCCACTAGCTTGGGAAATGGGTTGTATTCTTTCATTGATTGGTTGAGGAGTCTCTCAAGGTCTTACAAGGTTGGATAAATTTGGAAGTCGGGGAAAGTGAAGCATCTCAAGGGGATGTCGTAATATTGGGCCATTGTAGTGATAACACCATAATCAACTTCCTCGGTCAGAAGATCTATGATATTCCGAAAATTGGCTCTAAACTTGTTGTCCTTGACGGTCATTACCTTTGAGATGAGGACCTTCAATAATCTGATGTCGGGACTCTTGAATCTGAAGGTAGAGGTGTTTTTCCTTGTTGAGGGATCCATTATTATGTTGGTAAAAGGTCTTGTAATTCTGCGTTTGAGCAAATGAAAATATTAAGAGCTTTGTTTTATTAGTTTGATGATGAATGAATGTATGAATGAATGAATGATTAGTTTTATTTATTGCCACGGATCTTAGGCATGGGTTCAAAGTTTCGGACCATCGTGACGAAGCATGAAGTTTAATAATGACTTCTTTGAAAACCAAGGTATGATCTAGGGCTTTTAAGAAATTTGGTGTAAGAAACTACCCCTAGAGTCATGGACTTCCTCGAGTGTCAGCCGCTTATGTTAATTTACTTGCCACACAACTGCTCCATCAAGGTCATCTACTCTAAGTGAGATCTTCATATCGACCCCTATGAGGAAGACACCTCTGGGACCTATACTACGCGACCATCGGTCTAAGCTGGCCATAGTTAAATGTTCTAAAAAGGGGTCTTAGGGTCACGGACTCTAGTAAAGGAAAGGATGCTTACGCTGAAAGCACGAAAATCATTAATCCCCTTAAAAGAATATACCACTAAGTGAGGTTCTCGTACGATCCTAACAAGTAAGGCACCTCACGGACCAATACTACTCAACCTTTCCTATCTCAAGCAAGCTCTCAGACTCAGGTGGAGAGTCTTTCACACAAGGTTTTCTTTGCAATCATTATTGCCTCCAAAATTCTTCGTCACGGGACCAAAGTTACAGACCAACGGACAAATATAGAAAATAAACACAGGTTGGCAATAAAAGTAATATATACAAAAAAAATAAGCAACAGATAAACCTCCATGTATGTAGAAGAGAGACAACCCAAACTAGGCTAGACTCGCTTAGGGAAAACCGGTCCCTAGCAGAGTCGCCAGCTGGCGCCACTGGGGTTAAACGCGATAACGAAAATCGGGACTTTTTCAACTAATGATCAGAAGAGTCGCAACCGAATTTTATTTGTGTGCCTCTATCGGAAATAGCCGATAAAACCCTCAAAATATAAGGGCACGAGAAGTGCTAGAAAAGGATAAGGAACAGTCTCATAACTGAGATTAGGGTTCGAGAGTCGGATACGCAAGGGGAAGGTATTAGCACCCCTCACGTCCATGGTATTCCATGAGAACCATTCGGGTTGTTTACGTACATGGGGATTTATCTGTTATTGTTTTATTTTCAAAAAAATGTGTGTGAAAGATAGGGTTTTGGTTTTTTATTTATGGTGCTCTCCAAGGATTATGGCACTTGTGCCTATGTATCACTCATTTGGGGATGAGGAATCAGAGCTCTGTAGTTTAGAGTAGAAAATGTTTGTGTGTTAGTTGATTTTACATTTGAGAAAAGGGTTTTCAGGGTTAGTGCCCTAAGGCACAAAAAATAGGTTTTATGGGTTGTGTTGATTTGACCTTAAAAATGGTTTATGAAAATAGTTTATGATTAGATTGCACTAAAGTCTAAGGGCGGGAATGAATATTCTAGACAACAAGCCAAGCATCTTACGTCCAAAATAATCAGAGTGAGGGTAGGAATACTCCATTCTCACTCATTCTCAACCACTTAAGGCCTGTTGATCGGTCACCATTTCCATTGAATTCCCGCCACTAATCCGACATATTTTCATCACCTTGATTTAAAAGCAAGAATGGTGAAGTTTTGGACACTCCGAAGGACAAAAATATGAAAAAACAGCAGGTCAACACGGGCACCCGTGTGCCACAACACTGCCCGTGTTGTTGATCAAGCAGAGCAGAGAGGGAGCAGGAAATAGAGATCAACACGGCCACCCGTGTGCCACCACACGGCCGTGTTGATTAAAACAGTGCAGTAACACAGGCACCCGTGTGTAGGGACACGGCCCGTGTTGTTGCCACTGTAACTTATGCTGAAAATAATTAATGCTGAAGAACAACACGGCCATCCGTGTACCACCACACGGCCGTGTTGATTGAACGCAGCCTGGAAAACCTAATTTTTGCTGTGTGAACCGATTCTGCTCATTAAGGGTAGTTTGGACCTTTAGCTTGGAGGAGAGTCATCTGAAGCTATAAGAAGGCTTGGAAGAGAAAGAAGAAGGCACCTTTTGACAGACGAACGAAAGCATTGCATTGGAAAAGATAGCGAATACGACGGATTTGAAGACGGCGAGATTCAAGGGTAGCAACCATTGAAGATCAAACTCTCATAATTCTTTGTAATGTCTAATCTTTACTTTATGAATTCTTTAAGTACTATGAGAGGCTAAACCCCCTGATGCTAGGGGGGTGGTCCTGATGTTATCGTATGCTATGAATTTGAACCAATGATTCCTTGATTACTATGTTACGTATTTCAATTCAATTGTGTGATGTTATTATGCTTTTGTATCGGACAAATACAAATTAATCTATGACTTCCAATAACAGGATTGTGATTGGTAGGGTTTTCACACAATTGGGTTTATGAATGCATCATCTAGGACTAGAAACTTTCGTAAATCACCGTAAACCTTGATATTTTGTATGATTAAAACCAATGATTAATTGAATGGACATTTGAGTAAGAATTGGTAGTTTAATAGTTTCTTCCTTAAGGACTTAAGTAAGAACATTCTGAGGTTAGGTGATTGAATGTATCATATGTATTAAGAAAATCGGGACTGAATTCATAACCGGTTAATTCAACCACTCACCCTAGCATCTTTTATCTTAATCAATTATTTTTACTATTTGTGTGTTTACTATTCTAAATTCCAAAACAACCCAACCATTATCTTTTTGTTCTGATAGAATCAAATTAAAATAAGTAATTCCTACGCAATCCTTGAGATCGATACTTGGAAATAAAACTCCTTATTACTACATCGGTAAAAATAGTACACTTGCTATTTTTCCGATCAAGTTTTTGGCGCCGTTGCCGGGGATTGCCAAACTACATATTTTAATTTCTATTCTATCGAAATTTTGTTGCTCGCCAACTAAAATTTTATCTGTGACAATTTTGTGATTCAATTCTAATCTTTGTCTAACTTGTTTATGCGAGGTAAGGCCTCAGCGGATTTTCCTTTTGACGCAGATCCAGAAAGAACTCTTCGCGCTAGACTCAGACAAGCTAGGAGAAAGAAACTGGAATTAGCGGAGAAAGCGGAGGAAGAAGTTGTTTCAGTGCACTCAGAGAATTCAGATTCAGACACGGAAACAGTTCCTGAAATTATGGCTGTTAATCCACCACCACCACCAGAGAAACTCCTCGGTGACTATGGTGGAACCAACACCCCGGGTGGTCGTATGACAATTGTCAACCAACCGATTACTGTGGAACAATTTCAGCTGCATCCCAGCACCATTAATCAACTCGAAAGACGGTCCTTCTCTGGAAGAGTGAATGAAGATGCCAACAAGCATCTGCAAAGATTTTTAACCATGAGCACAACCCTGAAAATGCCTGGACATAGCGAAGAAGCAGTCCGACTTCGTATGTTCCCATTCACTTTAGCAGATGAGGCTGAAGAGTGGTTCTATTCCTTACCTGCTGGTAGTATCACTACATGGGAGCACATGGAAACAGCATTCTTGCAGGAGTATTTTCCCGCATCTGTATCATTACGGAAAAGATATGAGATCCTAAACTTCAAACAGAAGGAGGGTGAGTCACTAGGAAATGCCTACAAACGATTCAAGAGAATCCTAGTGGTTTGTCCTACTCACAACATGGATGAAACTGAACAAATGCAAATGTTTGTCAATGGTCTCCGAATTCAAACAAGACAAATCCTTGATTCAGCAGCTGGTGGCTCAGCCAACTTTGCAACAGCCACCGGTATGAAGAAGATAATTGAAGTTATTGCCTCGAACGAGCATTTAGAGTTATATGACAGGGTGTCAAGCAAATCTGCAGTTATTGACTTGAAGCTTGAAACAAATAAACAGGTGAAAATTGAAGAAGTTGTTGCTGCAGAGGTAGAGAAAAGGTTTAGAGCACTAAACATAGGTGCTCAGAAAGTGGCTCAAGTGCAACAGGCACCGAGTGAAGTGTGTGACATCTGCAATGGACCACACAATACGGTTCATTATTTTGCAACACCGCAACAGATCGAAGATATAAAATTCTTAAAGCAGAACAATCCCTACTCCAACACATACAATCCGGGGTGGAAAAATCATCCCAATTTTGCATGGAAAGATCAAAGAGGGAATGTGCAACAACCGGCACAGGGTCAATATCAAAATCAATATCAGCAGCCGCAACAACAGGTACCTAAGAAAGTAGATTGGGAGATCGCAATTGAAAAGATGGCAGCTCACAACATCCAATTCCAAGAGGAAACTCGAAATAATCAGAAGAACACCACAGCATCAATAAAAAATCTTGAAATTCAGATGGGTCAAATTGCCCAACAGTTAGCTTCAAATTCCCATGCACCTGGCACGCTTCCTAGTGGGACAATCGTTAATCCCCGTGATCAAAGTCACATTAAAGTTGTGGTCACCAGAAAAGGAAAGGCTAAGGAACCACAAGTTGACGAACAGGTTGAAGAAGAGGGATTGTTGGAAGTTGACTTGGAGATTAGAGAAGAGCCAAAATAAACTGAAGAAATGGTAGTCAAGCCGATAAGCCAGCAAGAGAAACAAAAACCAAAGATCATTCTTCCTTTTCCGACAAGAACAAAGAAGAAAGATCTCCATGAATTTTTTTTTGAGAAATTCTTAGAATTATTCAAGAAGCTCGAGATCAACATACCTTTTGCCGAAGCTCTGGAACAGATGCCGATCTACGCCAAATTCATGAAAGACATCATATCAAAGAAATGGTCGATCAACAGCGAACCAGTCATGCTAACTGAAACTTGTAGTGCTATTTTGCAGGGCCTAAAAATTCCGATGAAGAAAAAAGATAGAGGTGCAGTCACTATTCCTTGTAGCATTGGAGATAGATCCTTCAAGAAAGCACTGATCGATTTAGGAGCAAGTGTGAGTCTAATGCCCCGCTCAATTTACAAAAAACTTGGGTTAGGGGAGGTGCAGGATACTCGTATGACACTGTAGTTTGCGGATCATTCTATGAAGAGACCCTATGGTATAGCCACAAATGTTCTGGTAAAGATTGATAAATTTGTATTTCCGGTGGATTTTGTGATACTCGAGATGCCGGAAGATGAGGAGATTCCTCTCATACTGGGAAGACCTTTCCTAGAAACTGGAAGATGCATGATAGATATTGAGGAAGGAACCATGACCCTCAAAGTTTATGATGAAAAGCTCAAAATTGATGTGAGAGATACTATGAAATTCAAGGATGACGAAGGGGCGAGTAAAAGTATTGAAGTGTTAGATACAGTTTTTACTCAATCTATGCAGATTACAACACCCAAGTTTCCTTTGGAGAGAGTTTTGAGTTTATCTATTGTTGAGGATACTGAAGGAATTGATGAGAAAGAATCTGAAGTGGTAGCAATGTTACAAGAACAACCGCCTTGGGTTCGTTCCCGACCGCAACGGTCGGAGGAGCTTTGAAATTCTAGTTATCAGACTTTGGATGTCACACTGGTTGTTATGACATCCAATTCTGCACAGACAGGGATTATGCAGAACTTAACAGTAAGTGCAATAAATAACACAAGTAATTGTTCACCCAGTTCAGTCCAACATGACCTACATCTGGGGGCTACCAAGCCAGGGAGGAAATCCACTATTAGTAGTATCAATTCAAAGCTAAACTCACCCGTTTACAACTTATCACTTAATCCCTACCCAATGCAATTTCAATCTTAACCTAAGATCAGAGTTCCTACTCACTCCCCCTCAATCACCTCAGTGATATTAAAAAACACTTTGAAGTCACACTTCAAAAACAACTCTTGGTTATGCTTCACAGCTTAAACCAAGATACACAGCACTCACGCTTAAAAGCTTCGAGTGACACAACACTTACAACTCAATGAACACCCTATGCCAAAGTAATCATCTATTTGATAATGACTTGGCTTACAAGATACGTCTAATTCTAGACTAACAAAAATACAGCAGTGAAGTAAGATGGACACACTAAATCTTCACGCCTCAAAATCCCTACCTGAATGGAGGAATGCCTTCCTTTTTATATTGCAGCACCTGGGCTTTTGCACTTGTATTTTCCTGAATTTTAGGTCACATAAGTTCCCACAAATTCAATATTTAGGTTGCTAACAAATAGGCTATTTGTTAGGTTCATTGAATGTAGCTTGGCTGTTGATTTCCTGGATTTTCTCTAAGCTGTTGACTTCCTAGAGAATAGCCTGAGAAAGCTGTAACAGAAAACTGAACAACCTACAATTTAGCATATGCTGTCAGGAATGAATGTCACGACATTCATCTTGACATCAAGGTCCATATGCTGAGTCTGTTTTTCCAGAAAACAGACTGTACAAATCTGCTGACCTGTACATGATCAATATGACCATACTACAGTACCAGCTTACATTAATAAATGTCAAAGTGTCCAACTTAACATTTACACAATTGGCCTTAGGTTAGTTCTGTAATTCTCTTGAAGAACAAACTAACTAATATGCTGAAGTATAGCAGAACACCACTCTGCCTAATCTTCACCAGCTGCTGTTAATGATGAATGTCACAACATCCAGTTTGACATTCAGTCAGTAGGCCTTATGCCAGGTCTGGTTCTTCCTTGATAACCAGACTGCAAATGAATACTAAGTTCTAACAGAGCTTCTGTTCCTTAGTATCTGTTGACAGGTATGAATGTCACAGCATTCAATAATCCTGTGTTAGCTAGTCCTGCAGTAACTACACTGTAGTTACATATACATGTCATGACATCAGTCAAGACATTAGTGTTTTACCATACAATGCAGCCAATTAAACACCTACAAACTCCCCCTTTGGCAAATTTTTGGCTAAAACACTTTGATCCCCATAACAGAGTTCATGGCAGCGGAATAATACTAGCTAATACACTCAGAGTGGCAGCACACTCACACACATGGAAGTTAAATAAAAACTTCACTTAGCAGCACACATATATTAGAAGTTGCACCTAGACTTCAACATTAGCTGCAGGGGGGGGGGGGGGGGGGGGGGGAAGGGAAGTTAAATAAAAACTTCACACACATATCAGCATACACACAGATGCATACAACAGCACGCACACAGAAGCTAAATACACACTTCATCACACAGCAGCTGTAGTGGGGAAAACTTCAATCTGTCATGAATGGGTACCTGTTTTAATAAGGTTTAACAATGTAAACTTCTGTTGTCCTGGGGTATCACTTGTCACTCCCCCTTTTTGTCAAAAATGTTGCCAAAGCAACACTTTAATATACAGACCCAAAATTAGTAATTTGAATTACACCCATGACAGAAAAACAGAAACAAAATGATTAATCTTCTGACTCATCATCAGCCTCCTCATCAGCCTCCTCTCCAGAGTTGGCCTCTTCCTCCTCCTCAGCCATTTCCCCTTCAGCTCCATTCGTGTCCTCAGCAGTAGACTCCAGCTGCAAGATGAGCTGTTCCAGTGCATGCTTTCTAGCTCCCAGCTCTTTGCAGGTCTCTTTGAGAACTGTAATAACATCAGCTTTGTCTGGTTGGTGGCCAGCTTTGGAAGTCTCTCCCGATGTCAAGACAATGTCAGGGACATGCTTGCCCAGGAACAGTTTGTAGCTGTAAGCCAATGGACTCTCTCTTCTTTTCACGAAGTCATTATCTGTCAGGATGTGTGGAAATTGATTCAGCACAATTCCACATATGAGAGATGGAAAGGCAATGGGTCCCTTCACACTAAAGCTCCCAGCATGCTTCATTGTCTGGTCAAATATGTATGCACCATAGTTCACCTTTGCCTTGGTTCCCACTGCATAGATGAACTTCCCTAATGCCACAGACACAGTTGACTTGTGGTTAGTGGGTACCCAGTTGGCTGATCCAACTTTGTGCAGCATTGCATACTTAACACTTAGTTGGCTGGCTACTAGCTTCCCTTTGAGAGGCCATTTTCGGACTTGCTTTGCTGTGATGACTTGACAGATTGTATTGTCAGTCACTTCAAGCTCAGGTTGCTCTTCATCCGCTCTTCCCAGATACTGATTTATTACAGAGGGGGAAAAGGTCACACATTTGCCGCGCACATAGACCTTTCGAAATTCCTTGGATCTCCCATCAGCACACTCCTCTGACAGATTTACAATAAACTCCTTCACTAAGGTCTCATAGCACTTAGGAAGTTGTGACACAGTTCTTATCAACCCCGCCTCCTTGATGAGATCCACAATCTCTTTACAGTCCAGTGCATTCTGTGCCAGTTCTCTTTCCAATGCCAGCCTCTTGTGGTACACATACTTCCACCTGTTAACACTGGAGGCAAAGTGGAAGGACACATTGTCAATGGGAACTTCTGGGACACTGGTTGCCAACCTACTGGAAGAGGGCTTCTTCCTGGACATGGATGTTGTGACATCACATGGGACATCAGATTCAGATTCAGCCACCACAGCTTTGGTTTTCACCTTCTTAGGCACCTCTTTGCTCCAAGCTTTTGTAGGTCCATAGCTTTTCCTCTTGTGTGTGCTTTCTGACTCTGGTTGCTTGTGAGGGTTTTGTGCACCAACTTCCTTGGAGGGGGACTTCAACTCCACGGCCTTTTTCTCCCTTCTGGTCCTGACTCTCTTGGCTATCCTAGGAACAACTGTAGCCAGAAGATCATTGTCTGAGAGTTCTTCCACGTTAATCGTCTCAGCCCTAGACGTGTCCTCAACACTTTGAGTAACCTTGGCCTTCTCGCTTCTCACCTTGCCTGAGGGTTTTTCAACCTTTGATCCCTCATGAGCATCTGGTTGCTCAACTTTGTCAGTGACATTTTTCCTCAACACAACAGCTTTTTCTTGACATGCAGCAATGTCAGGAATGATTGTGTTCAAGGGAACAGACACCCCAGGAACATCTCGATTGCCAGATAGTATTTGAGTGACGATAGTTGCAATGGAGTTGTGTACATACCTTGACCCTTCCCTTGTGTGTTCATCAAGAGCGATTTCTGATGAAAACCCAGTGACCGTTTCCTTAGGTCTTCTTGCATGGGACGAAGTAGCTACGTCCACAACTGGTTCCTCCCGGTTAGGGTGGTGAGACTCGGTGCTGTGAGAATCAGACATGGTGGTGTACGAGGAGGTGTCGGATTGACGAGCCATGCTGAAAATTGGAGAGGGAAGATGAATCGTTTCTTTGGACGAGGGTTTGCACGAGTGGAGAATGAAACGACTGAATGTGAAACGCTTTGTGCAGGAGTAAGGTCTATTAGATTTTGACCACTCAGCGCTCACCATATGTTTAATAATTCGACTTATTAAACAGTAGCTAACTAACTTCATTAGTTGCTATAACTTTTCAGATGCACGCCTTCCCTTTTTGTCCTTACTGTACAATGTCATGACATTCTGTGTGACATTGTACTCTGTCTGCATCAGGTTCCTCCAAACTAGAGGTGACCACCTGCCTCCACAAGCAAGGTACTGAGTTTCTGCAGACGTCAATAACATGCACCTCTGTCTATCCCTCGTAGTCATATCAGTTGTATGATGGCCAAAGGTAACCAAGGGCTCATTACTTTTGAGCAGACAATTTCCATAGTATGTCCTTTTATCTAAGGACAGATATGAGGCTCTTCTCATAGTTCCCTTGGAAATGCTCTTCTTCACTCCTTTTACCTGAGGGGCATCAAGTTTTCCATGTCCCACCTTCCCTTCCTGATCTCCCTTGGTCAAAGGACACTTGGGAGGGTTGATAGAGTCTTTAGATTTCCATAGATAGCAATTATCTTTGGATCTATCTCCTCTCATCACTTCTTGATTGCTCCCATTCAACACCACACATCCTCCCTTGGTAAATTCCACCTTATATCCTTGGTCACACAGCTGGCTTATGCTTATGAGGTTCACAGTTAGTCCTTTTACTAACAATACATCACTCAATTTTGGAGCTTCTGGACAGTCCAGCTTCCCAACACCCATGACTTCTCTTTTAGTTCCATCACCTAATGTCACAGACTTGGTGTTAGAGGGATGTAGATTCACCACTAGGTAGTGCCTCCCAGTCATATGCCTTGAGCAGCCACTATCAAGGTACCAATATTGTTTGATATGTCCCCTTGAAGAAGTGTGAGCAAGGTTAGCAACACACTGTTGATTCTCAGGAGTGAAGCGCATCTTAGATGCCAGCTACTTAGGATTGACCTGAGGAGTCTGCTTAGCCGCCCATGTTGGTTTCTTAATGGGAGCATTATGAGTAGACACCTTTTTCTTGGGCCTACCTTGAGAGGTCTGGTTTGGGTACCCATGTAGCCTGTAGCAGAATGGTTTTATGTGACCGAATCTACCACAGTAATGACATTTCCATCTCTTGAATTTCTTCTTCTGATGGTTGTTCATTCTGGTTCCTCGATGTTGTGACTTTGAATGAGACTTCCCTTTGGACTTCTGAACTTTAGCCTTTGGGCGTTTGCGTTCAGTTGAGGATCTTTTCCCAAAGCCTAGACCAGATGTGTTTCCAGACTTCTGTCCTGTCTTCAGGATTTCTTCCAAGGTGTCAGATCCCTTATTCAACATTTTGATGGATTTGGTCATTTGGTCTAGCTTAGAGATTAGCAACAAAATCTCACTCTTCAGACCCTCTATGACTTTCAGCTGCTCTAGTTTCTCAGCTTCTAGTTCTTTGATGAGTTTCTTATGCTTTTCTCCTTGGATGCAAACTTCTGCACTTTTAACACATAATTCTTTATATGAAACAGCAAGCTCATCCAATGTGAGTTCATCTCCACTTGAGTTATCCTCTGAGGCACACACACTGGTCAGAGCATTGACTTGTTTGGCCGATTCTCCTTCAAATTCACTCTCAGTGTCTTCTTCTGACCAGGTGACAGATAACCCTTTCCTTTGCCTCATGAGAAGGGTAGGGCAGTCAGCCTTACTATGACCACATCCTTCACATCCATGGCATTGGATTCCCTTGCCTTGGTTGGCCTTTTCTTTATGAGTTGATCTTTTCTTTATGTCAGATGGGATGTTCTTGACATTAGATTTACCCTGTTGATCAACTTTCTTTATGAGCTTGTTGAACTGTCTCCCAAGCATGGCTAAGGCTTCTGATATACTTTCATCACCTCCAGTATATCCTTCTCCTATAATGACTATGCTTTTCTTCTTCTCAGCATACTCACCTAAGCCCATTTCAAAGGTTTGGAGAGAACCAATGAGCTCATCTACCTTCATATTGCTGATGTCCTGAGCCTCTTCTATGGCAGTGACCTTCATAGCAAACCTCTTAGGCAAGGACCTGAGAATCTTTCTTACAAGTTTCTCTTCAGTCATTTTCTCACCTAGTCCACCAGAGGTGTTTGCAATTTCAAGAATATTCATGTGAAAGTCATGAATAGTCTCATCCTCTTTCATCCTCAGATTTTCAAACTTGGTTGTCAACATCTGAAGTTTTGACATCTTCACCTTGGAAGTACCTTCATGAGTTACCTTGAGGGTATCCCAAACTTCCTTAGCTAGTTCACAATGGTGCACCAGCCTGAAGATGTTCTTAGTGATTCCATTGAACAGTGCATTCAAGGCTTTGGAATTTCCAAGAGCTAGTGCCTCTTGTTCCTTGTCCCAATCTTCTTCAGGAATCTGCACACTGACTCCATCTTCATCAGTCCTCGTTGGATGTTCCCATCCCTTGTTGACAGCTCTCCAGACTTTGCTGTCTAGAGACCTTAAGAAGGCTATCATGCGAGGCTTCCAGTCATCATAATTAGATCCATCCAACATGGGTGGTCTGTTTGAGTGTCCTAAATCCTTGTCCATGGTACTAGAAAGTAACTTCCCTAGATCTCACCCAGAACTTCACAGGCAGGGTGCCTGCTCTGATGCCAATTGAAATTCTAGTTATCAGACTTTGGATGTCACACTGGTTGTTATGACATCCAATTCTGCACAGACAGGGATTATGCAGAACTTAACAGTAAGTGCAATAAATAACACAAGTAATTGTTCACCCAGTTCAGTCCAACATGACCTGCATCTGGGGGCTACCAAGCCAGGGAGGAAATCCACTATTAGTAGTATCAATTCAAAGCTAAACTCACCCGTTTACAACTTATCACTTAATCCCTACCCAATGCAATTTCAATCTTAACCTAAGATCAGAGTTCCTACTCACTCCCCCTCAATCACCTCAGTGATATTAAAAAACACTTTGAAGTCACACTTCAAAAACAACTCTTGGTTATGCTTCACAGCTTAAACCAAGATACACAGCACTCACGCTTAAAAGCTTCGAGTGACACAACACTTACAACTCAATGAACACCCTATGCCAAAGTAATCATCTATTTGATAATGACTTGGCTTACAAGATACGTCTAATTCTAGACTAACAAAAATACAGCAGTGAAGTAAGATGGACACACTAAATCTTCACGCCTCAAAATCCCTACCTGAATGGAGGAATGCCTTCCTTTTTATATTGCAGCACCTGGGCTTTTGCACCTGTATTTTCCTGAATTTTAGGTCACATAAGTTCCCACAAATTCAATATTTAGGTTGCTAACAAATAGGCTATTTGTTAGGTTCATTGAATGTAGCTTGGCTGTTGATTTCCTGGATTTTCTCTAAGCTGTTGACTTCCTAGAGAATAGCCTGAGAAAGCTGTAACAGAAAACTGAACAACCTACAATTTAGCATATGCTGTCAGGAATGAATGTCACGACATTCATCTTGACATCAAGGTCCATATGCTGAGTCTGTTTTTCCAGAAAACAGACTGTACAAATCTGCTGACCTGTACATGATCAATATGACCATACTACAGTACCAGCTTACATTAATAAATGTCAAAGTGTCCAACTTAACATTTACACAATTGGCCTTAGGTTAGTTCTGTAATTCTCTTGAAGAACAAACTAACTAATATGCTGAAGTATAGCAGAACACCACTCTGCCTAATCTTCACCAGCTGCTGTTAATGATGAATGTCACAACATCCAGTTTGACATTCAGTCAGTAGGCCTTATGCTAGGTCTGGTTCTTCCTTGATAACCAGACTGCAAATGAATACTAAGTTCTAACAGAGCTTCTGTTCCTTAGTATCTGTTGACAGGTATGAATGTCACAGCATTCAATAATCCTGTGTTAGCTAGTCCTGCAGTAACTACACTGTAGTTACATATACATGTCATGACATCAGTCAAGACATTAGTGTTTTACCATACAATGCAGCCAATTAAACACCTACAAGCTTCAACCTAAAACATCTTCAGAATCAAAACAGGATATAAAAAAGGGGATAGAGTTGAAACAATTACCAGAACATCTCAAATATGTTTTTCTTGACAATGAGGAAAAATGTCCAACAATCATCAATTCAGGCTTAAGAGAGACCCAAGAAGGAGAGCTAATCAAAGTCTTAAAGAAATACAAGGGTGCTATTGGATGGGCGATGGACGATTTGAAAGGAATCAGCCCGACAATGTGTATGCACAAGATTTTGATGGAGGATGATCAGAAACCGGTCGTCCAACCTCAAAGAAGACTGAATCCAGCTATGAAAGAAGTTGTTCGCAAGGAGGTTGTGAAACTTTTAGATGCAGGGTTAATTTACCCAATATCTGACAGTTCGTGGGTGAGCTCGGTTCATGTGGTACCAAAGAAGGGAGGGACAACTGTGATAAAAAATGAGAAAAATGAGTTGATCCCCACCCGTACTGTTACAGGATGGAGAGTTTTCATAGACTATAGAAGACTGAACACTGCTACAAGGAAGGACCATTTTCCTTTACCTTTTATCGATCAGATGTTGGAAAGATTGGCAGGTCACGATTTCTACTGTTTTCTGGATGGGTACTCAGGGTACAACCAAATTGCGGTGGCACCTGAGGATCAAGAAAAAACAGCATTCACATGCCCATACAGAATCTTTGCTTATAGAAGAATGCCATTTGGGTTATGCAACGCACCTGCAACATTTCAGAGGTGCATGACATCCATATTTTCCGATATGCTTGAAAAGCACATGGAAGTGTTTATGGATGATTTTTCGGTTTTTGGATCTTCCTTCGAAAATTGTTTGTATAATCTATCACTTGTGCTGGAAAGGTGTCAACAAACCAATCTAATTCTGAATTGGGAAAAGTGTCACTTCATGGTGAGAGAAGGGATAGTACTAGGTCATAAAATTTCCCATCAAGGGATAGAAGTTGACAAGGCAAAAGTGGAAGTGATTGCAAATCTACTTCACCCTGTGAATGAGAAAGGTATACGGAGCTTCTTGGGACATGCAGGATTCTATCGTAGGTTCATCAAAGATTTCTCCAAGATCGCAAAACCTTTGACTAGCCTGCTTGTGAAGGATACTCCGTTTCTGTTTGACAAAAAGTGCAACGAAGCCTTCGAGACTCTGAAAAATAAATTGGTGTCTGCTCCTATAGTGATCTCGCCTGACTGGTCTCGACCCTTTGAGATAATGTGCGATGCGAGCGATATAGCAGTAGGGGCTGTCTTGGGGCAAAGAAAAGACAAACGCCTCCACGTCATCTACTATGCTAGCCATGTGTTGAATCCAGCCCAGATGAATTATGCAACCACAGAGAAGGAGTTACTGGCTGTAGTTTATGCCTTTGACAAATTTCGGCAATACTTGTTGGGAACAAAGGTAATTGTTTATACTGACCATGCTGCGTTGAAATATCTTTTTTCTAAACAGGACTCGAAGCCAAGGCTGCTCAGATGGATCTTGCTGTTGCAAGAATTTGACCTTGAAATTCGAGATAAAAAGGGGTGTGAAAACACCGTTGCTGACCATCTATCCCGAATATCTCTGATTGAAGAGACGGAAGAGGAACATCCCATAAAGGATGAGTTTATAGATGAAAGAATCCTCGCGGTGGTGGGTGTTCCTTGGTTTGCGGACTATGCAAACTACCTGGTAGGTGGTATAATTCCTGACGACTTTGATTATAACAAAAAGAAAAAGTTTCTTCATGATTGCAGGTTTTATTTGTGGGACGAACCATTCTTGTACAAGAAAGGGGTAGACGGGCTAATTCGTCGATGTGTCCCTGAGGAAGAACAAAATGAAGTCTTAAAGGCTTGTCATGACTCAGATTATGGGGGACACTTTAGTGGAGACAGGACAGCCCCAAAAGTCCTCCAATCCGGGTTGTACTGGCCCACGTTGTTTAAGGATGCCCAGGTCGTGGTGAAGGAATGTGACAGATACCAACGGACAGGAAATATCTCTAGAAAGAATCAGATGCCTCAAAAGGGCATGCTTGAAGTGGAATTATTTGATGTCTCGGGAATAGACTTTATGGGACCATTTCCACCCTCATTTGGGAAAAATTATATTCTGGTGGTTGTGGACTACGTCTCCAAATGGGTGGAAGTCGTAGCTCTCCCCTCTAATGACGCTAGAGCAGTGGTAAGCTTCCTTAAACAAAATATCTTCTCCAGGTTTGGTGTGCCTCGAGCACTTATCAGTGATGAAGGAACACATTTCTTGAATAAGCTCATGGAGAACTTATTGAAGAAATATAATATGAAACACAAGATTGCCACGCCATATCATCCCCAAACGAGTGGGCAATTTGAAGTGTCTAATCGGCAAATTAAAAAGATTTTGGAAAAAACAGTCAGTGCTTCACGGAAAGATTGGGAAATCAAATTGGATGACGCGCTATGGGCGTATCGAACCGCTTTCAAAACACCAATTGGCATGTCTCCGTATCAGCCGATTTATGGTAAGGCTTGTCACCTTCCTTTGGAATTGGAGCACAAAGCCTTTTGGGCATCCAAGTTCTTAAATTATGATCTTGCAAAAGCCGGTGAATCCCGAATTCTTCAACTTCACGAGTTAGAACAATTTCGTAATCAGGCATATGAGAATGCAAAGATGTACAAGGAGCAAACACGGAAGTGGCATGATCAGAAAATCATCAGGAAAGATTTCTGGGAAAGACAACTGGTATTGTTGTTCAATTCACGGCTCAAGTTGCTTCCTGGGAAATTAAAGTCCAGATGGTCCGGGCCATTTGTCGTGTATAAGGTTTTTCCCCATGGGGCAATAGAGATTAAGAACCAAGACAATGGCGATGTATTCAAGGTGAATGGCCAGAGGCTGAAGCCATATTACAGAGTCCAACAACCGGGCTTGATTGACCATATGCGCCTCGCCTAATGAGGTGGGCAACCGTCGAGCCAGGCGACGTTAAACGAAGCGCTTCGTGGGAGGCAACCCACGTGTTCGATTGCTAACTTATTTTGTTTTTTCTTTTCTTTTCTGTATGGTGTGAAATGTTGTTACAGGTAAGGAGAAAGGATGCCATAGTCGTAATCACCTCTCAGCGGAAGAATGCCAGACTAAAGAAGAAGTGTCAAATGAAAAAATTGAGAAAACAGGGGCATCCACACGGCCACCCGTGTGCTGACACACGGTCGTGTTAACTAAAACAGTAAGTTAACACGGGCGCCCGTGTGGTGACACACGGCCGTGTTAATTAAAACAGTAAGTTAACACGGGCGCCCGTGTGGTGACACACGGCCGTGTTAATTAAAACAGAAAATTAACACGGGTGCCCGTGTGCAGGAACACGGCCGTGTTGTTTGTAACGGGTAAAATTTTCAAAATTTTTGATTTTGGGTATTTTAAGTTGTGGGCCCCACTTGCTATTATCTCTCTTCCTCACCACTCATTCTCACTTTTTCTGATTTTGGCAACCTCTCTCTCCCACTTCCTCCATTGTTAACCTAGCCTCCATCAAGCTAAGCTTCAATTTTCCCCTAGCTCCACTCGCTTTCACATCCACTCACCTTCACAAAAAGTGTTCCCCTCACCGTCCTCTACACAGTGACGGTTGCAGTTTTCACTAACCTTTTCGTTGGATTTTGAGAAATTTTTGTCAGGTACATTATGCCTCCAAAGCGTGCAAGCAAGGAGAAGGAGGTAGCCACGTCTTCTCGACCAAAGCAACGGATTAGACGCTCTACAAACAATCATGGCATTCTGTTTGACCAACCGGAGCATCAAGAGAGGTATGTCATTCTAGCCAAACGTAAGCTTATTCCGACCAGATATATGTGTGATGCCACCTTGGATGAGTTGGGTTTGAAAGAGAAGGTGCACCGCATGTTCCACACCATCGGTATGTTGGAATACATGCAATTTGAGGCACCGACCTTCGCTCGGATAACCCTTAAATTTTTTACTACGGTTGAGTTCAAGATGCGGAGAAGGTGGACAGGGTCGGAGTTGGAGTTTTATGGGCAAATTACTTTCCGCATGTTTGATGAAGATCATGAGTTATCGGTTGCGGAACTGGGGAGTATTCTGAAACTCCCGGTATCTGGACCCGGATCCCCTCCGGACACTTTTTCTGTTGTTGATTTCTGGCAAGCTATTACAGGTAAAACTGGGTAGAACCTCAGCTCGGGAAAGGCTTCTGGAATTCACAACCCGTGCTTTAGGTATGCACAAAAAGGGTTAGCATACACCCTGTTCGGACGGGGTGATAGTACTGGGGTTGCAGCAAAGAGAGAATTATATTTTCTGTATTGCATGGCTCACAATGAGCGAATCAATGCAGCGACTTTCGCCGCAAATCATCTGAAACAGGTTGGCCATGCAACTACTGGGGATATTTATGTAGGTGGTATGATCACGCAGATTGCGGGCCATTTCGGGTATGATCAACTGCTGATGGAAGAGACTACAGTAATGGGCAAGAATAGGATTGACATGCACACGCTAGTCAATCAACAAATGATTGCCATCAGGCCGACTCATTACGCGCTGATGATTCACAATGTGGAAGTGCTCGCACTTCCGGCACCTGGGTCCATTTGCATTGCCAATGCTGCTAATTGGTTGTACACAGGTTCAGCCCAAGCGGTAGGGGAAGATACACAGTTTGACCATGACCTTTCAGGTGAGGACATGGAAGAAGACGAGAGGCAAGCTACCCACGGTATGCCACCCCCACATGATTCGAGCCTACCGGGTGAAGGCTCCTCTTTTATGTCTCAGGATCATTGGGGTTGGATCCAGACGGAGATGGGAACTCTCCACACCGAGCAGACCAGGCAAGGTGCGGAACTTGATCGACAGAGTGGGGAACTGTTCCGGCAAGGGACAGTCATGGATGATATGCAGGCCATGATGCAACGTCTGATGTTGCATTTCCCGCACGATCCTCCTCCTCCTCCTCAACAGTGAGCACTGTAAGTCCCCTTCGTGTTTGAATTTAAACATTGAGGTCAATGTTTAGTTCAAGTGTGGGGGGGTTTCTCCTTTCATGTTTTATTTTCTTTCAATTGGTTTTGTTTTTGTTATGTTATCATTATATTAGTATGTTTGTTTGTTTTCTGTTCTTTTGGACCTATTGTGTGTATAGGGTGATGAGAAACGGTTGGACGAGCCAGGGGTCAATGGTAGTGGATGAATGACACACCTCAAACTAAGGCTGATAAGGCACCCCGGAAGTTGATGCAACCTTGAGAAAAGAAGTCGGACACATTTTGGGACATCGGACCAAGAAAGCGGTATGGAAAGACCAAGTCAGGAAAGAACCACATAACACGAAGAGACTTCAGAGCTTGCAAGCTAACCAACATGGTGAGATCACAAAAAGCCAAACACGAAATATCAACATGAGAGTTCAGCCAGGTATGACTTTATCACTCTGATTTTGCGTATGTCCTGTTGACACGTCATAGCATGACAACACACACTGAGGCAAGTTGTTTGTTTAGCCAGGACCTTTCTAGCCATCCTTATATGTATGTTTCCCTTCGTAAACCCCGTTGAGCCTTAGCCATTTTATTCATTGTAAACCCCATGTTAACGTTTAAGCATTATTCATCATGAACCCCCTGTTAACTTTTAATCATCCATTTCCTTTTGTGTCATAACTCGGTATGATTGTGTGAATTGCAAGATGTGCAATAAAACTAAGTTTGGGGTGGAAATCTTGAAAGAGAAGGCAAGTGCAGAAGATGAGATCAAACAAAAAGAAAAATAGTATGTATTTTCTTTAAAAGAAAAAAAAAAGAGAAAAAAAAAAGAAAAAAAGAAAAGAAAAACAAAAGAGAAAAATGCACTTGCCGAGACCTTAGATTCTAACAGATATAAAATGCTCGGAAAATTTGAGTAGAAAAAGAGTCAAAAGAGTGAAATTAACCCCCCGAGTATATGTGATGCACAGAAAAAAGAAAGAAAAATCACACAACATGACTACCGAGTTCAAAACCCTTTGTTATCCAATTTGTTGTTTATCCCACCGTACCCAAGCCCCGTTACAACCTAAAAAGACCTCAAAAAGTGTGTGGAATCTGCTGTGGTAGTGACATTAGAATGTATTCAAAGTTAAGAGTTTGGTATTGCATACTATGCTGTGAGTGTACACACCTAACCCTGAGAGATATTTTGAGTGTGTGAAAAGCTTGCAGGTGAAGACGTTTCGGATGTGGAAATGTGGTAAACTGCCTGAATCAGAGAGACCTGAAACTCGATTGGAAAGGAAAAACACAAATGGTGAAAGACTAGGTTGCATCGTGGAAAACGAATTCGGGGGTGACCTTTGTTTGGACTCAATACATCACTTGAGGACAAGCAAAGAGACAAGTTTGGGGTTGTGATCGGTCACCATTTCCATTGAATTCCCGCCGCTAATCCGACATATTTTCATCACCTTGATTTAAAAGCAAGAATGGTGAAGTTTTGGACACTCCGAAGGACAAAAATATGAAAAATCAGCAGGTCAACACGGGCACCCGTGTGCCACAACACTGCCCGTGTTGTTGATCAAGTAGAGCAGAGAGGGAGCAGGAAACAGAGATCAACACGGCCACCCGTGTGCCACCACACGGCCGTGTTGATTAAAACAGTGCAGTAACACGGGCACCCGTGTGTAGGGACACGGCCCGTGTTATTGCCACTATAACTTATGCTGAAAATAATTAATGCTGAAGAACAACACGGCCACCCGTGTGCCACCACACGGCCGTGTTGATTGAACGCAGCCTGGAAAACCTAATTTTTGCTGTGTGAACCGTTTCTGCTCATTAAGGGTAGTTTGGACCTTTAGCTTGGAGGAGAGTCATCTGAAGCTATAAGAAGGCTTGGAAGAGAAAGAAGAAGGCACCTTTTGACAGACGAACGAAAGCATTGCATTGGAGAAGATAGCGAATACGACGGATTTGAAGACGGCGAGATTCAAGGGTAGCAACCATTGAAGATCAAACTCTCATAATTCTTTGTAATGTCTAATCTTTAGTTTATGAATTCTTTAAGTACTATGAGAGGCTAAACCCCCTGATGCTAGGGGGTGGTCCTGATGTTATCGTATGCTATGAATTTGAACCAATGATTCCTTGATTACTATGTTACGTATTTCAATTCAATTTTGTGATGTTATTATGCTTTTGTATCGGACAAATACAAATTAATCTATGACTTCCAATAACAGGATTGTGATTGGTAGGGTTTTCACACAATTGGGTTTATGAATGCATCATCTAGGACTAGAAACTTTCGTAAATCACCGTAAACCTTGATATTTTGTATTATTAAAACCAATGATTAATTGAATGGACATTTGAGTAAGAATTGGTAGTTTAATAGTTTCTTCCTTAAGGACTTAAGTAAGAACATTCTGAGGTTAGGTGATTGAATGTATCATATGTATTAAGGAAATCGGGACTGAATTCATAACCGGTTAACTCAACCACTCACCCTAGCATCTTTTATCTTAATTAATTATTTTTACTATTTGTGTGTTTACTATTCTAAATTCCAAAACAACCCAACCATTATCTTTTTGTTCTAATAGAATCAAATTAAAATAAGTAATTCCTACGCAATCCTTGAGATCGATACTTGGAAATAAAACTCCTTATTACTACATCGGTAAAAATAGTACACTTGCTATTTTTCCGATCACCTGTGGCGCACAATACTAATCATAGTTATTAAGTGTTTTGAATTTGATTAGGAAAAAGCCATTTGACGCTGAATCAATGATTTGTTTATTTGGCTATGAAATTTGGCTTATGCAACATGAATGCAAAGTAACCAACAAGAAAATAAAAGGGTTTCATTGTAAGGTAGCCTAAGAGAAAGTCTTGTGTGTGCAAAAATGACCTATGTTAAACGAAGGATAATGGTCTTACAAGCATGTCCCCTAAGATTATGCCATGATGCCATTCTTACAACAGGTATGTAAGTACAGATGAAAACCAAGTGTTTACAAAGTATCACAAAAGAGTAAAGAGAAAAAGTCTCCAAGAAAAGGTCCTAAATGGGATCCTCTAAGTACAAGTTGATTAAATGTCATGGATTGTTTTTGGTCTTATAATATTATGTTTTTGTTGTTTTTATGAGTATGATAACAATAAAGTAAAGACAATATAATAAACATGCGTGATGGAGTTTGTACAGTGATAATGATGATGATGAGTACTTGAAAGTAAATAACAATGGATAATAACAATGATAATGATAACCAAAGGTTAATAATAATCAAATGTTAGCAAAGTTAGGTTTAGTTAATAGGTCAATGTGATAAACAAATGAGTATAAAGGGGGTAGTGTGTTAGTATAAACCAAAAGGAAACAATAATGTATCAGATGAATCCAAGTTAACAGGCGCACAAGTAAGACTTCATCCACAAGTTAAATGACCAAGTTATTTGAAGTAGGGACAACCTATCCATGCTTAAAAGTACCATGGATGAATAAATGGTCATCCAATGGTTGATTTTAAGTATGGAAGGTTTTAATCAACCCTAAACCAAACATGTCATGACTTAAGTAGATTTCATGAGTCCCTGAGCTCAAGACTTCATAAGTCCACTAAAAATAAATCAAATAACTTGAAATAAAATAAAATAAAATACTAGAGGCAAAAATAACACTAGTCTATGTTTAACATATTTTCAAAATAATAAAAATGAAAGGGTAAAAATATAAATCAAAATAGAAAGTAAATAGAATAAATAAATGGATAAAAATAATGAAAGTTTGCACACACTGGGGGTTAAACCCCTGACCTTGGGGTCATGGGGGGGATCAACCCCCTCACCCACTGGGCCAAAGGCCCGGTTATGTTAACAAACACGCGTTAGCAGAATAAATAATACAAACGAAAAACAAAAGAGATTTGTGTGCCAGCCAACTAATTAGAGTGTGACAACCTTTTTGTTTGAATTCAAAACACGCGTCAACGGTCATCTTCAACCTTCGACCACTCAAAAACACAAGTTTTCAATCAAATTCAAGCATCAAGGTAGCTTGTATGATCAACAACAAAACATTCTCCCCACTCATGAGCCATTGATTGGCTCTGAGTGAAGAATATTTCACCACGATACTGATGAACACAAATGACCTAAAATAAAAATTAAATTATAAAAGCTAAGTAATTAAAGCTGCAAGTTTAGGGGAAATGTTCAGTGAGTGACTTCAAGGGGAGTGGAGACTTGTTTAGATGATGGGTTGAGAAATCTACCTGATCAGAAGTAGCTCAGGGGAGTTTTTTGACGGTATAACTCAGCTCAGGTGAGGCTTGGGGAAGGGTAGTTAGGTGTTTGGAAAGCTTGAGTGATGTGTGGTGAAGGTTTCTAAATGGTTGTTTGGGGTTTAAACACTTGGAATCTCAAAATTCGAAGTTATGTTTTTGGAGCTTGTCACGATGAGAATTGGATATCAAGCTATTATATTAACTTGAATCACAAAACATTGAATGTTCACCACCAAACTTTAATTTATCCAAGGAAAAGGGAAAAGGTCGAATAAAACCTTAATTATGCAATGTAAAAACAATGCGAAGAGATCTAAGGTTCGGGGGTTGGTTATAATAAGGGAAGGTATTAGTATCCTAAGTATCTATAGTATCCTATAGGAATATTTTGAAAGTATTTATTTGTTTGCTATTGTTTGGAAATGTTTTATTGGGAAGGACTTAAAGGTTTTATTAAGTTTTCTCACCAAAACTTCGCATTCATGTGCCCACATATCCTTATAAGGATGGAATCAGAGCAGTCGTGGTTCACCTAACTAAGGGTGAAAGAACACTTGATAATGATCAAGGTTCCAAAGGGGGAAGTAAGTGTTCATAACAAACACACTTACAAGAGTTACAAACTCTTAATTAAATTTAAGTTGAAAGTGAAAATGACTTTAACAAGGTCAAATGGGAACTAGGGATTGCTAAACTACCTATGACATTAAGTCAATAAAAAGTTTTTTCCCTTGGATTTAGGAAAAAAGAATAAAGAAAATATAAGCAAGATGTTCAAGCATGACATCCACAAAGATAAGCAAATGATAAAGAAAGATGTTCAAACATGACATCCATAAAGATAAGCAAATGAAGAAGATGTTCAAGCATGACATCAACAAATATAAGCACATGATAAAGAATATGTTCAAGCATGACATCAAAGGTAAACAAATGGTAAAGAAAGATGTTCAATCATTACATCTACAAAGATAAGCAAATGAAGAAGATGTTCAAGCATGACATCGACAAAGATAAGCACATTGTAAAGAAGATGTTCAAGCATGACATCTACAAATATAAGAAAATGAAGAAAATGTTCATACATGACATCCACAAAGGTAAACACGTGATAAAGAAGATGTCCAACCATGACATCTACAAAGATAAACAAATGGTACATAAGATGTTCAAGCATGAAATCAACAAGGACAAACAAGGACGAAGAAGATGTTCAAACATGACATCCACAAAGGTAAACACATGATAAATAAGATGTTCATACATGACATCAATACAAAGATATGGAAGCATGATCATAACAATATCAAGCATGGTATGTAAACACATATGTACAACATGTGAACATGAATATAGATACAACAACATCAATCAAAGATGTATAAAGTTAACATGGATATGAATGACATGGATATAACATCATGAATAAACAAAGATGAATGACATAACAATGCATGAACATATATATGGATGTAATAATAAGTATGAATGAACATATATATGCATTAAGTAAGACATGGTTTAGACATAACATCAACTTAATCATGAAAACAAGTTCATGTATTCAAGACATGCATGTTAAGGTTCAATATGATCACAATTAAAGGTTCAACATCATACAAAAAGTTTGAACATGTAAGCATACAAGTCATACAAAGACATGTTATCACAAGTTTAGAGCATTTGCAAACACATAAACAAAGACAAACACAAAGGCACACATGCACACAAAGTTTCAACAAGACATGAAATAATGACATGTGAATCATGGATCAATGGCAAAATTAACACACAAAAGTTCATGGCATAGTAACAAAGTTCAAAGCACATAAACATGTAAACATACATTAAAGTAATTCAAAATTAGGTCAAAATCAAGAGGTACATATTAACAACATTAAACAAAGTTCATATATGCTTCACAACATTCATACAAGTCATGGTGAACAAGAAAAATTAAAGTACCAGTCATAGAATGTCATATGAAACCCTAAATCAATCCTAAAAAGGTATCAACTTTGGACAAGCATGAGTATGTGAAAAATAAATAAATTTTGGAATTTCTTTTCATTGTCATAAATAGACAAAATTATGAACATATAGTAAAAAGAGTGACTCAAAAAGGCTTAGGGATCATCAAGTTATGAGCCTTTGAAGTTATGAAAAATAATAAAAATAAATAGGCAAAAAAACAATGAAAAAATGGGTCTCGGGCGAGGGGGATTCGAACCCCAAACATCTTGCACATACAAAACCTTAACACACACACTCTAACCGATGAGGCAGTGATACATTCATTAATTCATTTACAAACATTAATATATATAATAAAAAGGTTTCAGAAATTGGAAAATGGCGTCAACTCATCATCTTCTTCCCGGTGTTTTTGCATGTTTGTTTCAATTTCTTTTCATTTTTTTCTCAAACTTCCAACAACCATAACTCTCTCAATTTTCCATGAAATTAAAAACCGTAAGAACCTAAATTGCTTTATTTTTTGTAAGGAATCCAATGGTATTATTATCTCATCCTGGAACTCAATGTACAAAGTGTGCCAAGGGAAAAACCAGAACTTCACTTTTAACATTTAACAATAAAATCTCAATGTATGAGCAAGGTATAATGCATATAGTAGAAAACATACAACAAACACATTATATACTATATTTTTACTTCAATAAATATTCAATAATGATGCATGCACAAGAGTTTTCAAGTGTGAATGCAGTTACCTATTGGAGAAAGTCTAATGCTTCTTCTACTGGTTATAGATGAGAGCTGGTGATCTGGTGATCTTGCTCGGACCCTAGGGAAGTTGTTTGAATGCTCACCTGTGCTTGAGAACCCATGGATTCTTCTGACCAAATCAACTTGTAAGTATGCAAAGTGAGAGTTGGAAAATGATGATGGAGGTGTTAAATTTGTGTTTTAATGGTTTGAACAACTTCTATTTGATGTTTAGAAGGTATTTGGATGGTTGGTTTGAATAACTTTCAACAGAAACAGAATTTGGAAGTTTGAGGTTTGGAAGTTGTAACAATGGAGTTTTGGATGCAAACCTTGGTGGTTTGAGTTCTAATGTATAGAGGCTTTAAAGGGATCAAGTAACTTGCAGAAATTGATCTTAGTTCAATTTGAAAGCTGGTTTGGATGTTTGGTTTCATTTTGCACAAAAATACAAGTTGGCTTCATGATGAAAATGTGGAGTGAATCAAGGATCTTGGACATACTTTTCTGAAGTCTAGGCGGTCTCTTATGGCTTTAGAGGTTAAGTGTGATCAGAGGAAACAATTTAAAGGCTCAATGCAAGAGTGGTTGGAAAAAGCTTGCTTTATGCAAATGGATATCAAACTTCATGTAAAATGTTCCAAAAATGGCATTAAAGGCCCAATTCTTTGTGTATTGCACTTAAGACTTGTGTACTTATCTGATTATAGAGATATTTGTATACAAAATGACCTATAATCAATGTATTTGAACATTTTAAATGGTTTTGCTCCAAGAATTCATCATGAACATGACTTGAAATTCAAGTTTGGAACCCTAACTTCCCATTTTCGAAACTCATAGCTCATGCATGGGAAAAAATGTACTTATACTTTTTGGAAAGCCCCAAACATGCTCTACAACTTTCTTATTCTGAGTTTTTTCTGAATCAAAGTGGATCATAATGAAAACTAGCTCTAAAGTTTATTACTTTTTAGGGATCAAAGCTGACTTGAAAATTTTCTGAGTTTTTCAACTTGAGACACCAACTTCATGGCCTCATAACTCAAAATCCTTTCACTTTTAGGGAATCAACCCTATAGGACAAAGTTGAAGTATGGAACAAGAGATTTCATTTATGCTTTGGATCAAATAAAATGTCTGGTTGGATTGTGTAGCACCTCAAATTTGCACCCCACATTCATGCATTCATTTCATTTCTAGGTCATTGGCATTACATTAACATTGCATAGTACATTGCATCTTATCAGTCAAGACTGGCATCAGGAAAATCACCAGTGCAAGAGACCAAGCATTTCCTTGAAAAGAGGCCCTATGGTTGTTCTAGAGAGCTTATATGAACCAAGTTTCATTTTGAAGCAACTCGACCAAGTGGTAGAGGCTCAAAAGTCCACAGTGCATTGTCAGGTCATCTAGGGCCCATAAAAGTCAACTGCAAGTCAACTGAGGGCTAGGAGGTGGAGAAATGGTTTGAGACACTTCATTCATATCCAAAAGAGGTTTATTCATCATGTCAAACATCTACCTTGAAGATTTTGAAGTCAGATCAAAAGTTTCCCAAAATGGAAAGTGACCTGTAATTTCAAGTTTCCAAAAATGGCAAGTTTTTGGACCACATTCAACTTAACTTTCCAACATCAAAGAAGCTTCAAATGAAATTTTGTCCAACATGAAAGGGTATTTGAACCATGCATGTGCACTGTTCACGTTCATATTGCCATGCATAGGGTGAATTTTCCAATTTTGCATTACACCTCATTTTGCATTAAAATTTCATTAGCCATTGCAAATTATCATTAGTAAGGTAATTAGGAGGTGGTATATAATGCTAATCATAACAGAATTTTCATTCTAACAAGTTCTAGATCTAGGATTCAAAGTTCCCTCCAAAAATTCTCTCCATTGAAACCTGAAAATTCTTCACATAACATCTCCATATTATTGCATATTCTGGATTATTGAGCTTCATTGAGTATGAATCAAGCCTTGATTTGAAAGTTTTGGTGGAGAATCAAGTTGTGCAAGTACATGAAGATGAACATGGAAGCTTTGAATTGATCAAGATCCAAGCCATTTCAAGAGAGATTTCGTGCATAAAGCTTCATAACATCAATATAGGAGAAGATCTACACACTTTTGAGGCCTTGAACGTGCTGTTTTCATCCATTATTCTTCAAGAAGGTTTGAAATCGAACCTCTTAATTCTCCATTTTATGTATATAAACTTGTAGAGCTTTCCATGCTGAGCATTCTGATATAAATTTCATGAAAAACGGATGGATATTGAGTGAGTTATGAGAGATTAAAGTTTGGTTGTTGAATTTTCTTTCCTTCGATTCGCACTGGTTATTGAGAATTAGGCTTAGAAATTGATGGATTCATGATCCTAGTGATGAGACGAGTCCAACCATGTGTATATTGCAAAATTCTGGAAAATTTATGTAGCGCCACCGTCTTCACGAAGAAGACGGTGGAAACCACCGCTGGCCGTCGCTGCGTTTAAATGCTAGGGTTTGCTTCGTCATCTGCCATGTGTGCGTCCTGTTGTCCGATTGTTTGGCTGTTGTTCTGTTGACTTGTCCACATGTGCTTGGACTTTGCTGACTAGGCGCCACTTCATTTAATGAAGCGACAGCGTTTTGATCAAAACGCGCTGGCCTTTGGTTGTACACGGTTCAATTCCCATCGTTGGCAATTTGGAATTTATTTTGTTCAGCGCTTGTTTTTTGGTATACATGGTTCGATTCTTGCTGATGCAGTTTCCCATTTCATTTTCACATTAACATTTTCCATATGTTTTCAATATTATTTCATTATTTCCATCCAACTTTGAAAAATCATAACAATTAGAAAATTAATCCAAATCACTTCCAATTTTTTGCTACATGTTCATATGGATGTCTATTATTTTGTGGTTGTGATTTCATGATTTTATCATTTCTGGAATTTTAAATGTGTTTTCTTATTTGAACATGTATGCAAATGTGACATGTTGTACCAATTCTATTGTGAAATGCTCATACATTGGCCAATTGATTTGAAATTTGGTATGCTGATTCCCAACATGTTGCATGATTTTTGAGGCTTGGTTGTGCATTTTTATCATTTTCCATCTCTGTTTTAGGCACATGAACTTTGGTGTGACAATGTGTGTCACACAATTTGATGCCATACTTGTGCATTTTCTTATACATGTCAATTGAGCTCTGTTGATTCTAATTTTTGGCATGATGATTGTGTTTGACATGTTGTGTGCACATAAAAATTTTCATGGTTGTTTGGTTCATCTCTGTTTTAATATGGAATTTTGATTCTTGATGTCCAATTCTGAGCTTTGTAATTGCCTTTGCCATATCTTGCTCATGTGATGACTTTGCTTAAGGCTTTAGACTTGGTCCTTTTTAGGACATGTTCATGATTGATTAAAGGAGCTTCATTTTGAATATTGGTCGCTGTTTTGAATTTTTGCTTTGTCTTTGACCCTAGCCGTGGTGCTAGTGGTTTGTACTCATCTTTTGAGTTTTGTATTTCAGGTTCAAGCTATTAGCTCTAGTGGTTGATGTAATCTTATGACTTGAGATGCAAATTTGCTTTGGCCACTAACCTTTGTTGTGTTGTAGGTTCCTTGGGGATGAACTCACTTGAGTTGTTGACTTTCATTGTGCATATTGGTTGTAACAATATTGACTGTTTGTTGGATTTGTCTGAATGTGAATATTGACTTGTTTGACTTTCTTACAGGTACTTTAGTCGCTTTAGCTCATTGCTTGAGCTTTGCTTTGCTTGTGGTTGGCATACCACCTAGGAAAACACTCTTGTACTCCATGTAGTCTGGAAACCCTGTCGTTTCTTTTGGCAGGCATTTGGCTGAAGTCCTCCTTAAGAGGCAATGACTGTGTTTGTTTATATTTGTGCCATGTACTTCAAGTCCTCCTAAGTGAAGAGGAAATTGGCAGATAGAAGGGATTAGCAATCAATCCCCTGCTAATCGTTTGAGTCGTTCATTATGCTCGCACTACGTGCTGAGGCTCTTGAACCTAACCCAAAATCTTGTGTATAGAGTCAGTCAAGTGGAGTAGAGTTCCTCATTCTGGACTCCTACGTTTTCATTGATTGAAGCTCACCCAGGCCCGGGTTAAGAGCTATGAGGTCTTACCCTCATTACCTTTTCATCTGCTCACCCTGACGGTCAATGTCAGTGGTTAAGAGCTCTCAGATACCCTTCCAGTATTTGCTTGTTTGTCGAGGTTGATATGACCCCTTGACTAAAGCCCAGCCTTGTATGAGCCGCTTGTTTGCATATAGCGTGAAATACTTGCTCTCCTGTGATTGCTTATTTTCTGTTTAGGCTAGCTTGATTCCTGTGCGAGTTAGGTGTTGATTAGAGACCTCAACTTAGGGATCGTTTGCATGACAACTTCTAGGCTCGAGTCGTAGTCTCCCTTTTAGTTGTTATCTCCCTAGTCTCTGGTTAGGATAAAGTTTTTCCCTGTTAAGGGGAACTACGTCGCCCTGATCCTCATACCAGATGAGGTACGTAGGCAGGAGATTGAGCTGATCTCTCCGGGCGCCCTTTTTCTTTTTTCAACCCTCTTGTGTGTGTGTGTGGAGTCTGATGTAAGTCCAGCGATTGGCATTCGGTTTCCCGTTTGTTTGTTGTTTGTTCGGAGTCTGATGTAAGTCCAGCGATTGGCATTCGGTTTCCCGTTTGTTTGTTGTTTGTTCGGAGTCTGATGTAAGTCCAGCGATTGGCATTCGGTTTCCCGTTTGTTTGTTGTTTGTTCGGAGTCTGATGTAAGTCCAGCGATTGGCATTCGGTTTCCCGTTTGTTTGTTGTTTGTTCGGAGTCTGATGTAAGTCCGGTGATTGACATTCGGTTTCCCGCTTGTTTGTTGTTTGTTTGGAGTCTGATGTAAGTCCAGCGATTGGCATTCGGTTTCCTGTTTGTTTGTTTGTTCAGAGTTGGACGTAAGCCCATTGATTGGCATTCCATTTCTTGTTGTGTGTTTGCTTTGACGTCTCAGCGTCTCCGTTTAGTGTTTGTTTGGCGTGCGTTAGTCGAGCTACGAGTACTCTGGTTAGAGAAGATACATATGCATAGGATGCGATATCCTAACGAGCACGTTTCCCATTTCCCTGAACTACTTCGACTCTGATGTTTGTGTCTGACAAACTACGTAGGCCCAGGATGTGACATCCTGTCGAGTTCCTTTCCTCCTTCTTTCGCCTGTGTCTTATTCCAACGTGTGTGCAGTTTTGAGCAGTTTCTATTCAGCAACCTTATTCTATTCTTTCTGAGCGTGGATCCCATCGAGTACGATGGACGTGAGGGGGTGCTAATACGTTCCCCTTGCGTAACCGACTCCCGATCCTAGCAATCTCTGGTCGTAAGGCTATTCCTTTCCTTTCCAAGTTTACTTCGAGCGTTTCCTTTCCCTTCTTTGGGATAAATAACGCACGGTGGCAGCTCTGTGTCTTTTCCCGCCGGTTGTTTTTCGCGTATGCGACAGATTGGAAGTTATGGCTTTGGGAAGTTTGTCACTTTTGACATGAAATTTGGATACTTAGTAAAATTTTCAGTGTCTTCAAGATTGCCCTTTTTGCAAGTAATCTCAATTATCTTGATTTTTCTTGATCAAATTCATAAATTAAACATATCTTCAAGAAATTTAACTTGATAAGTTCATATTTGATCATAAATCTCAAAAGTCAAAGGTTTGACTTTGTAGTGCATTGGTCGTGTATCAAATGAATTTGAATTTCTTGATCTTCAATGAATTCAAACTCTTAAGCCAATTGAGCATCATGGATGGGCTCTAAGGATATACTTGAGTGTGTTGAGTCATGTATTAAGTCTTGATATCATGCCTTGGTCAAAATTCTCATATGAAAATAAATGTTGCTGAGAAACCCTAATTATTGAGCCAGATGAAAGTGAAGCTTGATGCACTTGTGATTAGGCTACAATACACTTATTTGTTGATAGAGAGATATCTCTTGAGTGCATGATAACTTGATTTATTGATGATAAATCCAAAACTTCGACTGATAAATCCTTTGAGCTCTTTAAGGGAAAACCTAATTCATATATGAAATAAAACCAGGCATATCTTGATCTTGAGGTTAGCTATGCATGAATGATGTCTAGGATGCAAATGATTATGAAATCTAAAGGTAAAATTTGGGGTGTGACAATTGCCCATATTTAAATAACTTTACCATATGGCATGAGTGGTGATAATATGCATGAAATCAGGGTGAAAGGTTTTTAAATATAAAAATAACCAGAATTTTTGCCCCTAGATGCAATGGCATGTTATGCTATGGACAAACAAACTCTCTTTTTGGTATAGATTTTTTTATCTGCTAGGGATATGATGCAAAATGCAATTAATTCTAGCATGATGATTTATGATGAATGATAAATATGATATGTAGGAAATTATGGAGATAAAGTATAATGTCAATGACCATAAGCAACAACTCACTGGGGATAACATATACTGGGGGAAAAAACAAACTGGGGAATATTCAAAGTGATTGATCACCAGGTTTAGGCATGATCGGATGACACTGAGAATAACAAGAAATAAACAAACTAGAAACATTCAAAGTGATTGATCACCAGGTTCAGGCATGACCGGATGACATTGAGAATAACAAGAAATAAACAAGCTGGGAATATTCAAAGTGATTGATCACCAAGTTCAGGCATGACCGGATGTCACTAAAAATAGAAAACTGGAAGTATTCAAAGTGATTGATCACTAGGTTCAAGCATGACCGATTGACACTTAGAAATATCCTCATTGGAGTTTTCGAACAAGATCAAACATCTAATCCTCTGGAAATTCCTTACAATTAGGAGTTTAAACATGACCTTCAGGAACCATCAAGAAGAATACAGGGTAATTAAACTCCTCTGTATGTGTCAAATCAAATTGGACTTAGACCGCAAGCAAAGGTATCACGACCAACTTCTAACGAATTTAATGCCACCAACAACTAGACTTTAACAATGATGCCAACAACCATTGGACTTTGACAATAGAATGCAAGCAATAACTAGACTTCAAGTGGAATATTGGGGTTAACCAATTGGACTTTCACAAGGGACTCCAGTAACTTACTGGGGGAAAAAAGATTGGTCATGTCCAAACTTCGAGGTACCAACAACAATTGGATTTTCAACTGGAGTGCCAGTGATAGCTGGACTTTTGGAGTTAGAAGAACGACAACTAACAACAAAAATTTAGATTAAATGTCAAATGCGCATGATTGAGCATGATGTGAATGATCATGATATGCAAATTGTGACTCTGGAGAGACAAAGAGTTTTGTGGAGACTCAATGGGGAATACATCATCAACACCAGTAACTCAAATAAGTATCACAAGATGGACACTTGGGAGATCCTCAAACTTGGGAGTTGCACACAATCAAAGGATTTATCCAAGAGTGCTTGTCAATTTAGACTTCAATGGGGATTTCTATAATGACAGTGTAAAAGTGCTTATGCAACCTTAAGACTTCTTAGAGAGACAAAAGATTTCCCTTTCTATGTTTCCATATGTCAATGAAAAATTATGTTTTTTCAAAGTGTTTTCAAAACATTTTCTTTTCAAAACCTTTTCATTTTCAAAATCATTATTAACAAACAAATGACTTTTTGCATAAAAAGGAAAGGTAAGAGAACTACAAATGACAAAATTGATAGGCAAAGTCTGTTTTTATTCAAGAATGGTAGCTTGAAAATGGCAAAAGCTCCACGGAGTGTTACATTTTGAAAATGGAAATAGGGAAAGGTTTACATTGAATCCAATAACCATTATTATCCCTAATAACTAAAAATTTTCCCAAAACTTTGCTTTTGATAAGAGCAATTGGATTGATCTTAAACTTTGATTCTTCAATAATGGTAAACACCATCTTATATAATCAAATACCTTTTGTCCCTAATTTTTTCTTGTACCGCCCTTTCGGGTTTTCAATCCACTGGGACGCTCTTTTTTTACTAATCCGCCCTTTCGGGTTTTCAACTTAGCGAGCTTTCATTTTTTATTTTTATCCCTAACTTTTGCCTAGATCTCCTTCATAGGTTATGACCCACCGGGATACCCATTTTTGCCTAAGTCGCCTTTTCAGGTTTTCAACTTAGCATGTTTTATTTAGGCATAATATTTTTTTATCGGATCAAAGTTCACAGGGTGTGCAAGCTCTTCACCATCCATAGTTATGAGAATCAAGGAACCTCTGGAGAATGCTTTCTTCATAACATATGGGCCTTCATAGTTGGGACTCCATTTTCCACACATATCCTTATGTATTGGCAAGATCTTCTTGAGTACGAGATCTTCTTCTTTGAATTCACGAAGATGGACTTTCTTGTCAAACGACCTCTTGATCCGCTTATGGTACAACTGACCATGGCACATAGCAATCATTCTCTTATCATCAATGAGGTTCAATTGGTTATATATGTTCTCGATCTATTCAGCTTCCTCTAGCTTGGTCTCCATCAAGACTCTTAAAGATGGTATCACTAATTCAATTGGGAGAACTGCATACATCCCATACATTAGAGAGAAAGGGGTTGCCCATGTTGAAGTGTGAACTGGGGTTCTGTATTCATGCCAATCTTTATAAGTTTTCACCATCTTTTGCATAATTTTCTTGATATTCTTATTTGTGCCTTCAACAACTTCATTCATCTTTGGACGATACGGAGAAGAGTTATGATGTTCAATCTTGAAGGTCTCACATAACTCTTTCATTGTTTTGTTGTTCAGATTTGTCCCATTATCTATGATGATTCTGCTTGGAACTCCACAGCGACAAATAATTTGGTTCTTGATAAAGCGGGTAACCACTTGTTTCGTCATGTTGGCGTATGAAACAACTTCTACCCATTTAGTGAAGTAGTCAATTGCAAACAAGATGAAACGATGACCATTGGAAGCTTCAGGCTTAATTTCCCCAATCATGTCAATGCCCCACATTGAGAAAGGCCAAGGTGATGATAAAACATTCAACAATGTCAGAGGCATGTACACCTTGTCAGCATAGATTTGACATTTGTGACATTTTATGGCATAGTTGAAACAATCAGACTCCATGGTCAACCAGTAATAACCAACTCTCAAGATCTTTCTAAATGTGTCATGTCCATTAGCGTGAGTTCTAGATGATCCTTCATTAATCTCTTTGATCAACAGGTATGCTTCGTGTTTGTCCACGCATCTGAGCAGAACCATGTCATAGTTTCTTTTATATAGCACCTTGCTTCTAAGGAATAATTTGAATGCCAACCTCATATGAGTCTTCTTATATAGGGATGTTACATTCACTAGGTATTCTTGATTTTGCAAGTAGTTCTTGATATCATAGATCCACGGTTTCTCGTCAATTTCTTCTTCAACCAATAGACAATAGGTTGGCGCAGTTTTCCGCTCAATTGTGATGAGTGGTGCCTCATTAAGAAATTTGACTTGGAACATAGAGGCTAACATAGCCAAAGCATCTACTATCTGATTTTCTGCTCTCGGGACATGATGAAAGGTGATCTCATCAAAGTACTTTATCAATTCCACAATATGGGCACAATATGTGATTAAATTCTCATCATGTGTTTCCCACTCACCTTTGACTTGGTAAATCACCAAGGCTGAGTCTCCATACACTTCAAGGATCTTGATTCGGGTGTCAATTGCAGCTTCAATACCCAAGATACATGCTCCATACTCTGCAATATTGTTGGTACATCCAGAACATAATCTTGCTGTGAAAGCAGTATACCCACCATTGGGATTCATCAACATAACTCCCACATCATGCCCCATGCAAATGCAGGAACCATCAAACATCATCTTCCAATGAGAACCTGGCTCGGGACCTTCATCTGGGCTTAGAGTTTCACAATCTTTCACCAATATAATGTATTCATCTAGGAAATAAAACTTTAATGTCTCATAGTCTTCAACATGATGATTAATGGTAGTCAGACAAAACACTTCCTTTGATAGATTTTTGGGTTACGTACTAGATATCGTATTCAGATAATAACATGTGCCAACGGGAAAGTCTTTTAGTCAAAGAAGGCTTCCATGTCCAAGTTTACTTCCAATCCTACCATAATATCATTTGTAAAGTGTCGGTGTACCATTGGGATCAGAAGGAAAGAGTTTGAGGACTTGGTATACCCAATTGCAAAGTCTGGCTAATGTGCATCTAGTTTGTGCATCATGGCAAGTCAGCAACTTTGAACCAAAGCAAAATAAATTTGGTTTGTGCATTTTGTCTCAATTTTGGGCCATTTATTCCTTGCAAAGAACTTAATTGAATGCAAAAAGAAACAAGTCAAAAGGGTTTGTCGTTTGGAAATGGCAATGTGTCAAAGTAGTGGTCATGACATGATTTTAGGGCATGGTGAGCATGTTGGACCAGCTTGGCCAATAGAAACATTTAACCCCTTCCTTAATGAATTAGATTTTTTACCTTGAAACAAAGTTGGAGAGGAAATTATTTAGGACATTTGGGTCGAAGTGGAATTTAAAAATCTTGAAAAATGAGAAAGTTATGGTCTTTGGAACTTCCCATAGGCTATTCTTGTCAAAATGTGACCAACCAACTTGACCTATTCCCAAGGCACAATGATGCGTGTTTTGAGTTCAAGTGGTAGTACCATGATGATAAATTAAATTTGGACCTTTGTGAAATGATTTTAAGTCAAATTGGTGTGTGGATCAAGTCATGGAAAGTTGAAAAATCATGTATGAACCAAACACATGTAACATGGATTGAATGGATGTTTAAATGGTTGATTTTGATTGTAATGGATATGAAATGATTTTGAATTAATGGTAACGTGATTGAATGGCCAAAAAATGAGCAAGGTCAAAGATCAAGGGATCCTCAAACTAGGGTTTCTTGAGCCACAAGTTTCATCAAGAACCATGGTCAAATGAATTAGGGTTTGAGATGTAGGGATCAAATTGAGATGTTTAAAGGGTATGTGGTATGAAAAAACTTTGGATTTTAGAGGTTCTAAATGGAATGGTCAAGATCCATGGTGAATCATGACTTGTACAAGCCAAAAGGAGGGTCAAGAGCTAGGATTTATTCCTTGGGTGACCGAATGAATCTTAAAGCTTCTTCAAAGGGGACTCACCATCCAAATTGGACTTGGGGAGTGAGTGAGATGTCTTGAGTGATACTCCAACCTTTGTGGGATGCTTTGATTATGATATTAGTGTTAAGGTGGCTTGGTCACACCTCAACATGATAAGAGGATCTTGGGGATTTGTAGATGAATCCCATGCCTTGGGCTTATGGATTATTGTGATCATTAAATACACATGCATATGAGATGATATGTATAGGATGTATGCTTAAGGCTTAGGGATCAAGATAGAGATATGTGGTAGTGAAAAAATTTAGGGTATATCACCTACTAATTGAGAACTCATTAAAATTTTAATTCAAGGCCAAGAATAACTAGGCCAAGTATGAAGCTCTCATAATCGGTATGATCCTCACCTTAGAAATGGATGCTTCAAGACTAAAGGAGAGTGATGATTCCCAACTAGTAGCCGATCAAGTCGCCAGTGAGTACCATACAAAAGATCCTCAACTCATAAAATAGTTCCCTAAGGTGATAGACTTATGAACATGCTTCAAGTCCTTTGAAGTAAAGTACATACCTAGGGGGAAAATTCTATAGCAGACAATCGAATAGTAAAACCAGAGACTCTTGTCGCCCCTAACATTAAGGAGGGCATGATATACGCTCTAGAAATCGCCACAGACTCAAGTTGGATGTCTCTCATAGTGGGCTAATTGAAGGAGGAATAACTCCCCCAAGAGGATATAAGGCGAAAAAGGTTTGGAAGTAAGCAACAAAACACACTCGTTAGGCGGGAAAACTCTACAAGATGAGAAAATCCTCCCCTATGCTACAATTCCTAGGGGGTACGAAATTACCTTAGTCTTAGCTGAGGTGCATCAAGGAGCATGTAGTAGCCACATTGACGGTCGAGCCCTCGCCCACATGTAAGTTGAGTATGCGCCTAAGGGGGGTGAATTAGGTTCTTTGCGAACTTTTTCCGGTTTTATGAAAATTTGTTCTTTCTTTTCTGGTTTGGTTATGCAATGAACGGTAAAGTGCAAAAAGTAAAGAACACGTAGAGATATCCTGGTTCCCCTCACAGATTGAGAGTACTCCAACCCCCTTTCAATATGAAAGAGATTTTACTATTGTTAGGAATTTTACAAGACTTTTCCTAGTCTTTCTATATAGACACTAACAATCACACCAAGAACAATCCTCTTGGATTTATCACTAGGTTCAAAAAGAGAATAATCCTCCCTTTTAAGGAACCTCTTGTTTCCAACAATATTGGACAACAAGGACAAAGCAATAGTATGAGTTTTTACAAGTTTTTGACAAATGGAATAATCTATCAATCTATTGACTGATCTTCTCCTTTAAAATAATCAAACTTCTTTATGACAAACAAGTGCTCTAATGATAATATGGGTGAAACTATATGAATGGCTATGAAAGTTCTGTGTAAAAAGTTTCACCAAAAAATTTGATCAAGAACACTTGAAATAATTTGAAAAGATGAATGAAAAAGATTGTTTGAAAATATTTAGGAAAAATGAGGTGTCTTTAAATTATGCATAAATGTGCTATATATAACCCTTAGATGCCTCTCTAAATGGTTATGATACATGAAAGGATGCCATGCTTCAAGAACACACTTCAGAAAGAATTTTCATGAAAGAATGCAATGTTTTCTGCCACTGGTTCAATGGTAATCGATTACCCAATATGGTGTAACTGATTACACTTGAGCCAACGTTTAAATTTTTTGAAAAAATGAACTGTGTAATCGATTACCCAAAAGATGTAATCGATTACATGTTGTAAAAATTGTCTCACAGGGCAACACGTATAACTGGTAATCGATTACCTTAATACTGGTAACCGATTACCATACAGAAAAAATGGCAGAATGCATTTGAAATTGAAGTGAATGTCAAACAAAAAAGTTTAAGAGACCTAAATAGCCAAGATATGTATGGATGATCAAAACAAGAGCACTTGACTTATCATAGAGAGATTGAGAACTTAATACCTCAACACTTTGATCAAATCAATAGCAATCTTCAAGACTTTGAATTGCTTTTAAAAGAGAAGCTTGTGCTTGAGTCTTGAGACATTCTTTTTGCAATGCATATTAGTTGATCATGTCTTCATCAAAACACTTTGATAAGCTTGTCTTCACATTCTCCCCCTTTTTGATGATGACAACTCTTTATTTTGACAATTTGATCAAATTTTGATTTCTCTAATAAATGAAAACTCCCCCTTGATCGAAGCTCCCCCTTGATCCAAGATTAAGATTTTTAAAGTGATTTGCTAGCTGCATTGTTAGAGAGACAAACAATATACAACAACCAAAAATACATCTTCACCTTCTCCCCCTTTGTCATTAGCAAAAAGGATGGGAAATACGAAAACAATATAACACATATATGTTGTATGATGATAAGGTAAATAATATGAACACATACATAGATAGCAAAATAACCATAACACACATGATTTAATACAAAACCAAATTGTTCATTAAAATATAATTCCTAAGAGAAAAATTCAGCATAACAAAGGAAAATACGAAACAAAACATAATAATTATTTTTAAAACACTTTAGTCACTTTCCATTATCATATCCCCATCGTCTTCTCCTTGATCTTCATTGCCCATCTCTGGGTTTTGGGATTTGGTAAGGTTTTCCAAAAGTCTTTTGATAGAAGCCATTTCAAACTTTTTCTCACGATAATTTTTCATCATAGTACTCTCAACTTAGCATATTTTGTTATAGAGGACTTCATTTGAATATCCGCCTTCCGGAGTCAGTGGAGGAGCATTTGAAGAGGTTGAGGATTCATCCTTGTATTTATACATACCATCCATGTCCAAAAAGATTCCGGTATTCCTAACCGATGTTGAAGCGTTGATTTCACATTCTTTTGCAGTCATCTTCTTCTTTGGTTCCCTTTTCAGATCAATACGACGTCCTTCCAAGATTTTGGTGATTTTCCTAGCATAGGGTAATCCACCAGTTAGGGAATGTTGATGATTTGTGTGGTACATGATGGTATATGTCTAGTTAACCTGAATCTTGTTTTTGATAGCATACATAAGTTGTAATTCCATATCACCAATTTGAGAGTGATATGAGTGTTTAGACATCAAAACATAAGAAATCAAGTAACTAAGCATCCTATCGCTTAGGGTCAAATTCTTTGAAAACAAAAGTACCCGGGAAGAGGTTGGATTCTTATTACCAAGAATAACTTGTTGAGAGACACGACGGATGTGAAAGAAATCGTCCATTTTACTATAACCTTCCCATTCCAGGACTAACCCATGATGAAAAGCTTGACCCTTATACATGATTCCCAAATAGTTCCCAAAAGCTTCTAAATCCAAAAAAATTTCAATAATCTTAACCTTAGAAGTTAGGATATCCTTAACACCGAGAATAATAACCAGATTTGCATAAAAATCTTTAACCAAATCCGGGTAAAAATTTCAACAATCGGAAACCATAAAGTATACTCCTTATCGTCTCAAGAGTTCCGAAAAATCAAAATTATGAGAAGGGGAAGAAGAGAGGTTACCATATTTCACCAGCATAAGGGATCGATTCCGGAAATCAAACGTAAGTATTCTGGTTTTGAGGGATGGAGCATGTTGAGCAACAACTTCTTGATGTTCTGAGCTACCTTCATCAATTTGGGTTTTTCCTCCATCTTTCCTTGATGGAGCCATGGGAGCTGGAAAAGTTAGGGTTTTTAGGAAATATTTTTGGTTTGGGGTTTGGAAGGATTTTGGGGAAGAGAGAGTGGAAGTATAGAAAGGTTTGTAAGTGAGGTTTTAATGGAGTTTAGGTTATGGAGATAAATGAGAGAGGAGAAGTTTGAAGGTTTAGGGTAGATGAAGAGTGAAGGGGTTTAGAGCAAGAGAATATTGGAAAGTGATAAATGAAAGTTGTATATAAAAAAATTGAGTATAAACATTTAACAAAAAAAAACACTTATCTAAATGACACAAATTTAATTAAAAAATATGAAACAATCAGGTGTAATCGATTACCCAGGGAGGTGTAATCGGTTACACCATAAAACAGAGACAGAAAGGAGTCACGTAATAGGGATGTAATCGATTACACACGAAGTGGTGATCGATTACCTCATAAATAGAAATAGTAGTGAATCACATAATCAGGGATGTAATCGATTACACCCAAAATGGTATTCGATTATCTCTAGAGAAAAAATAGTGACTTCACCAAGATCACCATGCAATGAATTTTAAACAGTCAACAGTTACACATGATCTAACATATCCTCTGGCAACTTTATGTGAGGCAAACAAGTAATACACACATTGTAAGGACATACAAAATTGACTTTTTCTTCAAACTCATATAAGAAAATACATATATACATTTAAAAATAAAATATATTGGGTAAGAAGGGAGTGTACCTTTGTATTCGAATTGAATAGTTTTTGAAGAATCAAATGTCACAATCATCTAAAATCCCAAGTTCCCTTCGAATTTTGTAAAATGGTTCTCGTGCCAATGGTTTTGCGAAGATGTCGGCGAGTTGATTATGAGTATCCACAAACGTGACTTTGACATCTCCTTGAAGCACGTGATCACGAAGAAAAAGATGTTGAATGTCAATATGTTTGGTTCTTGAGTGCATGACCAGATTCTTTGTAATATTTATCGCACTTGTGTTGTCACAACATAGAGGAATGCATCCAAGATTGAGTATGTAGTCATGAAGTTGTTGCTTAAGCCAAAGTATTTGTGCGCAACAGCTACCTGCTGATATGTATTTCGCTTCGGTCGTGCTAAGAGCAACACATGCTTGTTTCTTGCAAGCCCGTGATACCAATGCATTTCCAAGAATGTGACATGTACCACTAGTGCTCTTTCTATCAGTTTTACTTTTAGCATAATCAACATCAGAATAACCAACTAAATCGCAAATACTACCTTTAGGATACCATAGGCCGACATTTGTTGTTCCTTTGAGATACTTCATGATCCTTTTAACAACGGTGAGATGGGATTCCTTTGGATTGGCTTGAAAACATGCACAAAGACACACACTGAACATTATATCAGGACAACTTGCCGTCAAATAAAGTAAGGAACCAATCATATCTCGATACTTTGTGATATCAATCGAAACACCTGATTCATCTTGATCAACATAAGATCTGGATCCTATTTGAGTAGACATTGCCTTGCAACTATCCATGTCGAATCTTTTCAGTAACTCTTTGCAGTACTTTGATTGGTTGATGAAGATGCCATCCTTTAGTTGCTTAATTTGGAGTCTAAGAAAATATTTCATATTACTCATCATGGACATCTCGAATTCTCCTTGCATCATTAATGAAAATTATTCACACATTTCTTTGTTTGTTGAGCCGAATATGATTCGTCAACGTAGACTTGAACCAATAAAGTGTTATCTTTTATTTTCTTAATAAATAAGGTCTTGTCAACTTTACCTTTTTCAAATCCCTTTTCACAAAAAAAGTTGTTGAGACGATCATACCCTACTCTTGGTGCTTGCTTTAGACCATAAAGAGCTTTCCTCAACTTGAAAACATGTGAAGGATTCTTGAAGTCTTCAAAACTCGTGGGTTGTTTGACATAGACTTATTCATTGATGTAGCCATTAAAGAATTCACTTTTGACATCCATTTGGAATAACTGAAAATTTAACGAACATGCATAAGCAAGTAATAAACGGATAGCTTCTAACCTTGCAACCGGAGCGAATGTTTCTTCAAAATCAATGCTTTAATTTAGATTGTATCCTTGGGCCACCAACCTTACTTTGTTTCAAATAATTATACCATTCTCGTCAAGCTTGTTCTTAAACACCCATCTGGTACCTATGATGTGTTTACCACTTGGCCTAGGGACAAGTTCCCAAACTTGATTCCTTTTGAAATGGTTTAACTCTTCTCGTTGAGTCATGCATGGGTTTGTGCATTGCATTTGATGTGTTGTTTTGTTGATGTTCATGAGTTTGTTGATTTTGATGATGATGTTGAGTTGTGTTGGCATATGTGAAATATATATTTATGTTTATATTTCTGTCGTTATATTATTATTTAATAATGTAATTCTCACCCCTTCTGCATGTGTTTATGTTCATCTATGATGAGCAATGTGCAGATAATGAAGAGTAGCTTTTGTTGAAGTTCGAAGAATAAGTGTAGAGTTATTCTACAGAGTCGAGTCAAATGCTCTGGTCATGTGACACCGGGGATTATGGGATTCGATAGCCAAATTATTTTTATTTACGTTGTTTATGATGAATAATTGTTGGGATGTTTTGTTGAGATCATGTTGACACATTATTATAATATTTATGTTGTTGTCCGCTGCGAAGTTTTAAATCAAATAAATAATATGTTTTATGTTGTGATGCGAGAAATGATATGTTGTATGAAATGTAAACTCTTCTACATGTTGTACTCTGATAATATATATAAATGTGTCGTTTGGGTAGAAGGGTGTTACATATGAAAGTAAGAGATGATTGGTTTCCTTACTTTGAGGATTTCATAAGGGGTCTTTTTTAAGATAGGTCTGATAATAATTCTATTATTTACATAGCATGTCGTGCTTACCGCATCCGCCCAAAAATACTTTGGAAGATTTGAGTCGATAAGCATTGTTCTAGCAAGTTCCACAAGTGACCTATTCTTTCTCTCCACCACTCCATTTTGTTAAGGAGTCCTTGGTGCTGAGAAATTATGAAATATTCCACGTTCCTCTCAAAACTCTTTGAAGGAGGCATTTTGGAATTCTCCACCATGGTCGCTTTTTATGGAGGCAATAGTTAGATATTTCTCATTTTGAATTTGCTTTGCATATTTCTTGAACGCCTTGAATGCATAACTTATCTGCACTAAGAAGAATGTCCAAGTGTATCTAGAGAAATCATCAACAATAACTAAAGCATACACATTACCTCCGAAGCTTATTGTTCTTGATGGACCAAACAAGTCCATATGCTACAATTGTAGTGGCCTTGTAGTGGACACCACATTCTTTGATATGAAAGTTGATTTGGTTTGTTTTTCCTTTTGACATGCATCACATAGTTTATCTTTGAAAAACTTTATCTTAGGCAATCCAATAACAAGATCATGCTTTATTAGTTTATTCAAATGTTCCATATGAATATGAGTGAATCTTTTATGCCAAAGCCAAGACTCATTATTGTTTGCCATAAGACATTTTACCTTCAAAGACACATCATCAAGGGAAATCATAAATATATTATTAAATCTTGTACCTTTGAGTTTTACCTCATGCGATACTTCATCTTCAATCAAGCATTCCTCCTTGGTGAACTTGATTTTGAAGCCTTTATCACAAAGTTGGCTAATACTTAGAAGATTATGCTTTAGTCCTTTGACATAAAGGACAACTTCAATGGATGTGAAAGGTGGTGATCCAACTTTTCCTATACCAAGAATTCTCCCTTTGTTGTTATCACCATAAGTGATATAACCCTTGGCCTTAAATGCTAGATTTGAAAATTTATTAATGTTTGTCGTCATATGCTTGGAACAACCACTATCAAGATACCAAAGGTTTGATGTGGTTTTCAAGCATACCTATAAAATAAAATTACGCTTTGTTAGGTACCCAAATTGCTTTGGGTCCTTCATAATTAGTGCCTTTCTTTACCCATACGTAATACCCATTTGCTATGCTAAAATTTCTAACATAGCATGCATTAGGAGTATGGCCAACTATTCCACAATAAAAACAAGTAGGTTCAAAATTGCTTCTATATCTAGGAACATAAGATTTGTTTTTAGAAAATCTTTTCCTTTTAGGATAGTGATGAACATCTTTTGGCTTGTTCACTTTCTCTTTGGATAGTTGGTCATTAGCTTTAACAAAGATAGTTTTACTAGAACTTGGTTTGTAAAACTTTGAATAACCAAGTCCACTTTTGTCATTGGAATATCTTTGTGGGCTAAGGACACCTTCCAACCCAAATTGTCCTTTCTCATACCTTTCAAGAATCTTTTTTAATTGGACAATTTGGAAAGAAAATGATTCACAATTTTTACATACAAAATTTTGTTTTGCACTAATCATCTATTGTTTTTCATCATCGACGTCTTTTTCCATTGTCACAACTTTTTATTTTAGAGATGAAATTATTTTATTTTGAGATGATATTGTTTTATATAGAATTTTGCATTCTTTAAAAAGTTTATTTATAACACCTTGTGCATCACTATCGTAAAGAGAAAAATTGCTACTAACCTCATCTTCTTCATCATCAGAATAATGTGAAGCCATTAATGCTAAATTCGTATATTCGTCGCTTTCCGATCGGGATGAAGAACTTATCTCATTATCTTCCCATGCAACATACACCCTTTTATTCTTGAATTCCTTCTTGCCTTTAAATCCACCTTTCTTGGAGAGTTCCGGACAATCCGACTTTATATGACATTGCTTTCCACATTCATAGGATGTGATATCTTGCGTAGATATGGAAGCCTCCCTTTTCCTGAACCGTTTATTTCTTTTTTCATAAAAGGATTTATCATTTTTACCAAAAAACTTACCAAGCCTTTTAACAAGGAGCGTGAAATTTTCATCTTCCTCCGGTGCACCATCTTTATCTTCCTTTGAATCTACCTTTAAAGCAATTCCTTTGGATTTCTTCTCTTGACTTTCATGCTTTTCAAGTCTTCCAAGTTCAAGTTCATGTTCTTGGAGTTTTCCGAATAATGACGCGGACGTCATAGTAGAAAGAATTTTATTCTCTAATATGGCTGTTACTTTTGGTTGCCATTCTCTAGTCAATGATCTTAGCACTTTAAGGTTGAGATCATCATTTGTAAAGGTCTTTCCGAGAGCAATTAAGTGATTCGTCAAGTGAACAAATCTTTTCTGCAATACAACAATTGATTATCCGAGTTGCATTATGAACATTTCATATTCTTGACTCAATGTGTTTAATTTGGATCTTTTAACTTTAGCGGCTCCTTCGTGAGTCTCCACCAAAGTGTCCCATATTTCTTTTGCCGATTTACATTGAGATATGCAAAAGAACTCATCCATACTTAATGCACTTTGAAGAATATTGATAGCTTTCTTTTCATTAAGTATTCTTTTCTTATCGCCTTCATCATATGAACTTTTAACCTTCGAAGTGCCAACACCAATGACCACACTAATAGGATTATGCAAACCATTTTTAACGGTTTCCCATATACCATCTCCTTGTGCTTCTAAATGTGCTTTCATGAGGATTTTTCAGAAGGCAAAATATTCTCCACAAAATAGAGGTGGTTTGTTGCTACTACCGTCATCTTTGAAAACCGAGTTTACGCTTGCGGAAGCTATCTTCTGGATTTGAGGAGAAAGTTACCAATAACCCACTCTGATGCCAATGGTAAGTTGAGTATGCGCCTAAGAGGGGAGGGGGGTGAATTAGGTTCTTTGTGAACTTTTTCCGGTTTTATGAGAACTTGTTCTTTCTTTTCTGGTTTGTGTAGCGGGGTATTCATTACCATTAGAGATATTGACTAAATCCAAGGTAAACCATACAAGTCGAGTCGCCACCGTACTTCTATTTATCCAAAGGAATGGTTAGAAAGCGAACAAAAAACCTAAAAGTTTTATCGAATCAAAAACTAGTAAAAGAGAGTCAGAGATCTGGGTAAGGGGGTTGGTTATGCAATGGGAAGGTGTTAGGCACCCAAAACATCCTAGGTACTCCTAGGGAGCCCTTTTCACATGTGTTGTAAGGTTGTTGTTTTGTGAGAAATTTATTTGTGCAAACATGATTGAAGAGATGAGGAGAGAATGTACAAGTTTATTTACATTTTGTGTTTGGATGGATAAACTCATTGCTTACGTACCATCTTAAAAAAAGATTAGGATCAAAACCTCGTAGTTCGGGGTAAAAGTCTCAAAAGAGTTGGTGAATTGATTGGTCCAAAAGCCTTAAGGTCTTTTATTATCAAAGGGATAAAACTCAACCTAAAACCACAAATCCACCATATTAGGATAGCTTCAACATGCTAGTGAGGGGTTAACCCTATAATAAGCATGGAAGACTCATTGTCCATCACTAAGGATATAGGTGAGTATTACATCTACCACAAGGATAACTCAAACCTAATAGCTAATGGTTATGAAAATTTTGATTAAAGAAGTGGCCATTGAAACCATAAAAAGACATTTGAATGGGTTATATTTACCAATTAGAAGTATATACAAAATGGTCAAAGTTGACTTAAAGATTCAATTCAAAATAAGTGTTATGAAAAGAAAGTTTGAAAATCAAAAGCATAAGGCTTAGGTTTCTAATGTTGAAAACAAGTGTTAAATGTTTGCATAAAAGTTTTGGCTTGGGTTAGAGTGGAGAGAAGAAGAAGAATGGCTAAGGTCCTAAGCATACAAGAGGTGAGGGATAAAGAATAAGACCACAATGGAGTTCCTCTCTTGAGATCATATTGATGATCCAAGTAGCTCCCATCCTTTGGAATAAGCAATCACACAAGCATAAACTCAAGCAATCAATCAATCAAAATGAACTCTTGGAAAGATTCCTCAATGTATCTTGGATCTCTCTCTCTTAGGAGCTCATGGCAATGGTTCCTCAATTTGGCTCAAGTGGGAATCCCTAGCACAAAGAAACACACACATCAAAAGGTTTTAATTACAAATCAATGAATGGACAAGAGGGAGTTTAGAATATGGTCCTTTCAATGTTCATCTTCAAGCTTTAAGCATTATAAAGGCATGAGGCCTAGTTGCTCTTTGACATTTAAGCATTCTAAAGGCATGAGGCCTAGTTGCTCTTCAACTCCATTAGCTTGGGTAAAATCCTAAAATCTAAGTCCATTTTGTCCAATTCTTTGCATTTGGTCCACAACAAACAAAACAAAACACAAGCACAATAGTATATACACAATTATGTGCTCAAGTGAGCAAAAGGCAAATTGCATTAACATAAACATGTGCTCAAGTGAGCAAAGGGAAAAGCAAATGAATAATATGTACAAGAATAGTAAATTGCATAAAAGTAAAGTGCAAAAGTAAATGTTAATTGTTAATGGTTAGTGTTAGTAGTTAGTGTGCCATAAGGCAAATTTAGCGCTATGTTAAGCAATCGTAATTGGACTTATGTAGAAGTCACAACTATTTGAGGCCGGTCAATAATAATGCAGACAACAACATAAGTTAGAAGTCTTGATTAGTGAATCAAGTTCCAACAACTTGCCATGCCAAAAGGAAAAGAGAATTGATCTTGTATTGGTTTAAGTCCTTTGCATGTTTAGGAAACAACCTATCCTTAATGCAAAGCCATTCACTTGATCAATTGATCAAGATGAATTAGATTTGAATCAAGGAAGATTAAGCCTCCTTAATCAATGCTAACTTATCAACCTTTAACTTATTGATCAAAAAAGAAAGAAAGAAGAAGAAGAAGAAGAAGAAGAAGGAGATGAATAATGGATTATGAAATGGAAAGATTAAAATGCATAAGATGAAATAAAATGTACCAATCCATATGTGTTGACCAAATGACATTGAAAGTCAAAGTCAAACAATGAAAAACCAGAAATGGGATGAAGATTGGAGGTCAAATAATAAGCAAAATATTTTTTTGGCATTTTTAATATTAAAATAAACTTGAATTAAAAATAAAAGAAAGGTCAAACTTCAAAATCACTTCAAATCAACCTTGAAAGGTCCAAGTGATTTATCCTAAGTTCAACAAGGTCAAACAAAGTTTGACAAAAAATTTCAGCATTTTTAAAAGTCAGAAACTATTTTTAATCAATTAAAAATGAATAAAAATAACCTAATTGAACTAAAATCTCAAATAAATCTCAAATCAATTAAAAAATTGATGATAATATTTTTCATAGATCCATCATCATTCAAATATGTTAGGAAAATATTTTTGTATTTTTTGAATATCAAAAACTATTTAAAATGAATTAAAAATAACCAGAAAAGAGAAAATTCATAAAAAATATCAAATGGCAAAATAAAAAATATTAAAAATCAGAATTAGAAACTAGAAATTATTTGGAGAAGAATGCAATTGGTCCCATATTTTTTGGAATTAAAATAAAGAAGATATCAATTTTTGAAAATAATGGAAATAAAAGAAATTAAAACAGAAATTAGAAAATTCAAAAAAACAAGGAGCGTCATCAAGCCTCATTAATTGACGTGGCTGATCAGACGCTCCACATGCGGGCTTCCATGGTGTACCAAAGTCATCAGCGAAACACATGACATTATTAAAAGTCAAAACATCCAAGGGCTGGGATACAAACTGGAGATCAGATCCAATGGTCCACAACGCATCTGGCGAAGGGACGGTGACCGGAGCCACCGTCTTCTCCGGTGAGCACGAAGATTCCGGCCAAAATTGCAGGTTTCAAAAGCTTAACCAAAATACACTATCCATATATCAAAATGAAGCTGGGGTGATGTACATCACCCCTGTAACCTTGAATCACACTCAAAATTCCTATAGAGTAAGAAATTTGAGCTGAAAGATTCAGGTATAAAAAATGCAGTTCCATAAAACACAAAATTGAAGCTACCACTAGCTTGCCTCTCAAGTGAGGACTTCAGAAAACACATTGGCCAGACAAATAGATCAAAGAGTAATGAGTTTCGAAGAGAAAACCAGTTGGTGATCACCTTTGAATTCTGGAGATTTGAGCTTGCTTCCTTGCTTCCTTTGGCCAAACAGAAGATCAATGGAGTATGAGAGAGAGGTCTAGGAACTTTAGATCTAGAAATTCAACCTGATTTAGTTGAATTTCAGATCTGAGAAATTGAAGAAAATTGAAATAGTTCCTTTAGGTGTGGCTCGGTTTTGATTTCTGCAGTACTTCAGGTTGATTCATGGATGAAATTTGAATGGAGTGAGGCTCTTATATATAGATGGAGAGGCAAGGCAAGTGTGATCAAAGTCGTGTGCATGGAATTGGATATTCATTACATGGGCTTACATGATCATTCAAAAGGCCCAAGTTCAATGCCAAATGCACTCTGAAGCATAATTGAGCTGAAATGGTCGTGGATTTGGCAATGCACAAGCTTGTATAATGAGTTTCAACATGTTATGCATAATCGTGCCTAAAAATTCTCCTCTTCGAAAATGCCATTTTCAAAATCCAAACATGAGCATGTGAGTAATGGTTGGAAAGGTTTTGATGTAAGGAACAATTGTTATGTTGGGAAAAAATCCATTTGAAGTGTGGAAATTGGTGAAATTTGAGTTTAAAGTGTAAGGTGCAAAACATGCAAAGGCAAAGTTTCCAAATTTGGCCAATGTTCAAGCCCCTCTGTTTTGATGATGCAAGCTCCAAATGAAAAAACCTACAACATCAAAGTTGTAGATACTTTCAAGACAATTAAAATGGACTTAAATTTCGCATCATTTGGATTCTTGATGAAAGAGTTATGGACACTTGAAGTTGGACTTTTTTGCCTTTCAATGCATTTGGTCCAAAGTGACCTATAATGTTTTGCATTATCACATGTATTTCCTTTGAGATTTTGAAATTTTGTTCAACATAATATTTGAAGTAGACATATTAAGCGTCCCAATGCATTTGATCCCACCTCAAAATCATAAAAAAATGAATGAGTTATGTTCTTGGGAAGTTGACCTAAAATTAGGGTTTCAGTCAAAATGACCTGTAATGTCTTGGAATGGATGATGACCTTCCAAGCTTCAAATCAATTTTTTATGAACATGAAAGTTGTTCATATTGTCCTTAATAACATTTTTTATTTTGGTATCATCTCCATTTTACCAACACATAAAGAGTTAGGTCTCAGTGCATTTCAAAATAGTCAGATGAATTGAGTGATCAACTTCTCAAGTCCATGACTCATATCTTGATGAATTGATGATTGAGGACACTCAAATAAGTTCAAATATGCATGAAATGATGAGTTAAAGAACTTACCTTGATTGTATTTGACCATGGGCTGAGGTTGCTTCAAGAGCAAGGCATTGTAGATGATCAAATGAATTACGGTTTCCTTGGGAAACAAACCTCAAACCCTTTGATTTGCTATGATCAAAAATGATGAATTGGGATGCTAGGAAGGCATATTTGATGGATGAGAGCTTTGGGAACCATTATCATGCTTGCTATCATCTTCACTTGGCCATATCTCTGCACCAATGATCTCCATGAAGCTTTTGACCTTGTGATTGCTCAAGCTACAAACAAAAGATGTTAGTGACATATTTTTGTGCTTTTGGTTAGTAAACAAAATAATAAAAGCAATAATATACAATTAAAGCATGCTTGGTGATCTCAAACCACTCACAAGAAATCCCACCCAAAGGCAAAAGGAACCAAGATGCTTATGATCCTTGAGGCTTTGCAAATGCAATGTTACCATGCCATGAGGGATCTTAGGGCCAAAATTGGGGTCTTACAGTTTGGTTATGCAATGAATGGTAAAGTGAAGAAATTAAAGAACACAGAGAGATATCCTGGTTCCCCTCACAGATCGAGAGTACTCCAGTCCCCTTTCAATATGAAAGAGATTTTACTATTGTTATGACTTTTATAAGACTCTTCTTAGTATTTCTATATAGACACTAACAATCACACAAAGAACAATCCTCTTGGATTTTTCACCAAGTTCAAAAGGAGAACAATCCTCCCTTTTAATGAACCTCTTGTTTCTAACAATATTGGACAACAAGGACAAAGCAACAATATGAGTTTTTACAAGTTTTTGAATAATGGAATAATATATCAATCTATTGATTGATCTTCTCCTTTAAAGTAATCAAACTTCTTTATGACAAATAAGTGTTATAATGATGATATGGATGAAACTATATTAATGTGTATAAAAATTCTATGTAAAAAGTTTCATCAGAAAATTTAATCAAGAACACTTGAAATAATTTGAAAAGATGAATGAAGGAGAAGATTGTTTGAAAATATCTGTGAAAAAGTAGGTGTCTTTAAATTCTGCATAAATGTGTTATATATAACCCTTAGATACCTCTGTAAATGGTTATGATACATTAAAGTATGCCATGCTTCAAGAACACACTTCAGAAAGAATTTTCATGAAAGAATGCAATGTTTCCTGCCACTAGTTCAGTGGTAATCGATTACCCAATATGGTGTAATCGGTTACACCTGAGCCAACGTTTAAATTTTTTGAAAAAATGAACTGTGTAATCGATTACCCAAAAGATGTAATCAATTACATGCTTTAAAAATTGTCTCACATGGCAACACGCATAACTGGTAATCAATTACCTTAATACTGGTAACTGATTACCATACAGTTAGAATGGCAGAATGCATTTGAAATTGAAGTGAATGCCAAACGGAAAAGTTTAAGAGACTTAAACAGTCAAGATATGTATGGATGATAAAAACTAGAGCACTTGACTTATCATAGAGAGATTGAGAACTTAATACCTTAACACTTTGATCAAATTAATAGCAATCTTCAAGATTTTGAAATGCTTTTAAAAGAGAAGCTTGTGCTTGAGTCTTGAGGCATTCTTTTTGCAATGCATATTAGTTGAGCAGATCTTCATCAAAACACTTTGAGAAGCTTGTCTTCACAACACAAAGTACTAAAGATAGAATATTATTGACCTACCTTGATGAAAGACAGTGTGGCGTTTGTCGAGAAATATGACTTATTCTAGAGACACGTCGATCTGCATCATGCCATAACCAAGCTCTTTCACTATATGACATCACCATGACCTTTTTACCAATGTGGAATATATATTATGGATCCATTCCCTATGGCGCCTGGACAATTGAAGTTTGTAACTGTAGGAGTCAACTACTTCACGAAGTGGATAGTAGCGAAGGTTGTCGTCGCAATTGGAAAAAGTTCATGCGCAAGTTTAACTACTAGGCATCATCATATCAGACAATGGAACTCGATTCGCCAATATCGTAGTTACTGACTTTTGTCACGAAATAGAAGTGCAAATAAAGTTTAACTTTGTCAGCAAACAAGGTGATCTTAAAATCGACCAAGAAAAAACTAGATGATGCCAAAGGGTTGTGGGTTGAATTGCTCCATGAAATATTATGGTCGTATCATATCACCCCAATTCAACTACCAAAGATACTCCTTTCACCATTGTATACAAAGCATATGTTATGCTACCCATAGAAATCAACACGTCATTGTAACGACATTCTCACTTTAACCTCAAAGTGAAAGAGTCAGGGATAAGGTGCGTTGTAAATATAATCAACAAAATAAGAGATGTCGCCGACATCCGGGAGTGTTCCACTAAGAAGAATGAGGGTAAAAGATACAACTCTAAGGTAATGCCAATGGAACTGCAGAAAGGAGACTTGATGTTAAGACAAGTCATTATACCCGCTCAACAGACAAAATTGCAGCCCAATTGTGAAAAATCGTATCACATATTCCAAAAGCTACAACATGTATCGTATAAGTTGAAGGAATTGGATGGGCGAATTGTCCCCAAACATGGAACTCCGCCCACTTAAAATTTTATTATAGTTAAGTTATTTGTGAATACCTAGAGAGGGTGTGTCGCCCCCTATGTATGAATTTATGAATACTTATGAGCAAGAATAATAATTTTATTTTCACTATTGGATATGTTGGACTTCCACAGGAATATCCTTGTTGCGTCTAAGGCAATACACGAATGTTGGACTTCCACAGAAAGATCCATGTCGCCTCTTAAGGCAATACATGAATGTTGGACTTTCAAAGGAAGATATATTTCGCCTCTAAAGGCAATAAATCAATGTTAAATTCCACAGGAAGATCCTTGTCGCCTTTTATCGTAATACAAGAATGTTGGACTTCCATAGGAAGATCCTTGTCCTCTCTTAAGGCAATACATGATTCTTTGACTTCCACAAGAAGATCGTTATCGCCCTTAGGTGAAATACAAATGGGATACATGTAGGGAGATTCTATAAGCTAAATGCCTCACCTGAGAGACTAAGAGTCTAATCAAATATGCTAATCTAAATGCCCCGCCTGAGAGACTAAGAGTCTCATTAGATAGACTCGTCAAATGCCTCACTTGAGAGACTAAGAGTCTCATCAGATAGGCTCATTTAAATGCCCCGCCCGAGGGACTAAGAGTCTCATGGGACATGCTCATATAAATTTCCCGCATGAGAGACTAAGAGTCTAATCATATTGGGTCAAATAAATGTATCGCATGCGGGACTAAGAGTCTTATTAGACAACCTCAATTAAACATCTCGCATGAGGAACTAATAATCCATTATACAGGCTCATCTAAATGACTTTCTTAAGGGACCAAAAGTCTCATCAAATAGGATTAGCTAAACGCCTCACCTAAGAGACTAAAAGTCTACCAGACATGCTCATATAAATGCCTCACCTAAGAGACTAAGAGTCTCCTCAAACTGGCTAATCTAAAATCCTTGCTTTAGAGACTAAGAAACTCAACAAATAGACTCATCTAACACCTTACTTGGGAGACTAAAAGTTTCATCATACATGCTCATATAAATGCCCCGCCTCAGGGACCAAGAGTCTCAATAAACAAAACCATCTAAATGCCTTGCCTAATAGACGAAGAGTCTTATCAGACATGTTCATATAAATGCATCACCTTATCGACTAAGAGTCTCATTAGAGGGGCTCATTTAGATACCTCTCTTGAGGGGCTAATAGTCTCATAGGATATGCTCATATAAATGTCTCGCCTTATGGACTAAGAGTTTCATCAGACATGTTAAACTAAATGCCTCATCTAAGAGAACAAGAGTCTCGTTAAACAAGCTCGTTTAAATGCCTCGCTTAAGAAATTAAGAGTCTCAGACAAGTTCATTTAAATACCTTGCCTGAGAGACTAAGAGTCTTATCAAACAAGCTCATCTAAACGCCTCACATGAGGGACTAAGAGTATAATCAGATAACCTTATATAAATGCCTATAATGAGAGGTTAAAAGTCTAATTAGACATGGTTAGTTAAATGCATCATTTTAGGGACTAAAAATTTCATCTGAAGGGCTTAATACCTCACTCGAGGGACTAAAAGTCTCATCAGACATGCTCAGTTAAGTGCCTCACCTGAGAGACTAAGAGTCTCATCAGACAAGCTTAGTTGGATGCCTTGTTTGAGGGACCAAGAGTGTAACACCCCTTTTTCTACCCCAAAATACTTAACATATAATCAGAGTAAATAAGCACGCATATAAACAAAAGGGCGTCACATCGATGTTTTCAAAAACTAAAAGCTTTCAAAAACCAACATCATTCATCATCAATATACAATACATCTGGTCATTTAAAATAACACATTTCACTTATCATGAATATTCAAGAATATGCGTTCGCAGCGGAAAATAATGAATACTCATGTATTTCATAAAATGATCCATGTCCCATACCATGATCATCTCTCAATAATCTCCTCAAGATAACGAAAACCATATCCAGAATATTTGGCACTATGGCTTCTCAAACCGCAATTTTCAAATAAACATGTTCACAAGTAATAACATAATACATATCCAAATCAGATATGAGTTCAATACTACCAATCTACCCCGTGTTACATGACCAGAGCATTGACTCACTACTTAGTCTCTAAAACAAAGCACCGGAACTCTCTAGCTAATCTCGAGTGAGTTACCGTCCACTTACTTCCGCAATACCACTCTGGAGTATCTGCACGATGCCATGTAAAGCAACATTCAAACAGAAGGGTGAGAATTCAAATCATTATGAAGAAGTATAATAAAGCACAATGATTAAATCAACAATTAAAGGAATTCATCACACCTTGTATAACCATGTAAATAATGCTAACCAACGTTTATTTCACATGTTTCAAACATCCATCAAAACTCAAGGAGTATAATATTAAAATCCAATACTATATTCCCAAATATACACATAACTATAATTATCACATAATCACATATTTTGCCAAGTTATGTATCCAAACATCACCAAATTCAATTACCATATCTCATACACACATCACAATCACATCAATGTGTCGCAACGCGAAAAACAACCGGCGGGAAAAAAACACAGAGCCGCCACCGTGCGTTATTTATCTCAAAGAAGGGAAAGGAAACGCTCGAAGTAAACCTGAAGAAGGGAAAGTAATGGTCTTACGACCAGAGATGCAAGGCACGGGAGTCGGTTACGCAAGGGGAAGGTATTATCACCCCTCACGTCCGCCGTACTCGACGGGATCCACGCTCAAAAGAATAGAATAAGGTTGCTGAATAACTGCTCAAAGAATGCACACACTGGAATAATAAACAGGTGGAAGAAAATGGAGGAAATGGACTCGGCAGGATGTCCCATCCTGGGCCTACGTAGTTTATCAGACACAAACATCATAGTCGACGTAGTTCGGGGATATGGGAAACATGCTCGCTAGGACATCGCATCCTATGCCTACGTATCTTTCCCTATCCAGAGAAAGAATCAGAACACTCGTAGTTCGGCTAACGCACGCCGAAACAAAACACCGAAAAGAGACGCTGAGACGTCAAAAGAAAAACTCAACAAGGAAACAGAATGCCAATAGCTGGACTTATATCTAACTCCTCAAAACAAACGGGAAACAGACTGCCAATAGCTGGGCTTACATCCGACTCCCCACAAACAAACACACAAGGAAACCGAATGCCAATATCTGGACTTACATCCAACTCACAACAAGCAAACAATCGCTAACCAGCGAACACCAAAGGAAAAGATTTAGACTGACGAACTAATAAGGAGTCTGGTACTCGAGCCTACTAGCTGTCACACAAACACAAAGAGAGACGTTGAGACATCAAAAGAAACAAAGAGGTTGAACACACATACTAAAAGGGAGTCTAGAACTCGAGCCTAAAAGCTGTCAAGCAAACACACACAAAAAAACAAAAGGTTGAAAAAGAAAAAGGGTGAAAAAAGAAAAGGTTGCCCGGAGAGATCTCGCACGATCTCCTGCCTACGTATCTCATCTGGTATGAGAATCAGGGCGACGTAGTTCCCCTTAGCAGGGGAGAAACTTTCTCCTAACTAGAGACCGGGGAATAACAAACTAAAAGGGAGACTGACTCGAGCCTAATAGTTGTCATGCAATCCACAATAGCCCTAGGTTGAGGTATCTAAACAGAACCTAACTCGCACAGGAAGCAAATCAAAACGAACAACAAACAAACGTGTATGAAAAGCAAATACACAAGCAATCATCACACTCTATATACAAACAAGAGGCTCAGACAAACGGTTGGGCTTTAGTCAAGGGGTCATATCAACCTCGACAAACAAGCCAAAACTGTAGGGGTGTGCTGAAGCTCTTAACCGCTAACATTGAGAGTTAGGGTGAAGCTGATGAAAGGTAATGAGGGTTAAACCTCATGGCTCTTAACCCTGGCCTGGGTGAGCTCAAATTAATGAAAACGTGGGGGGCCAGAAAGAGGGACCCTATTCCACTTGACTGACACTATACAAGATCTTGGGTTAGGTTCAAGAGCATCAGCACGTAGTGCGAGCATAATGAACGACTCAATGAATAACAGGGGACTGATTGCTAGTCCCTTCTATCTGTCAATTGCCTCTTCACTTAGGAGGACTTAACAAGTAACATGCCTCGACAAGGAGGTCTTTGGCACAAACATAAACAATCACAATCATTGCCTCTTAAGGAGGACTTCAGCCAAATGCCTGCCAAAAACAAACGACGGGGCTTCCAGACTACATGGAGTTAGAAGGCTAAGCTACCTCAGTGATGTATCAACCACACTCCAAAGCAAAGCAAAAGCTAGCTAGCAGCGACTAATGTACCTGTGTAAAAAGCCAACCAGCCAATATTGTGTTCAGACAAAGCAACAGACAACACAGTGGAATTATTCAATATCTACACAATGCAAGTCTCAAATGCAAGCACTCAAGTGAGTCCATCACATCAATGGACCTACAACACAACAATAGTTAGTAAACAAAGCAACTTGCATCTCAAATAATGAGCAAACCAACCATTAGTGCTAGATACCTGAAACACAAACATAATTGGTGAGTACAAACCACTAGTGCAAAGACTAGGGTCAAAGGCAAAGCAAATAACCAAAACAGAAGTCAATACTTCACATGAAGCATGTTCAATCAAGTAAGAAAGAGTCCTCAAAAGTACCAAGACCAAATCATAAGGCAAAGCCATCACATGATCAAGATAACACAAAGGCAAGCAAAGTGCACACAATTGGACAATCAAACTAGAAAATCCAAATTAAAACAGAAATGAATCCCATGATCCTGAAATTTTTCATGTGAATTCAACATGTTATGAATAAGCATCATACAAAAATTCAACTCCAAAAGAGCTCACATGGCATATGAATGAAAATATACAAATGCAACATACAAATTGTGACACAAATTGTCACACCAAATGTTCATGTGTCCAAAACAGTGGTGGTACATGATAAAAATGCCAAACCAAATCTCAAAAATCACATTACATGTTGGGATTAAGCATGTCAAATTTCAAGCCAATTGGACAAATCATAAGCATTTTACAATCAAATGAATGCAACATGTCAATATAACACAATGTGCAATCAAAAAACCACAAATAAAAATCCAGAACTCAAAAAATCATGAAAATCATATGAAACAAAACCAGACATTTAAACCAATGTGTGAAAAAAAACTAGAATCAATTTGCATTATTTTGCTATTTTTTATGGATTTTTGAAGTTGATGAAAATAAAAAAGGAAATAATGACAATCATGTAGAAACAAAGTTGAATAAAAATTGGCAAATGCACAAGGCAGGTGTTGAACACAGGTTAGGAAGGTCACAAAAGAGCGCTCAGAAATAAAGTTCAAAACGTACATTGCCTGGATTCGGACACGCGCGTCCTGGGTCCAAACAAGCGCTCAGAAAAATCAATTTGGAAAATCAGAAAAACACCTTCGCCAGGATTCGAACCTGTGCAGGCGAGGTCCAAAACAGCTACGAAACGCAGCGTTTCCAGCAAAACCCTAAGCCAAAACCAGGTGGTGGCATGCGGTGGTTTCAACCACCTTCTCCAGCCAGCCAGGCGGAGCGCCATCATGAAAAAATGCAGAAATTGGCAAACTATATATCGTTGGAAAGCTCTCCTCACGCACATTCCAAATATCACCATACCTAAGCCTAATTCACTATATATTTCCCGGATCGAACGAAAGAAGTTTCATGAACCAAACTTTAAATCCACATATCTCACTCATCTTTTCACCAAATCAAATTCTAATTATATCAGCATCATCACCACAACAAGATCTACCTAATCATGTACATGAAACATCAAATATCGAAGGTCGAATTTCAAGCTTACTTGGAATGGCAGTGTTCAAAGTCACGTATTCAAGGCTCCAAAAGCTCCAATTCTTCTCCTATGATCTCCTTGTGAAGCTTTGTGCATAAATGAATAGCTAAAACCTTCTGAATTCGCCTTAATTCCAAACTTCCATTAACATGTGAGGGCTTGAATCTACACGAAATCTTGCTCAAATGCCACGAATTATGGATGATTCCTGCTCAAAATTCTATGAGGATGAAGGATCTATGCAGAAATCTTGTGGTTGTGTGAAGAAAATTTAAAATCCAAGGAGAGAGAGTTTTGGAGGGAAAGATGAATTCTAGATCTAGAATTGTGATTATGAGCAAATTTTGTTATGATTATCTATTTATACCATGTACTAATCACCTTGTTAATCCCACTTAAGCTTGGTTAATTAAAATTAGTGAAATAAGAGGTGTTTTGCAAAAAATGAATAATGCTCCATTATGCCCATGCAACACGTGAGTTTTCTCATGCAAAAGCTTGGATTCACTTAAAACCAACCAATAAACATAATGCAAGTGGTATTTTGATTGTATGATTATCCAATTTTGAATTATCACTTTTCCCTCCAAAATGTACATGAATGAACACATGATCATATGAACTTTTTTCATGCAATGCAATGGTTGATTTAGAAAGTATTGGTCAAGACAAGCATTTTGCAAATAGAGTGGCTCAATTTGGAGTTTTGGATTAAAAGTTATGGCATGTTGAACCTCCATGTACACTTTATGATCATTTAAGCATAACTCCTCAACCATTCATCAGATGCTCATGATCTTGGACTTTTTGAAAAGAGGAGAGAAATATCTTCAACTTTCATGTTCACCAAAAATCCACTTGGATCTTATTTGATGTTGGAAAGTCAAGTTGAATGTGGACCAAAAACTTGCCATTTTTGGAAACTTTCAATTACAGGTCACTTTCCATTTTTGGAAACTTTTGATTTGACTTCAAAATCTTCAAGATATATGTTTGAAATGATGAATGAACTTCTTTCGAACATGAATGAGGTGTCTCAACTCATCTCCCCACCTCAAAGCCCTCAGCTCTTGCACAGTTGACTTTATAGATCCTTAGATAACCTTGACATGCCTTGATCAACTTGAGCCTCAACCACTTGGGGAAATGGCTCGGAAATGAAACCCTAGCTCAAATAAGCTCAATATAATTATCATATGATTTCCATCTCAATAGAATACCTCTTCTCCTTGAGAAACCCTGGTTGAAAGAATATCATTGATTAGGGTTGACCAGAGGTCAAAACCCTAATCCAAAGGAACCTGTGCATGAATAATGAAGCCCTTGAGGATGACATAACCATGATGATGGTAACATATCCTTGCACACAAGATAATGCTCAACCTTTGAAACCCTGGTGGAAAGCAAACCCTCAGATGGTTGATCACCAATTCAACAAGACCCTCAGGCTTGAACCATACAACTTCTCCATCTCTGAAAAGACTTTGGAGGATGATCTCTCTTACTTCATATGATATGCAAAATGCAAATGCCTAATGCCCTAAATATGAAATGCAATATGCTAAACTAGTCCCAAGAAGAGGAGGGCAAATTTTGAGGTGTTACAGTTGCCCCTATTCAATCCACTATGAACTTGTCGATATGAATAGCCTCGACTTTCAGATGATCAGAGTGAAGAGTGGTTGAATACCAAGAACAGACGAACAATTTGCACTCCGCTGGGAAATAATTAACAATGCCTATCAGAATCGGCAAAGAAATGATCTTGAAAGAAGAACCCGTCTGGTACGGAGATAGTCGGCCTGAATACCGAAAAGAATGTTAACCTTGATACCAAAATAAATGGTAACACGGGAACAACCCTGGCCTGAACGCCGCTCATCATTCTGAATACTGGAAAACTGGCCTGGATGCCACTTCGGTCTGAACACCAGAAGATATGGGATTATTAACATCGGTCTGAACACCAGACATCTGGTCTGGATACCACTTCGGTCTGAATACCGGACATCTGGATATCGGGAAATTGGCCTGAGTGCCACAAGTGCTTCAACCTGAACGTCGGAAACTTCTTCGATATGAACATCGGAAAACTGGCCTGAGTGCCACAAGTACTTCAACCTAAACTTCGGAAACTTCTTCGATCTGAACATCGGAAAACTGGCCTGAGTGCCACAAGTGCTTCAACCTGAACGTCGGAAACTTCTTCGATATGAACATCGGAAAAACTGGCCTGAGTGCCACAAGTGCTTCAACCTGAACGTCGGAAACTTCTTCGATCTGAACATCGGAAAACTAGCCTGAGTGCCACAAGTACTTCAACATGAACGTCGGAAACTTCTTCGATCTGAACATCGGAAAACTGGCCTGAGTGCCACAAGTACTTCAACCTGAACGTCGGAACTTCTTCAATTTGATCATCGGAAAAACTGGCCTGAGTGCCACAAGTGCTTCAACCTGAACGTCGGAAACTTCTTCGATCTGAACATCGGAAAACTGGTCTGAGTGCCACAAGTACTTCAACCTGAATGTCAGAAACTTCTTCGATCTTAACATCGGAAAACTGGCTTGAGTGACACAAGTACTTCAACCTGAACGTCGGAAACTTCTTCGATCTGATCATCGGAAAACTGGCCTGAGTGCCACTTCGGTCTGAGTACCGGAAAAAAAACTTTCATGTCTATCAGCATCGGCAAAAATAAGGAAAATGATAAATGAGGCGGCACGCGGGCCAACGACCTATGCTGGGGATAATAAGTCATGAATAGGCTGCCCCTATCCAATCCACTATGAACGAACAATTTGCGCTCAGCTGGGGATTTTTCTTAATTTTTTTTGCTTTTCTTGGACCCCGAAAACCTTTTAATTTTCATTTCCATTTTCGTCTGACGGAAACTCTTCCTCCAATATCGCACTACTGGGGAATACTGTTAATTCATAATCATGATGCCGAACTCCTCAGAGTAACACCTTCCAACTTTCAGCTAAACCAATTCTCAAACGGTAACCACGGTTTGAGTAACATCTTCACCAACCATCGAAATTAATCCTCAAACGGTAACCACAGCTTGAGTCGCATCTTCACCAACCAGCTAAACCAATTCTCAAACGGTAACCACGGCTTGAGACTAGCTTATGCTTGCAATGCTTATACATGAGTTTTTTTACAGCGTAATGCTCCATAACCATGGAAATGCTACGCAACTATGTATGCAATATGCTATGCTTCTCTAAATGATGAATGCATAAAAGGTATCCCCCTCAGGGGACTCTACTGGGGAGCTCGAGGCACTCGGCTGAGGAACTCGATAATACTCCAATCTCCACCCTGCTGGGGAAACAACACTGTTGCTGGGGAAAGGACAACCCTCACCAAGGATGACCTCTGCTGAACTCGATCCGCTTGGGGACTTCGCTAGGGAAAGAAACCACCAACACACACCTCCGTTGGGGAAACAACAACCTTCAAACTTGCTGGGAATATAACAATCTCCACCCTGCTAGGGGAAATAACAACCTTCAGGCCTGGCTGCCGAGGAAACACCGACCTCGAATCCGCTGGGGAGATACGACATATTTGGCATGGAACACCTGTCGACTCATCGAACATTGGTATTCAACATCTAACCATGGTGTCAACTTTCCACTTTTCAGACTTTGAAGAGTCTTCTCGATTAATCCTCCAGGATCGTCGCACGTCCTTCGCCGTCTTTTCACCATTCTTCAATCCCTTGCCCCTGATTAGATTCCACGGGGATCTTTTGTCAAAAAGCTTCACATCACAACCTGCAAGTGAGTGAAAATATCTAACAGTACTTGCAAAAGAGATCGTTAGATAAAAACGTGCCCCAGGCGTACCAAAATTTCAACACCTAGGTCACTCAACCTTCCGAATAAGATTTCAGGCTTTCAATCTTATGAACATGCATTGGAAGGGATCTCCATATCTCAAAATGCAAAGATTCTTATCAAAATAAACGGATGTTTTTGCAATCAAAGCGGTAATGAAAACAAAAAACAAAATTATTTGACTGAATATGCATTTATTGATTGAAAAAGGTGGCTCGTAACTGAGCAATACACAGGAAGCAATTCCTGAAAAGAGGTAATTGCGCACAAAAGGAAAATCTATCCTAATGGCAATATGAACCCGTGATCTCATCGAGTTCCAACTCGGTTACACCCCATATGTCCTCAAGACTCTCCGCACTTTCTGCCTTCTGAACAAGACGCTTCCGACCGATCTCTGCCGGGGATTATCCATGTATAATAACCAAAGCACAAACGATCATGCTAGACGTAATTGTTCGTTTCATTCCCTCTTTTGCCTGGACCGCCCTTTCGGGTTTTCAGTCCACCGGGATACCCTTTTTTGCCCAAGCCGCCCTTGTGGGGTTTTCGACTTGTTGGGTGTACAGTTTTTTTTTCCTTTTTATCCCTAATTTTTGCCCGAACCTTTTTTCATTTTTTTTCTCGGTTCGCCGGGATGCCCATTTTTGCCTGGACTATTTTATTCTTTTCTTCTAGCGGGTCTCTTATACGAAGTATTTTTTAACTGCGTCCGCATTCACAGGGGACGGAAAATCCTCTCCATCCATGGTCGTCAACAACAAGGCTCCGCCAGAGAAAACCTTCTTGACCACGAATGGACCTTCATAATTGGGTGTCCACTTGCCCCGACGATCGTTCTGAGGAGGAAGGATCCTTTTCAAAACCATATCTCCTACGTGATACACACGAGGTCGCACCTTTCGGTCAAAAGCACGCTTCATCCGCTGCTGGTACAACTGCCCATGACAAATGGCCGCCAGCCTCTTTTCCTCAATCAGGCTCAACTCTTCATACCGAGTCCTTACCCACTCAACCTCTTCCAATTTCACGTCCATCAGGACTCTCAACGAAGGAATCTGAACCTCAACTGGTAGCACAACTTCCATCCCATACACCAACGAGAAAGGTGTTGCCCCAGTAGATGTACGCACCGAGGTTCGATACCCATGTAACTCAAACGGCAACATCTCATGCCAATCCTTATAGGTCACGACCATCTTCTGCACAATCTTCTTAATATTCTTATTAGCTGCCTCGACCGCCCCATTCATCTTTGGACGATAAGGAGAAGAATTGTGATGCTCGATCTTGAATTCCCGACACAGTTCTGCCATCATCTTGTTATTGAGATTAGAACCATTATCAATAATGATTCTTTCGGGAACCCCATATCTGCAAATGATGTCTCTCTTCAGGAACCTGGCAACGACCTGCTTCGTCACATTTGCATAAGAGGCTGCTTCCACCCACTTGGTGAAGTAATCAATAGCCACTAATATGAATCGGTGCCCATTCGAAGTCGTAGGCTCGATCTTTCTGATCATATCAATGCCCCACATAGCAAACGGCCACGGAGATGACATCAAACTCAACGGGTTAGGAGGTACGTGCATCTTGTCAGCATAAATCTAGCATTTATGACATTTCCGCACGAAATTAAAACGCTGAGCCTCCATTGTCATCCAGTAATAACCAGCCCGTAACAACTTTTTCACCATCGCATTCCCACTGGCATGGGTACCAAACGACCCCTCGTGAACCTCTTTCATCAATTGGCTTGCTTCTTTGTCATCGACACATCTAAGCAAAACCCAATCGAATTTCCGCTTGTACAAAACCCCATCTTTGTTCAGATAGAACACCATGGCCAACCTCCTCAGAGTCTTTCGGTCCTTCTTGGATGCTCCCTCAGGATACTCTTGGGTTTCCAGATAGCGTTTGATATCAAAATACCACGACTTTCCATCATCAAGCGTTGTTTCAACAGCAAACACATAAGTCGGTCTATCCAATCGTCCCACCTCAACACTTGGGAACTGATTCCACCACTGCACCTTAATCAAGGCGGCCAAAGTAGCCAAAGCATCTGCCAGAGGATTTTCTTATCTCGGCACATGGTGTAATTCCACCTTGGTGAAAAACATCAACAATCTCCTCGTATAATCCCGGTATGGAATTAAATGAGATTGATGCGTATACCATTTCCCGTTAACCTGGTTCACAACCAAAGCTGAATCTCCGTAGATAACAAGGTTTTTGATCCGCAAATCAATCGCCTCCTCAACACCCAAGATACAAGCTTCGTATTCAGCCACGTTGTTGGTGCACTCAAATGTTAGCCGGGCAGCAAAAGGAATGTGGGATCCTTTCGGCGTAACCAAAACAGCACCAACTCCACTACCATTCACGTAAACGGCCCCATCAAACATCAGAATCCATTCGGACTCAGGGTCAGGCCCCTCCTCCGGGATCGGTTCCTCACAATCTTTCGATCTGAGAAACATGATGTCCTCATCAGGGAATTCAAACTTCATCGGTTGATAATCCTCAATGGGTTGTTGGGCGAGGTAATCAGACAATACACTCCCCTTGATCGCCTTCTGAGAGGTATACTGAATATCATACTCAGTCAAAATCATTTGCCATCTCGCAACCCATCCGGTCAATGCTGGTTTCTCAAATATATACTTGATCGGATCCATCTTAGAAATCAACAAAGTGGTATGAACCAGCATATACTGTCTCAGTCGGTGAGCAGCCTATGCCAAAGCACAGCAAGTTTTCTCGAGCAGTGAATATCTTGTTTCACAGTCGGTAAACTTTTTGCTAAGGTAGTAAATTGCATGCTCTTTTCGACCAGACTCGTCATACTGCCCCAGTACACACCCCATAGACCCCTCGAGGGCTGTCAAGTACAGAATTAATGGTCATCCCTCCACAGGAGGCATCAGAATCGGAGGCTCCTGCAAATATTCTTTTATTTTTTCAAATGCCGCTTGGCAATCATTATTCCACCTGACCGTTTGATCTTTTCTTAACAACTTGAATATGGGTTCACACGTGGCTGTTAGATGAGATATGAACCGCGAAATGTAGTTCAATATACCTAAGAAACCACGAACCTCTTTTTTCTGTTCTCGGTTCAGGCATTTCTTGTATTGCTTTTACTTTAGCAAGATCAACCTCGATTCCTCTTTCGCTCACAATAAACCCCAGCAACTTACCGGACCGCACTCTGAAAGTGCACTTATTCGGATTCAACCTCAGTCTGAATTGTCTCAACCGGTCAAACAACTTGATCAGATCCACCAGATGCCCCTCTTTTGTTTGGGACTTTGCTATCATGTCATCAACATAGCATTCGATTTCATGATGAATCATATCATGAAACAAAGTCATCATAGCCCTCTGATACGTGGCACCGGCGTTCTTGAGACCGAATGGCATCACCTTATAACAGAAAGTGCCCCATGGTGTGATGAATGTTATTTTCTCCATATCATCTGGCGACATTTTAATTTGATTATAACCAGAAAAGCCATCCATGAAGGAAAACACTGAGAATTGAGTTGTATTATCTACCAATACATCGATGTGAGGTAATGGGAAATCATCTTTCGGGCTAGCTCTGTTCAGATCCCGGTAGTCCACGCACATCCTCACCTTTCCAGTCTTCTTCGGGACCGGCACAATGTTCGCGACCCAAGGCGGATAATTAGTGACAGCCAGGAAACCAGCATCCAACTGCTTCTGCACTTCCTCTTTGATTTTCATGGCCATCTCGGGTCGAGTTTTGCGCAACTTCTGCTTCACTGGAGGACAATCTGCTCTCAATGGTAGCTTGTGCACAATAATATCGGTATCCAACCCTGGCATATTCTGATAAGACCAGGCGAAGACATCAACATACTCTTTCAACAAGGCTACCATTCTGCTCTTGACATTTGCCTCCAAAGCAACCCCGATTTTCACTTCCTTTCTGACCTCCTCGGTACCCAGATTCACAATCTCAACTTGCTCCTCGTGCGGCTGAATCACCTTCTCCTCTTGTTTCAACAACCTGGCTAATTCCTCTGGCAGTTCACAATCTTATTCGCCTTCTTCTTTGGCATGATAGATCGGATTGTCGAAGTCATATGAGGGTGTAACATGATTGTTATCAATGAGATCCGGAGAATACAAAAGTCGGAACGAGACAAAACAAAAGGAAGGAAAAATGAAAATAAACATTGCCATTTTTATTTTTGTTTTTCTAAACTTCAAAAATAAATGAAAAACAGGGAACATCGCTTTTAATGCGAAAAACATCCATTTATTAATGATGCAAAATGTTGCACAATGAAACATATGAGATGGCCCTTACAATGAACCATTACGTTTCGGGAAAAACGTATGGCTTTCATGCAGACAGAATTGAAAAACAGAAATATTACTCTTCCCGCAGAGTGACAGTGATGATCTTTTTGGCCTTCCAGTTTTGGATCTCCATCCCTGGTACGCACGGTTTTATCTACAAGTCAAGCTCACAGTCACTGTCAATCTCTTCACCCACCGCACAAACACGATCTAGATCCTCAGCAATTGCATTCACCGTCATCTGACCATGCGCCGGCATGGGATTAGCATTAACATTCAGTGACAGTGCAAAATTGATGGCCTTGGAGTCTACCAGATCCTGAACGACATGTTTGAAGGCTTTACAATTCTCCACATTGTGTCCAGGGGCACCAGAATGGAATTCACATTTGGCGTTCTCGTCATAGCTGGCAGGCCTCTGATCTAGTCTCACCGGAGCCAATGTTCTCAACTGAACCAACCCCAAATCTTTCAACTTCTTCAGCAAGAAGGCATAAGTCACAGGTGGCCTATCAAACTGACGATCAGTCATTCGTCCTCTCACCTGATACCCGGTCCGCTGTGTTCTCTATTGAAATGGTTATCGTTGATGTTGCGGTTGTTGTTGATGTTGTGGATTATCAGCAGGAATTGTCACCGCAACAGTGTGCTGGTAGTAACGATCCCTACCTTGTCCCCTTTGGGCATACACAACACTCGTGTCACCCTCCTTCTTACGTTGGCCATTCCCAAAGGGTTTCTTCGATCCAGACGACGAAGCACTACCCTGTATCTTACCCATCTTCAGCCAGCTTTCAATTCTCTCACCAGCCACTACTATGTCTGCAAAGCCAATGACGGGACAACCCACCACCCTTTCAGCAAAAATCCCTTGCATGGTACCCATGAACAGATCAGACATCTCCCGATCCACCAGCGGAGGTTGAACTCTGGCAGCCAACTCCCTCCACCTTTGTGCGTATTCTTTAAACCCTTCATTCGGCTTCTGAGACATACCCTGCAACTGGGTACGACTAGGCGCCATGTCAGCATTGAATTGGTACTGTTTAAAGAAAGCATCTCCCAAATCCTGCCAGCTCTTAATATCTGAGGATCTCAACTTGGTGTACCACTCAAGAGACCCGCCAGATAAACTGTCTTGGAAGAAGTACATCCAAAGCTTCTGATCCATGGTATAAGCAGATATTTTTCGGACAAAGGCCTAGAGATGAGTTTCCGGGCAAGAACTCTCATTGTATTTATCAAACGTGGGCACTTTAAACTTTTGCGGGATCACAATCCCCTCAACCAGCCCCATGTTCGACATGTTGACAACCCCTGGAGTAACATGGCTTTCCAGAGCCCTGATCTTCTCTGCCAGTACCTGAATTTCTTTGTTTGGTGGCGAAACACCGTACTGACCCAACTGCTCATTCAGCATGGAGAACTGATCTTCTTCCTTATCCTCCATGGCCCCAAAGAAAGGAGGAAACTGATTATCCTTCAGATCGCCTGCAGGACCTAGCCCTCTGCCTGCAGCAAAACCAAAACCTCCACCGTTGTTGATAACTACGCCAGCAGTAGTTGCCTTCCCTCTGGGATCACCACCATCCCTAGAACCACCAAGACCATTGTTGGAAACACCCTCTTGATTATTACCACTGTTGGCAGCCGAAGCCCGCTCAAGCTTCTCCACTTTCTCAACCAGTGCCTTCTGCCCCAAGGCAAACCCTTGCATGACGTTGATCAGCTCACTCATCTTCTCTTTCAGCTCGAGAATGTCAACGTTGGGTGAATCCATCAGTTTGGATTTGTTGCGCCTGGTAGGGCATCTGTGTGGACGAGCTACGTGCAAGGGAATGATTCTACGTGCGCGAGCAATGATTCCTGTGTCAACCAAACATGTTAGGAACTGACACCTGCAAAACAGAAGATAGGTTATTATGACTCACGCATGAATGCGATGTCTATTCGTATGAGGAATATTTTGTCCTTCGATTTTGGCTTCATCGAGACGGATAATAATTTGACAATAACATTCTGACATCAGGATGTCTCTCAACCAGAATCTCAATCAAGAATGCACCCTGAGTACGGATAGACATGAGTTAGATGCTGATGAATGCAAAATGGGAATGATGCAGATGAATGCAAGTCATAGTGCCATCCTCCAAGTCATCTGATCACCAACTGTACTGAAGCCCCGGTCTCTGAACGGATCACAACCATCTAAGGGAATAAATAACCACAAATCCAACTCGGGAGTTCTGAAATAAACGGAACCGAAGGATATATCACCATCATCCCAGGAAATCCTCTGAACAGATAACCACAAGATCCTCTGAACAAGTACCCATAAATTCAACCCGGGGATCCTGAAATAAACGGAACCCACTCATAAATACCACGGACAGAACTCCGGCGTGTCAGAAATAAATCCATAAATCCAACTCATAAATAGGACCCTAGATCAAGAACTGAACCATTAGTCACCATCAAAGTCACCATCAGAACATGCATCTGTAGGAATCAACCCTCCCCTCACAGGTGAATTCTAATAAGGTCATCCTAAGGCGGATAATGGTCTCGACAATCGGACAAGATACTCAACGGGTTTGCCTTTTCGGGTGCGCAGTTGCAGCTCTCATAAGATCATCTAAACCAAAGATCCGGGAAAGAACGGTCACCGAAGTCAACAGCTCAAAAGAGGTAACCCAATTAAAGTGGATACTCCACAATGGAAGAGCTCTCTCGGATGAACCTCGTCCGGCTTGTGGTATGTCACGTCGCCAAAAACATGTTGACCTAACATGAGAGGCAACATGAGACCACGCTAATCCTAGGTGTATACTCGGGCCTGGGTTTTAGCCCCACTCAGAACACCCACCCCAAATCAAAGGAACCAAACCTGTATAGAATCCAGCACAATGATAATATGATGCATGAAAACACATATGCAAATATATACAGTCATAGTATAATAATCATAAATGCAATAAATAAAGCAGCAAAAGCAACCAAAACTATCCTAGAGAGCGCTAGGATTGACTCGCTTAGGGAAGATGGACCAGCAAGAGGTCAACTTCTAGTCCCCGGCAGAGTCGCCAGCTGTCGCAACGCGAAAAACAACCGGCGGGAAAAAAACACAGAGCCGCCACCGTGCGTTATTTATCTCAAAGAAGGGAAAGGAAACGCTCGAAGTAAACCTGAAGAAGGCAAAGGAATGGTCTTACGACCAGAGATGCAAGGCACGGGAGTCGGTTACGCAAGGGGAAGGTATTATCACCCCTCACGTCCGCCGTACTCGACGGGATCCACGCTCAAAAGAATAGAATAAGGTTGCTGAATAACTGCTCAAAGAATGTACACACTGGAATAATAAACAGGTGGAAGAAAATGGAGGAAACGGACTCGGCAAGATGTCCCATCCTGGGCCTACGTAGTTTATCAGACACAAACATCAGAGTCGACGTAGTTCGGGGATATGGGAAACATGCTCGCTAATACATCGCATCCTATGCCTACGTATCTTTCCCTATCCAGAGAAAGAATCAGAACACTCGTAGTTCGGCTAACGCACGCCGAAACAAAACACCTAAAAGAGACGCTGAGACGTCAAAAGAAAAACTCAACAAGGAAACAGAATGCCAATAGCTGGACTTATATCTAACTCCTCAAAACAAACGGGAAACAGACTGCCAATAGCTGGGCTTACATCTGACTCCCCACAAACAAACACACAAGGAAACCGAATGCCAATAGCTGAACTTACATCCAACTCCAAACAAGCAAACAATCGCTAACCAGCGAACACCAAAGGAAAAGATTTAGACTGACGAACTAATAAGGAGTCTGGTACTCGAGCCTACTAGCTGTCAGACAAACACAAAGAGAGACGTTGAGACATCAAAAGAAATAAAGAGGTTGAACACACATACTAAAAGGGAGTCTGGAACTCGATCCTAAAAGCTGTCAAGCAAACACACACAAAAAAACAAAAGGTTGAAAAAGAATAAGGGTGAAAAAAGAAAAGGTTGCGCGGAGAGATCTCGCACGATCTCCTGCCTACGTATCTCATCTGGTATGAGAATCAGGGCGACGTAGTTCCCCTTAACAGGGGAGAAAAATTCTCCTAACCAGAGACCGGGGAATAACAAACTAAAAGGGAGACTGACTCGAGCCTAATAGTTGTCATGCAATCCACAATAGCCCTAGGTTGAGGTATCTAAACAGAACCTAACTCGCACATGAAGCAAATCAAAACGAACAACAAACAAACATGTATGAAAAGCAAACACACAAGCAATCATCACACTCTATATACAAACAAGAGGCTCAGACAAACGGTTGGGCTTTAGTCAAGGGGTCATATCAACCTCGACAAATAAGCCAAAACTGTAGGGGTGTGCTGAAGCTCTTAACCGCTAACATTGAGAGTTAGGGTGAAGCTGATGAAAGGTAATGAGGGTTAAACCTCATGGCTCTTAACCCTGGCCTGGGTGAGCTCAAATCAATGAAAACGTGGGGGTCCAGAAAGAGGGACCCTATTCCACTTGACTGACACTGTACAAGATCTTGGGTTAGGTTTAAGAGCATCAGCACGTAGTGCGAGCATAATGAACGACTCAACGAATAACAGGGGACTGATTGCTAGTCCCTTCTATCTGTCAATTGCCTCTTCACTTAGGAGGACTTAACAAGTAACATGCCTCGACAAGGAGGTCTTTGGCACAAACATAAACAATCACAATCATTGCCTCTTAAGGAGGACTTCAGCCAAATGCCTGCCAAAAACAAACGACGGGGCTTCCAGACTACATGGAGTTAGAAGGCTAAGCTACCTCAGTGGTGTATTAACCACACTCCAAAGCAAAGCAAAAGCTAGCTAGCAGCGACTAATGTACCTGTGTAAAAAGCCAACCAGTCAATATTGTGTTCAGACAAAGCAACAGACAACACAGTGGAATTATTCAATATCTACACAATGCAAGTCTCAAATGCAAGCACTCAAGTGAGTCCATCACATCAATGGACCTACAACACAACAATAGTTAGTAAACAAAGCAACTTGCATCTCAAATAATGAGCAAACCAACCATTAGTGCTAGATACCTGAAACACAAACATAATTGGTGAGTACAAACCACTAGTGCAAAGACTAGGGTCAAAGGCAAAGCAAATAACCAAAACAGAAGTCAATACTTCACATGAAGCATGTTCAATCAAGTAAGAAAGAATCCTCAAAAGGACCAAGACCAAATCATAAGGCAAAGCCATCACATGATCAAGATAACACAAAGGCAAGCAAAGTGCACACAATTGGACAATCAAACTAGAAAATCCAAATTAAAACAGAAATGAATCCCATGATCCTGAAATTTTTTATGTGAATTCAACATGTTATGAACAAGCATCATACAAAAATTCAACTCCAGAAGAGCTCACATGGCATATGAATGAAAATATACAAATGCAACATACAAATTGTGACACAAATTGTCACACCAAATGTTCATGTGTCCAAAACAGTGGTGGTACATAATAAAAATGCCAAACCAAATCTCAAAAATCACATTACATGTTGGGATTAAGCATGTCAAATTTCAAGCCAATTGGACAAATCATAAGCATTTTACAATCAAATGAATGCAACATGTCAATATAACATAATGTGCAATCAAAAAACCACAAATAAAAATCCAGAACTCAAAAAATCATGAAAATCATATGAAACAAAACCAGACATTTAAACAAATGTGTGAAAAAAAACTAGAATCAATTTGCATTATTTTGCTATTTTTTATGGATTTTTGAAGTTGATGAAAATAAAAAAGGAAATAATGACAATCATGTAGAAACAAAGTTGAATAAAAATTGGCAAATGCACAAGGCAGGTGTTGAACACAGGTTATGAAGGTCACAAAAGAGCGCTCAGAAATAAAGTTCAAAACGTACATTGCCTGGATGAAGGAGAATTGCCATCCAAGGCGCAGTGGAATTTAAAATTTTCTCCATTTAGTGATCCTTACGAATGGGCATGATCAGTGATAGAATCGTTACCTCTTGTGGCGATTCAAACCTTTGGTGCAGATCTCTGATAATGATCAAAACCTTTGATACAGATCCACGGGGCGATCACGAACGTTGAACGATGACAACGTCTCTACTCAGTCCACACGAACGGATTCCTTCAATCGCAGTGCTAGCTGTTATGAATGAAGGCTTTGAGTGAGAGAGAGATACGAAATTCCAACTCTTCAGTTGTGTTTTCTGTCTCAGTGAGTTACAATGCTTCTACCCAAGGGGTTCTATTTATAGAACCACTTGTGTGGGCTTCAAGCCAAAAAGCCCACTTAAGTGCATTTTGGCCCATATCTCATAAAATGCCAAAATCACTTAAGTATTTGATACCTTACCATATTTCGTATTCTACTTAAGTACACCGTACCTTACGATGTTCCTTAATTATTCTATCTCTCATCAATCCATCTTTTGTATGTGACCCTACAGGTTTTCGCGGCGTTGGCAATTATATTAAATCATGCATTTAACATAATAAACAGTGAGCGGTATCTAGCAACACATCACTGCTACCCAAGTCACGTAAATGTCATGTGATATGATAAAACCTCCTGTGATAATAATTATGTGTATAATTACCCCTTTGCCCTTATGTCTATATTGAACACAAGGTATAGACCGTGTCACCCTTGTCCAGTTCAATATTGGGCCCATAGACATTTATCCTGTTACGCAGGATTGGCAAATTCCATTTAGGACACTCATGTCCCTCAGCATGCTTCGTGGAGTACCCATCAACTGTCTTTATGGTTATCCAGTTACGGACAATGTTGGATCAGCAATAAAGCACTCGACTCTACATCTAGGATTGTAGCACCTCAAATTTGCACCCATCATTGTACATACATTCTCATATTAGGTCATAGCATATCATGGTCCATTGCATAGCATTGCATTGCCTCTTTTGCCTCAAGTGCAAAGCCAATCAAGAAATTAGGTCAAACTGATCAGGAGATCAGTCAACCAAGCAAGCAAGCACAATTCTCAAGGAGCCAAGGCCCTAGGGTTGGTCCAACATGTTCACATGACTTGGGGATCCATTTGAAGTGATTAGGTCAAAGATTGGAGGCTCAGAGGTCATCAGTCAATGCACAGACAGTCAGAAACCCTAAAAGTCAACTGTTTGTCAACTGTCCATTTAATCAGTGATTTGAGGATGGAAATTGGTTTGAGAGGTCTCATTCATGTCCAAATAGTCCTCATATTTCATGTCAAACACCATCATGGAAGAATTTGAAGCCAGATCAGAAATTTCCAAAAATGGAAACTGGACCTGTAACTGAAACTTACCAAAAATGGAAAGTCTTGATCCTCAAACTTACATCATGATACAAGCTCCAAATGAATTTTTTCCCAACATGAAAGTTGAAGATCTTGTTCTCCCATTTCCAAAAAGTCCAAGAACTCTCAATTCCCATGTGTGGTTGGCAAGTTATGATCGGATCGATTTCAGAAATTTTGGAACTTCAAAAGGCCATATCTCTCAAACCATTTGGCCAATTTTGGTGGGGTTTTTTCCTACAAACCACATTTGATCCCCTCTTTCCAAAAATATAAACATCATGTACCAAAACCTTGCCAATCAAAATGGCATTTTTTGACTTGTTTCATTAAAATTCAAGTTTGACCAATGGTTGACTTTTGAAAATAATCATTTCTAACCAATTCTACCAATCAAACATGTTCTGAAAATGCATTTAAAACTTGTTGCAAGCCCATTCTTGTGCAGTACATGAAGCCATGCCTAGTTTGCTTGAATTTTGGGAAGAAAGTACAAATTTCACCAAACCTATCCCACAAATCCATGGACCATGCCTTGTACATCAAAACAGAAGATTTTTACCTCATTTTCTGTCATGGAAAACCAGCTGCAGCCAGCAGAACCAACAAAAAAAACATTGGTTCTCTCATTCTCTCAAAAAATCACATTTGGTGCATTTTCAAAAACCAGTCCAAAAACTTCAAGAGAACTTGACCTTGCCTTGCTTGTTTCACCATTCAAGCATCATTTTGAACCAGTAGCAGCCATCAAACACAGCAAAAACCAACAGAACTTCATTCATTCAAAAAATCTCATCTTTTGCATTTCTTCAAAATCTCCAAAAATCCTCCAAAGAACAAAACCTCGCCTTGCTTAAAACAACATCAAAACAACATTGTGGACTTGTTGCAACCATATTTCTTCAACTGGAAGCTCACTTTCTAGCACTGTTTTTCCAAAGCTCCTTTAATGGCAGAGTTGATTTAGAGCCAAACCAGTTCGTTTCAAGCCAAGGCATCTTCACTATTCCTCATTGAGAGCACAAGGGAGCATCTGTTTCACATCAAAACCACCAAACCGCATCTGTACCGCGACTGTTCATCAAATTTGGTTAGGATTCGACCTCCTTATTTTGTTAAATTATTACATGTTTTAGAAAGGTCTCTTGATGCTGAGTTCAGTGATGGTTTTGGTTTTAAAAATGGTGTTGTATTTTGAAAGAAATGTTGAAATGAATATTGATGATTCAAACTTGTTTTGCTTATTTCTTCTTGCTTAGCTCGATTTAATGAAAATAGAGTTTGGAATGTTGATGAGTGTTGCTTGATGATTACCATGATGTGGTCGATTTACATTTCTGGAAATTTTGTTTTTGGAACTTGATTGAAGATGATGAAGGGATACTGTGCGCGAAACCCTAATTTCCAAAAGCCATGCCCAGATTTTTCCTCTTTTTTTCACGCGTGCATGGCCTGTAGCTTCCAGAGCCAATGAAAACATTCCAATTTCTTGCCCAAAACGACTGTGCTTCAGTAAGTGGCTCAAATATTTACAAAACTGCCACTCGGACCCCATGTGACACATTGAATCATGTTATTTTTCCATTTTTATTTCATTTGTGATCTTCATCTTACAAAAATCATAGAGCTCTCAATTTTAATTCAAAAATCATGGGTTTTTTTGCATCATCTCCATCATGATCCCTAGTTTTTTATCATTATTTTTCCAGATTTTTTGTTTGAGTAATTCTTAATTGGTATGAGGGTTTGTGACATGTATGCACATTTTGTACATCTTGCCAAAACATTTGTGAAATGATGAGAATGTATCCAATGGCTCCCAAATTTTTTGTGCTTAAACTAGACACACTCATGGTGATTTTGGTGTAGAGTTTGTGAATTTATCTTATGTGGTTTGAGAGTTGTGAATTTTTGAATTAGGGTGTGACAATTTGTGTCACACCATTGATGTCCAACTTGATGATTTTTTGATACCATGCTTCTTGACCTCCAATTGATCTGATTTTTTGCATGAACCTACTCTTGTATGTCTAGTTTACATGTGAATTTTCTTGGAATTATTTGTGGCATTTCCTAATTGTTTGAGATTTTCTCCCCTGTTTAGTCATATGTTGACTTTTGGTGACACATGTTCCCATTTCATTTGTGAAATTCTCATACTTTATTGGATGGACATGAAATTTTACATGAGATAACTAGACATCCCAATCTTTGCCATGGTTTTAGTCCCATTCATTTATCATACACCATCTCTGATTTATGATTTTTCTAAGTTGATGCATGTTTGTTTGACTTCTTTGAGCATGTTCAAAATGGCTTTGACTTTCTGATTTTCATTGACTGCCTTCCACTTGTCCAAATAAGATGAAATTTGACATGCTTACCATGCTGTGGGTTGTGATTGATCATGATTTATTTGGTGATTTTTGGAAATGTTTAAGATTGCATTTGAGTTAAGTCTTGCTGTTGACTTCTATGAGCTTCTAAATGCCATGTTTTGACCTAATTTGTTCATGAAATGATGATGATGATTGATGTGAATGTGAACCCAATTGGTTTTGTTTCTTGAATGTTTGAACATGATTTTGGATACTTGCCCTTTGCTGTTTTGACTTTCTCATTCATTTTTGACCCTAGGCTTGTCCTAGTGGTCCTGTTACTCACCTTTGAGCTTGTGTTTTCAGGTTGACCAACAAATGACCAATGAGACCATTTCTTTTGATTGAGCTTGCTTGATTATTCTTGACTAACTTGTTTGTTTTGTAGGTTGCTTGGCTCACATGCCTTGAGCCTTGTGCCTTGCACATTCATTTGCTTCTGACTGACTGTTGACTTCTGTCTCTTTTTGCTTTGTTTGAGGTTGTATACTAATGTCTGCTTGACTATTTCAGGTGCTTTTAGTTGCTCAGTTCCTTGTGAACTTTTGCTTTGCTTTGCTTGTATAAGCAATTGGCATTGAGGTATACTTCTAACCTTCATGTAGTCTGGAAGACCTGGCCTGTTACTTGGCCAGGCAACTGTTTGAAGTCCTCCTTAAGAGGCAATGTTTGTGATTGTTTAATTTTGTCCCTGCATAGAGTCAAAGTCCTCCTAAGTGAAGAGGCAATTGGCAGAACCCAAGGGATATGCAACCTATCCCCTGCTATTCAGTGTGTCATCTGCTTTGCTCACACCACTGTGTTGATGCATTGCAGATACAAACCCAAGATCTTGTACAATTGTACAGTTGAGTCAGTTTTAAATGTGTAGAAGGGTTCCCACTTTCTGAACCCACACATTCTTGTCTTAAGCTCTCCCAGGCCAGAGATAAGAGCTGTGAAGTCTTATCTTCACTCACCTTTCATCTGCTTCACCTTAGCCCCTCAATGGCAAGGTTAAGAGCACATTCACCCAGTTCCAGAGGTTTGTTTGTTGAGGTTGATATGACCCCTCGACTAAAACCTAACCCTTGTTTGAGCCACTTGCTTGTGTATAGTGTGTGCTATCTGTGCTTGTAGGATTGTTTGACTTGCTTCCTGTGCAAGTTAGGATTGTTTGACTTGCTTCCTGTGCAAGTTAGGATTGTTTGACTTGCTTCCTGTGCAAGTTAGGTTTAGTTTAGACTTGCTTCCTGTGCAAGTAGGTTTTGCTTGGCTTGCTTCCTGTGCAAGTTAAGTGTGTGTGTGGCTTGCTTCCTGTGCAAGTCATGACTAGGATAGGCTGGCTCCCTGTGCCAGTTAGCTAGAAACCTTAACTTAGGGATGATTTTGCACGATAACATCTAGGCTCGAGTCGTAGTCTCCCTAGTTGTGTCTCCCTCTGTTATCTGGTTAGGCTAGTCCTTTATCCCTGCGTAGGGGAACTACATCGCCCTGATCTTCATACCAGATGAAGTATGTAGGCAGGAGATTGAGCTGATCTCTCCGGGCGCCCTTTTTTCTTTTTGAGTGTGTGCTTGACAGTTATAGGCTCGAGTCCCCGACTCCCTATTAACCTGTTGTGTTGTTGTGTGCTTGGAAGCCGATGTAAGTCCATCGAGTGGCAGTTAGGTTCCAGTGTGTGTGTGTTTTGGTTCGGATGCTGATGTAAGTCCAGTGATTGGCGTTCAGGCTCCATGTTTGCCTATTTGTGTGTGTTTTGGTCCGGATGTTGATGTAAGTCCAGCGATTGGCATTCAGGCTCCACGTTTGCCTTTGTTTGTGTTTGTTTGTGTGCGTGTCAGCCGAGCTACGAATGCTCTGATTCTTCTCTCGTCCGAGAAGATACGTATGCATAGGATGCGATATCCTAGCGAGCATGTGCCGTTTCCCCAGTCCGAACTACTTCGACTCTGATGTCTATGCCTGATAGACTAAGTAGGCCCAGGATGCGGTATCCTGCCGAGTCAGTTTCAGTCTGTTTTCTTGTGTCTCTTTCAGCCAGTGTGTGTGTGTTTGAGCAGTGTTTTAGCAACCATTTTCCTTTCTATTGTGCGTGGATCCCGTCGAGTACGACGGATGCGTAGGGGTGCTAATACCTTCCCTTCGCATAACCGACTCCCGAACCCATTCCCTTTGGTCGCGAGACCATGTCTTTTCCCAGGTTTACTCTGAGCGTTTCCTTTCCCTCTTTTGGGATAAATAACGCACGGTGGCGGCTCTGTTGTTTCTTCTTTTCCCGCCGGTTTTTCGCGTGATGCGACAAGGATCCATAGTGGTTTCAGGTCGAAGAGTGGTATACACTATTATCACCATGAGAATAACTTATGACACTTTGCATAACTTTCTATATAGTATTCTCATAGCGGGTCAATCCGATATAAATATTACTCCTAATATTCATACCTATGTTTAAGACTTGATAACTCTTTATCCATGGTCCATGAGAGGTGATCATCAGTCTACAAACATAATAGTCTTAATGCTTTAATGTTATCCCACTTCACATTAAAGCTCGACTACGGATACTTTAAGAACAATGCCCTTATGTTTAATGTGTTCTCATGATTAAGTCACACTTAATACATTAAACGAACTATCTATTCTAGGGACTTTATTAACCAACCATAATAAAGAAAATGCCTTTTATTATTAATAAATAATTTGATACAAGTACCAAAAGTATTGGCCTCTAGAACTTACACCAACAATCTCCCACTAGCACTAGAGCCAATCAGGCATACCCCATATGCCCATTGATCTAGTATGGCCATCATGCTTCTGCTGCGCAAGAGGCTTTGTCAGTGAGTCAGCTATATTGTCAAGTGTAGGTACTTTACATATTTTCACATCTCCTCTATCTATTATCTCTCGAATGAGATGATAACGCCTAAGTATGTATTTGGATCGTTGGTGAGATCTAGGCTCCTTAGCTTGTGCGATAGCACCATTGTTATCACAATAGAGACCAATGGGATCCACAACGCTAGGGACTATGCCAAGTTCACTAATGAACTTCCTGATCCAAATAGCTTCCTTTGCTGCACTTGAGGCAGCAATATACTCAGCCTCGGTTGTAGAATCAGCAACTGTATCTTGCTTCGAACTTTTCCAGCTCACAGCGCCACCGTTCAAGCAAAACACATAACCAGATTGCGAGTACTTGGTTTATCAGCGGGTTCCGTTTATTTCGGATCCCCGGGCTGAGTTGAGAGTACTTGTTCAGAGGATCCGTTTGTCACCCGTTCAATGGTTGTTCCTGTGAAGATAGTGATATAATCTCCGGTTCCGTTTATTTCGGAACCCCCCCAAGTTGGATTTATGGTGACTTGATCCCACAGATATGACTGGTTCAAAGAAGTGTTGGGCTTTCAGATGACTTGGTGGCACAAGGGCCTGCATTCATGCATTTGCATCATATCATCTCGCATTCATCTGCATTCAACTCATGTCTGTCCGTACTCAGGGTCCACTATTTTTAAATTAAAACCTAGGTTGAGGGACATCCAGATGTCAAAATGTTGTTGATGAAATTTTATCAGTCTCAATGAAACCAAAAAAGAGGACTGAATATTCCTAGTACGGACAGACATTGCATGTGTGAGTCATACTAACCCATTTGCTGTTTTGTAGGTTTCAGTATTCAACCGGTGCGCATAACTCGCCTGTTCAGATGACCTGCTGGGGGTCAACAGATCCAAGTTGATGGAGCTTCCCAACACCGACATCCTTAAACTAAAAGAGATGATGAGGGAGTTATTCAGTGTTGTGCAAGGACTCGCCTTGGGGCAGAAAGCCATGTCTGAAAGATTGGAAAGGATCGAGAAATGGCTGATAGTGGAGAAAGTCCAGGGGAAGGCTCCGTCCTCCGAAGTGAACAAACCTTCTGGTACTGTGGCAAGGAAGTCCTCCGACAGTGGTCCATTCAAGAGGGAAGTTGAGCCAGTTGGTGTGCCTGCAAAGAAAGAACGCAGTAAGGATCGTTATCATCCTTATGCTGCCACTGTAACCACTCCTGTCAGCAATCCACCTGCTCAACAGCAACAACTGCCACCTCAACAGAAGACACCGGGAGCTAAGAGCCAGGTGAAGAAGAAGAATGAGGATCGTCAGTTTGAGGAACCACCGGTGACTTATGCCTTTCTTTTCCAAAGGTTGAGGGATCTGGGATTAATTCGGCCGAGGATTTTGATTCCTATAGAACAGCAGCGGAGGCCTGCAAACTATGATGAGAGTGCCAAGTGCGAGTTTCACTCTGGGGCACCCGGACACAGCATTGAAGGTTGCAGAGCCTTTAAGCATATTGTCCAAGATCTGGTGGACTCCAAGGCTATCAGCTTGGCCCAGATAATGAATGAGGATGTCAACCCCGTACTCAGGCAGGGTCCAGCAAAGGTAAACATGATGAAAAAGGTCAAAAAAGGAATCGAGGTGACTGAAGAGGGTCAGCTAAAAGATCCAATGTTTGTGGTCCCAAAATCTCTGACGCAGGATAGAACTTTCTCTGTTATTGATGCTTGTGTGACTGTCACTACAGAAGGGTGTGTATTGATGGAAGACCCGACCCAGAAGATGAAGAAAGTAGAAATGGACAATGCAAGATGTAAAGCACCCAGTCCGGCAGTTGAGACCGTCCAGGTGGAGAATGCCCTTGTCACTGAGAAGGAGAAAAAGCTGTCCATTTCTTCTTATAAACAAGCTCTGGAGGTGGTGAAGAACAAAGAAGCCCAAGGCTGGGGAAGGATCATTGACATCGTGGTAAAAGCAGACATGTTTGGAGTCGGTTATCAGCCGGATTTAGGGTCGTCTAGACCAGACAGAGGATGTCGTCCACTATACGCCTTCGTCAGTGCAGGAATGTTGGATCCTGGTCATGCCCGTTCAGTGGGTGAAGATGTTGACAGCGACCGCGAACTCGAGTTGTGGATAAAGTCGTGCGTACCAGGAAACTGGAAGGACTCCAAAAGCATCGCTGTCACTCATTCAGAAGAGTAGTATTTCTGTTTTTCAATTTTTGTTTGCATGAAAGCCATACGTTTTGCCCGAAACGTAATGGTCCATTGTAAGGGCCATCTCATGTGTTTCATTATGCAACATTTTGCATCAGTAATGAATGGATGTTTTTGTAGTTAAAAGCGGTGTTCCCTGTTTTTCATTTAATTTTGCAATTTAAAAAAGGAAAAAACAAATAAAAATGGCAACGTTTTTTCATTCTCTTTCCTTTTGATTTTGTCTCATTCCAAAGTGATTACTCTCCTGATCTCACCGATAACGATTTGGTTACACCTCTGTATGACTTCGACAATTCGACCTATCATGCCAGAAAAAAAGGCGAAGAAGATTGTGATTTGTTGGAATTAGCCAGGTCATTGAAACAAGAGGAGAAGGTGATTCAACCGCACGAGGAGCGATTCAAGATTGTTACTCCAAGCTCTGCCGAGGTTAGAAAGCAAAAGCTGAGGCCGACAAAGGATGAGAAAGAGAGAAAGTGTGAATAGACTATCAAGATGCGAGCAGAGCTAATCTGAAAGATGGATTCCCGGTACGTCACAATGAGGTATTGGTTGATCATATGGCTCAGGTCTCAGTGTTTATCTTCATGGATGACTTCTTGGTCCAGACCAGATTGAATTGTTGCCAGATGATATGAAGTAAGCCAGGTCCATCACACGAGGGGCACCTTCTTGTTCTAAGTTGATGTCGTTCCGTCACATGAGGCCGGTGCCACGTATCAGAGGTCTACGGTGACTTTGTTTCGTGATATGATTCATCGTGAAAGCAAATGCCATGTTGATGACATGATGGCAAAGTCCCAAGCAGAACAGGGGCATCCGGTAGACTTGGGGCAAGTTGTTTGACCAGTTGAGATAACTCATACTTTTGAGTTTGAATCAGTGCACTTATGGAGTGTTGTCCATCAAGCTACCGAGGCTTGTTGTGAGCAAATCAGAGGAATCGAGGTCGATCCTGCTAAAAAAATAAAAATAAAAATAAAAAGAAAAAAAAAAGAAAAGGGGTAAGTTGTGGGAACCTCTGATTCCGATACCTCAGTGAAAGAAATAACTGTTAATCCGGTACTTGATAACCCTCGAGGGGTCTATGAGGTGCGTATTGGGTCAGCATGACTAGTTTGGTCGAAAAGAGTATGCAATTTACCTAAGCAAAAAGTTTATCGACTGTGAAACAATACACTCACTGTTCGAAAAAACTTGATGTACTTTGGCATAGGCTGCTCGCCGACTGAGATAGTGTATGTTGATTCATACCACTTTGTGGATGTCCAAAATGGATCTGATCAGATATGTGTTTGAGAAGCTAGTAGCGACCCATGGAAAGGTTATCAACCAAGGAAGTTTGAGGTCCCTGATGAGGACATCTCGAGGTACTCAAATCGAAAGATTGAGAGTGACCGATCCCGGAGGAGGGGCCTGGCCCCGAATCCGAACGGATTCCGATGTCTGATGGGGAAGTTAGGGTGAATGAGGTAGTGCTTCCCGGATAACTTTTTTAAATGCACCAACGATGGTGATTGAACATAAAGTCTGTATCCTGGGTATCGAACCTAGGGATGTACATCCACCTGGGGCAGTGGCTTCCTCACAGAAATATGAGAAATCAGAGAAGACTGAATGGATAAAGACTCGGAATGACACGTTGAGCCCAGCTGAAGGAAAGGGCTGACAGTTACCTGGCATGGGGCAGTTGTACCCAGTGAACGAAGCATGTTGTTAACCAAGAAGTATGACCTCGCGCGTACCACGTGGAAGAATTGGTTGAAAAGGATCCTTCCTCCTCAAGACGATTGTGGGGCAAATGGACAAACAGTTATGAATGTCCATTCGTGGTCAAGAGGGTCCCATCTGACAGAACCTTGTTGTTTATGACCACGGATGACGACGATTTTCCATTCCCTGTGAATGCGGACGCAGTTAGAAAATACTTCGTGAAAGAAACCCGCTGGACAAAAAAAAAGGAATAAAGAGTCCAGGCAAAAAAGGGGCATCCCGGCGAACCAAGAAAAAGAGAAAGGTTCGGGCAAAAGTTAGGGATAAAAATAAAAGAAAAGAACTGTACACCCGGCAAGTTGAAAACCCGCAAGGGCGACTTGGGCAAAAAAGGGTATCCCGGCGGACTGAAACCCGAAAGGGCGGTCCAGGCAAAAGAGGGAATGAAACGAACAACTGCGTCTAGCATGATCATTTGTGCTCATAATGACTTGGATAATCTCCGACAGAGACCAATCGGAAGCGTCTTGTTCAGAAGGCAGAAGGCGCGGAAAGTCCTGAGGACATATGAGGTGTAACTGAGTTGGAACCCGATGAGATCACAATTTCACGTTGCCATTAGGATAAATTTTTTCTTTTATGTGCAATCACCTCTTTCCAGGGTTTGCTTCCTGTGTGTTGCTCGATTGTGAGCCATCTTTTATTCCAGTCAAATAAAGCGTGTGTTCGGTCAAATGATTTTGTTTTTGTGTCATTACTGTTTTGATTACGAAAACATCTATTCATTTTGATAAGAATATTTGCATTTTTGAAACATAGAGGTCCCTTCTGATGCATGCTTGTGAGATTGAAATCTGGAAATCTTACTTGGAAGTCTGAGTGACCTAAGTGTTGAGATATCAGAACACCGGGGGCATACCTGGGGCACGTTTTTATCTGACGATCTCTTGTGCAGGTGCTGTTAGACATCTTCATTCACTTGCCAGTGGTAATATGGACCCTTTTGACAAGAAGTATCTGCAGAGCCCGATCAGGGGCAATGGATAGATGAACCGTGAAAAGACGGTGAAGGATTACGACAACGATCCTGGAAAGTTAATCAAGAAGACTCTTCAAAGTCTGACGATTGGAAAGTATGTATGAATCCCAAGAGTTCAAACCTCCGTGAAGTACGGACGAGTTGGGAATACAAGATGATGGAGCAGAAAAGTCCAGAAGAGCCTGGGAGTTCTTAAGAGTGGAAAGTCGACACTATGGGTGGATGACGGATCCCAGTGTTCGACGAATCGACCGACATCCCTGTCAAACAAGTTGTATCTCCCCAGAGGATTAGGAGTGTGATCTCCCTGGCAGATTCGAGATCGTTGTCTCCTCAGCAAGCCTGAAGGTTATCACGTCCCCAGCAGGGGCAGGGGCAGAATGTTTCTCAGGGTGGAGGACGTCTCCCCAGTCCAAGCCAGTATTGAAGCTATCAGAGTTATTTCCTCTGCAAAGATGCCTGTAGACAGTACCTTCTTTCCCCAGCAGATCTAAGGATTGCTTCTCCCCAGCGGGCCTATGCTTGCAGATTTCCCCAGTTGAGAATCCCCGCTGAGCGCCTGGCAGTTATTTTCCCCGGGAGTCCCCTAGTGGAGTTTATCAGTAGACTTTTGGTGTGTTCCCCAACAATTGGTTTTGTGATATTGTTACCTCCAGTATGGCCGTGAGTGCTTATCCCAAGCAGGTTTGTGGGAATTCATCTCCAGTATGATATGACGTGTCATCATCCTCAACAGAGTTGTTACTCTCACCACTATGGTTGTTCTCTCCACTAGGATCGTTCTCCTCAGCAGTATGGTGTGGTTTTTTCCTCAGCAAGTTCCCCAAGTGGAGCGGGTCTCATGAAATACATCTCCGGCAGTGATTCTCCTACATATGGATTGGTTGGGTCGTCCCTAGTGGAGTAGAATTTATCTCTCCAGCAGAGTTCATCCTACCAGTGGATTGGACGGGTTTTTGTAGTAGACTGAAATCTGCATCCTCAGCTGAGTTGAGTCTACCTATGGATCGCGTGGGTTATCCCCAACGGAGTAACAAACATTCTCCAAAGCAGGGTTTATCCTATCTGAAGATTGGTTGAGTCTTCCTCCCAGTGAAGTCGCTTTACTATTCCCCAAGCAGAGTTCCCCGCAGAATATTTCCCCAAGAGGAGTCTCCCCACAGAGTCAGAGTACCTGATCATTTCGGCTCCCTAGCCAGGGTTCATTTGCATTTCGCATGTAGTAATCATTGCATCCTCAAAAAAATCGCGTAGCATTCCTATTCATAAATGGAGCATTACGCCATAGAAAAATCAAACATATGCATTCATGTGTTCGAAACCTCACCAGACCGTATCCCCGGCAGAGGCGGACCATTTCATTCAACATAGCAAGCATATCCATTAGCCCTAGGCCGTGGTGACCAGCCGAGTTTGGGTTGTTGGAAAGAATTTTGCATCGTGCCATTGGATCGACTTCAGGATTGGGTTCATCAGCATGGTTGAGAGGTTGGTGTTTTCCCAACAAGTGATTCCTCAGTCGAGTGGGTATCCCCAGCAGTGTTACTCCCCAATTGTTAGCGTCTTGCCAGCTTGGGTCTTTTTCCTTAAGCAGATATGGGTGTGTCTGATCTCTCCATGTAGAGTCTACCCCTTAACCAGAAAGTGTCAATCTTTTCCTGCCATTTTCCCACTGAGATACATCCTCGTGGATGACGGTTGCTTCCGTTCCCTCCCTAATGGGATGGGTTTTCCCTATTGAGTTCTTTCCTCATTAGGATGAGTCTTGATTCAGTCTGCCTTTTTGGATCGATCCTAAATTGGCTTCTTGTTGACTATCTCTTGTGCTGCCCTGGGGCATAAATGAATAGTCGCTCACTAACCGGCACTCATTCATTTCATCCTCAGCGGAATTTGTTGGCCTCTACCTACAACCCGGCAGTTGTAAGCCCTATCTTTGTGGTTTTCTACCTACTAGCTGGTAGTTGTAAAATCCCACTTTCATCCCCTTGGTGGAGTTAACCCTGTGTGTTCATCCTATGCGTGACTGGTTATTTTTCCGTGGTTTTCTGCCTACTAACCGGTAGATGTAATCCCCTCTTTGCAGTTATCAGTATCCGGTTTGTGATATTGATATTCTTTCCCCTCTGGATACTTGCCTTGATCAAGCAGTATTGTCCCCATTGGGTCTTCCCCTTCTTCTTGGATACTTGCTCTGAGTAAGCAGCTTTATCCCCTTTTGATTGGTCATCTTTTGCATACCTAGTCTGGTACCCAGATGCCTTCCTTTTCGGTCGATTATTCATTTAACAACCTACAACCCGGTTATGGATAATCTTCCATGTGCGTGTATTATCTACGTTTTGGCGGCTATAGATAATATGTACTTATGTTTTTCCGGTATTCAGACCGAAGGAGTTTCCGACGATCAGGTCGATGCACTCATGGCACTCAGGCCAATTTCCCGGTATTCAGACCGAAGAAGTTTCCGACGATCAGGTCGATGTACTTATGTTTTCCCGGTATTCAGACCGAAGGAGTTTCCGACGATCAGGTCGATGTACTCATGGCACTCAGGCCAATTTCCCGGTATTCAGACCGAAGTGGCGTTCAGGCCAATTTCCGATTTTCAAATCGAAGAAGTGTTCCTCCTCTCCGTTGGTGTCGATAAACGTCGAATTTTTCCCGATCATCCGTTGATGATTTGGTTGTGTTCACTCTCCCCAGTAGAGTTTCCTCCCCTCCGTTGGTGTCGATAAACGTCGAGTTTTTCCTATTCGTCCTATGACGTCTAGTTGTACCTGTCCCCACGTGGATTTACCTCTTCGTTGGTCTTGGTAAACGTTGAGTTTTTCCCATTTCGTCCGTTGACGTATGGTTGTATCCCTTCCATTCATTCACTAATGTTTGGTTACCTCTCCGTTGGTCTTGGTAAACGTTGAGTTTTTCCTAGTTGTCCGTTGGCATCTAGTTGTGATTTCTTTTCCCATTCATCGTCGTTGCGATGTCTGGACGTGGCCGTACCCTTTGAAAAATATACCCAGTAATAAATATCAAATCCCAGTGGACGTTTCCATTGGTGGATCCCTGTATTGCGCAAATTCTACGGTTCTTGGTATTCAATCCCTGTTTACCCTGAAAGTCTGACAGCCGTTGCTCTCATCCATTCGGGTTCCCAGCTGATTGAATAGGGGCAGCTGTAGCACCTCAAATTTGCACCCATCATTGTACATACATTCTCATATTAGGTCATAGCATATCATGGTCCATTGCATAGCATTGCATTGCCTCTTTTGCCTCAAGTGCAAAGCCAATCAAGAAATTAGGTCAAACTGATCAGGAGATCAGTCAACCAAGCAAGCAAGCACAATTCTCAAGGAGCCAAGGCCCTAGGGTTGGTCCAACATGTTCACATGACTTGGGGATCCATTTGAAGTGATTAGGTCAAAGATTGGAGGCTCAGAGGTCATCAGTCAATGCACAGACAGTCAGAAACCCTAAAAGTCAATTGTTGGTCAACTGTCCATTTAATCAGTGATTTGAGGATGGAAATTGGTTTGAGAGGTCTCATTCATGTCCAAATAGTCCTCATATATCATGTCAAACACCATCATGGAAGAATTTGAAGCCAGATCAGAAATTTCCAAAAATGGAAACTGGACCTGTAACTGAAACTTACCAAAAATGGAAAGTCTTGATCCTCAAACTTACATCATGATACAAGCTCCAAATGAATTTTTGCCCAACATGAAAGTTGAAGATCTTGTTCTCCCATTTCCAAAAAGTCCAAGAACTCTCAATTCCCATGTGTGGTTGGCAAGTTATGATCGGATCGATTTCAGAAATTTTGGAACTTCAAAAGGCCATATCTCTCAAACCATTTGGCCAATTTTGGTGGGGTTTTTTCCTACAAACCACATTTGATCCCCTCTTTCCAAAAATATAAACATCATGTACCAAAACCTTGCCAATCAAAATGGCATTTTTTGACTTGTTTCATTAAAATTCAAGTTTGACCAATGGTTGACTTTTGAAAATAATCATTTCTAACCAATTCTACCAATCAAACATGTTCTGAAAATGCATTTAAAACTTGTTGCAAGCCCATTCTTGTGCAGTACATGAAGCCATGCCTAGTTTGCTTGAATTTTGGGAAGAAAGTACAAATTTCACCAAACCTATCCCACAAATCCATGGACCATGCCTTGTACATCAAAACAGAAGATTTTTACCTCATTTTCTGTCATGGAAAACCAGCTGCAGCCAGCAGAACCAACAAAAAAAACATTGGTTCTCTCATTCTCTCAAAAAATCACATTTGGTGCATTTTCAAAAACCAGTCCAAAAACTTCAAGAGAACTTGACCTTGCCTTGCTTGTTTCACCATTCAAGCATCATTTTGAACCAGTAGCAGCCATCAAACACAGCAAAAACCAACAGAACTTCATTCATTCAAAAAATCTCATCTTTTGCATTTCTTCAAAATCTCCAAAAATCCTCCAAAGAACAAAACCTCGCCTTGCTTAAAACAACATCAAAACAACATTGTGGACTTGTTGCAACCATATTTCTTCAACTGGAAGCTCACTTTCTAGCACTGTTTTTCCAAAGCTCCTTTAATGGCAGAGTTGATTTAGAGCCAAACCAGTTCGTTTCAAGCCAAGGCATCTTCACTATTCCTCATTGAGAGCACAAGGGAGCATCTGTTTCACATCAAAACCACCAAACCGCATCTGTACCGCGACTGTTCATCAAATTTGGTTAGGATTCGACCTCCTTATTTTGTTAAATTATTACATGTTTTAGAAAGGTCTCTTGATGCTGAGTTCAGTGATGGTTTTGGTTTTAAAAATGGTGTTGTATTTTGAAAGAAATGTTGAAATGAATATTGATGATTCAAACTTGTTTTGCTTATTTCTTCTTGCTTAGCTCGATTTAATGAAAATAGAGTTTGGAATGTTGATGAGTGTTGCTTGATGATTACCATGATGTGGTCGATTTACATTTCTGGAAATTTTGTTTTTGGAACTTGATTGAAGATGATGAAGGGATACTGTGCGCGAAACCCTAATTTCCAAAAGCCATGCCCAGATTTTTCCTCTTTTTTTCACGCGTGCATGGCCTGTAGCTTCCAGAGCCAATGAAAACATTCCAATTTCTTGCCCAAAACGACTGTGCTTCAGTAAGTGGCTCAAATATTTACAAAACTGCCACTCGGACCCCATGTGACACATTGAATCATGTTATTTTTCCATTTTTATTTCATTTGTGATCTTCATCTTACAAAAATCATAGAGCTCTCAATTTTAATTCAAAAATCATGGGTTTTTTTGCATCATCTCCATCATGATCCCTAGTTTTTTATCATTATTTTTCCAGATTTTTTGTTTGAGTAATTCTTAATTGGTATGAGGGTTTGTGACATGTATGCACATTTTGTACATCTTGCCAAAACATTTGTGAAATGATGAGAATGTATCCAATGGCTCCCAAATTTTTTGTGCTTAAACTAGACACACTCATGGTGATTTTGGTGTAGAGTTTGTGAATTTATCTTATGTGGTTTGAGAGTTGTGAATTTTTGAATTAGGGTGTGACAATTTGTGTCACACCATTGATGTCCAACTTGATGATTTTTTGATACCATGCTTCTTGACCTCCAATTGATCTGATTTTTTGCATGAACCTACTCTTGTATGTCTAGTTTACATGTGAATTTTCTTGGAATTATTTGTGGCATTTCCTAATTGTTTGAGATTTTCTCCCCTGTTTAGTCATATGTTGACTTTTGGTGACACATGTTCCCATTTCATTTGTGAAATTCTCATACTTTATTGGATGGACATGAAATTTTACATGAGATAACTAGACATCCCAATCTTTGCCATGGTTTTAGTCCCATTCATTTATCATACACCATCTCTGATTTATGATTTTTCTAAGTTGATGCATGTTTGTTTGACTTCTTTGAGCATGTTCAAAATGGCTTTGACTTTCTGATTTTCATTGACTGCCTTCCACTTGTCCAAATAAGATGAAATTTGACATGCTTACCATGCTGTGGGTTGTGATTGATCATGATTTATTTGGTGATTTTTGGAAATGTTTAAGATTGCATTTGAGTTAAGTCTTGCTGTTGACTTCTATGAGCTTCTAAATGCCATGTTTTGACCTAATTTGTTCATGAAATGATGATGATGATTGATGTGAATGTGAACCCAATTGGTTTTGTTTCTTGAATGTTTGAACATGATTTTGGATACTTGCCCTTTGCTGTTTTGACTTTCTCATTCATTTTTGACCCTAGGCTTGTCCTAGTGGTCCTGTTACTCACCTTTGAGCTTGTGTTTTCAGGTTGACCAACAAATGACCAATGAGACCATTTCTTTTGATTGAGCTTGCTTGATTATTCTTGACTAACTTGTTTGTTTTGTAGGTTGCTTGGCTCACATGCCTTGAGCCTTGTGCCTTGCACATTCATTTGCTTCTGACTGACTGTTGACTTCTGTCTCTTTTTGCTTTGTTTGAGGTTGTATACTAATGTCTGCTTGACTATTTCAGGTGCTTTTAGTTGCTCAGTTCCTTGTGAACTTTTGCTTTGCTTTGCTTGTATAAGCAATTGGCATTGAGGTATACTTCTAACCTTCATGTAGTCTGGAAGACCTGGCCTGTTACTTGGCCAGGCAACTGTCTGAAGTCCTCCTTAAGAGGCAATGTTTGTGATTGTTTAATTTTGTCCCTGCATAGAGTCAAAGTCCTCCTAAGTGAAGAGGCAATTGGCAGAACCCAAGGGATATGCAACCTATCCCCTGCTATTCAGTGTGTCATCTGCTTTGCTCACACCACTGTGTTGATGCATTGCAGATACAAACCCAAGATCTTGTACAATTGTACAGTTGAGTCAGTTTTAAATGTGTAGAAGGGTTCCCACTTTCTGAACCCACACATTCTTGTCTTAAGCTCTCCCAGGCCAGAGATAAGAGCTGTGAAGTCTTATCTTCACTCACCTTTCATCTGCTTCACCTTAGCCCCTCAATGGCAAGGTTAAGAGCACATTCACCCAGTTCCAGAGGTTTGTTTGTTGAGGTTGATATGACCCCTCGACTAAAACCTAACCCTTGTTTGAGCCACTTGCTTGTGTATAGTGTGTGCTATCTGTGCTTGTAGGATTGTTTGACTTGCTTCCTGTGCAAGTTAGGATTGTTTGACTTGCTTCCTGTGCAAGTTAGGATTGTTTGACTTGCTTCCTGTGCAAGTTAGGTTTAGTTTAGACTTGCTTCCTGTGCAAGTAGGTTTTGCTTGGCTTGCTTCCTGTGCAAGTTAAGTGTGTGTGTGGCTTGCTTCCTGTGCAAGTCATGACTAGGATAGGCTGGCTCCCTGTGCCAGTTAGCTAGAAACCTTAACTTAGGGATGATTTTGCACGATAACATCTAGGCTCGAGTCGTAGTCTCCCTAGTTGTGTCTCCCTCTGTTATCTGGTTAGGCTAGTCCTTTATCCCTGCGTAGGGGAACTACATCGCCCTGATCTTCATACCAGATGAAGTATGTAGGCAGGAGATTGAGCTGATCTCTCCGGGCGCCCTTTTTTCTTTTTGAGTGTGTGCTTGACAGTTATAGGCTCGAGTCCCCGACTCCCTATTAACCTGTTGTGTTGTTGTGTGCTTGGAAGCCGATGTAAGTCCATCGAGTGGCAGTTAGGTTCCAGTGTGTGTGTGTTTTGGTTCGGATGCTGATGTAAGTCCAGTGATTGGCGTTCAGGCTCCATGTTTGCCTATTTGTGTGTGTTTTGGTCCGGATGTTGATGTAAGTCCAGCGATTGGCATTCAGGCTCCACGTTTGCCTTTGTTTGTGTTTGTTTGTGTGCGTGTCAGCCGAGCTACGAATGCTCTGATTCTTCTCTCGTCCGAGAAGATACGTATGCATAGGATGCGATATCCTAGCGAGCATGTGCCGTTTCCCCAGTCCGAACTACTTCGACTCTGATGTCTATGCCTGATAGACTAAGTAGGCCCAGGATGCGGTATCCTGCCGAGTCAGTTTCAGTCTGTTTTCTTGTGTCTCTTTCAGCCAGTGTGTGTGTGTTTGAGCAGTGTTTTAGCAACCATTTTCCTTTCTATTGTGCGTGGATCCCGTCGAGTACGACGGATGCGTAGGGGTGCTAATACCTTCCCTTCGCATAACCGACTCCCGAACCCATTCCCTTTGGTCGCGAGACCATGTCTTTTCCCAGGTTTACTCTGAGCGTTTCCTTTCCCTCTTTGGGATAAATAACGCACGGTGGCGGCTCTGTTGTTTCTTCTTTTCCCGCCGGTTTTTCGCGTGATGCGACAAGGATCCATAGTGGTTTCAGGTCGAAGAGTGGTATACACTATTATCACCATGAGAATAACTTATGACACTTTGCATAACTTTCTATATAGTATTCTCATAGCGGGTCAATCCGATATAAATATTACTCCTAATATTCATACCTATGTTTAAGACTTGATAACTCTTTATCCATGGTCCATGAGAGGTGATCATCAGTCTACAAACATAATAGTCTTAATGCTTTAATGTTATCCCACTTCACATTAAAGCTCGACTACGGATACTTTAAGAACAATGCCCTTATGTTTAATGTGTTCTCATGATTAAGTCACACTTAATACATTAAACGAACTATCTATTCTAGGGACTTTATTAACCAACCATAATAAAGAAAATGCCTTTTATTATTAATAAATAATTTGATACAAGTACCAAAAGTATTGGCCTCTAGAACTTACACCAACAATCTCCCACTAGCACTAGAGCCAATCAGGCATACCCCATATGCCCATTGATCTAGTATGGCCATCATGCTTCTGCTGCGCAAGAGGCTTTGTCAGTGAGTCAGCTATATTGTCAAGTGTAGGTACTTTACATATTTTCACATCTCCTCTATCTATTATCTCTCGAATGAGATGATAACGCCTAAGTATGTATTTGGATCGTTGGTGAGATCTAGGCTCCTTAGCTTGTGCGATAGCACCATTGTTATCACAATAGAGACCAATGGGATCCACAACGCTAGGGACTATGCCAAGTTCACTAATGAACTTCCTGATCCAAATAGCTTCCTTTGCTGCACTTGAGGCAGCAATATACTCAGCCTCGGTTGTAGAATCAGCAACTGTATCTTGCTTCGAACTTTTCCAGCTCACAGCGCCACCGTTCAAGCAAAACACATAACCAGATTGCGAGTACTTGGTTTATCAGCGGGTTCCGTTTATTTCGGATCCCCGGGCTGAGTTGAGAGTACTTGTTCAGAGGATCCGTTTGTCACCCGTTCAATGGTTGTTCCTGTGAAGATAGTGATATAATCTCCGGTTCCGTTTATTTCGGAACCCCCCCAAGTTGGATTTATGGTGACTTGATCCCACAGATATGACTGGTTCAAAGAAGTGTTGGGCTTTCAGATGACTTGGTGGCACAAGGGCCTGCATTCATGCATTTGCATCATATCATCTCGCATTCATCTGCATTCAACTCATGTCTGTCCGTACTCAGGGTCCACTATTTTTAAATTAAAACCTAGGTTGAGGGACATCCAGATGTCAAAATGTTGTTGATGAAATTTTATCAGTCTCAATGAAACCAAAAAAGAGGACTGAATATTCCTAGTACGGACAGACATTGCATGTGTGAGTCATACTAACCCATTTGCTGTTTTGTAGGTTTCAGTATTCAACCGGTGCGCATAACTCGCCTGTTCAGATGACCTGCTGGGGGTCAACAGATCCAAGTTGATGGAGCTTCCCAACACCGACATCCTTGAACTAAAAGAGATGATGAGGGAGTTATTCAGTGTTGTGCAAGGACTCGCCTTGGGGCAGAAAGCCATGTCTGAAAGATTGGAAAGGATCGAGAAATGGCTGATAGTGGAGAAAGTCCAGGGGAAGGCTCCGTCCTCCGAAGTGAACAAACCTTCTGGTACTGTGGCAAGGAAGTCCTCCGACAGTGGTCCATTCAAGAGGGAAGTTGAGCCAGTTGGTGTGCCTGCAAAGAAAGAACGCAGTAAGGATCGTTATCATCCTTATGCTGCCACTGTAACCACTCCTGTCAGCAATCCACCTGCTCAACAGCAACAACTGCCACCTCAACAGAAGACACCGGGAGCTAAGAGCCAGGTGAAGAAGAAGAATGAGGATCGTCAGTTTGAGGAACCACCGGTGACTTATGCCTTTCTTTTCCAAAGGTTGAGGGATCTGGGATTAATTCGGCCGAGGATTTTGATTCCTATAGAACAGCAGCGGAGGCCTGCAAACTATGATGAGAGTGCCAAGTGCGAGTTTCACTCTGGGGCACCCGGACACAGCATTGAAGGTTGCAGAGCCTTTAAGCATATTGTCCAAGATCTGGTGGACTCCAAGGCTATCAGCTTGGCCCAGATAATGAATGAGGATGTCAACCCCGTACTCAGGCAGGGTCCAGCAAAGGTAAACATGATGAAAAAGGTCAAAAAAGGAATCGAGGTGACTGAAGAGGGTCAGCTAAAAGATCCAATGTTTGTGGTCCCAAAATCTCTGACGCAGGATAGAACTTTCTCTGTTATTGATGCTTGTGTGACTGTCACTACAGAAGGGTGTGTATTGATGGAAGACCCGACCCAGAAGATGAAGAAAGTAGAAATGGACAATGCAAGATGTAAAGCACCCAGTCCGGCAGTTGAGACCGTCCAGGTGGAGAATGCCCTTGTCACTGAGAAGGAGAAAAAGCTGTCCATTTCTTCTTATAAACAAGCTCTGGAGGTGGTGAAGAACAAAGAAGCCCAAGGCTGGGGAAGGATCATTGACATCGTGGTAAAAGCAGACATGTTTGGAGTCGGTTATCAGCCGGATTTAGGGTCGTCTAGACCAGACAGAGGATGTCGTCCACTATACGCCTTCGTCAGTGCAGGAATGTTGGATCCTGGTCATGCCCGTTCAGTGGGTGAAGATGTTGACAGCGACCGCGAACTCGAGTTGTGGATAAAGTCGTGCGTACCAGGAAACTGGAAGGACTCCAAAAGCATCGCTGTCACTCATTCAGAAGAGTAGTATTTCTGTTTTTCAATTTTTGTTTGCATGAAAGCCATACGTTTTGCCCGAAACGTAATGGTCCATTGTAAGGGCCATCTCATGTGTTTCATTATGCAACATTTTGCATCAGTAATGAATGGATGTTTTTGTAGTTAAAAGCGGTGTTCCCTGTTTTTCATTTAATTTTGCAATTTAAAAAAGGAAAAAACAAATAAAAATGGCAACGTTTTTTCATTCTCTTTCCTTTTGATTTTGTCTCATTCCAAAGTGATTACTCTCCTGATCTCACCGATAACGATTTGGTTACACCTCTGTATGACTTCGACAATTCGACCTATCATGCCAGAAAAAAAAGGCGAAGAAGATTGTGATTTGTTGGAATTAGCCAGGTCATTGAAACAAGAGGAGAAGGTGATTCAACCGCACGAGGAGCGATTCAAGATTGTTACTCCAAGCTCTGCCGAGGTTAGAAAGCAAAAGCTGAGGCCGACAAAGGATGAGAAAGAGAGAAAGTGTGAATAGACTATCAAGATGCGAGCAGAGCTAATCTGAAAGATGGATTCCCGGTACGTCACAATGAGGTATTGGTTGATCATATGGCTCAGGTCTCAGTGTTTATCTTCATGGATGACTTCTTGGTCCAGACCAGATTGAATTGTTGCCAGATGATATGAAGTAAGCCAGGTCCATCACACGAGGGGCACCTTCTTGTTCTAAGTTGATGTCGTTCCGTCACATGAGGCCGGTGCCACGTATCAGAGGTCTACGGTGACTTTGTTTCGTGATATGATTCATCGTGAAAGCAAATGCCATGTTGATGACATGATGGCAAAGTCCCAAGCAGAACAGGGGCATCCGGTAGACTTGGGGCAAGTTGTTTGACCAGTTGAGATAACTCATACTTTTGAGTTTGAATCAGTGCACTTATGGAGTGTTGTCCATCAAGCTACCGAGGCTTGTTGTGAGCAAATCAGAGGAATCGAGGTCGATCCTGCTAAAAAAATAAAAATAAAAATAAAAAGAAAAAAAAAAGAAAAGGGGTAAGTTGTGGGAACCTCTGATTCCGATACCTCAGTGAAAGAAATAACTGTTAATCCGGTACTTGATAACCCTCGAGGGGTCTATGAGGTGCGTATTGGGTCAGCATGACTAGTTTGGTCGAAAAGAGTATGCAATTTACCTAAGCAAAAAGTTTATCGACTGTGAAACAATACACTCACTGTTCGAAAAAACTTGATGTACTTTGGCATAGGCTGCTCGCCGACTGAGATAGTGTATGTTGATTCATACCACTTTGTGGATGTCCAAAATGGATCTGATCAGATATGTGTTTGAGAAGCTAGTAGCGACCCATGGAAAGGTTATCAACCAAGGAAGTTTGAGGTCCCTGATGAGGACATCTCGAGGTACTCAAATCGAAAGATTGAGAGTGACCGATCCCGGAGGAGGGGCCTGGCCCCGAATCCGAACGGATTCCGATGTCTGATGGGGAAGTTAGGGTGAATGAGGTAGTGCTTCCCGGATAACTTTTTTAAATGCACCAACGATGGTGATTGAACATAAAGTCTGTATCCTGGGTATCGAACCTAGGGATGTACATCCACCTGGGGCAGTGGCTTCCTCACAGAAATATGAGAAATCAGAGAAGACTGAATGGATAAAGACTCGGAATGACACGTTGAGCCCAGCTGAAGGAAAGGGCTGACAGTTACCTGGCATGGGGCAGTTGTACCCAGTGAACGAAGCATGTTGTTAACCAAGAAGTATGACCTCGCGCGTACCACGTGGAAGAATTGGTTGAAAAGGATCCTTCCTCCTCAAGACGATTGTGGGGCAAATGGACAAACAGTTATGAATGTCCATTCGTGGTCAAGAGGGTCCCATCTGACAGAACCTTGTTGTTTATGACCACGGATGACGACGATTTTCCATTCCCTGTGAATGCGGACGCAGTTAGAAAATACTTCGTGAAAGAACCCGCTGGACAAAAAAAAAGGAATAAAGAGTCCAGGCAAAAAAGGGGCATCCCGGCGAACCAAGAAAAGAGAAAGGTTCGGGCAAAAGTTAGGGATAAAAAAAAAGAAAAGAACTGTACACCCGGCAAGTTGAAAACCCGCAAGGGCGACTTGGGCAAAAAAGGGTATCCCGGCGGACTGAAACCCGAAAGGGCGGTCCAGGCAAAAGAGGGAATGAAACGAACAACTGCGTCTAGCATGATCATTTGTGCTCATAATGACTTGGATAATCTCCGACAGAGACCAATCGGAAGCGTCTTGTTCAGAAGGCAGAAGGCGCGGAAAGTCCTGAGGACATATGAGGTGTAACTGAGTTGGAACCCGATGAGATCACAATTTCACGTTGCCATTAGGATAAATTTTTTCTTTTATGTGCAATCACCTCTTTCCAGGGTTTGCTTCCTGTGTGTTGCTCGATTGTGAGCCATCTTTTATTCCAGTCAAATAAAGCGTGTGTTCGGTCAAATGATTTTGTTTTTGTGTCATTACTGTTTTGATTACGAAAACATCTATTCATTTTGATAAGAATATTTGCATTTTTGAAACATAGAGGTCCCTTCTGATGCATGCTTGTGAGATTGAAATCTGGAAATCTTACTTGGAAGTCTGAGTGACCTAAGTGTTGAGATATCAGAACACCGGGGGCATACCTGGGGCACGTTTTTATCTGACGATCTCTTGTGCAGGTGCTGTTAGACATCTTCATTCACTTGCCAGTGGTAATATGGACCCTTTTGACAAGAAGTATCTGCAGAGCCCGATCAGGGGCAATGGATAGATGAACCGTGAAAAGACGGTGAAGGATTACGACAACGATCCTGGAAAGTTAATCAAGAAGACTCTTCAAAGTCTGACGATTGGAAAGTATGTATGAATCCCAAGAGTTCAAACCTCCGTGAAGTACGGACGAGTTGGGAATACAAGATGATGGAGCAGAAAAGTCCAGAAGAGCCTGGGAGTTCTTAAGAGTGGAAAGTCGACACTATGGGTGGATGACGGATCCCAGTGTTCGACGAATCGACCGACATCCCTGTCAAACAAGTTGTATCTCCCCAGAGGATTAGGAGTGTGATCTCCCTGGCAGATTCGAGATCGTTGTCTCCTCAGCAAGCCTGAAGGTTATCACGTCCCCAGCAGGGGCAGGGGCAGAATGTTTCTCAGGGTGGAGGACGTCTCCCCAGTCCAAGCCAGTATTGAAGCTATCAGAGTTATTTCCTCTGCAAAGATGCCTGTAGACAGTACCTTCTTTCCCCAGCAGATCTAAGGATTGCTTCTCCCCAGCGGGCCTATGCTTGCAGATTTCCCCAGTTGAGAATCCCCGCTGAGCGCCTGGCAGTTATTTTCCCCCGGAGTCCCCTAGTGGAGTTTATCAGTAGACTTTTGGTGTGTTCCCCAACAATTGGTTTTGTGATATTGTTACCTCCAGTATGGCCGTGAGTGCTTATCCCAAGCAGGTTTGTGGGAATTCATCTCCAGTATGATATGACGTGTCATCATCCTCAACAGAGTTGTTACTCTCACCACTATGGTTGTTCTCTCCACTAGGATCGTTCTCCTCAGCAGTATGGTGTGGTTTTTTCCTCAGCAAGTTCCCCAAGTGGAGCGGGTCTCATGAAATACATCTCCGGCAGTGATTCTCCTACATATGGATTGGTTGGGTCGTCCCTAGTGGAGTAGAATTTATCTCTCCAGCAGAGTTCATCCTACCAGTGGATTGGACGGGTTTTTGTAGTAGACTGAAATCTGCATCCTCAGCTGAGTTGAGTCTACCTATGGATCGCGTGGGTTATCCCCAACGGAGTAACAAACATTCTCCAAAGCAGGGTTTATCCTATCTGAAGATTGGTTGAGTCTTCCTCCCAGTGAAGTCGCTTTACTATTCCCCAAGCAGAGTTCCCCGCAGAATATTTCCCCAAGAGGAGTCTCCCCACAGAGTCAGAGTACCTGATCATTTCGGCTCCCTAGCCAGGGTTCATTTGCATTTCGCATGTAGTAATCATTGCATCCTCAAAAAAATCGCGTAGCATTCCTATTCATAAATGGAGCATTACGCCATAGAAAAATCAAACATATGCATTCATGTGTTCGAAACCTCACCAGACCGTATCCCCGGCAGAGGCGGACCATTTCATTCAACATAGCAAGCATATCCATTAGCCCTAGGCCGTGGTGACCAGCCGAGTTTGGGTTGTTGGAAAGAATTTTGCATCGTGCCATTGGATCGACTTCAGGATTGGGTTCATCAGCATGGTTGAGAGGTTGGTGTTTTCCCAACAAGTGATTCCTCAGTCGAGTGGGTATCCCCAGCAGTGTTACTCCCCAATTGTTAGCGTCTTGCCAGCTTGGGTCTTTTTCCTTAAGCAGATATGGGTGTGTCTGATCTCTCCATGTAGAGTCTACCCCTTAACCAGAAAGTGTCAATCTTTTCCTGCCATTTTCCCACTGAGATACATCCTCGTGGATGACGGTTGCTTCCGTTCCCTCCCTAATGGGATGGGTTTTCCCTATTGAGTTCTTTCCTCATTAGGATGAGTCTTGATTCAGTCTGCCTTTTTGGATCGATCCTAAATTGGCTTCTTGTTGACTATCTCTTGTGCTGCCCTGGGGCATAAATGAATAGTCGCTCACTAACCGGCACTCATTCATTTCATCCTCAGCGGAATTTGTTGGCCTCTACCTACAACCCGGCAGTTGTAAGCCCTATCTTTGTGGTTTTCTACCTACTAGCTGGTAGTTGTAAAATCCCACTTTCATCCCCTTGGTGGAGTTAACCCTGTGTGTTCATCCTATGCGTGACTGGTTATTTTTCCGTGGTTTTCTGCCTACTAACCGGTAGATGTAATCCCCTCTTTGCAGTTATCAGTATCCGGTTTGTGATATTGATATTCTTTCCCCTCTGGATACTTGCCTTGATCAAGCAGTATTGTCCCCATTGGGTCTTCCCCTTCTTCTTGGATACTTGCTCTGAGTAAGCAGCTTTATCCCCTTTTGATTGGTCATCTTTTGCATACCTAGTCTGGTACCCAGATGCCTTCCTTTTCGGTCGATTATTCATTTAACAACCTACAACCCGGTTATGGATAATCTTCCATGTGCGTGTATTATCTACGTTTTGGCGGCTATAGATAATATGTACTTATGTTTTTCCGGTATTCAGACCGAAGGAGTTTCCGACGATCAGGTCGATGCACTCATGGCACTCAGGCCAATTTCCGGTATTCAGACCGAAGAAGTTTCCGACGATCAGGTCGATGTACTTATGTTTTCCCGGTATTCAGACCGAAGGAGTTTCCGACGATCAGGTCGATGTACTCATGGCACTCAGGCCAATTTCCCGGTATTCAGACCGAAGTGGCGTTCAGGCCAATTTCCGATTTTCAAATCGAAGAAGTGTTCCTCCTCTCCGTTGGTGTCGATAAACGTCGAATTTTTCCCGATCATCCGTTGATGATTTGGTTGTGTTCACTCTCCCCAGTAGAGTTTCCTCCCCTCCGTTGGTGTCGATAAACGTCGAGTTTTTCCTATTCGTCCTATGACGTCTAGTTGTACCTGTCCCCACGTGGATTTACCTCTTCGTTGGTCTTGGTAAACGTTGAGTTTTTCCCATTTCGTCCGTTGACGTATGGTTGTATCCCTTCCATTCATTCACTAATGTTTGGTTACCTCTCCGTTGGTCTTGGTAAACGTTGAGTTTTTCCTAGTTGTCCGTTGGCATCTAGTTGTGATTTCTTTTCCCATTCATCGTCGTTGCGATGTCTGGACGTGGCCGTACCCTTTGAAAAATATACCCAGTAATAAATATCAAATCCCAGTGGACGTTTCCATTGGTGGATCCCTGTATTGCGCAAATTCTACGGTTCTTGGTATTCAATCCCTGTTTACCCTGAAAGTCTGACAGCCGTTGCTCTCATCCATTCGGGTTCCCAGCTGATTGAATAGGGGCAGCTGTAGCACCTCAAATTTGCACCCATCATTGTACATACATTCTCATATTAGGTCATAGCATATCATGGTCCATTGCATAGCATTGCATTGCCTCTTTTGCCTCAAGTGCAAAGCCAATCAAGAAATTAGGTCAAACTGATCAGGAGATCAGTCAACCAAGCAAGCAAGCACAATTCTCAAGGAGCCAAGGCCCTAGGGTTGGTCCAACATGTTCACATGACTTGGGGATCCATTTGAAGTGATTAGGTCAAAGATTGGAGGCTCAGAGGTCATCAGTCAATGCACAGACAGTCAGAAACCCTAAAAGTCAACTGTTGGTCAACTGTCCATTTAATCAGTGATTTGAGGATGGAAATTGGTTTGAGAGGTCTCATTCATGTCCAAATAGTCCTCATATATCATGTCAAACACCATCATGGAAGAATTTGAAGCCAGATCAGAAATTTCCAAAAATGGAAACTGGACCTGTAACTGAAACTTACCAAAAATGGAAAGTCTTGATCCTCAAACTTACATCATGATACAAGCTCCAAATGAATTTTTGCCCAACATGAAAGTTGAAGATCTTGTTCTCCCATTTCCAAAAAGTCCAAGAACTCTCAATTCCCATGTGTGGTTGGCAAGTTATGATCGGATCGATTTCAGAAATTTTGGAACTTCAAAAGGCCATATCTCTCAAACCATTTGGCCAATTTTGGTGGGGTTTTTTCCTACAAACCACATTTGATCCCCTCTTTCCAAAAATATAAACATCATGTACCAAAACCTTGCCAATCAAAATGGCATTTTTTGACTTGTTTCATTAAAATTCAAGTTTGACCAATGGTTGACTTTTGAAAATAATCATTTCTAACCAATTCTACCAATCAAACATGTTCTGAAAATGCATTTAAAACTTGTTGCAAGCCCATTCTTGTGCAGTACATGAAGCCATGCCTAGTTTGCTTGAATTTTGGGAAGAAAGTACAAATTTCACCAAACCTATCCCACAAATCCATGGACCATGCCTTGTACATCAAAACAGAAGATTTTTACCTCATTTTCTGTCATGGAAAACCAGCTGCAGCCAGCAGAACCAACAAAAAAAACATTGGTTCTCTCATTCTCTCAAAAAATCACATTTGGTGCATTTTCAAAACCAGTCCAAAAACTTCAAGAGAACTTGACCTTGCCTTGCTTGTTTCACCATTCAAGCATCATTTTGAACCAGTAGCAGCCATCAAACACAGCAAAAACCAACAGAACTTCATTCATTCAAAAAATCTCATCTTTTGCATTTCTTCAAAATCTCCAAAAATCCTCCAAAGAACAAAACATCGCCTTGCTTAAAACAACATCAAAACAACATTGTGGACTTGTTGCAACCATATTTCTTCAACTGGAAGCTCACTTTCTAGCACTGTTTTTCCAAAGCTCCTTTAATGGCAGAGTTGATTTAGAGCCAAACCAGTTCGTTTCAAGCCAAGGCATCTTCACTATTCCTCATTGAGAGCACAAGGGAGCATCTGTTTCACATCAAAACCACCAAACCGCATCTGTACCGCGACTGTTCATCAAATTTGGTTAGGATTCGACCTCCTTATTTTGTTAAATTATTACATGTTTTAGAAAGGTCTCTTGATGCTGAGTTCAGTGATGGTTTTGGTTTTAAAAATGGTGTTGTATTTTGAAAGAAATGTTGAAATGAATATTGATGATTCAAACTTGTTTTGCTTATTTCTTCTTGCTTAGCTCGATTTAATGAAAATAGAGTTTGGAATGTTGATGAGTGTTGCTTGATGATTACCATGATGTGGTCGATTTACATTTCTGGAAATTTTGTTTTTGGAACTTGATTGAAGATGATGAAGGGATACTGTGCGCGAAACCCTAATTTCCAAAGCCATGCCCAGATTTTTCCTCTTTTTTTCACGCGTGCATGGCCTGTAGCTTCCAGAGCCAATGAAAACATTCCAATTTCTTGCCCAAAACGACTGTGCTTCAGTAAGTGGCTCAAATATTTACAAAACTGCCACTCGGACCCCATGTGACACATTGAATCATGTTATTTTTCCATTTTTATTCATTTGTGATCTTCATCTTACAAAAATCATAGAGCTCTCAATTTTAATTCAAAAATCATGGGGTTTTTTGCATCATCTCCATCATGATCCCTAGTTTTTTATCATTATTTTTCCAGATTTTTTGTTTGAGTAATTCTTAATTGGTATGAGGGTTTGTGACATGTATGCACATTTTGTACATCTTGCCAAAACATTTGTGAAATGATGAGAATGTATCCAATGGCTCCCAAATTTTTTGTGCTTAAACTAGACACACTCATGGTGATTTTGGTGTAGAGTTTGTGAATTTATCTTATGTGGTTTGAGAGTTGTGAATTTTTGAATTAGGGTGTGACAATTTGTGTCACACCATTGATGTCCAACTTGATGATTTTTTGATACCATGCTTCTTGACCTCCAATTGATCTGATTTTTTGCATGAACCTACTCTTGTATGTCTAGTTTACATGTGAATTTTCTTGGAATTATTTGTGGCATTTCCTAATTGTTTGAGATTTTCTCCCCTGTTTAGTCATTTTGACTTTTGGTGACACATGTTCCCATTTCATTTGTGAAATTCTCATACTTTATTGGATGGACATGAATTTTTACATGAGATAACTAGACATCCCAATCTTTGCCATGGTTTTAGTCCCATTCATTTATCATACACCATCTCTGATTTATGATTTTTCTAAGTTGATGCATGTTTGTTTGACTTCTTTGAGCATGTTCAAAATGGCTTTGACTTTCTGATTTTCATTGACTGCCTTCCACTTGTCCAAATAAGATGAAATTTGACATGCTTACCATGCTGTGGGTTGTGATTGATCATGATTTATTTGGTGATTTTTGGAAATGTTTAAGATTGCATTTGAGTTAAGTCTTGCTGTTGACTTCTATGAGCTTCTAAATGCCATGTTTTGACCTAATTTGTTCATGAAATGATGATGATGATTGATGTGAATGTGAACCCAATTGGTTTGTTTCTTGAATGTTTGAACATGATTTTGGATACTTGCCCTTTGCTGTTTTGACTTTCTCATTCATTTTGACCCTAGGCTTGTCCTAGTGGTCCTGTTACTCACCTTTGAGCTTGTGTTTTCAGGTTGACCAACAAATGACCAATGAGACCATTTCTTTTGATTGAGCTTGCTTGATTATTCTTGACTAACTTGTTTGTTTTGTAGTTGCTTGGCTCACATGCCTTGAGCCTTGTGCCTTGCACATTCATTTGCTTCTGACTGACTGTTGACTTCTGTCTCTTTTTGCTTTGTTTGAGGTTGTATACTAATGTCTGCTTGACTATTTCAGGTGCTTTTAGTTGCTCAGTTCCTTGTGAACTTTTGCTTTGCTTTGCTTGTATAAGCAATTGGCATTGAGGTATACTTATAACCTTCATGTAGTCTGGAAGACCTGGTCTGTTACTTGGCCAGGCAACTGTCTGAAGTCCTCCTTAAGAGGCAATGTTTGTGATTGTTTAATTTTGTCCCTGCATAGAGTCAAAGTCCTCCTAAGTGAAGAGGCAATTGGCAGAACCCAAGGGATATGCAACCTATCCCCTGCTATTCAGTGTGTCATCTGCTTTGCTCACACCACTGTGTTGATGCATTGCAGATACAAACCCAAGATCTTGTACAATTGTACAGTTGAGTCAGTTTTAAATGTGTAGAAGGGTTCCCACTTTCTGAACCCACACATTCTTGTCTTAAGCTCTCCCAGGCCAGAGATAAGAGCTGTGAAGTCTTATCTTCACTCACCTTTCATCTGCTTCACCTTAGCCCCTCAATGGCAAGGTTAAGAGCACATTCACCCAGTTCCAGAGGTTTGTTTGTTGAGGTTGATATGACCCCTCGACTAAAACCTAACCCTTGTTTGAGCCACTTGCTTGTGTATAGTGTGTGCTATCTGTGCTTGTAGGATGTTTTGACTTGCTTCCTGTGCAAGTTAGGATTGTTTGACTTGCTTCCTGTGCAAGTTAGGATTGTTTGACTTGCTTCCTGTGCAAGTTAGGTTTAGTTTAGACTTGCTTCCTGTGCAAGTAGGTTTTGCTTGGCTTGCTTCCTGTGCAAGTTAAGTGTGTGTGTGGCTTGCTTCCTGTGCAAGTCATGACTAGGATAGGCTGGCTCCCTGTGCCAGTTAGCTAGAAACCTTAACTTAGGAATGATTTTGCACGATAACATCTAGGCTCGAGTCGTAGTCTCCCTAGTTGTGTCTCCCTCTGTTATCTGGTTAGGCTAGTCCTTTATCCCTGCGTAGGGGAACTACATCGCCCTGATCTTCATACCAGATGAAGTATGTAGGCAGGAGATTGAGCTGATCTCTCCGGGCGCCCTTTTTTTCTTTTGAGTGTGTGCTTGACAGTTATAGGCTCGAGTCCCCGACTCCCTATTAACCTGTTGTGTTGTTGTGTGCTTGGAAGCCGATGTAAGTCCATCGAGTGGCAGTTAGGTTCCAGTGTGTGTGTGTTTTGGTTCGGATGCTGATGTAAGTCCAGTGGTTGGCGTTCAGGCTCCATGTTTGCCTATTTGTGTGTGTTTTGGTCCGAATGTTGATGTAAGTCCAGCGATTGGCATTCAGGCTCCACGTTTGCCTTTGTTTGTGTTTGTTTGTGTGCGTGTCAGCCGAGCTACGAATGCTCTGATTCTTCTCTCGTCCGAGAAGATACGTATGCATAGGATGCGATATCCTAGCGAGCATGTGCCGTTTCCCCAGTCCGAACTACTTCGACTCTGATGTCTATGCCTGATAGACTAAGTAGGCCCAGGATGCGGTATCCTGCCGAGTCAGTTTCAGTCTGTTTTCTTGTGTCTCTTTCAGCCAGTGTGTGTGTGTTTGAGCAGTGTTTTAGCAACCATTTTCCTTTCTATTGTGCGTGGATCCCGTCGAGTACGACGGATGCGTAGGGGTGCTAATACCTCCCTTCGCATAACCGACTCCCGAACCCATTCCCTTTGGTCGCGAGACCATGTCTTTTCCCAGGTTTACTCTGAGCGTTTCCTTTCCCTCTCTTTGGGATAAATAACGCACGGTGGCGGCTCTGTTGTTTCTTCTTTTCCGCCGGTTTTTCGCGTGATGCGACAAGGATCCATAGTGGTTTCAGGTCGAAGAGTGGTATACACTATTATCACCATGAGAATAACTTATGACACTTTGCATAACTTTCTATATAGTATTCTCATAGCGGGTCAATCCGATATAAATATTACTCCTAATATTCATACCTATGTTTAAGACTTGATAACTCTTTATCCATGGTCCATGAGAGGTGATCATCAGTCTACAAACATAATAGTCTTAATGCTTTAATGTTATCCCACTTCACATTAAAGCTCGACTACGGATACTTTAAGAACAGTGCCCTTATGTTTAATGTGTTCTCATGATTAAGTCACACTTAATACATTAAACGAACTATCTATTCTAGGGACTTTATTAACCAACCATAATAAAGAGAATGCCTTTTATTATTAATAAATAATTTGATACAAGTACCAAAAGTATTGGCCTCTAGAGCTTACACCAACAATCTCCCACTAGCACTAGAGCCAATCAGGCATACCCCATATGCCCATTGATCTAGTATGGCCATCATGCTTCTGCTGCGCAAGAGGCTTTGTCAGTGAGTCAGCTATATTGTCAAGTGTAGGTACTTTACATATTTTCACATCTCCTCTATCTATTATCTCTCGAATGAGATGATAACGCCTAAGTATGTATTTGGATCGTTGGTGAGATCTAGGCTCCTTAGCTTGTGCGATAGCACCATTGTTATCACAATAGAGACCAATGGGATCCACAACGCTAGGGACTATGCCAAGTTCACTAATGAACTTCCTGATCCAAATAGCTTCCTTTGCTGCACTTGAGGCAGCAATATACTCAGCCTCGGTTGTAGAATCAGCAACTGTATCTTGCTTCGAACTTTTCCAGCTCACAACGCCACCGTTCAAGCAAAACACATAACCAGATTGCGATTTAAAGTCATCCTTATCTGTCTGGAAGCTAGCATCAGTGTAACCAATTACAACCAACTCTTCCTGACCTCCATATATCAAGAATGATTCCTTCGTCCTTCTCAAGTACTTAAGGATATTCTTAACAGCTACCCAATGGGCATCATCAGTGATAGAATCGTTACCTCTTGTGGCGATTCAAACCTTTGGTGCAGATCTCTGATAATGAACAAAACCTTTGATACAGATCCACGGGGCGATCACGAACGTTGAACGATGACAACGTCTCTACTCAGTCCACACGAACGGATTCCTTCAATCGCAGTGCTAGCTGTTATGAATGAAGGCTTTGAGTGAGAGAGAGATACGAAATTCCAACTCTTCAGTTGTGTTTTCTGTCTCAGTGAGTTACAATGCTTCTACCCAAGGGGTTCTATTTATAGAACCACTTGTGTGGGCTTCAAGCCAAAAAGCTCACTTAAGTGCATTTTGGCCCATATCTCATAAAATGCCAAAATCACTTAAGTATTTGGTACCTTACCATATTTCGTATTCTACTTAAGTACACCGTACCTTACGATGTTCCTTAATTATTTTATCTCTCATCAATCCGTCCTTTATGTGTGACCCTATAGGTTTTCGCGGCGTTGACAATTATATTAAATCATGCATTTAACATAATAAACAGTGAGCGGTATCTAGCAACACATCACTGCTACCCAAGTCACGAAAATGTCATGTGATATGACAAAACCTCCTGTGATAATAATTATGTGTATAACTACCCCTTTTCCCTTATGTCTATATTGAACACAAGGTATAGACCGTGTCACCCTTGTCCAGTTCAATATTGGGCCCATAGACATTTATCCTGTTACGCAGGATTGGCAAATTCCATCTAGGACACTCATGTCCCTCAGCATGCTTCGTGGAGTACCCATCAACTGTCTTTATGGTTATCCAGTTACGGACAATGTTGGATCAGCAATAAAGCACTCGACTCTACATCTAGGATCCATAGTGGTTTCAGGTCGAAGAGTGGTATACATTATTATCACCACGAGAATAACTTATGACACTTTGCATAACTTTCTATATAGTATTCTCATAGCGGGTCAATCCGGTATAAATATTACTCCTAATATTCATACCTATGTTTAAGACTTGATAACTCTTTATCCATGATCCATGAGAGGTGATCATCGGTCTACAAACATAATAGTCTTAATGTTTTAATGTTATCCCACTTCACATTAAAGCTCGACTACGGATACTTTAAGAACAGTGTCCTTATGTTTAATGTGTTCTCATGATTAAGTCACACTTAATACATTAAACGGACTATCTATTCTAGGGACTTTATTAATCAACCATAATAAAGAAAATGCCTTTTATTATTAATAAATAATTCGATACAAGTACCAAAAGTATTGGCCTCTAGGGCTTACACCAAAACTGGATTCGAACACGCGCGTCCTAGGTCCAAACAAGCGCTCAGAAAAATCAATTTGGAAAATCAGAAAAACACCTTCGCCAGGATTCGAACCTGTGCAGGCGAGGTCCAAAACAGCTACGAAACGCAGCGTTTCCAGCGAAACCCTAAGCCAAAACCAGGTGGTGGCGCGCGGTGGTTTCAACCATACCTAAGCCTAATTCACTATATATCGTTGGAAAGCTCTCCTCACGCACATTCCAAATATCACCATACCTAAGCCTAATTCACTATATATTTCCCGGATCGAACGAAAGAAGTTTAATGAACCAAACTTTAAATCCACATATCTCACTCATCTTTTCACCAAATCAAATTCTAATTATATCAGCATCATCACCACAACAAGATCTACCTAATCATGTACATGAAACATCAAATAACGAAGGTCGAATTTCAAGCTTACTTGGAATGGCAGTGTTCAAAGTCACGTATTCAAGGCTCCAAAAGCTCCAATTCTTCTCCTATGATCTCCTTGTGAAGCTTTATGCACAAATGAATAACTGAAACCTTCTGAATTCGCCTTAATTCCAAACTTCCATTAACATGTGAGGGCTTGAATCTACACGAAATCTTGCTCAAATGCCACGAATTATGGATGATTCCTGCTCAAAATTCCATGAGGATGAAGGATCTATGCAGAAATCTTGTGGTTGTGTGAAGAAAATTTGAAATCCAAGGAGAGAGAGTTTTGGAGGGAAAGATGAATTCTAGATCTAGAATTGTGATTATGAGCAAATTCTATTATGATTATCTATTTATACCATGTACTAATCACCTTGCTAATCCCACTTAAGCTTGGTTAATCGAAATTAGTGAAATAAGAGGTGTTTTGTAAAAAATGAATAATGTTCCATTATGCCCATGCAACACGTGAGTTTTCTCATGCAAAAGCTTGGATTCACTTAAAACCAACCAATAAACCTAGTGCAAGTGGTATTTTGATTGTATGATTATCCAATTTTGAATTATCATTTTTCCCTCCAAAATGTACATGAATGAACACATGATCATATGAACTTTTTTCATGCAATGCAATGGTTGATTTAGAAAGTATTGGTCAAGACAAGCATTTTGCAAAAAGAGTGGCTCAATTTGGAGTTTTGGATTAAAAGTTATGGCATGTTGAACCTCCATGTACACTTTATGACCATTTAAGCATAACTCCTCAACCATTCATCAGATGCTCATGATCTTGGACTTTTTGAAAAGAGGAGAGAAAGATCTTCAACTTTCATGTTCACCAAAAATCCACTTGAAGCTTCTTTGATGTTGGAAAGTCAAGTTGAATGTGGACCAAAAACTTGCCATTTTTGGAAACTTTCAATTACAGGTCACTTTCCATTTTTGGAAACTTTTGATTTAACTTCAAAATCTTCAAGATATATGTTTGAAATGATGAATGAACTTCTTTCGAACATGAATGAGGTGTCTCAACTCATCTCCCCACCTCAAAGCCCTCAGCTCTTGCACAGTTGACTTTGTAGGTCCTCAGATAACCTTGACATGCTCTGATCAGCTTGAGCCTCAACCACTTGGGGAAATGGCTCAGAAATGAAACCCTAGCTCAAATAAGCTCAATATAATGATCATATGATTTCCATCTCAATAGAATACCTCTTCTCCTTGAGAAACCCTGGTTGAAAGAATATCATTGATTAGGGTTGACCAGAGATCAAAACCCTAATCCAAAGGAACCTGAGCATGAATAATGAAGCCCTTGAGGATGACATAACCATGATGATGGTGACATATCCTTGCACACAAGATAACGCTCAACCTTTGAAACCCTGGTGGAAAGCAAACCCTCAGATGGTTGATCACCAATTCAACAAGACCCTCAGGCTTGAACCATACAACTTCTCCATCTCTGAAAAGACTTTGGAGGATGATCTCTCTTACTTCATATGATATGCAAAATGCAAATGCCTAATGCCCTAAATATGAAATGCAATATGCTAAACTAGTCCCAAGAAGAGGAGGGCAAATTTTGAGGTGTTACACAATGCATACATTCAATTATCACATAACTCTAATGTGACTCAATGCAAGACATGTGACTCTATGCATGTGGTACCGCAATGTGAACCCAACGTTTCACCGCTTTCCGATTCAATATCTAGAATCCAAGCCACGCTTCCGATCCGGACAAGATCAAAGCCACTACGTCTATTTCCAATTAAGGATCAACGTCTCCTACGCCTATTTCCATTCAAGGATCAATGTCTATTACCATGTGAACCCACAGTTTCACCGCTTCCACCATGAAGCCGACCATCCCATGAATGAATATACAAATACCAACACATATGCAATTAAGATCATCTCTACCATCTTAACATTCCACATATCACCATAATTCAACTCTATGAATTATCCATCAATGGTACATATACACATTCATAACAATATATCATTCACCATTATAGGCTAATTATCAAATACGCACACTTAGATTTCATTTCAAATGAATACAACTTTTAAAATCTCAAATTTTCATTTTTCAACAGCAAGTAATCGGTTAACGCCCTCAGGGTAACCGATTAACACAAAACAGAATGCAATTTCCTGCGCAGATTTTTAGCAAGTAACCGGTTAACGCTCTCAGGGTAACCGGTTAACACAAAACAGAATCAACTTCTGGGCAGGTTTTTGAGCAAGTAACTGGTTAACGCTCTCGGGGTAACCGGTTAAACAAAAACAGAATGCATAATTTTCTATGTTTTTCATTGTTAGAGGAATTTCGGACCTCCGATTTCGATTCCGTAAAAAGTCAAACACTCAGAAAATTATAACTCATACAATACTCTAAGTATATAAAGTTAATTTTCAGTTTTAACACAATTAAATCACCACAATCAAGAATACTCATCAAAACCTAACAATTCCAAAACCATGAAATTTAGGGATTTCAACGTAAACTTATTTCTACCCATTGACCCAATCATACTAACTCATAATAATAAGGATTCTCCCCCTTACCTCTTCAATTTTCTAGAAACCTTAGCTTATCTCTTGTTCTTCCCCTCTTTTCCTTACTTTTCCTCTTTTCTTTCTCTGTTGCCATCAAATGATCAAATGAATCCTACTTCTCACTCTCCTCACCTATTATATCCTAGTATTATGTTTGGGCTTAAAGAATGATACCTCTAATTTAATTATTAGGCCCAATAATACCTAGTATTATAATATCTCTATTTAATTCAAATAAATTAAACCAACACAATATACACACCAAGTTAACTAATATAATCAATTATTCAATTATATCTCATATCAACTAAATAATTAATTAACACACCAAATTAATTAATATAATCGATTATTATACTACCTAACAACCAATTAATTGATTAACACTCCAAATAAATAAAATAAAATATAGTAATAATAATATAAGAAATAATTACTAAAATTGGGTTGTTACAACTCTCCCCCACTTAAAAGATTTTCGGTCTCGAAAATTTACCTCAAACGAACAACTCCGGATACGATTCCTTCATCTTATCCTCGAGTTCCCAAGTAATATTGCCATTGGCGGCTCCACCCCATATCACTTTCACCAAAGCAATCTCCTTACCACGAAGCTTCTTCACTTCTCGATCTTCAATTCGCATAGGTGATGTATCAACCGTCAAATTATCCCGCACTTGAACATCATCTACTGGAACAACATGCGATGGATCCGCAATGTACCTCTTTAATTGAGACACATGGAACACATCATTAAGATTAGAAAGTGATGGTGGTAATGTAATCCGATATGCCACTTCACCTACCCTCTCAGAAATCTGATAAGGACCAATGAAACGTGACATCAACTTACGCGACTTCAAAGCTCTACCAACACCCGTTATTGGCGTAACTCGAAGAAACACATGCTCATCTTTCTCAAACTCAAGATCCTTCCTCCTCTTATCATGATAACTCTTTTGACGACTCTGAGAAGCCTTCATCTTCTCTTAAATCATCTTAATCTTATCCGTAGTCTCTTGAATCAACTCGGGTCCAACCACAACACTCTCTCCCGATTCGTACCAATACAAAGGAGTTCTACACCTTCTACCATAGAGAGCCTCAAAAGGTGCCATTCCAATACTCGAATGGAAACTATTGTTATACGTAAACTCGATCAAAGGCAAGAAACTATCCCAATTTCCTCCTTGTTCCAAAACACAAGACCTCAAAAGATCTTCAAGTGACTGAATAGTCCTCTCCGTTTGACCATCAGTTTGCGGATGATATGCCGAACTCAAACGCAACTTCGTACCCAAAGCACCTTACAAGCCTTCCCAAAATCTCGAAGTGAACCTCGGATCTCTATCCAAAACAATGCTCGACGGAATACCATGCAAACACACAATCCTTTCGATATACAACTTAGCAAGTCTCTCCATCGAATAATCCATCCTTATCAGAATAAAATGAGCACATTTCGTCAACCTGTCCACAACAACCCAGATCGCCTCACAATTACTCGATGTTCTCGGCAAACCCGAAACAAAATCCATAGAGACACTATCCCACTTCCACTCGGGAATAGATAACGGTTGCATCAAACTAGACGGCTTTTGATGTTCAATTTTAACTTTTGACAAGTCAAACATGCATACACAAATTCCGCTACATCCTTCTTCATACCTTGCCACCAAAACATCTTTCTCAAGTCTTGATACATTTTAGTAACACCAGGATGAATACTCAGACCACTTCTATGCCCTTCCTTGAGACTCCTCTTTCTCAAATCCGCAACGTCCGGAACACAAACTCGATCACGACACCTCGTGATACCATTCTCATCAATCCGAAAGTCACCACCTTTGCCTTGATTAATCAATGTCGTAACATCGACTAATTTCAAGTCTGACTTCTGACCTTCTCTAATCTCGTCAAGAATGCCACATGTAAGCTTCAACCTACCAAGCTTAACACACGAAGGCGTCGCTCCACAAACCAAACTCAAATCTCTAAATTGCTCCAACAATTCAAACTCTCGAATCATCAATATAGACATGTGCAATGACTTCCTACTCAACGCATCAACTACAACATTCTCCCTTCTAGGATGATAATTCAAACCAAAATCATAATCTTTCAAGAATTCCAACCATCTCCTTTGCCTCATATTCAATTCTTTCTGATCGAACAAGTACTTCAAACTCTTGTGATCACTAAACACATCAAACCTCGATCCAAACAAATAATGTCTCCAAAGCTTCAACACAAACACAACGGCGGCCAACTCTAAATCATGTGTCGGATAATTCCTCTCATGAACTTTAAGTTGCCTTGAAGCATAAGCTACCACTTGCCCTTTTTGCATCAGAACACCTCTCAAACCCAACAAAGAAGCATCACAATACACAACGAAAGTTTCTAACGGATCCGGTAAAATCAAAATAGGAGCCGTAGTCAATCTTCTCTTAAGCTCTTGAAAATTCGCTTCACACTGTGAAGTCCAAATGAAAGCTTGACCTTTCCTAGTCAACTGCGTCAATGGTAACGATAACTTAGAAAATCCTTCAATGAACTTCCTATAATAACCAGTCAAACCAAGGAAACTTCTAATCTCAGCAGCAGACTTAGGAGCTTCCCACTGAGATACATCTTCAATCTTCGTAGGATCCACAGAAATACCACCACTCGAAATCACATGTCCAAGAAAACTTACTTCACTCAACGAAAACTCACATTTGGAGAGTTTAGCAAACAACTTCCTCTCTTTCAACACCGATAACACAACCTTCAAATGCTCGGCATGATCCTCTTCACTCTTAGAATAAATCAATATATCATTGATGAACACAACAACAAACTTATCCAGATAATCATGAAAAATTCTATTCCTATACTCCATAAATACACCAGGTGCATTAGTCACACCAAAAGGCATCACGGAGTACTCGTAGTGACCATACCTTGTCTGAAAAGCAGTCTTTTGAATATCCTCAGCCTTTACACGAATCTGATGATACCCAGACCTCAAATCAATCTTGCTAAACACACAAGCTCCAACCAGCTGATCCATCAGATCGTCAATCCTCTGAAGTGGATACTTGTTCTTAAATTTCACTTTATTCAGTTGTCTATAATCAACACATAATCTCATAGAACCTTCTTTCTTCTTGACCAACAGAACATGTGCACCCCACGGCGACACACTAGGACGAATCAACCTCTTCTCGAGCAAGTCTTCAAGTTGACTCTTCAACTCTTTCAACTCAGAAGCAGACATTCGATAGGGAGCCATCGATACAGGACTAGTTCCAGGAACTAAATCAATCGAAAACTCAACCTCACGTTCCGGCGGTAAATCACTTATATCTTCCGGAAATACCTCCGCAAACTCACAAACTATTGGCAATTCTTCAATCGTCCTCTTTTCACGAATATCCAAAGTTGCCAACAACATAAACAACTCGGCACCACCTTGCACCGATTCATCAACTTGCTTAGCAGACACAAACCAATCTTCCTTCGCACCAACCTCAGGAAAAATAACTGTCTTCTCGAAACAGTTGATATACACTCGATTAAATTCTAACCAACTCATACCCAAAATCACATCAAGTTGCTCTAAAGGAAGACAAACTAAATCAATTCCAAAATCCCTACCAAAGATACTCAATAGACAATTCAAACACACATAGGAAGTAGAAACAGAACCCATAGCAGGTGTATTAATAACCATACTTCTACGCATGTCAGATAATATAAGATTCAATCGCTTATCACAATCCAAAGAAATGAAAGAATGTGTTACACTAGTATCAAAAATGGCAGTTAAAGGTGTACCCTTAATAAAGCACGTACCTTGGATTAGCCTATCATCGGTAGTGGCCTCCGCACCAGACAATGCAAACACCTTTCCCTTCGCTTGCTCCTTCTTTGGCTTATCACATTTGGTACTAATGTGACCGTTCTCACCGCAATTATAACAAGTCACACTCGAACCAACTCCACACTGGTTTTCTCTGTGACCACTCTTGCCACACTTGAAACACGTCACAGAATCTTTACTACAATCAACAACACGATGACCTTCAACGCCACATTTGAAACACTTAAGTGGAGTAGAAGATCCTCCCCCACTTGGCTTCTTGCCAAAACCAGATTGTCTCCTCTTGTCATACGGTTTCCCACGATCCTGGTTTCCCCCCTTCAAACTCTTGTAGAAAGAAGCACTTTCCCTACTATCCTCATCATAAATCCGACTCTTGTTAACCAACTCCGCAAAACGAGTAATCTGTTGGTAACCAATGGCCTTCTTGATATCATGTCTCAAGCCATTCACGAACTTCAAGCATTTAGATCTCTCAACATTAGCAGTATCGTAATGAGGACAATACTTGATAAGCTCCTGAAATCTAGCAGCATATTCCGCAACAGTACCATTTCCTTGCTTCAATTCAAGGAACTACACCTCTTTCTTCCCACGACAATCTTCTGGAAAATAGTTCTCCAAGAAGACATCACGGAAAAGAGCCCAAGTAACCTCAATGTTGTCTCCTTCAAACCTCTGAAGAGTGTTACTCCACCAATCTTCAGCTTCCTTCTTAAGCATATGAGTACCAAACTGCACTTTCTGAGCATCAGTACAGTTCATGACTCTAAAGATCTTCTCAATTGCCTTCAGCCAAGCTTGAGCTTTATCAGGCTCATGCTCACCCTCAAAGACAGGAGGGTTGTTCCTCTGGAATCTCCCCAAAGCACGGAACTCATCATCATCTCCATTTCGGTTACCAGCATTCGCTTGAGGGATCTGACCAATGGAGTCAGCCAACATCCTCAGCGCCTCAGCAATGGCATCATCATTCCTGCCTGCAACCATCGTCCTAAACAACCCGAACCACCAGACAAACAGTATCGATCGTGTCAGATACACAAATCAAATACAACAGGATTGGAAAACATTAACGACTATTGACCAACTGGTCGACCATGCTCTAATACCACTAATGTAACACCCATTTTTCTAACCCAAAATACTTAACATATAATCAGATTAAATAAGCACGCATATAAACAAAAGGGCGTCACATCGACGTTTTCAAAAACTAAAAGCTTTCAAAAACCAACATCATTCATCATCAATATACAATACACCTGGTCATTTAAAATAACACATTTCACTTATCATGAATATTCAAGAATATGCGTTCGCAGCGGAAAATAATGAATACTCATGTATTTCATAAAATGATCCATGTCCCATACCATGATCATCTCTCAATAATCTCTTCAAGATAACTAAAACCATATCCAGAATATTTGGCACTATGGCCTCTCAAACCACAATTTTCAAATAAACATGTTCACAAGTAATAACATAATACATATCCAAATCAGATATGAGTTCAATACTATCAATCTACCTCGTGTTACATGACCAGAGCATTGACTCACTACTTAGTCTCTAAAACAAAGCACCGAAACTCTCCAGCTAATCTCGAGTGAGTTACCATCCACTTACTTCCGCAATACTACTCTGGAGTATCTGCACGATGCCATGTAAAGCAACATTCAAACAGAAGGGTGAGAATTCAAATCATTATGAAGAAGTATAATAAAGCACAATGATTAAATCAACAATTAAATGAATTCATCACACCTTGTATAACCATGTAAATAATTCTAACCAATGTTTATTTCACATGTTTCAAACATCCATTAAAACTCAAGGAGTATAATATTAAAATCCAATACTATATTCCCAAATATACACATAACTACAATTATCAGATAATCACATATTTTGCCAAGTTATGTATCCAAACATCACCAAATTCAATTACCATATCTCATACACACATCACAATCACATCAATGCATACATTCAATTATCACATAACTCTAATGTGACTCAATGCAATACATGTGACTCTATGCATGTGATACCGTAATGTGAACCCAACGTTTCACCGCTTTCCGATTCAATATCTAGAATCCAAGCCACGCTTCCGATCCGGACAAGATCAAAGCCACTACGTCTATTTCCAATTAAGGATCAACGTCTGCTACGCCTATTTCCATTCAAGGATCAACGTCTATTACCATGTGAACCCACAGTTTCACCGCTTTCACCATGAAGCCGACCATGCCATGAATGAATATACAAATACCAATACATATGCAATTAAGATCATCTCTACCATCTTAACATTCCACATATCACCATAATTCAACTCTATGAATTATCCATCAATGATACATATACACATTCATAACAATATATCATTCACAATTATAAGCTAATTATCAAATACGCACACTTAGATTTCATTTTAAATGAATACAACTTTTAAAATCTCAATTTTTCATTTTTCAACAGCAAGTAACCGGTTAACGCCCCCAGGGTAACCGGTTAACACAAAACATAATGCAATTTCCTGCGTAGATTTTTAGCAAGTAACCGGTTAACGCTCTCAGGGTAACCGGTTAACACAAAACATAATCAACTTCTGGACAGGTTTTTGAGCAAGTAACCGGTTAACGCTCTCGGGGTAACCGTTAACACAAAAACAGAATGCAGAATTTTCTACGTTTTTCATTGTTGGAGGACTTTCGGACCTCCGATTTCGATTCCGTAAAAAGCCAAACGCTCAGAAAATTATAACTCATACAATACTCTAAGTATATAAAGTTAATTTTCAGTTTTAACATAATTAAATCACCACAATCAAGAATACTCATCAAAACCTAACAATTCCAAAACCATAAAATTTAGGGATTTCAACGTAAACATATTTCTACCCATTGACCCAATCATACTAACCCATAATAATAAGGATTCTCCCCCTTACCTCTTCAATTTTCTGGAAACCTTAGCTTCTCTCTTGTTCTTCCCCTATTCTCCTTACTTTTCCTCTTTTCTTTCTCTGTTGCCGTCAAATGATCAAATGAATCCTACTTCTCACTCTCCTCACCTCTTATATCCCAGTATTATGTTTGACCTTAAAAAATGATACCTCTAATTTAATTATTAGGCCCAATAATACCTAGTAGTATAATATCTCTATTTAATTCAAATAAATTAAACCAACACAATATACACACCAAGTTAATTAATATAATCAATTATTCAATTATATCTCATATCAACTAAATAATTAATTAACACACCAAATTAATTAATATAATCAATTATTATACTACCAAACAACCAATTAATTAATTAACACTCAAAATAAATAAAATAAAATATAGTAATAATAATATAAGAAATAATTACTAAAATTGGGTTGTTACAAAGAGTCTCATCATACCAACTCAATTAAACGCCCCTTCCAAGGGACTAACTGTATCATTAGTCAGGCTTAGCTAAACACCTCATGTGAGAGACTAATTCAAGGGAAATCTCTATATAAAACGCAATGAAAAATAAAAATGTCCCTTTAGTTGATCCTTGCGAATGAACATGATCAATGATAGAAACAAACACCTCTTGATGCGATTAAAACCTTTGATGTAGAATCAAATGAATGAACACAAGCAATGAATGGAGAACAATGCCTCTACTCCGTCCATACGAATAAAGTGTCTTGAATCTCAGTGCTAGCTACTACAAATAAAGATTTTGAGAGAAAGAGAAGTCAATTTTGTTTTTTTTTTCATTAAGTGAAAAAACCTTTGCACAAGGGTTCTGTTTATATAATCATTTATTTGAGTTACAAGCTAAACAAGACCACTTAGGTGGATTATACCTTATGGTGTACTATATTTCACTTAAGCTCATTGTACCTTACCATATTATGTATTTTAGTTAAATGCACCATACATTATGGTGCTCTGTAATTCTCTTAAGTACACCGTGCCTTACAGTGTTCCTTATTTATTCTAACTCTCATTAATTTGTCCTTATGTGTGTGATCCTATAGGTTTTCATTCTGTTGAAAATTATATTAAATTACGCATTTAATATAATAAATAATGAACAATATCTAACAACACACCACTGCTACCCAAGTCGCGAAAATGTCATGTGATCTAACAAAACATTTATGTGATAATGCTTAGGTGTACAACCCTTTTGTCCTCATGTTTATATTGAAAATAAGGCATAAACCGTGTCACCCTTTTCCAGTTCAATATTGGACCCTTAGACTAGTTTTAGAGATGCATCTCTGAAAAAGTTCATACTCGTTCCATAGATCCATTTTCGGACATAACACTCATTTTTTCAAACAAAATGCATGATTAATGTGAGCAATTCAGTGTGAAATAAATGACCTTTGCTTGAAATTCTATCTTCTTTTGCTCCATTTGATATGATGAACCACAAGATTAGAGATTTGAAATGAAAAATGGATTGAGAATTGATGGGTTTTTGGCGAGGGTTTGTGTTGGAAAACAACAATGACAATAATGATTTTGTGTTCATGCAACTTTATCTTTTATCAGATTATTTCAGAGATGTATCTCAAGAAATATCTGACATGCAAATGTGATAATATATTTTAAAATTCTGCCCAAACTTTCAGAGATATGGCTCCAAAATTTCTATTGAACTGATCAATAATGATTATATTTATTGAAATATTACATAAATGCATCTCCGAAATAAGATAAATTCAACTTATAGGACGTCACTTAAAATAATATATGTTGTGTGTGTTGGGGTGCGTCCGAAAATACTACTAAAAAATTGCGAAACATTTTAATTTTTTTTGTATAATTCATAAGAAATATATAGGATGAATTATGAAATCCTCTTTATTTAATTTGAGACGATATAATAAAATCCGTTGTAATATCCATGTAATGGGGCCTTTGATTTGATCCAAAGCGTAACTGCGATCAACATTCACGGGTCATACCCGACCCACAAAACATGCCCGACCCGTTAACGTTTCATCGTTTCCTTTGGTAAAGGGTTTTAGCTTCCATTTTTCAAACACCTCCGAAAACCCCAAGGGGAACCCTACCACCATGGTTCGCTTCTCCAGGTCCTCCGCACATCGCCTTCTATACGCACTATGCTCCTCCACCATCACAACCTCTCCATCCCCAACTGGCTCCCTCATCGGCGGCACTTTCCACCTCCGACACTTCTCGGCTGGAAACGTGGCCCGTGCCAAGGCAGCGTCAATTAACAAGGAGCCTTGGTGGATGGAGTCAATGGAAATGATTCGCAACATCGGTATCTCTGCACACATCGATTCCGGGAAGACGACTTTGACGGAGCGGGTACTCTTTTACACTGGTCGGATCCACGAGATCCATGAGGTGAGAGGAAAGGATGGAGTTGGTGCTAAGATGGATTCCATGGCGTTGGAGAGAGAGAAGGGAATCACCATTCAGTCTGCTGCTACTCATTGCACTTGGAAGGACTATAAGGTACTTCGTACTTGATATATAACTATCTATTTTAAGTTTGTATTGCTGAATTCTAATTGAATCCAATTGAAGTAAAGTAGAGTGTGAATTTTGAAAGGGATGTTGCTAATCATTCCTTGCAAGAATATATGAAAATTTCAAATAGGAGAAATGAGAACTATGAGGTTTTTTAGTGGAGTTCAAGTTGAATTTGAATTTGGAAGTATAGTGAGTTTTTTTTTTGGTCAAGTAGCCTAGTATCTAGAATTTCACATTTTTTTTGGTCAAGGATGAATTTGGAAGTATAGTGATGTGGCGGATTTGAACCCGCGCCCTTGCATCTAATGTCCCTAAGCTACCAACTGAATTGAATAAAGGAGAAATATTTTGTTTTTGAAGGTTTAGGATTCAATAAAATTATAGGTGCAATATTGTTTTTTTGTGTGTGTATAAATTGGGGTGGGGCCATCCCAGCATGAAATTGTGTATAGACTAATAATCAAGAGACCCAAATGGGTGGTTAAACTCTTCCTCAATAGTTAAGTTTCTTGCTGCTGCGGACTCAGAGTTGAATTCAAACTCAATACCACGAATTCATGATATGTGAGATTATGAGTGCTTTATTGTTACTATTTATGATATATAAATATAAAAGAGTCATCCTTGCACCCAATTGTAGATATATTAATGACTAAACTCACCCTCAATAGTTAAGTTGTATGCTTCTTCTTTTAATCTGAAATTGAAGTTGAGACTACAGAGGCAGGATATACGAGTGCTCAGTTGTTACTATTATTATTATTATTACTATTACTATGACTATTATTGTCAATATAAAAAATGATTAATGGTTGTAGTAGTGGGTCTTTGGGAGCATGGATTTCGATAAGCAACTCAATTAAGCGCTTACACAATAAGCATTTATATATAAATAGGCTATTCCTACAAGCAAATAGGGACATATCAATTAACTCTTATCTTATACGAGATTCCAAAAATAAAAGGAAAATAGTTTATGGACATATCATAAGCTATATTAGAATTTATTCCCAAAGAGACAAAAATGCCATTACTTCATAAGGTAGGACTATTAAGCTCTTTGAAATGTTTTCGTTGTTCTTTTAAGATTTAGGGTAATAGGGGTTGAGAATTGAATGACGAGTAATTAGTTTTCACTTGTTTGAAGGAGGAATTTGAGATTTGAGTGCTGTACTGTCTAGTCAGTGTAAGTTACCCTCGGTGATTATTTGTTATCATAGAGGAAGGATAACAATTGAAGATATTTTCTGTTTTTTTAGTTATGCATAACTGAAATGGGCAAATTGAGTGAAGACTACTTATTATTCCTTTTTGCAGTGTATCCACTGGAAGTTACAACTTACAATGATATATTCTTCAAACTGCTTTCGATAGTGACTTTCTCTTGTGGTTATTTACATTGAAACTTCTGCAAAATGTTTTGTTGCAGATCAACATAATTGACACACCTGGTCACGTTGATTTCACCATTGAGGTTGAGAGGGCTTTGCGTGTCCTTGATGGTGCCATTCTCGTGTTTTGTAGTGTTGGTGGGGTGCAAAGTCAGTCCATTACTGTTGATCGGCAAATGAGAAGATATGAGGTTCCAAGACTTGCATTTATTAACAAGCTTGATCGAATGGGAGCAGATCCATGGAAAGTAATAAATCAGGTGTGAATGAGATTTATAGAGGTCAGCTAAGATAATATGTTTTACGGTTATAAATTATAATCCCATTTTGGTTATCTTGAAAAGAGGTGGCCAGTGGCATTTATGGAGGTCAGCTCTAAAATTTGTTTTATTACTTGACAACTTCTACTATTTATTTATTAATTAATGATTAACTTTGTTGTTTTTAAAAATTCTTTTTCATTCTTATTTTCAAATTGAATGTTTTCCATTTTTGATACCAATTTGTTTTATTTTTCAGGCTAGATCTAAGCTTCGGCATCATAATGCTGCAGTTCAAGTTCCAATAGGTTTGGAAGATGATTTTAAGGGACTTGTTGATCTTGTGAAGCTAAAGGCCTATTATTTTCATGGTTCAAATGGGTCTGTTTTCAAAATTCTCCATTATTTTTTCCCACGGTTACTTCTGCCATATTTCTTCAGCTTATTCAAACATTGCTTAGTGCAGCGAAAAAATTGTCATCGAAGAGGTGCCTTCAGATATGGAAGCGTTGGTGGCTGAAAAAAGACGCGAACTAATAGAAACCGTGTCAGAGGTTGATGATATACTTGCTGAAGCATTTCTTAGTGATGAAGCCATTTCAGATGCTGATCTTGAGGTGAGTAGGTAGCAGTTTTTCATATTCCTGAGTTTTGTATGACAATTATTTGATTTATGGGAAATGCATCATATCATACTATCCTAATTCTAACAATTAGTTTCTTGACCTGTTCTCTGAATCTGTTACGGATCTTGTGGTTTGGGTATTCTAGCTGTGCATAAAGAAATGATATAGACATGTCAGATTGCAATGGTCTCACTATTTTAACAGAAATTGTTAGGCATAGTTCCTATTTCCCTTTGATTCATGAATCTGCCAAAGAAACTGCTCATATTTTGATGTGCTATTTTGATAAGAAAAGGGTCTGTAACTAAAGTTTAGCATCAGTTCGTTTCTGCCTATCTTGATTCCTTGTAAGAATATCCCTGGCTTGCTTGTTTGATATGGGGTGATCCCTGATCATTACGGTCCTCCCTACGTAACAAATCACGAGTCTAGACCAGCAGCCCAAAAGAAGTAATTGGCTGCACTTTACCAAATGTTCATATGTGATTAAGGAGATAATCATCAAACTGACGTTGACAGTGAACTAGAGGCATAGCTAGGGTAGACATGTTGGTTTTGGTGCAGATAGGTCCGTATTATAATAACTAAATGTTTACATTACATTATTAACTAATCGGTCCATATTATAATAACTAAATGTTTACATTACATTATTAACTAGAAGGGGAATTATCTCCTATGTTGAGCTTTGAATGGAGCTAATCATCTATAGTTCAGTAACAACTAGTAATTCTGATTATACTTGTGCTTAAATCTAGCTTAAATTCTGTTAAGCCTCCAGCCGCTTTACCTCTCTATCTACATATATTTTAATGTAGTTTATAATTTCTGGTTATTATGTTTGTGTAGGGAGCAATTCGTAGGGCTACCATAGCACAAAAATTTATACCGGTATTCATGGGTAGTGCTTTCAAAAACAAGGTAATCATTGAACTCACCTTCCGTTCTTAACTTAACATATAAATTCATACTGCATAATAAACTTTTTTGTTCCTCCCATTCAGTAAAGATGTATGCATAGTAATATTATTCCCTTGATTTTTGACTTAATAGTATGGTGGTATGTCTTAGAATTGTGGTTGGGCTCAACACAAGTCTACAAAACCGGCTTATAAGACGAGGATTAATCTCACTTATAACATATGTTCAAACCATATATTGTCTGATGTGTGACTCTTAACACACCCTCTCACGTCCAACACTATTGGGTTTGGTGCGTGGATATAACCCTGTTGGAACATAACAGCAGGACTTCAATAATAATCTTCTACAGTATTCATATCCATTCCTTGTATATTTTATTGCCATCCCTTTAATAATCTGTTTAAATATACAGTACCGTTTCTCTAATATAATCCCTTTAATAAACAGTATCCTTCCTAAATTATTATTTCACATGCATGCATTCTCACATTGGCATGCCCAAACACATTTTTCAGTATGATCTAAACTTACACATTCTAGATATCATGCATACTGTTTAGTTGTTTGAATCATTACTTCTCGTATATATTTAATCTTCCACTACTGATACAGGGAGTACAGTCACTTCTGGACGGAGTACTTAGTTATTTGCCATGTCCAATTGAAGTCAGTAATAATGCTCTTGACCAGTCTAAGAATGAGGAGAAGGTACCTAATTCGTAGAAAGTTAATCTGTCTTTTACTTTGATATTGTTTTTCTGTCATGATTATTACAAACTTCGACTTGAGTTTTAAAGCCAAAATTTTAAATAAAGAATTATAGAATTCTCAACTTAAATTGAAAGTATAAAAATTGCTTTGAATTCATGTTATTCATAAATAAAATAATAAATGAATCATTTAGAAAGTGTAAAATATCAGTAGTAAACATTATAATGCATCTAGGTGATATTGTAAGTCACTTGCCAGAAAAGAAAAGAAACCCCAAAGTTCAAATTAACATTTAATAAAATCAAGATTAAAATTTTGAAATTATAGTTGATCACTTCATATTAAAAGAAATGTTAAATCTGAAAGGTAGGTCCCATCTTCCTAATTTATATTATTTTTCAAATTGAAAATTAAGGTTTATGATTGGAGAATATTTGGCATTCGAAGTTAAGGTATCAGGATGGGTGTCATTATATAAGCTTGGGGTGAGTTTCTCAGCTGCCCGTGCTATATTGCTTTTCAATATTGGAAAATACGAAGTATAAAGTAATTCTTGCAAATTCTTGCATTCACGTTTGCAGAACCCATCTGGGTTTGATGCGAGCTGATTAATTTTTATCGGAGAAAATTTCTGCAATGAAATCATATATGATTATGTGTAAATTGTCTTGGTTGTTTGCTGCAAACTCTTGATCTAGAGAGATTACAATCATAATAAATTGTGATATTCAAGTGTTTCAGATACTGTTGTTGCCGTACTATGTATATATTTTATGCAAATAATAAGGAAGTTGCTGGTTACTGTATGTCTTTACTTGTCTAGATTGAGCTGACTGGAAGTCCTGATGGGCCCCTTGTAGCATTGGCTTTCAAATTGGAGGAAAATAAGTTTGGTCAGTTATCATATCTAAGGTACCTCTCACCTTTGGAGATGGTTACATACATTTATAGTATATATACTTCAAATATGTGGCAACCTTTCAGTACATTTCACATATGTTAATGTATTGATTATTTGGTTGAAGAATTTATGAGGGCGTCATTCGGAAGGGGGATTTTGTGACTAATGTTAACTCTGGCAAGAAGACCAAGGTAAGTTTAATGTCTTTCAGTGCTCTAGTTTGATTGCATTTATCTTTGTTCATATGTATGTTTTTCCTTTCCATGGTAGAGAGATAACTCAATAACTGATTTATTTATGAGTTTTGGTGAAAAACCTTATATAATAATGTTTGATCCAACTTTAGAGTTTTCTTCCTCAATAATTCAGTCTCATATTCATGAAAATTCTACTAGTGCATCATGGATTCCAATCTCCAAGTCTAAGTGAATTGATTCAAGAATTGAATATTAGTACGAGATATAAAGAAAATGAATCTTCTGGTGCTGAATAAAATCTGAAGAGAAAAGGGGGACACTTATTCTCCATGAGCTTCTGATAGAACACGAGGTTCTAATGCAAATGGTTTGTGGAAAAGAAGCAGTCCTTGCTTCAAAAATAATTAGGATGTTCAGGATATTGGATGCTAGTGAACACGGTTTAATTACCCATATTTGATGGTTCTGACTTCTGATCCAATGCATGGGATGTTAACAGCGGAAACACATCTTACATTGGTGAATATAAAGCTGGCTAGTATGAGTATGAAGGGTCACACAATTCTTTGGTTCAATTCAACCTAACAAGTGAAGAGGATATCTAACACAGGAAAAGTTTAGACATGCTCTGATTGCTTTTGATGCTTTGGGTGCAAATATATTCAGAAGCCTTTTTAAGGGCTCTTGAAACTAGCCGATAGTATTGGGGATATATCGAGCTATTTAATTTGTTTTCCCTTTTTCTTCTAAACAAATACCCTTCGGTTTTGTTCTAACAGGCTCTTACAAGCTACTGTCTTACTAACAGTATGGAATTTTTTTTAGAAACTTATAATCCTACGTAAATGCTATCTTTAACCAGACATTTGTCCAAGCTCGTCCTGCATGTACTCATAGTCTCATAGAAGATGTTTCGGGTTGTCATTTGGTATCCTTTCCTCTTCATCTTGAACCTTTTTTGTTTATCTGAAGGCCAGAAAACATGAAAACCTAAAACAGTACAACAAATGCAAAAACTAGTTTTAGTTTTTATTAGTTGGATGTGAGGCTTGATACATATTAATATTTAATGCAGTGCTTATTCCAAAGTAAGATCATTGCCATGCACCTGCTATTTGCACAACATTTAGAGGCGGTAGACAATATATCTGAGATATTTCAAAGTTGTGAAAGAAGTACTTTCATTTACATTGACATCTCTTAACCTTATGGGCCGAATATCTATGACTAATATACATTATATACAACACTCCTTCTCAAGCTAGTAAATGAACATCTATCGTTCTAAGCTTGCAAATAAGTTGGTTGAAACATTATGTTAGTAATCCCTTTGTTAACACATCTGCCAACTGATACCGTAAAGGAATGTAGGTTGTAGTTATCAATCCACTATCTAGATTCTCTTTCATAAAATGTCGATCTATCTCAATATGTTTTAACCTGTCATGCTGAACAAGATTATGACCAATAGTGGTGGCCTATTTATTTTAACAATAATTTCATAAGGCCGACCTTCACACTTTATCTTCAAATCTTCTAGCACAATTTTCATCTACAATAGCTCGTAAAATTTTTGTGCCATAGCTCTAAATCCTGCTGCAGCCTTTAGTCGAGCTATTATGCTTTGCTTCTTACTTCTCTAAGCAAAAAGGTTCCTGCATAGAAAAACACAATAGCATGAAGAAAACCCCTTGGTCGAGCTACTACACTTTTCCTCTTACGCCTCCAAGCAACAAGGTTCCTACATAGAAAAGCACTATAGCCAGAAGCGGACCTATTATCATTCATTGAACCGTCAACATCAGTATGCACCATTATAATTTGACTTCCACCTCTTTTAAACAAAAGTCCTCTCCCTAGAGTGGCTATGAGATGTACTGAACATGGTCAAAAGCTTGCAATCTCGCACCCTCAGATCATGCATGACTTAACTCACCTTATTAACTACACAAGGAAAATTTGGCCTAGTCTGTGCCAAGTAATTTAACTTGCCCACTAATCTCTGGTAATTTTCCTTGTCTACTTTGACACTTGCAAGTTGCATCCAAGCTTGTTTGTTTCCCGGAAAAGAGCAAACGCATACTTTCTGAGATAAAAATTCTTTGCTTTGAATAAGTCAACTCAATTTCCAAGAAATACTTGAGTTACTCAAAGTGTATCATCTCAACTCTAAAATTCTCCTTGAGCAGCTGTGTCTCAATCAAATCATCTATTGGAAAAAATAGGTAAAAGTTGGTTTATATAGTGAAGATACAATTATTATAATTTATTTTCTCCTTAATGGAGAATAAAGAAAAATAAAGGTCTATTCCTTGCTACAACTCCTTGTTTCTTGCTCCTCCATGTCACAAGATTACCCCGAACATAGGTACAATATCCAGAGGTTGATCTTTTATCTGTGACTGAACCTGCCCAATCGGCATCGGTGAAGATAGACACATTTTTTTCACTAGTCTTCTTAAAAAATAATCTTTTTCCAGGATTTCCCTTCAAATATCTCAGTATCCTATAAACAGCCTCAAGATGTTCCTCGAAAGGAGAATGCATAAACTGACTCACTACACTAACTGAGAAAGCAATATCAGGTCGGGTGTGACAAATAAATCAGTTTCCCAACCAATCTCTGATATCTCCCGGTATCAACAGAAACATTACCTTCTCCCCAAAGTTTAGCATTACGATCCATATGGGTATCTGCAGGACGACATCCACTCATTCCTGTTTCTTTCAACAAGTCTATAATGTATTTCTACTATGAAACCACAATACCATTTTTTGACCGAGCAACCTCCATACCTAGAAAATATCTCATGAATCCCAGATCCTTGATTTCAAAGTCTACTGCCAATTTCTCTTTTACTCTTGCCATTTCCACTGTATCGTCTCCAGTAAGAACAATATCATCAACATAAATAATCAGGACAACAACTTTTCCATTGTGGGAGAATTTTGTGAACAAGGTGTGGTCAGCTTGTCCTTGGATGTACCATTGTTTCTTCCTGGACTGAGTGAATTTTTCAAACCGAGCTCTAGGGGACTGCTTTAATCCATACAAAGACTTATTTAGTTTGCACACATTTGATCCAAGTTTGTTTTCAAAGCCAGGAGGAATGTCCATATATACTTCTTCTTCTAGATCACCATTAAGAAAGGCATTCTTAACATCTAATAGATGCAAAGGCCAATCCATATTAGCAGTAAGAGACAAGAATTTTGACAGTGTTCAATTTTGCAACCGGAGCAAATGTCTCTGAGTAATCTATACCATAGGTCTGAGTAAAGCCTTTAGCCACCAAGAAAGCCTTGTACCTTTCTATTGACCCATCTGAATTATACTTCACAGTAAACACCCATTTGCATCCAACTGTCTTCTTGCCATCTGGTAGTGACGTAACACTCCAAGTTTTGTTCTTTTCTAGAGCTTTGATCTCCTCAAGTACAACTTCCCTCCACTTTGGAATTTCTAGAGCAACCTGTACACTTTTTGGAATTTCTACACTAGACAATTTTGAAGTGAATGCAAACATAGATGAAGACAAATTTGAATATGATATAAAATTGGACATGGGATGTTTAGTTCAAGATCTAACAGGTTTTCTAATGGCAACAGGATCATCTATATCAGGATACAAAATACGACTCTCAGAAACAGAGATAGACTTACCTTTTCTTTTGTTAGAAAATTGATCATTCCCCGATTCAGATTCCTGGCAGTGTTGAGATGTGGACTTGTCCTTTCCTTTATGGTGCTTTTTCAGAAAAACCTTTCCTTTCCAAGTCCTGTTTCCTAATTCAAATTTGTTTTGTTGAAGTGACTCATTATTTTGGGGCATTTCAATTAGATCATCATTATCATTGTTTTCAGGAGTAGGATCAGATAAAGAATCGTAGCCATTTTCTGTTGGTGCAGGTGTAAAAATCTTAGAATTTTGTGATATTGGTAAAGATAAGTTATTTAAAAAACTCATGTCCTCAATTTGAAACGAGTTCTCATTTATCTTCCCCCTTGAAGATGAGTGTCATCAAAAAAAGGTTTATTTTCAAAGAACGTAACATCTATAGTGACAAACATTTTCTTATTTTTTGGATCAAACCATTTATATCCTTTTTGGGTCGGGGAGTATCCAACAAAGACACATTTTATAGCACGTGGTTCAAGTTTTCCAACATTTTTATGTTCATGAACAAAGGCTGTGCAACCAAAGATTTTTAAAGTCAGATAAGTTAAAACACGAGTATTAGGAAAACATTCTTTGAAGACGTTAATAGGAGTTTGAAATTTGAGAATTTTGGAGGGGATTCTGTTAATTAAATACGCAGCTGTTAAAACAGCTTTGTCCCACAAATAATTTGGTACTTTATTTGAAAAAAATAGAGCTCTAGCAACCTCTAGTAAATGTCTATTTTTCCTTTCGGCCACTCCATTTTGTTAAGGAGTATTAGTACATGAACTTTGATGTACAATCTCATTTTTTAGAAAAAAATCACCCAGGATAATGTTAAAATATTCTTTGCCATTATCACTTCTAAAGATTTGGATATTTGTTTGAAATTGGTTATGCACCATTAAAACAAAATTCTTTACAGCCTGACAAACATCTGATTTCCCCTTTAACAAGTACATCCAATATATTCTTGTATGGTCTTCTATAAATGTGATAAACCATTTTTTGAAAGAGAGTGTACTTGTACGGTTAAGGCCCCAAACATCATTGTGTATAATAGAAAAAGGTTTTGATGGTTTATAAGGCTATATTGAAAACTGGGAACGATGATGCTTTGCAAATTCACATGCTTCAAATTTAAACGAAGAAAAGTTTTTATTGTGAAATATCTTAAGAAACAAGTGTTTTAAGTAACGAAAACTAGGATGACCTAATCTTAAATGCCATACCATAATGTTGTCATCTTTATTATTCAAAACAGAAAAAGATTCAAAGCAGGAACTTATTATTTTTGAAGGTAGTTGTGATGCAGATCCAATGTTAAGGTAGTAGAGTCCTCCACTCCTTAGCACTGCCAATCATCTTCCCCGAGTTCAAATCCTGAAAGACACAGTGATATCAGAAAAAATTAGTTTAACAATCTATATCTTGGGCTAATTTACTCACGGATATTAAATTACAAGATAAATTTGGAACATGAAGGACATTTTTAAGAGTTAACATTTGAGACAACACAGCTGACCCTTTACCTGCAATGGTTGAAAAAAATCCATTTGCAATTTTTATTTTTTGATTACCTGCACATGGACTATATGAAGAGAACAAAGTAGATTCACCTGTCATGTGATTGGAGGCTCCTGAATCTACTATCCAAGTATGACTGGGACTGACACTAAGAAATGCAGAATTACCTTTTGTTGCTATAGAGCAAGAAGGGGTTGGAGACTCGAGGAGTTTGTACAGTCTGTCTAGTTGCTCCGCAGTGAGTGAAACTGAGACGGAGGAGGTCGCTGCCCTTGATCAGAATTACTAGCCTGAAATGCACGGCCACTTTTCTTCTTCCAATTAGGAGCTTTGGCTTTAAGCTTCCAACAAGTTTCACGTGTATGCCATTCGCGCTTGCAGTGATCACACCAAGGAACTTTGTCTGACCTTCTTCCCTCGTCAAGGTTCCTAGTAGCCAGAGCTAAGCCTTCAGATTCAGAATTTCGTTGTGTCTTGCCCATCATAATTCCTTGCCGTGCCTCTTCCCTTCTTATTTCTGCAAAAATTTCACGAAGAGTTGGCAATGGTACTTTTCTTAAAACTCTACCTCTTACATCATCAAGGTCTTTATTGAGCCCAACGAGAAACATGAATACACGATCATTTTCTTGCCTCTTGAGAAACAAAACACTGTCTTCTGTGCACCTCCAATTGTCATCATAACAGAGATCTAACTCTTGCCACAGTGTTAACAGTTCATTGTAATAAACAGTTACACTCCTGTCACCTTGTTTCGCATGCCATAACTTTGATTTTAAACCAAAAATTTGAGAGGAGTTTTGAATATCAGAGTATGTTTCCTTAACAGTTTCCCACACATCCTTTGCGGAAGGTAAAAACATGTAAGGCTTACCTATTTCAGTTTCCATAGAGCTTACCAGCCACACAATAATCAAGGAGTTTTCCGACTTCCATTGTTTGTAACGAGGGTCTCCTGTTGCCGGTTCAGCTACTGCCCTGTTAAGAAATCAATTTTTCCTTTACTATCCAATATCAATCGAACGGTTTGAGCCCATTCATTATAGTTATTCCCATTCATTTTAGGGATATTAACCTTGAGGGAGTATGAGGAACCCTCTTGATCATTACCGCCTATGTCGGAATAACCGTCACAAAAAACAATGTTGTTCCTGTTTCCATTGTTGTCGTCATTACTGCTATTGTTTATGACCACCGGCGGTTCCTCATGTACACCGTTTCCACGGCCGAAGCCCGATTCAGGTTGTGGTTCCTCATATAGGCCTGTGATGGGGAAAGCCACCTGTTGTTGTCATTCGTCATAAGAGGCTAAACGGGTATGTGAATTGGGTCGAACAAAAAAAAATATGTTGAGGAAAATTTTATGGTAATCCCTAACCCAATGTTCTTGATACCATATTGGAAAAAATAGATAAAAGTTGTTATATCTTATTCGTCAGCCTTAGGCTGGTTTATATAGTGAAGATACAATTATTATAATTTATTTTCTTTTTAATGGAGAATAAAGAAAAATAAAGGTAGTATTAAAGACAATAGTAAAACCGGAAATAATATGTTTTCCAACATCATCTCCTCTCCTGTATGTCATCAACATCATTTAGAAATACAGACAGTTTTCCAACTTGTGAATGTTTGAAGAAAAATGTGGTTCTCTTTGGCTTTGCATATAGCCCAAACTCCCCATTACCTCTGTGAATCTTCCTAACCACTTCAAGGGCCGCTTTTGTCCATATAAAGCCTTCCTCAATCGACATACCTTGTTTGCTCCACCTCTAAAACCAAAACCTAGAAGAATTTCCATGTACTCCTCTTCCTCTAAATCTCCATGCAAGAGTGCAATTTTTACATCAAAATGGGTAGTTCCCATTCAGAATTAACATCAAGAGATAATAAGATTTGAATAATATTTATCTTTTCCACTAGAGCAAATGTCTCCTCATAGTCGATGCCATATGTCTCAATGTATCTTTTTGTCACTTGTCTGGCCTTGTATTGATGCCATATGTCCAATCTGGATTTTAACCACCAAAACAAACTCAGAAGGCTTAAATCTAATACTTTTCTGAAGTGTGCGATGACCGAAAACCAATGGAAAGTGGTGCATGGGTTACATGTGACAGGCATGGTCAAGCTGTCTAGCTGGGCGCGAGGTAGCGAACGATGAAAGATTCCCGGGTTTTGGCTTGATATGGGACTGCAAATCTGATGTTGAGTCAGTATTCTGAGAAGGTTGAAAGGCAGTGGTGATTTGACTGCTGGAAGCATTGAATGCACCAAAAAACCCAAAGAAACATGCAAAAGAGTAACAGAATTGTAGCAAGGCAAGGAAGAAAGGAGCAAAGAGAGTATAAAAACACAATGAGGCTGCACTGATGGTTGCCCAAAAATTGCAAAGGCAGTCAAGTATGCAAGAAACTTCTATGAAGGACGAAAAAGAAACCTTAAAGATGGCTGCTAGAATTTATGCTGAAGCAAGACCCATAAAATTGGGAGCTCTGATATTGTGTAGAATATATTTTGATGTATATTTCAAAGTTGTGAATAAAGTACATGCACTATTTCGTTTAAATTGACTATTCTAAATCTAATGGGCTTGATTAATGAACGGATACAATTATTACAAATATACATTATTTACAACGGAAACTAATAAATTGTGGTTGAAGATTTTGTTTTGTCAATGCAGATTTCTCGCTTGGGTCGGATGCATTCTAATGAGTTGCAGGTTTGTTTTTAGGCTTTTTAACGTTGATCTTACTGTATAATGAATGCCTCCGGAAACTGCAATTTTTTAAAATAAGGAGTGTTATTGGTATATCATAGGATATTGTTTCCCCTGAGATAGGGAAAACATGTACAGTTTTGTCTCTTCTAAATTCATTTTGAAGATTTTTAATAATAATAATTTATTCTCTGCCATTTATGTTAAACTTCTAACTGAACATTTTTCCTCAACAGGATATTCAGGAGGCCCATGCTGGCGAAATAATTGCTGTATTTGGTGTTGAGTGTGCATCAGGTTCTTCTTTTCACATTGCTTGGGAATATCCATTTTTTGAATTCTATATTTCTCTCTTTCTCATATTTTTTGGTTGATTAGATGTTTTCCTAGAATCTTTTGGTGGTGGTTTAGATTTTTTAAGACGTGGCATTCTTGAAGAATAAATTTAAACTAAGGGGCTGAGAGAGAAAACCAAAATAATACAACTGTACTTCCAAACATAAAAAGCAAATCAGGTTATTAATACAATAATTCTAGAAAAACTTTCAGCTTGCGGGAAATAAATATTCACAATCCCTTTAACCACTCTCTTCCTCTTAGAATTTTGGGGTGAGCCTAACTCAAGCTTAGAAAACCGAAATGGGACTTTATAACACCCCCTCACGCCCAACACAATTGGGCTTGGTGCGTAAATTTAAATGGTGAGTGACCAGATAGCAGAAGATAACAGGTGGTCCCACGGATCTTGAATACAATGTTGTAAAGAATGAGAGTGTACGTAAGATCGAGAAGATTAAAAGATTATAGCTCGAGGCCCGTAGCACAAATCAAAAGATCCTACAAATATAAAATACTATACGACGCACGCGCATGCACACACACGAAGACGAACATGAAAATTATCATAGATAAAGAAAAAAGTCTCTAAATCATAACATTAAATGATGGGCATAGGCGTAAGTTCAATAACAAATTTAGAAGTAAAAGGCTTAATTTACTGTTTTTCTATGTTTCTGAGAGCTTCGTATTCAAGATCCGTTGGGCCACCTGTAATTATTATTGATAAGTGAAAGCTTGCATGGGAATATTTGAGAGAGAATTCTTGGGAACTGAATTTGCTTCTGTAATCTCCGCCAACTTGTATCTGTGTTACAGACTTGTATATGTGTTACAGGGTATATACTGTTAGAGCTTAACTTGTCGCTTATTATCTCGACCTCAATTGTCAACTTTCAGTCCAGAGTTCTATAATAAATTGTGCTCATCAAAGAGCCTAACACATGGTTTTGGTGATTGGCCCCCAAGGTCATTATGAAGAACAATTAGATTTGATATTGTTAAGATTGTGTGATTGGATCTAACTCAACCCTACAAAACCGGTTTGTAGAGTGAGGATTGCCCACACTTATAAACACATGTTCATGCCATATATTGTCCGATGTGAGACTCTTAACACACCCCCTCACGCCCAGAACTGGACATCTGGAGCGTGGAAATAAATGGTGGGTGGTCCGATAGCGGAAACCATAATGGGTGGCCCACCGGATCTTAAACGAGGCTCTGATACCATGTTAAGAATGTATAATTGGACCTAACTCAACCCTATAAAACCGGTTTTGTAGGGTTGAGTTAGGTCCAATCACACATTCTTAACATATATAAATAACCATTTCAAAAGTTGTTTGACTTTAAGGTTTGAAATTTAGGAGGATTAACACGTTAATTGAAGTCTTAAGGATTAGTATTAATATAAGTTTCTCTGTAGTACTTTCTGGTTACTCTCCCTTTGTCCCTTATTATGATCCAGATGGAAAATTTATTATTATTGTTAAGAAGTGTGATTGGGCCTAACTCAACCCTACAAAACTTGTAGGGTTGAGTTAGGCCTAACCACATTTCTTAACATGGTATCTAGAGCCTGCTAAGAGACAATTCTTTCTTCGCCGCCGTGCTTTTCCCGGTTGACCCACTGTCTTCCGGTGAGATTTTTTTTTTTTGCAAACCGTGTCATAACTCCGATTTGCCTCTCACTTTTCAAAATTCTCCGGTAACCTACCAGCAGAAGTGCCTCTTCCGATCCAGCCGTTCCCCACTTTTCACCGGTAGAAACCTCCGCACGACTGCATGTCCGACGGTCGATCCCGACACTTTTCCCACCGCTCCCCTCTCCATAGGGCAACTGTTTCAAATCCGATACTCATGGCTACTCCTCATAACTTTACGCCAAACTACGATGATTTTCTCAGGTGGTATAAGAGACTCGTTTAAGATCCGGCGGGCCACCTACTATGGTTTCCGCTATCGGGCCACCCACCATTTATTTCTACGCTCGAGTTGTCTAGTCATGAGCGTGAGGGGGGGTGTTAAGAGTAACACATCGGATAATATATGCCCTGAACATGTGTTTATAAGTGGAGGCAGTCTTCACTCTACCAACCGGTTTTGTAGGGTTGAGTTAGGCTCAATCACATTTCTTAACAGATATTAAGAAAAATAGTAATAAATTTATAAACGTTATTTTTTTCTTCTTTACATAGTTACATCTACAATTAATGATATTATAAGAGAAAAAACAAATTTAAGTTTCTCAATTGCTAATTAATCGGCGGTGTTTTTGTATAAAAACCATTAATGCACAAGCATATTTGTTAAAGGTGTTATATCAAGGTACAGACCAAAAATATGAATAAAGGGTCTTATAATTAGGGACGGAGAGTTTTGGATAGAGATTTGTTGTTGGGTTGGGACAATCTCTTTGTTTCAAATTTATTTCCGCCTCTGCTCATGTTTTTGTTACTATAATTTTATACTGGGCATAATATATTTTTTTTGGAAATCAGGAGATACTTTTACTGATGGGTCGGTTAAATACACAATGACTTCTATGAATGTTCCTGAACCTGTGATGTCTTTAGCTGTACAGCCTGTCTCAAAAGATTCTGGAGGGCAAGTGAGTAATCTCTTTTTTGTAACATGCCAACCCTGCAGTCCCAGCTTGAAAAGTTGTATATTGCACAACTCAATTGACTTTTTCCATCTATTGCTTATAGTTTTCGAAAGCTTTGAACCGCTTCCAAAGAGAGGATCCTACTTTCCGTGTTGGCTTGGACCCAGAGAGTGGGCAGGTTGTCCTTTTTCCTTAAAGATCTTCCTCATTTGATCGACATAAATATTGTTTTTATATTGACATTAACATACTTTTGAGTGTAGACAATCATTTCTGGAATGGGAGAACTGCACTTAGATATCTATGTTGAACGCATTAGGAGGGAATACAAGGTACCCATTTTACTCAACACGTATGTTTTTTCCTATGCTGTTTATGCATGCCAAATGTTTACATCTAAAGTTTCTTTCTATTAGAACTGGTATATATATTTGAATAAAGTAGGATAAGAACAGAATTTATAGGATAGTTCCTCCGCAAAATTGTCTTAAAACCGAGGATATAGATTTATTATAGCAATCACAAACCAGAACATAAAGGCAAAGTTTAGAGAGACTAGTATAGCAAAGTTACAAGTTTATGTCCTTTCCAAGAATTAGAGAGCTTGGTCTATCCCTCCCAATAACAAATTGATAATTTTCCCTTTCTCTTTCCTATTTATTTCTAAACACATACACACCATAACTGACAATTGATAATATAACAATAACTGCTACAGTTATTGTTATACTGTACAACTCAATTGACTTTATCCCTCTACTGTTGTATTTTGTTTGATACAATGTCTAACTCATTCTTATATCTTTACCTGCTAAGGTTGATGCTACAGTTGGAAAGCCCCGTGTAAACTTCAGAGAAACTGTTACTCAGCGTGCTGATTTTGATTATTTACATAAGAAGCAATCTGGAGGGCAAGGACAATATGGACGGGTGATTGGGTAAGTATAGATTAGCCATTCTTATGTTGTTCAAATAAGATTTAGTGTTTGATTCTAGTAATAAATTTTACAAGAATTCAATAGAAGGGCCAGTCCTACTGATAGAAAGTGTTTTCCGGAGAAAATGATAAACAGTGATGGAAACTTTGACAGGAGTTTGAGATAAAATGAGAATGTTAGATTTTAGAAGATGAGGGATATCTTAAACTATCTTGATATATTTAATTATCTCATATGATCAATTTCTTATTTTAGAATACCTCTTGAGATAGTTTCCACACACTAGGCTCAATAATACAGATAATGGTTTGAGGGGTTTTATTGTAATCTTTAGGAATACAAGTTGTGTTAAGCTTGTAATTTGTCTTTTTGCGTTTTTTAGAAAGAGATCTTGCTTTTTGAAATCAGCTATATTGAACACAAATTCTGAGCCAAAACTAGCAGAAATGAAATTATCCGTCCCTATAGTTTATTTACTAACAAAAGAATAGGGTACACGAGAGCGAATACTCTCCTTATACTGGATTTCCAATCAAATCTATCAGTTAGCTGATCCCGAAGGCATCATGGGAAATCTTATGTATAGACATTCTGAACATACAAAGGCCTAAGAAGTCCAAATAGAAAACTTCCCTGACAACCTAACTAACTAATCTACCTTACGTAGCTAATTCCTATTTTTCCTCATTATTTTTGCACTTCTTCCTGTGGTAGACTTATAGAAGCTGGGCTCTTGATTTATTAACATAATTCGTATATATGTTATCTTATATAAAATATTATTACCATTCATTTGGTAAAGAAGCTAGTTGTGTACATCTCTCTATACCCCTTCTATTTCTTGATGATATATATTGTATTCAATATGAGCACAGGTATATTGAACCACTTCCTACTGAGTCGGGAACTAAGTTTGAATTTGAAAACATGCTTGTTGGCCAAGCTGTTCCATCAAATTTTATCCCTGCAATTGAGAAAGGTTTTAAAGAAGCTGCCAACTCGTGAGTGAAAATTTGTCTGGTTTCTTAATTTTGTTTTGTACAATTTTGGTGTTCAAGAATTTTTTTTATGGCAACCCTAACCCAATCTTGCTCTTCACACAGTGGTGCCTTAATTGGACATCCAGTTGAAAATCTCCGAGTTGTCTTGACAGATGGTGCTGCTCATGCTGTTGATTCCAGCGAACTTGCCTTTAAGATGGCTTCTATCTATGCTTTTAGACAGGTTATTTTAATTCCACATATTGTAGTTGTGTATTGATTCATTCACATCGATATGATATGATGGCCTCATTCATTCCCTTACAATTTGTGGTGCTGTCTTCTGTAACAGTGTTACGCAGCTTCCAGACCAGTTATATTAGAACCTGTTATGCTTGTTGAGCTGAAAGTACCAACAGAATTTCAAGGAGCTGTTGCTGGTGACCTCAACAAGTGAGAATTCTTTACCTTTTTATTTCTTCTGGATATTATTTATTTGTGGTAAATTTCAGAATTTTCTGACATACTTCATTACAAATGACAGGAGAAAAGGTCTGATTGTTGGCAATGATCAGGACGGGGATGATTCTGTCCTTACAGCTCAGGTAAGTATCTACCTAACAGGTCTTTTAAAACATTTTAACTATTATCGAAGTTAGTTCCCATGGTTGATTTTGGCAGTATGAAACTAATTAGTTATGATTTGATCTGATGACACAATGACTAAAATATGCCTAAATAAAATGCAATGTTGGAAACCTTAGTCGCCATTGTGGGCCCTCCTTGTCTGCTATTAACTGCGGCCTATAACACCTTTGTGTCGAGTATGAGGGTGTTGGCATCCCACATCGGCTAGCAATATGGCAAAAATAGTTTTTTAAGGCTTAGGGAATCCTCATCTCTAGAACTAGCCTATGTAGCTGAGTTCGGCATTCTCTTCTCTAGAGCTAGCTTATGTAATTGAGTTGGGCATAGTCCAAATTCTAAGACATAAATAACGTCTATCCTTTATTTATTGGGCCCCCTGTATTGTTTCATGTTACTGGTGTTAAGTGCGTCCCTAGAGTTAGCTTTCAACATTGACTTACTGTTAGTCTGAATTCTAAGATTTTAGACAAAATTATAGGTGTACAAAAACTAAATTAGTTTTGAATTTTCTCCCTTCCCCTCCCATCTTTGTAAACAACACTGCCTTAGGAAATGAATTGGGTTCTTGACGTGATGCTGCTGGGTGATGCTTGGTTGCAAAAGCTTAACATGCCAACAGGCAAACTGGTTCTAAGTTTTTTTAGCAGAATTTGATGGAGGTGAAATTATGGGTGTTGATGTATTCATAGTGGTGGAAAATTGTTTTGGGGAACATTGAAATTTACTGGTTTATTGTGATTCTCGCTTGTTTATTTTAAAAGTTGATGTAGTTCTTGCTTTTAGCCATTTTTTTTGGCCCATTTAACATGGTTAATTTGGCTGCTGCTGTGTATTATTTCAGGTCCCTCTTAACAATATGTTTGGGTATTCTACGGCTCTTCGATCAATGACACAGGTGGATAAACCCTAAACCCAATAACCATAGATATTTCATGTTTTGATGGCAACTTCTATCTGGTTTTTGATTTCGTACTGTTTTTTTTCTTCTAATAACTGCAGGGAAAGGGTGAATTCACAATGGAATATAAGCAACATTCACCGGTTTCTCATGATGTACAGACCCAATTGATAAACACCTACAAGGGCACTCAGGCAGCTGAATGATCTGGCCTTGTTGAAAGACACGGTCCTTAATTTTTTGGAGTAAATCATTTATCAAATGGAGTTGTGACAATAATATAGGGATATAGGTTTGGTTCTTTTTTTTAGGGTCAACCAAATTGTGAAAGCAATTAAAAAGTGTACAATAAAGTAATGTTAGATGAAATAGGCTTCTACAAGATGTAAGTTTTCAATATTAAATATTATTTAAACAAGAGAATACTACCTCAGTACTGTTTTTCTTTTCTTTGTAATCTAAGGGATGCTTTGATAACATACTAGTAGGTAATCCGTGGGAGTGGTGTTGTCGTTTATTTTAAGTATAGATTGATATTAAATAAGTATAAATATATCTATTTATATGTTGGGTTTGAAAAAATTTATATCAGTGTGCTGAAACAAATAATTTTTATGTAATTAATTGGTTAGAAATAAAAATAATTATATTTAGTGAAAATTGGTTATTGCAAGAATCAAGATGAAGGGAATTTTTTTTTGAACAGGTAACGAACAAACACAGGAACATAAAAGTTGCATTTGTGTCCTAGTATTGTTGGTCTTCGTCACACAAACCCTAGTAAGTCAATTTGCCTCTTGGTTTTCTTTATGTAAGAATGTTTGAACTTCACCCCCTCCAACAGAGACTTCATCTTCCACATTGCATGACAAATCGTCCCCAATCTCTTGAGATGTCATTTTCAATTCCATTCCACACATTTTCAATTCCATTCCACACATTTTCAATTCCATTCCACACATTGATGATCTCGAGATTGTTAGATTCTAAGATTACTCTCTTCATTCGATTTTTCATGGTGTTTTTTATAGCCCATGGCATGGCCGCAACTTTCACCATCGCTGATCGTTGTCTCCGTGAGCTTTATCTGTGTTAAAGCTAATTGTTCTATCATCTGTGTTGCGAGTAATTTCTTCTAAATTCCACATATTCTTTTCAATCTGACTAGCCTCAATGTTCATTTTCATCTATCCTTTCTTTAGAGATATCTATCCTTTTGCTGTTTGTTTATCTGCTTTTTTGGTGTACTTGTTTTTCTCCTTATTGTTATTGACTCGCTTTCTATTTTTTCTAATTAGATTCATCTATTGTGGCTTCAGATCCGGATTGTTTAGGTTATTTTTTCCTATATCATCCCCCTATTTTGATTGTCTTTGTTAGTTATGTCTCTCATCTACTCTTGATCATTCTTCATTTTTCTTTTATTTTCAAAATGGATGTGGACACTCATTTTTGTTGAAGTTATCATTCAGAATATGGCTTTGGCTTTTTTCCTTAGTAGTTCCTCTCTCAGGCCTCATATGATTCTGCCTATCAACTATAACATGGTAATTCACCTGCTTCATCAACTTTAATTTATTCTTTTCGAGGTTAGTGTCTTTAGATTTGACTCGTTGTGCTTGTTTCTAATAATGGTATAGTTGTTATTCCAGGTTGTCTCCTAATGCTTGCCTTTTTCTTGCCCCTTATACTTCCTCCATGTCCTTTTGCCCATGTTGCTATGATAATCAAGACTTGTCAAGAGTCCTACATCTCCATGCAGCTTTAAAATACTTGTTGAAGAAGTCAGAAGCAAAATCGAGATTGATTCGGTGGATGTTGTTGCTCCAAGAGTTTAATGTGGAGATTAAATATAAAAGTGGAGTTGAAAACTTGGTGGATGATCATTTGAGTAGGATAGAGAGGGATGAGGATCCTTTTCCCATTCAGGATGACTTTCCTGATAAGCAACTTTTATTTTGCATGGGGTTACTCCTTGGTTTGCTGATATTGTTAATTATCTTGTTGCTGGTGTTTTTCCTACAGGTGCATCTAGAACACAAATTCATAAACTTAAGAGTGATGTCAAATATTATGTTTGGGATGATCCATATCTGTGGAGTTTGGTAGTGATCAGATATTTGGAGATGTGCCCCCGACTATGAGATTGAATCTATTTTACATCTTTCACATGCTTCTTAAGTATGGGGGCACTTTGGTCCTCAAAGGACTGCAAGAAAAGTCTTAAACTCAGGTTTCTATTGGCCCACTATTTTTAAAGATGCTTATGAGACCTACCGAACTTGTAAGGAGTGCCAAATAGCAGGTACAACCATCACTCGTGTGAGTGAAATGCCTTAGCAACCTATGCTTTTCTATGAGGTATTTGGTTTATGGGGAATCGACTTCATGGGTCCCTTTCCTACATCATTTGGTTTTCTCTACATTTTGCTTATTGTTGATTATGTTTCAAAATGGTTGGAAGCTATCCCCACTAGGACTAATGATTCTAGAGTTGTTGCAGATTTTGTTAGGTCCAATATTCTTTGCAGGTTTGGAATTCTCTAAGGCACTCATTTTTGTAACCGCACCATGGAAGCGTCGTTGCGGAAGTATGGAGTTGTGCACAGAGTCTCTACCACATATCACCCACAAACTAATGGGCAAGTTGAGATCTCAAACAGAGAGATCAAACAGGTTTTAGAGAAAATTGTGCAACCAAACAAGGACTGGAGCCGCCGTCTAGAAGATGCACTTTGGGCTCAAAGAACAACTTTCAAGACACCAATAGAGATGTCTCCTTATCGACTTGTTTTTGATAAGGCATGTCACCTTCATGTAGATATAAAACATTATGCTTATTGGGCGGTAAAAACGTTGTGCTTATTGGGCGGTAAAAAGTTGTAATTTGGAGATGCAACAAGCATGTATTGAAAGAAAAATCCAATTACAAAAGCTTGAAGAGCTTAGGCTAGAGGCTTATGAGAGCTTTAGGATTTATAAAGAGAAAACTAAGCACTATCATAATAAGATGATTTATAGGAAGGAATTTTCTGTTGGCCAACAAGTTTTATTGTTTAACTCCCGCCTTAAGCTTATGGCTGGGAAACTTTGATCCAAGTGGATTGGCCCTTTTGTTGTTACTAATATTTCCCCTCATGGTGCAGTAGAAAGAAAAAAGTGCAGGTACTAACAAAACCTTTAAGGTCAATGGGCAACTCCTGAAGATATTCCACGAAAGTTTGGTGCCTGAAGGTGCACCCTTATAAGAGCTTTGCTTGGAAAAGCCCACCTACACTTAAAAGAGTTTTGAAGTAAAGTACATACCCAGGGAGAAAAATTCCATAGCAGATAATCGAATAGTAAAACAACAGACTCTTGTCGCCCCCAACATTTAATAAGATATGATATACGCTCTAAAAGTCGCCCCAGACTCGAGTTAGATGTCGCCCATAGTGCACTATTTAAAGGAGGAAGAACTCCCCTAAGAGGAGATGAAGGCGAAAAAGGTTTGGAAGCAAGCAACAAAATACACTCGTTTGGCAGGAAAACTCTACAAGATGGGGAAAAGCCCCCCATATGCTATAATGCATAGGGGGTACGAAATTGCCTTGGTCTTTGTTGAGGTACATTCCGGAGCATATAGTAGCCACATTGACGGTCGATCCCTCGCCTACAAACTACTAAAGATAGAATATTATTGGCCTACCTTGATGAAAGACAATGTCACGTTTATCGAGAAATATGACTGATGCTAGAGACACGTCGATCTGCATCATGCCATAGCCAAGCTCTTTCACTCTATGACATCGTTATGGACTTTTTACCAATGTTGCATATATATTATGGATCCATTCCCTCTGGCGCCTGGACAATTGAAAATTTTAATTGTAAGAGTCGACTACTCCATGAAATGGATAGTAGGGGAGGTAGTCGCCACAATTGGAAAAAGACAATGTGCAAGTTTGGCTACTAGGCATCATCATATTAGACGATGGGGCCTAGTTATCCAAAACTGTAGTTGCTGACTTTTCTCGCGAAATAAAAGTGCAAATAAATTTCAATTCTGTCAAAAAAAAAGGTGATCTTAAAAGCGACTAAGAAAAAATTAGATGATGGCAAATGGTTGTGGGTTGAATTACTCCATGAAATATTATGGTCGTATCATATCACCCCATTCAACTACCAAGGATACTCCTTTCACAATTGTATACATAGAAAATGTTATTCTACCCATACAAATCAACACGTCATTGTAACGATATTTTTAATTTAACCCAAAAGTGAACGACTCAAGGCTAAGGTGTGTTGTAAATCTAATCAACAAAATAAGAGATGTGTCCCACATCTGGGAGTGTGCCACTAAGAAGAAGGAGGTCAGATGATAAAACTCTAAGGTAATGCCAAGGGAAATGCAGAAAGCAGACTCAGTGTCAAGACAAGTCATTATACCCGCTCAATAGGGAAAATTGCAGGCCAATTGCAAAAGACTGTATCACATATTACAAAAGCTACGACATGCATCATATAAGCTGAACAAATTGGATGGGTGAATTGTCCCCAAACATGGAACTTTGCCCACTTAAAATTTTATTATAGTTAAGTTATTTATGAATACTTAGAGAGGGCGTGTCGCCCCCTTATGTATGAATTTCTGAATATTTATGAGCAAGAATAATAATTTTGTTTTCACTATCAGATATGTTGGACTTCCACAGGAAGATCCCTGTCGCGTTTAAGGCAATACACAAACGTTGGACTTCCACAAAAGGATCAATGTCGTCTCTTAAGGCAATACTTGAATGTTGGACTTTCACGGAAGATATTTGTCGCCTCTAAAGATAATAAATCAATGATAGATTTCCATAGGAAGATCCTTGCCGCCGCTTATCGCAATACAAGAATGTTGGACTTCCACAGGAAGATCCTTGTCCTCTTTTAAGGAAATACATGATTCTTTGACTTCCACAAAAAGATCTTTGACGCCTTTAAGTTAAATACAAATGGGATACATGTAGGTAGATTGTATAAGCTAAATGCCTTGCCTGAGAGACTAAGAGTCTAATCAAATATGCTAATCTAAACGCCCCGCCTGAGAGACTAAGAGTCTCATCATATAGACTCATATCAATGTCTTGTTTGAGAGACTAAGAGTCTATTCAGATATGCTCATTTAAACGCCTCGCCCGAGGGACTAAGAGACTCATTCGATATGCTCATATAAATTTCCCGCATGAGAGACTAAGAGTCTAATTATATTGGATCAAATAAACGTATCACATGCGGGACCGAAAGTCTCATTAGACAGGCTCAGCTAAACACCTCGCATGAGGAACTAATAATCCATCATGCCGGCTCATCTAAATTCCTATCTTAAGAGACTAGGAGTCTCATCAAATATGATAAGCTAAATGCCTCACCTAAGTGACTAAGAGTCTAATCAGACATGCTCATATAAATGCCTCGCATGATAGACTAAGAGTCTCCTCAAATTGGCGCATCTAAATGCCTTGCTTTAGAGACTAAGAATCTCAACAAATAGACTCATCTAACAACTTACTTGAGACACTAAAAGCCTCATCATATATGCTCATATAAATGCCTTGCCTCAGGGACCAAGAGTCTCAATAAACAGACTCATCTAAATTCCTCACCTAAGAGACTAAGAGTCTTGTCAAACACGTTCATCTAAATGCGTCACCTGATGAACTAAGAGTCTCATTCGAGGGGCTCATATAGACACCTCTCATGAGGGATTGATAGTCTCATAAGACAAGCTCATATAAATGCCTCGCCAGAGGTACTAAAAGTCTCATCGGACATGCTCAACTAAATGCCTCGCCTGAGAGAATAAGAGTCTCGTCAAACAAGCTCGTCTAAACGCCTCGCTTGAGAAACTAAGAGTATCCTCAAACAGGTTCATCTAAATGCCTTTCCTAAGAGATTAAGAGTCTTATCAAACAAGCTCATCTAAATGCCTCACATGAAGGACTAAGTGTCTCATCAAATAACCTCATCTAAATGCCTATAATGAGAGGTTAAAAGTCTCATCAAATATCGTTAGTTAAATGCCTCATTTTAGGGACTAAGAATTTCATCTAGCATGCTCGGTTAAATGCCTCACCCGAGGGACTAAAAGTCTCATCAGACATGCTCAACTATGCCTCTCCTAAGAGACTAAGAGTCTCGTTAGACAGACTCAGCTAAACGCCTCACTTAAGAGACTAAGAGTCTCATCAGGCGAGCTTAGCTGAATGCCTTGCTTGAGGGACTAAGAGTCTCATCATACAAACTAAATTAAATGCCTCTTCTAAGGGACTAAGTGTCTCATCAGACGGGACTAAGTGTCTCATCAGATAGGATTAGCTAAACGTCTCTCATGAGGGACTAATTGAAGGGAAATCTCTATATAAAGCGCAATGGGAAACAAAAATGTCCTTTTAGTTGATCCTTACTGTTGGTTCTATGTGTTGGCAGCAATTTTTATAAAACCAAAAGTGTTCACAAGTTGTTACATGTGTTGTCTTGACATAAGATAACATGTACCTGCAGGATGTTTAAAATGTGATTATGCAGGATTTTACTGAGATGTCAGACCCGATGTCATGACATTTATGTACAAATCATTCAATCTAAATGTCATGTATTGTGTGATTGCGTTTTTAATGCTAATCTATGTATGATTGATGAGATGATTGAACGCGTTATCAATCAGTAATTACAACTAGATTGACTTATTTTCCAAAGAGATATAATCAACTGTCATGAGAAGATATGAATGGAAAATAGTTTTAGGGTTTTATGATGTCCAAGCCCAGCCAATTGCTTCTATATAAAGGACATGGAAAACCTGGTTTTATACACAAGAAATAACGAACGAAATATTTAGAGAGAATAAGGGTTAAGTCTTGTGTGGTCGTGTGAATTGTAAGTCATTCAATTCATCCATAGATGATTGAATTGGTCTGATTTTTTAGTTGTAATTTGTCCATTCTAAGCTTTGAAGCATGAGTGTGTGTTTACTTGATTGAAGCTTTTAAGTAAGATCAAGTATGTGTCTTTGAAGAGTGTCTTCTTTTCATTGTAATTCTTGTTTTATATCACTGCTGTGATTGAGGGGGAGTGAGTAAGATCTCATATCTAAGAGTTCTTAGGTAGAAGTCACACAGGTAGAGATTAGGTGAAAAGACTGTAACTTGAAGTTGTTTACCAAGAGTCTTTGAACTGATTCTGTTTAGTGGATTTCCTTCCTGGCTTGGTAGCCCCCAGACATAGGTGAGTTTGCACCGAACTGGGTTAACAATTGCTTGTGTCTCTTGCATTACTGTTCTTTATCTTTTATCCTGTTTGTATTGTTCAGATATTAGTGTCGTGACATTATCTTCGACATCTCATATCTAATACCAGAATTTCAATTGGTATCAGAGCAGACATCCTGCTCTGGTTCTGGGTGAGATCTAGGGACGTTACTTTCTGGTACTATGGAGAGAGATGGAGGATCTGTTCACAGACCACCTATTCTGGATGGATCCAACTACGACTACTGGAAACCTCGAATGGTAGCCTTCCTAAAATATTCGGATAATAAGGCTTGGAAGGTTGTTTTAACAGGCTGAGAACATCCAGTTATTACTAAGGATGGAGAAGCTACAACTAATAAGAAGGCTGAGGAACAATGGACCAAGGAGGAGGAGGAGGATCTAGCCCTTGGGAACTCTAAAGCATTGAATGTTATATTCAATAGAGTAGATAAGAATATCTTCAGAATGGTAAACAACTATGAGGTGGCTAAAGATGTTTGGAACATTCTCAAAACCACTCATGAAGGCACCTCTAGAGTAAAGATGTCTAGACTGTAGTGACTCACTACCAAGTTTGAAAATTTAAGGATGAAAGAAGATGAAAATATTCATGAATTTCATATGAATATCCTTGAAATTGCTAATGCCTCAAGATCCCTAGGTGAGAAGATGTCAGATGAAAAACTAGTGAGGAAAATACTCAGGTCACTCCCTAAGAGATTTGTCATGAAAGTGATAGCCATGGGAGAGTCTCAAGACATTTCCAATATGAGAGTTGATGAGCTAATTGGATCTCTCCAAACATTTGAGATGGGAATGTGTGATGGATCTGAAAAGAAAGTCAAAAGCATAGTCTTCATGTCAAACATTGAAGAGAAAGAGGAAGAAAGTGGTCAAGATACTGATGATGATCTGGAAAATGATGTAGCATTATTGGGAAGATAGTTCAACAGACTTTTGAAAAAGATGGATGTAAGGTATAAGTCTAATGTCAAGAACATTTCATCTGACATCAGTAAGTCCAATAATGCTAGAAGAAGAACAAGATTTGATGAAAAGACCAAAGAAGGTAAAGGAGTTCAGTGCCATGAATGTGATGGGTATGGACACATTAGAGCTGAATGTGGAATCTACCTCAAGAAACAAAAGAAGAGTCTTGTTGCTACTTGGTCTGATGAAAGTGAAACAGAAGAGTCTGCAAATCTTGTGACTGCATTGACTGGGAGATAGGGGTCTGATGAAGACTCAAGTGATGATGAAGTAACCTTTTATGAGTTAGCAACTACCTACAGAAAGTTGTGTCACAAAAGTGAAGAAGTGTGTCAACAAGTTGAAAGTTAGAAGAAAGTGATAACACAACTAGAGAATGAGAAGGTAGAACACTTGGAAACCATCTTTAAGTTAAAGACTGAAGTAGTGTTCTTGAATTCCAAACTGGAAGAGATGACAAAGTATGTCAGAATGCTAAACAATGGATCTGACACCTTAGACAAAATTCTCCAGATTGGACAAATGACAGGAGACAAGTCTGGCATTGGGTTCAATGAATCCAAACCTGAGTGCAGTCACACTGGTAGCAAACCAAAATCCAAACTTGAGTGCAGTCACACTGGTAGAAAACCAAATATGTCACATCATATGTCACAACATCATAAAGGAAGACAGCAAAAAGGGAAACATCAAAGATGGAGATGTCATTATTGTGGAAAATTTGGCCACATAAAACCATTCTGCTATAAGTTATATGGCTATCCTAGTCCTTCTCATCATCAACCTAGACCCAAACATCACATACCTGTCAATAGAAAACAATGGGTTCCTAGGAATGTTGTCACAAACCTGATAACTCACACTTCCTTCAGAGTTTCAGCCAAGGAAGACTGGTATTTTGATAGTGGGTGCTCCAGACACATGAGTGGAAACAAAAACCTGCTAACTGGCCTTCATCCTCATGCCACCAGCTATGTAACCTTTAGTGATGGAGCAAAGGGTGAAATCAAGGGGATTGGTAAGCTTAATTGCCTTGGAGTCCCTAACCTTGACAATGTCCTACTTGTTAAGGGATTAACTGTAAATCTAATAAGCATCAGTCAACTGTGTGACCAAGGTCTAACTATAAACTTCACTAAAACTGAATGTCTGATTACTAATAAAGAAAATGAAGTGATCATGAAAGGAGTCAGGTCTAAGGACAACTGTTACATGTGGAGTTCTCAAGAAACTGGTTATTCATCAAAGTGTACTCTAGCCAAAGAAGAAGAAGTGAAGATATGACATCAAAGATTGGGCCATCTGCATCTTAAAGGTATGAAGAGGATTATATTTGTTGAAGCTGTTAGAGGAATTCCCAACTTGAAGATTAATGAAGGAAGAGTTTGTGGGGAATGTCAGATTGGAAAACAAACAAAGATGTCACACCAGAAGCTTAGACATGACACCACTTCCAGAGTGCTGGAACTCCTCCGTATGGATTTGATGGGACCCATGCAGGTGGAAAGCCTTAGTGGGAAGAAGTATGCTTATGTAGTGGTGGATGACTTCTCCAGATACACATGGGTCAATTTTATAAGAGAAAAATCTGATGTATTTGAAATCTTCAAAGATCTTTGTCTAAGACTTCAAAGAGAAAAGGAAAGTCAAGTTATTAAAATCAGAAGTGATCATGGGAAGGAATTTGAAAACAACAAATTTGCTGAATTCTGTGCATCAGAAGGAATCAGTCATGACTTCTCATCTCCCATTACTCTCCAGCAAAATGGTGTGGTAGAAAGGAAAAATAGAACTCTCCAAGAATCAGCCAGAGCTATGATTCATGCCAAGAAATTGCCCTACCACTTTTGGGCTGAAGCTATGAACACAACCTGCTATGTTCACAATAGAGTAACCTTGAAGAAAGGAACTCCTATTACCTTATATGAAGTCTGGAAAGGGAGAAGATCCATAGTCAAATACTTCCATGTGTTTGATAGTAAATGTTATATCTTGACTGATCGTGAACAAAGAAGGAAGATGGATCCCAAAAGTGATGAAGGAATATTTCTGGGCTACTCAACAAACAGCAGAGCTTATATAGTCTTTAATTCCAGAACAAAAGTAATGATGGAACCTATCAATGTTATAGTTGATGATCAACAAACTGATGTCACAGACGATGTTGAGACATCTCTAAATGATCCCTCAGCTGATTTTTTAGACAAAAATAATGAGAGTGAACCTCCTCAAGCTGAACCTGAAGATGACAAAATCAACAAGGGACCCTCCATCAGAATTCAGAAGGATCATCTCAAAGATCTCATTATAGGAGATCCAAATAAAGGGGTCACAACTAGATCAAGGGAAGTGATCTCACATGGCTGCTTTGTGTCCAAGATTGAGCCCAGGAATGTCAAGGAAGCCTTGACTGATGAGTTCTGGATCAATACCATGTAGGAGGAGTTAGGTCAATTCAAGAGGAATGAAGTATGGGAACTGGTTGTAAGACCTGAAGGAATAAATGTCATAGGAACAAAGTGGGTGTATAATAATAAATCTGATGAACAAGGGGTGGTTACTAAAAATAAAGCAATATTAGTAGCACAAGGATATACTCAAGTTGAAGGAGTTGATTTTGATGAAACATTTGCCCATGTAGCTCGCCTTGAGTCCATTAGACTATTGCTTGGAGTGGCATGTATTCTGAAGTTCAAACTGTTCCAAATGGATGTAAAAAGTGCCTTCTTGAATGCCTGTTAAATGAGGAAGTATATGTTGAACAACCTAAAGAATTCACATATCCAAATCTTCCAAAGCATGTGTACAAGTTGAGGAAAGCCCTCTATGGTTTGAAACAAGCTCATAGGGCTTGGTATGGGAGACTCACAGTGTTCCTCACTAACAATGGATACAGGAAGAGAGGTATTGACAAGACCCTATTTGTTAAGAATGAAGGAGAAAAACTCATGGTGGCTTAAATATATGTGGATGATATTGTGTTTGGTGGGATGTCTGATCAGATGGTCGAACATTTTGTTAAACAAATGCAGTCTGAATTTGAGATGAGCCTTGTTGGAGAGCTGACCTATTTTCTTGGGCTACAAGTCAAGCAGATGGAAGATTTTATCTTTCTATCTCAAAGCAAATATGCAAAAAACATTGTTAAGAAGTTTGGCATGGAGAATGCAAGTCATAAAAGAACACCTGCTCCTACACATCTGAAAGTCTCGAAAGATGAAAATGGTGTTAGTGTAGATCAAAGTCTATACAGAAGCATGATAGGAAGTCTGCTATATCTCACAACAAGTAGACATGATATATCATTTGTTGTAGGTGTTTGTGCCAGATATCAAGCTGAACCAAAAGTCAGTCACATAAACGAAGTGAAGAGGATACTGAAATATGTCAATGGCACCAGTGACTATGGGATGTTGTATACTCATGGTTCTGGATCTATGCTGATTGGATATTATGATGCTGATAGGGCTGGAAGTGTTGATGATAGGAAAAGCATATCAGGAGGATGTTTCTTCTAAGGGAACAACTTAATATCATGGTTTAGCAAGAAACAAAATTGTGTGTCCCTATCCACTACTGAAGTTGAATACGTAGCAGCTGGGAGTAGTTGTTCTCAACTGGTTTAGATGAAACAAATATTGACTGAATACAATGTCAAACAAGATGTCATGATATTGTACAGTGACAACCTGGGTGTTATAAATATTTCTAAGAATCCTATTCAGTACAGCAGGATAAAGCACATTGATATTCGTCATCACTTTATTAGAGAACTGATGGAAGAGAAAATCATAGCCCGGGAACATGTTCCTACTGAAATGCAATTAGCTGACATATTTGCAAAGGCTTTGGATGCTAATCAATTTGAATGTTTAAGAGTGAAATTAGGGATTTGTATCCATGAGAATTTATAGCAATTAATTTGGAGTGAAAAAGGGTAACAAAAATTCTTTCACAAGCTCAACAAGATGTCACAACATCCTTCGTCTTCTGGTTCTAAACCTGCTCACGAAGTAAGAACACCCTCCATGGATTTTCTGCATGAAGACATTTTGGAAGTGATTCCCTTATCAGTCATCCCAGGCGACGCCCCGGGTCCATCCTCCACTGCTGGACATACTCAAGGTAAAAGTTTTGATAACCTTACCTCTAAAGATGACATGCATCATACTGATCGTGTCATTAGAAATTCGGTCACGAGGATCCTAAATGAAGGACACTCAGTCAAGGGAGTTTCGACTCCTCTATCTAGAAAGGACCCCTCACCTGAGGTGGAACCTCACAATGAGAAAGATGATGATTCATCTAGGTCAGAGAAAGATATTGTTGCAGAAGGATTGTGTTCTTTAAGGCAAACCTTGCATAGTAAGAAATCTGGAGATGCTTCTTAGAAGCATGACTCTGGTAAGAAGGTGATTGACTTGGAAGAAGAAATCTCAGATGATGAAGATGAAACCTTGCTTCATCACTTGAAACCAAGTGTTGCAAAGAGAATGAAGACCAAAAAGGGGAGGTCTGTGGCTGAGATGATGACAGCCAAAACTAGTAAGAAGGCTACTGATGTAGGCCCTTCAAAATCATGGAGTAAAGTGGAGGTAAAAAGAGAAAGGTAAGAGAAAGTTCTGATTCAGAGGATGATGTTGAAGACGATGTCCTAAACATCTCTCCTGTCAAAAAGCAAACTGTTAGAAAATCCCGTGCTAAGGTTGCTGCTGTGCATTTGGATAACATTTCCTTCCATCTGGAAGATGGTGCAGCCAAGTGGAAATTTGTAATTCAAAGGAGAGTAGTTGTGGAAAGAGAACTGTGGAAAGAGAACTGTGAAGGATGTTGTGGAAGTTAAGGAGGTTATGGATTTGATCAAGTTTGATGGTTTAATGAAAACAGTTAGTGGGTTACCTCAATGTTTTGAAGGTCTTGTTAAAGAGTTTGTGGTGAACATCCTTGAGGATATTGCTGACAAGAACATCAAAGAGTTTTGTAAGGTGTTTGTTAGAGGAAAGTGTGTGAAGTTTTCTCCTACTATGATCAATAAGTTCCTAGGAAGAGGAACAGAAGGTGCTATTAAATTAGAGGCCACAGACAACGAGGTCTGAAGGAAAATCACTGTTGGACAGGTCAAGGAGTGGCCAAGTAAAAACCATATCTCTGCTGGCAAATTAACTGTGAAATATGCTATCTTGCATAAGATAGGGTGAGCCAACTGGGTACCAACAAACAACATCTCAACAATCTCTAATGCTCTTGGAAGGATCATATTTGCTATTGGAACCAAGCTTAATTTTGATTATGGAAGGTTCATGTTTGAACAAATTGTCAAACATGCTTCCACAAATGCAGTGAAGCTGCCAATTGCTTTTCCCTCAATAATTTGTGGGATAAGCCTAAGCCAGCAACCCGGTATTTTGAGCATAAGTGATATCCCTAGTAGAAGAAAACCTCCATTGTCAGTTCATTACAAGTTATTTGAAGGCAGTCATGTCAATGACATTGTCATGACATATGCGATGAAGAAGCCAGCCTCTCAAGGTGGCCTGATTGTTGAACTGAAAGAGACCTGTAAGGAATTGGAGACTGGGATTAGGGTGGCTAAAGCTAGGAAAGAAGCTCTGGAGGTTCTGATTAATAGCTTGGAGCAAGGAGACATGGATAATGTTGGTGAAGCCAAGGAAACAGATGCTCGCACCTCAAGTGAGAGGTCTGAATCTCAAGATAAATCAAGTGACAGTTCTGGATCTGAAGCTGATAAAGATGCTAGCTTCTCAGACTGAGTTGTGGTGAAGATGGCCCCCCTGTTATGATGATGTGTTGTTCTTAATGTTTGATGTTTGATATTTTTTTGGGCAGTCTTGTTATGATGCCTTGATGTAATTTTTGGATTCTTTGTGATTTCTCTGGATTTCTTTTTATCTCAGCTGATATAGTTGTGTATAATTATGGTTCTGTAACACCTGACAATATGCTTTAACAGTTTATATGTTATAACATTCTATGTGACATTCTCTGTTGGACTAATAGACATTTATTTTGTCTCATTGGTCTCTTTGGTCTATTTTGACTAAAAAGGGGGAGAAGTTAATATGTGGAGAGCTGCAGTTAATGTGTGGAGAGCTGCAGTTAATATATGCTGAAGTAGCTAGGCTATAAATAGATGTCCGTGTTGATGTTGAACAAAATGATGTTCTGTGTTGTACAGGTGATGTTGTACATGTGATATTGAAGGAGATGTCAGATGGGGTGATGGATGTTATAGGTGTTGTTGAAGGAGATGTTTGTGTTAAACAAACTTAGGGGGAGAAGAAGCACTTATGTGTTTATTGTGTGTTTACTAGTTGCTATTATAGCTAGTAAATGTGTGGTTATTACTTCTGCTGCTGCTTAACTGCTGATATGTTTTGTACTCTTGTGAACAAATAGACTAATGTATGTTTTAGCCAAAATTTTCCAGTTTTACCAAAATTGGTTCTATGTGTTCGCAACAATTTTGGTAAAACCAAGAGTGTTCACAAGTTGTCACATGTGTTGTCTTGACATAAGATAACATGTACCTGCAGGATATTTAAAATGTGATTATGCGGAATTTTACTGAGATGTCAGACCGATGTCATGACATCTGTATACAGAACATTCAGTCTAAATGTTATGTATTATGTGATTGCGTTTTTAATACTAATCTATGTATGATTGATGAGATGATTGAACGCGCTATCAATCAGTAATTACAACTAGATTGACTTATTTCCCAAAGAGATATAATATACTGTCATGAGAAGATATGAATGGAAAATAGTTTTAGGGTTTTATGATGTCCAAGCCCAGCCAATTGCTTCTATATAAAGGACATGGAAAACCTGGTTTTATACATAAGAAATAACGAACGAAATATTGAGAGAGAATAAGGGTTTAAGTCTTGTGTGGTCGTGTGAATTGTAAGCCATTCAATTCATCCATAGATGATTGAATTGGTCTGATTTTTGAGTTGTGATTTGTCCACTCTAAGCTTTGAAGCATGAATGTGTGTTTACTTGATTGAAGCTTTTAAGTAAGATCAAGTATGTGTCTTTGAAGAGTGTCTTCTTTTCATTGTAATTCTTGTTTTATATCACTGGTGTGATTGAGGGGGAGTGAGTAGGATCTCATATCTAAGAGTTCTTAGGTAGAAGTCACACAGGTAGAGATTAGGTGAAAAGACTGTAACTTGAAGTTGTTTACTGAGAGTCTTTGAACTGATTCTAATCAGTGGATTTTCTTCCGGGCTTGGTAGCCCTCAGACGTAGGTGAGTTTGCACCGAACAGGGTTAACAATTTCTTGTGTCTCTTGCATTACTGTTCTTTACTTTTATCCTGTTTGTATTGTTCAGATATTAGTGTCGTGACATTACCTTCGACATCTCATATCTAATACCAGAATTTCACTTACGAATGGGCATGATCAATGATAAAAATAGATACCTCTTGCTGTGATTAGAACCTTTGATGTAGAATCAAATGAATGCTCACAAGTGATGAACGAAGAACAACGTCTCTACTCAGTCCATACGAACAAAGTGCTTTCAATCTCAGTTCTAGCTGTTGTAATACCCCAAAATTTACCCTTCATTTTTCCTGAAAGCATACGCTTTACACCTCATGCATGCATTCATTTTTAGGTCATTTAACATTAGATACATTGCATTTTATCATGTCAATCGGGATTAGCTCCAAGAAGCTTGAACATCATCCATGACACTTTGTGAGCTCCACGTGTTTTGAAAAAAAAACGGAAAACGAAAATAAATAAATAATAATAATAAATAAATAAGTAAATAAATAAATTAAATAAATAAAAGAAAAAATCTTGGACTTGGACCTCTCTCATTTGAGCCCACAGGTCCACAAAAATCAGGTTATAAATTCAAAGTTTCAGTGAAAGAAAATTTCATTCTATTCCTATTACCCTGGCTGGAGGAAAAAGATAGTGAGAGAAGAGGTAACAGAGAACTCATAGCAGCCTCCAAACCCTGAAGGGAACTCAACTGCACAGAATCACCTCTGCCTCACATAAACCCCAGAGATTGTTTTGTAAACTTCACGGGTGCAACTCAATTTCAATCAAGCTCTCCAATCAGGTTTGCCCTTATTCCCATTACCTTTGTGCTTTGAAGTTGAATACTCTGAATGTTTGAGGTATGATGGATGGATTTCATTAGTTTTTTGCCCACGGGTTCATAATTATGTATGAATGTATAAATAATGCCTTGAATGCTTAATCGTTTAATTTCTGAAGTGTATGCCACAAGGTTTGAGGTTTCTGAAACCATACTGTCATCCATGAAAAACCATACTGTTTTGCTCTAATCTGACTTACGTTTGTCATAGCATGTTTTCTCCTAATCCTTATCTTGTTTCACTAACCCTTTTGTTGAGTTTTTGTGAAGGCTCACATGACTTTTGCAGGGATAGCTCGCTGGATATTCCACTTTGCTTGTGGGATACCATTTGGGAGATTTATTCTGATTGCCTTGTTGGCACATTTACTTTATACATATTTGTTTTGTATGTGTTCGTATCCCCGAAGGTAACGCGGTTCCCTCGTCAACGACTACCTTTTTGCATGAGCATCCCAAACCCTAACCCTTCATTGATTTTTCTTCTCCTAAACACACATTTACTCCTTCTACTACAGGTGAGTAAGTCTCCAAAGGTCGAGCATCCGGTAGATTGCGTAGTAACGTCGTCCGAAGACTCTGATTCTCATATTCAGATGAGATATGTATGCAGTGGATGCGACATTCGCGCGAGTCATTTTCATTTAACCCCTTTTTTAGTAAACAACACAAGATAAACTCGCACCCTTTAGACAAGAACTATAAAAGTGGATCCCGTAGAGTACTACAGATGCGTAGGGGTGCTAATACCTTCCCTTCGCATAACCGGCTCCCGAACCCAAGATTTGGTTGCGAGACCTTGTCTTTTCCTTTCCTCTTTTCAGGTTTACTTCGAGCGTTTCCTTTTCCTCCTTTGGGATAAATAACGCACGGTGGCGACTCTTCTGTCTTTCTTCGCCGGTTGTTTTTTTCGCACACTGTATTTTTCAGGTTGCGACAGCTGGCGACTCTGCTGGGGACCCGGTTTCCCTAAGCGAGTCCCTCCTAGCTTTTGTAGTTTGTTTGTTTATTGGGTGTTCATGCTTTTGTACAGTTATTTATTTACCTGCTTTACCTTATTGCATTGTGTACATATCATTGTTGTATCTGTTGGCTGGCTATGGCTGTTTGGTGATCTTTGTGAGATGAGTTCTATACCCGAACTCGAGTGCACTTAGGGTAGGAGAATGGCATAGTCTTGTCGACTTGTGTGGAGTTATTCCTTAGCAAGTTGACTTGCAAGCCCATTCACTTGGTGGAGGTCATGTTGAGATCAATAATGTCACATAAGTAAGTTGTGGTTAGACATTACTTTTTCCAATATAGACCTTAGAAGCCGAGGACCTTAGTTTACCAAACCCATCTTGGCCTATTCGTAGGACGTAGTGCGAAAGTCGTTCAAGTGTAAGATTTGATACGATTGTTACGCGATACTACACTCATAAGAGTCTCTCTTGAGAATATTTTTGGAATACGAGTAGTCGTTCCTCCGATAATATCCGAAAGATGGGATTATGACTATGGGAACCTTTTGTAGAACATGTTTGGCAGGTTTAAACCTTAGTACACTCCTTTTGGGTGGTTCTTAACCTAAACTCCATGCTCGTGACTTGCAACAAACCCTTGATTCATGGTTGATCCGATCAGGTATCCTTAATATCAATGAAACTTGGGTGTTGATAAGGTGTAAACCATAATCACAAAAATGGGTGGTTGATATTAAGGATAACATGATCCATCCAATGACCTTTGTTTGGTGTGCTCTTAATTTCTCTCCAGACAGTGCAACCTGACAGATGTTCAAGCAAATACAACGATCCTGATTCCCATGCCACTGCACTGCATTCACATCATTTTGCATCACATCATTTTGCATTCATAATCATTCACACATGTTTATCCATTTCTCTGGGGTTTATATCTTCTACTTGATTCTAGTCAGAACTTTCTTGGTTCTCATCAACGGCTTAGTCTTTTTTTTTACATCGTTTATCTATTGAGAGACTAGAATCAAGGGGGTAGAATACCTTTGGAATTGATAAACATGTCATTGCATTTATATATTCATTAGCATGTCTTGCATAACAGGTACCGCCACAGTGTTCTCAGTTTGTTTGGTGTTCCATCAGCAGGATAGCTAACTCAGGCATTCACCGATATGGTACCCGAAGGAATCAACAATGAAGATGGGGATAGTGATTGCGACATCGATAACTGGGTGCGTCCAAGGATCCCGGGTGAAGTTCTCAACAATTGGTCTTTTGAGGAGATTGTCCAAGCCACTTGTCTGGAGGAGTAATTTTCTTTGTTTATTCATGCATATCCAAGTCTTACGTTCCGCCAGGGCGTAATGACTCATTGTAGGGCTCATCTATGTGACACTTGCATTTTTATCATAAATAAAGGACGTCTTTTTGCATTCAAATATTTCGTTCCCTGTCTTTCTATTTTTGCAGTTTTTCAAAAAAAAAATGGCAATGTTTTGTTTAGTTTCCACTTTTTTTTCATACTCATAAGCACATACCATCACTCATGCAGATGCACATCACCGGATCCTATTGATAACGGTTCTGCTATGGCTCGCTTCGACTTTGAAAATCCAATCTTTCAAGCTGAAGAAGAGGGTGATGAAGACTGTGAACTCCCTGAAGAACTTACCAGGTTATTAAAACAAGAGGAAAGGGTCATTCAACCGCATTAAGAGTCTGTTGAAGTGATTAATCTCGGCACCGAGGACGCCAAGAGAGAAATCAAGATAGGGGCTGCTTTGGAAGACAATGTGAAGAAGGGGTTGATTGAATTGCTGCAAGAGTATGTTGGCATCTTCGCTTGGTCTTATCAGGACATGTCAGGGCTTGACACAGACATCGTGGTACATCGCTTGCCGCTCAAAGAAGGTTGTCCTCCGGTCAAGCAGAAGCTCAGAAGAACAAGACCAGAGATGGCTGTCAAGATAAAGGAAGAAGTGCAAAAACAGTTGGATGCAGGGTTTCTAGCAGTCACAAATTATCCGCCATGGGTTGCAAATATCGTTCCGGTACCTAAGAAGGATGGAAAGGTACGGATGTGTGTTGACTACCAGGATCTGAACAGGGCTAGTCCTAAAGATGATTTCCCCTTACCTCACATTAACGTTTTGGTGGATAACACGGCTCAGTTCTCGGTATTCTCCTTCACGGATGGCTTTTCTGGCTATAATCAAATTAAGATGGCACCAGAAGACATGGAGAAGACAACATTCATAACCCCATGGGGCACCTTTTGCTACAAGGTGATGCCGTTTGGTCTGAAAAATGCCGGAGCAACATATCAGCGAGCGATGGTGACTCTGTTCCATGATATGATTCATCATGAAATCGAGGTTTATGTTGATGATATGATTGCCAAATCTCAGACATAATAAGAATATTTGGTGAATTTGCAGAAACTGTTTGAGCGTTTGAGGAAATTCAAGCTGAGGCTTAATCCGAACAAGTGTACTTTTGGGGTGAGATCTGGGAAACTGTTGGGTTTTGTTGTTAGCGGAAAAGGGATTGAGGTGGATCTGGCCAAAGTGAAAGCGATACAGGAAATGCCTGAGCCAAGAACAGAGAAACAAGTCAGTGGTTTCTTAGGGAGGTTGAACTACATTGCAAGGTTCATCTCTCACCTAACAGCCACGTGTGAGCCAATATTCAAATTGTTGAGAAAAGATCAGGTTATCAGGTGGAATGATGATTGTCAAAGGGAGTTCGAGAAGATAAAAGAGTATTTGCAGAATCCTCCTATCCTTGTGCCTCCGGTCCCAGGGAGACCACTGATTATGTATTTGACAGTACTAGACAATTCCATGGGTTGTGTTCTCGGTCAACACGACGAGACAGGTAGGAAAGAGCATGCCATTTACTACCTGAGTAAGAAATTCACAGATTACGAGTCGAGATACTCAATGCTTGAAAAGACATGTTGTGCACTTGCATGGGCTGCTAAGCGATTGAGACAATACATGCTGTCTCACACAACCTTATTGATCTCCAAAATGGATCCAGTCAAGTATATATTTGAGAAGCCAGCTCTCACCGGAAGAGTCGCTCGTTGGCAAATGGTACTGACAGAGTACGACATCCAATATACTTCCCAGAAAGCCATCAAGGGGAGTATTCTGTCAGACTATCTTGCTCAGCAGCCGGTTGAAGATTATGAGCCGATGAAGTTTGATTTTCCAGATGAAGACATCATGTTCCTCAAGATGAAAGACTGTGAAGAGCCAGTTGTTGAAGAGGGACCTGATCTAGACAAAAAGTGGACTTCAATGTTTGATGGGGCCGTCAACGCCAGAGGAAGTGGAATTGACACTGTCATTACAACTCCGAAAGGTGCCCACATGCCTTTCACCGCTCGTCTGACTTTCGAGTGCACCAATAATGAAGCTGAGTATGAAGCTTGTATCTTGGGTATTGAGCAAGCCATTGATTTGAGAATCAAGACTCTCGACATCTTCGGAGATTCAGCTCTGGTGATCAATCAAGTGAATGGTGATTGGAACACTCTCCAGCCCAATCTGGTCCCTTACAGAGATTACACGAGAAGACTATTGACTTTCTTCACAATAGTAAAGTTGTATCACATACCTCGGGATGAGAACCAGATGGCAGATGCTCTTGCCACTCTATCCTCCATGATCAACGTGATCCGTTGGAATCATGCTCCCAGGATCAATGTGATGCGCCTCGACAGGGCCGCGTATGTGTTTGCTACTGAACTGGTAGTTGACGACAAGCCCTGGTATCACGACATCAAGCGCTTTTTGAAGAATCAAGGGTACCTTGCAGGAGCATCCAACAATGATAGAAAGACTTTGAGAAGATTGGCAGGCAGTTTCTTCTTGAATAAAGACGATGTTCTGTATAAGAGGAACTTCGACATGGTTTTACTCAGATGCGTGGACAGACACGAAGCAGACATGTTAATGCAGGAAGTTCATGAAGGCTCCTTCGGTACTCATGCCGGCGGACATGCAATGGCTAAGAAATTATTGAGAGCAGGTTATTACTGGATGACCATGGAATCTGATTGTTTCAAATATGCTCGGAAGTGCCATAAATGCCAGATTTATGCTGATAAGGTGCATGTGTCGCCGAATCCTTTGAATGTGATGTCTTCGTCGTGGCCTTTCGCTATGTGGGCATCGATATGATTGGAAAGATTGAGCCGACCGCTTCCAATGGGCATCGCTTCATCCTTGTTGCCATCGACTATTTCACCAAGTGGGTCGAAGCAGCGTCATTTGCGAAGGTCACCAGACATGTGGTTGCCCGATTCATCAAGAAAGAAATCATTTGTCACTATAGGATTCCCGAAAGAATCATTACTGATAATGGTTCTAATCTCAACAACAAAATGATGAAGGAGTTGTGCCAGAACTTCAACATTCAACATCACAATTCTTCCCCTTACCGCCCTAAGATGAACGACGTTGTTGAAGCGGCAAATAAGAACATAAAGAAGATTGTGTAGAAGATGGTTGTTACGTACAGAGATTGGCATGAGATGCTACCATTCTCCTTGCATGGGTACCGTACTTCAGTACGTACATCGACCAAGGCAACCCCTTACTCCCTTGTGTATGGTATGGAAGCAGTCCTACCTGTTGAAGTGGAGATTCCTTCTCTAAGAGTCCTGTTGGATGTCAAGTTAGACGAAGCTGAATGGATTCGGACAAGGTTCAATGAGTTGAGTCTTATCGAAGAGAAGCGAATGGCAGCCATTTGTCATGGGCAATTGTATCAAAGTTGGATGAAGAGAGGCTTTGATCAGAAAGTGTGTCCTCTATACTTCCAGGTCGGAGATTTGGTGTTGAAAAGGATCCTTCCTCCTCAGACAGATCACATGGGCAAGTGGACTCCTAACTATGATCGACTGTATATTGTCACCAAAGTTTTTGATGGTGGGGCCTTAATGCTTGAAACTATGGACGGTGAAAACTTCACTTCCCCTGTGAACTCAGACGCAGTTAAAAAATACTTCACATAAAATAGACCCGCTGGACAGTAAAAAGAATAGTCCAGGCAAAAAATGGGCATCCCGACGAACCAAGAAAATGAAAAGGTTCGGGCAAAAATTAGGGATTAAAAATGAAAAGATCGTACACCCGGTAAGTTGAAAACCTGAAAAGGCAACTTAGGCAAAAATGGGTATCCCGGTGGATTGAAAACCCGAAAAGGGCGATCCAGGCAAAAGCTATGGATTAAGCGAATGACTGCGTTCTGAGTAGTTCTGAATCTCATCTCGTGTCAATGACTGGAAACTTTTGAAGGATAGGAAACAGTCCAATCACTCTTTTCAGAAAGCTGATCATCTAGAGGATCTTGAAGACGAGCAAGTCATAACAGAATTGGAACCCGATAGAAATCCATTTCACATTGCCATTAGATTAATTTCTGTTTTTATCTTTCGTGCGATTACCTCTTTCCAGGGATTGCTTCCTGATGTAAATGCCTATTCAGAGGCCGTTCAATCAATAAAATCATGTTATTCAGTATATCTCTGTTTTCATTTTTATTTTTCTGTTTTGTTTGCAAAAATGACGTCCGAATTTTTTTGATAAACATTGCATCATGACACATAAGAGCTTTACAGGTACATGCTTAATAAACATTTAAAATTGCTGTAAATTTTAAGTGCTTTGGATCGTCTATTCAGAACAGGTACCCTCAGGGCATTTCCTTAAAATCCCCTGCAGATGATCGTGAATGTTTTTTCGCCAACAGACGAATTCGGTATCTTATCCCTGCAGAGCTGATCAGAGCGTTGGATTCTTCAATCTCCAGCAGGTTCTCACCACTATACCTCCCCCCAAGCGGTGGTTTTAGATTATACACTCCCCAGTAGAGTTGACAGTGTCAGAGTATATACCCCCAGCGGAGTTGACAGTGCCAGACTGTATCTTCCCAGCAGAAGCGGCTGCTCCTCAGAGTTCGAGGCCAAATCGATAATCCCAATGCCAGATCCATGGTTTCTTTCCTTGAAGCAGAACCTCGGTACCGTATCGGTGTTTGCTTCCCCTGCTGAGTCATCTCTCGCAGATCGTGGTTGCCATAACCACTATCGCTTTCCCCAATAGCAGGTTTTCAGTGTCGTTCTCTCCCTAGTCAGAATCTCGGTATTTCGTCATTGCTAGAACACCGTGTGGCGGGTCATTTCCCCACAGAGTTCTTTGTGTTGTGCATCTCCAACAGCCTTGTCAGGGTTCAGAAGATGGTGATCATTTCCCCAGCAGATACCCTTGCCTTAGCTTGGCATTCTACCCAGCATTTCGCATCCCTGCATGTAGAATCATATTGCATTGCATCTTCCAAAATCGCGTAGCATTTCCATTTTCATGGAGCATTACGCCATTGAAAAATTCAAACATACGCATGTAAGCATATAACATTCTCGGTATCCCAAGTGATAAGCCAGAAGTTGTTTCTAGTACTCAGACTGAAGATTATTCATGACTTACCTTTGTTATCCCCAGCAAGTGTCATTGGCCCATGCGCCGCCTCTATTATCATTCCCTATTTCTACCGATGCTGACAGGCATGAAGTTTCCGGTATTCAAACCAAAGTGGCGTTCAGGCCAGTTTTCCGATGTTCAGATCGAAGAAGTTTCCGACGTTCAGGTCGATGCAACTTGTGGTGTTCAGGCTAGTTTTCCGATGTTCAGATCGAAGAAGTTTCCGAAATTTAGGTCGATGCAACTTGTGGCATTCAGGCCAATTTTCCGATGTTCAGATCGAAGAAGTTTCCGACATTCAGGTCGATGCAACTTGTGGCATTCAGGCCAATTTTCCGATGTTCAGATCGAAGAAGTTTCCGACGTTCAGGTCGATGCAACTTGTGGCGTTCAGGCCAGTTTCCCGATGTTCAGATCGAAGAAGTTTCCGACATTCAGGTCGATGCAACTTGTGGCATTTAGATCAATTTTCCGGTGTTTAGATCGAAGAAGTTTCCGACGTTCAGGTCGACGCAACTTGTGGCATTCAGGCCAGCCTCTCGGTGTTCAGACCGATATTAATAATCTCATATCTCCCGATGTTCAGATCGAAGTCATTTCCAGTATTCAAACTGATGAGCGGAATTCAGGCCATGGTTATTTCTGTGTTACCATTTATTTTGGTATCCAAGTTAACATTCTTTTTCGGTATTCAGACTGACTCTCACCGTACCAGACGGATTCTTCTTTCAAGACCACCTCTTTGCCGATTCTGACAGGCATTGTTACTTCACTTCACTTCAGTGTAAATTTTCGGGCTTTTATTGTATTCAATCCCTTCATACCTCGAAAGCACGAAAGTCGCTGCTATCTTCTTTTCAGGTTTCCAGTTGATTGAATAGGGACAGATGTAATACCCCAAAATTTACCCTTCATTTTTCCTGAAAGCATATGCTTTACACCTCATGCATGCATTCATTTTTAGGTCATTTAACATTAGATACATTGCATTTCATCATGTCAATCGGGATTAGCTCCAAGAAGCTTGAACATCATCCATGACACTTTGTGAGCTTTATTTAGATGATCAGTCAACACAAGGGAAAAACTTGAGTTACTTCCAACAGGGGTCTATTCGTCAGTCAAAACGTTAATCTTGAAGGAGCAAAGGTTTGTTCATGAGCTGTCATGCTCACTAGGCGAAGCCAACGTGTTTTGAAAAAAAAATGAAAAACGAAAATAATAATAATAATAATAAATAAATAAATAAATAATTAAAGAAATAAATTAAATAAATAAATAAATAAAAGAAAAAATCTTGGACTTGGACCTCTCTCATTTGAGCCCACAGGTCCACAAAAATCAGGTTATAAATTAAAAGTTTCAGTGAAAGAAAATTTCATTCTATTCCTATTACCCTGGCTGGAGGAAAAAGATAGTGAGAGAAGAGGTAACAGAGAACTCAGAGCAGCCTCCAAACCCTGAAGGGAACTCAACTGCACAGAATCACCTATGCCTCACATAAACCCTAGAGATTGTTTTGTAAACTTCACGGGTGCAACTCAATTTCTATCAAGCTCTCCAATCAGGTTTGCCCTTATTCCCATTACCTTTGTGCTTTGAAGTTGAATACTCTGAATCTTTGAGGTATGATGGATGAATTTCATTAGTTTTTTGCCCACGGGTTCATAATTATGTATGAATGTATAAATAATGCCTTGAATGCTTAATCGTTTAATTTCTGAAGTGTATGCCACAGGGTTTGAGGTTTCTGAAACCATACTGTTTTGCTCTAATCTGACTTACGTTTGTCATAGCATGTTTTCTCCTAATCCTTATCTTGTTTCACTAACCCTTTTGTTGAGTTTTTGTGAAGGCTCACATGACTTTTGCAGGGACAGCTCGCTGGATATTCCACTTTGCTTGTGGGATACCATTTGGGAGATTTATTTTGATTGCCTTGTTGGCACATTTACTTTATACATATTTGTTTTGTATGTGTTCGTATCCCCGCAGGTAGCGCGGTTCCCTCGTCAAGGACTGCCTTTTTGCATGAGCATCCCAAACCCTAACCCTTCATTGATTTTTCTTCTCCTAAACACACGTTTACTCCTTCTACTACAGGTGAGTAAGTCTCCAAAGGTCGAGCATCCGGTAGATTGCGTAGTAACGTCGTCCGCCCCAAAACATAATCCTTAACCCCGTAGTTAGCCGAACTACGGCTTGCTCTGATTCTCATTCCAGATGAGATACGTAGGCATAAGACGCGATGTCTTAGCGAGCACACATCCCCATAACCCATAGGTCAGCCGAGCTACGAAGACTCTGATTCTCATATTCAGATGAGATACGTATGTAGTGGATACGACATCCGCGCGAGTCATTTTCATTTAACCCCTTTTTTAGTAAACAACACAAGATAAACTCACACCCTTTAGACACATGACTGGAAACAAAAACCTGCTAACTGGCCTTCATCCTCATGCCACCAGCTATGTAACCTTTGGTGATGGAGCAAAGGGTGAAATCAAGGGGATTGGTAAGCTTAATTGCCTTGGAGTCCCTAACCTTGACAATGTCCTACTTGTTAAGGGATTGACTGCAAATCTAATAAGCATCAGTCAACTGTGTGACCAAGGTCTAACTATAAACTTCACTAAAACTGAATGTCTGATCACTAATAAAGAAAATGAAGTGATCATGAAAGCAGTCAGGTCTAAGGACAACTGCTACATGTGGAGTTCTCAAGAAACTGGTTATTCATCAAAGTGTACTCTAGCCAAAGAAGAAGAAGTGAAGATATGGCATCAAAGATTGGGCCATCTGCATCTTAAAGGTATGAAGAGGATTATATTTGTTGAAGCTGTTAGAGGAATTCCCAACTTGAAGATTAATGAAGGAAGAGTTTGTGGGGAATGTCAGATTGGAAAACAAACAAAGATGTCACACCAGAAGCTTAGACATGACACCACTTCCAGAGTGCTGGAACTCCTCCATATGGATTTGATGGGACCCATGCAGGTGGAAAGCCTTGGTGGGAAGAAGTATGCTTATGTAGTGGTGGATGACTTCTCCAGATACACATGGGTCAATTTTATAAGAGAAAAATCTGATGTATTTGAAATCTTCAAAGATCTTTGTCTAAGACTTCAAAGAGAAAAGGAAAGTCAAGTTATTAAAATCAGAAGTGATCATGGGAAGGAATTTGAAAACAACAAATTTGCTGAATTCTGTGCATCAGAAGGAATCAGTCATGACTTCTCATCTCCCATTACTCTCCAGCAAAATGGTGTGGTAGAAAGGAAAAATAGAACTCTCCAAGAATCAACCAGAGCTATGATTCATGCCAAGAAATTGCCCTACCACTTTTGGGCTGAAGCTATGAACACAACCTGCTATGTTCACAATAGAGTAACCTTGAAGAAAGGAACTCATATTACCTTATATGAAGTCTGGAAAGGGAGAAGACCCATAGTCAAATACTTCCATGTGTTTGATAGTAAATGTTATATCTTGACTGATCGTGAACAAAGAAGGAAGATGGATCCCAAAAGTGATGAAGAAATATTTATGGGCTACTCAACAAACAGCAGAGCTTATATAGTCTTTAATTCCAGAACAAAAGTAATGATGGAACCTATCAATGTTATAGTTGATGATCAACAAACTGATGTCACAGACGATGTTGAGACATCTCTAAATGATCCCTCAGCTGATTTTTTAGACAAAAATAATGAGAGTGAACCTCCTCAAGCTGAACCTGAAGATGACAAAATCAACAAGGGACCCTCCATCAGAATTCAGAAGGATCATCTCAAAGATCTCATTATAGGAGATCCAAATAAAGGGGTCACAACTAGATCAAGGGAAGTGATCTCACATGGCTGCTTTGTGTCCAAGATTGAGCCCAGGAATGTCAAGGAAGCCTTGACTGATGAGTTCTGGATCAATACCATGCAGGAGGAGTTAGGTCAATTCAAGAGGAATGAAGTATGGGAACTGGTTGTAAGACCTGAAGGAATAAATGTCATAGGAACAAAGTGGGTGTATAATAATAAATCTGATGAACAAGGGGTGGTTACTAAACATAAAGCAAGATTAGTAGCACAAGGATATACTCAAGTTGAAGGAGTTGATTTTGATGAAATATTTGCCCCTGTAGCTCGCCTTGAGTCCATTAGACTATTGCTTGGAGTGGCATGTATTCTGAAGTTCAAACTGTTCCAAATGGATGTAAAAAGTGCCTTCTTGAATGACTATTAAATGAGGAAGTATATGTTGAACAACCTAAAGAATTCACATATCCAAATCTTCCAAAGCATGTGTACAAGTTGAGGAAAGCCCTCTATGGTTTGAAACAAGCTCCTAGGGCTTGGTATGGGAGACTCACGGTGTTCCTCACTAACAATGGATACAGGAAGGGAGGTATTGACAAAACCCTATTTGTTAAGAATGAAGGAGGAAAACTCATGGTGGCTCAAATATATGTGGATGATATTGTGTTTGGTGGGATGTCTGATCAGATGGTCGAACATTTTGTTAAACAAATGCAGTCTGAATTTGAGATGAGCCTTGTTGGAGAGCTGACCTATTTTCTTGGGCTACAAGTCAAGCAGATGGAAGATTCTATCTTTCTATCTCAAAGCAAATATGCCAAAAACATTGTTAAGAAGTTTGGCATGGAGAATGCAAGTCATAAAAGAACACCTGCTCCTACACATCTGAAAGTCTCCAAAGAAGAAAATGGTGTTAGTGTAGATCAAAGTCTATACAGAATCATGATAGGAAGTCTGCTATATCTCACAACAAGTAGACCTGATATATCATTTGTTGTAGGTGTTTGTGCCAGATATCAAGCTGAACCAAAAGTCAGTCACATAAACCAAGTGAAGAGGATACTGAAATATGTCAATGGCACCAGTGACTATGGGATGTTGTATACTCATGGTTCTGGATCTATGTTGACTGGACATTGTGATGCTGCCAGGGCTGGAAGTGTTGATGATAGGAAAAGCATATCAGGAGGATGTTTCTTCTAAGGGAACAACTTAATATCATGGTTTAGCAAGAAACAAAATTTTGTGTCCCTATCCACTGCTGAAGCTGAATACATAGCAGCTGGGAGTAGTTATTCTCAACTGGTTTAGATGAAACAAATATTGACTGAATACAATGTCAAACAAGATGTCATGACATTGTACAGTGACAACCTGGGTGTTATAAATATTTCTAAGAATCCTATTCATTACAGCAGGACAAAGCACATTGATATTCGTCATCACTTTATTAGAGAACTGGTGGAAGAGAAAATCATAGCCCTGGAACATGTTCCTACTGAAATGCAATTAGCTGACATATTTGCAAAGGCTTTGGATGCTAATCAATTTGAATGTTTAAGAGGGAAATTAGGGATTTGTATCCATGAGAATTTATAGCAATTAATTTGGAGTGAAAAAGGGTAACAAAAATTCTTTCACAAGCTCAACAAGATGTCACAACATCCTTCATCTTCTGGTTCTAAACCTGCTCACAAAGTAAGAACACCCTCCATGGATTTTCTGCATGAAGATATTTTGGAAGTGATTCCCTTATCAGTCATCCCAAGCGACGCCCCGGGTCCATCCTCCACTGCTGGACATACTCAAGGTAAAAGTTTTGATAACCTTACCTCTAAAGATGACATGCATCATACTGATCGTGTCATTAGAAGTTTGGTCATGAGGATCCTAAATGAAGGACACTCAGTCAAGGGAGTTTCGACTCCTCTATCTGGAAGGGACCCCTCACCTGAGGTGGAACCTCATAATGAGAAAGATGATGATTCATCTAGGTCAGAGAAAGATATTGCTGCAGAAGGACTGTGTTCTTTAAGGCAAACCTTGCATAGTAAGAAATCTGGAGATGCTTCTTAGAAGCATGACTCTGGTAAGAAGGTGATTGACTTGGAAGAAGAAATCTCTGATGATGAAGATGACACCTTGCTTCATCACTTGAAACCAAGTGTTACAAAGAGAATGAAGACCAAAAAGGGGAGGTCTGTGGCTGAGATGATGACAGCCAAAACTAGTAAGAAGGATACTGATGTAGGCCCTTCAAAATCATGGAGTAAAGTGAAGGTAAAAAGAGAAAGGTAAGAGAAAGTTCTGATTCAGAGGATGATGTTGAAGACGATGTCTTAGACATCTCTCCTGTCAAAAAGCAAATTGTTAGAAAATCCCGTGCTAAGGTTGCTGCTATGCATTTGGATAACATTTCCTTCCATCTGGAAGATGGTGCAGCCAAGTGGAAATTTGTAATTCAAAGGAGAGTAGCTGTGGAAAGAGAACTGTGAAGGATGTTGTGGAAGTTAAGGAGATTATGGATTTGATCAAGTCTGATGGTTTAATGAAAACAGTTAGTGGGTTGCCTTTATGTTTTGAAGGTCTTGTTAAAGAGTTTGTGGTGAACATCCTTGAGGATATTGCTGATAAGAACATCGAAGAGTTTTGTAAGGTGTTTGTTAGAGGAAAGTGTGTGAAGTTTTCTCCTACTATGATCAATAAGTTCCTAGGAAGAGGAACAAAAGGTGCTATTAAATTAGAGGCAACAGACAATGAGGTCTGTAGGAAAATCACTGTTGGACAGGTCAAGGAGTGGCCAAGTAAAAATCATCTCTCTGCTGGAATTTTAACTGCGAAATATTCTATCTTGCATAAGATAGGGTCAGCCAACTGGGTACCAACAAACTACATCTCAACAATCTCTAATGCTCTTGGAAGTATCATATTTTCTATTGGAACCAAGCTTAATTTTGATTATGGAAGGTTCATGTTTGAACAAATTGTCAAACATGCTTCCACAAATGCAGTGAAGCTGCCAATTGCTTTTCCCTCAATAATTTGTGGGATAATCCTAAGCCAACAACCTGGTATTTTGAGCATAAGTGATATCCCTAGTAGAAGAAAACCTCCATTGTCAGTTCATTACAAGTTATTTGAAGGCAGTCATGTTAATGACATTGTCATGACATATGCGATGAAGAAGCCAACCTCTCAAGGTGGCCTGATTGCTGAACTGAAAGAGACCTGTAAGGAATTGGAGACTGGGATTAGGGTGGCTAAAGCTAGGAAAGAAGCTATGGAGGTTCTGATTAATAGCTTGGAGAAAGGAGACATGGATAATGTTGGTGAAGCCAAGGAAACAGATGCCCTCACCTCAGGTGAGAGGTCTGAATCTCAAGATAAATCAAGTGACAGTTCTGGATCTGAAGCTGATAAAGATGCTAGCTCCTCAGACTGAGTTGCGGTGAAGATGGCCCCCCTGTTATGATGATGTGTTGTTCTTAATGTTTGATGTTTGATGTTTTTTTTGGGCAGTCTTGTTATGATGCCTTGATGTAATTTTTGGATTCTTTGTGATTTCTCTGGATTTCTTTTTATCTCAGCTGATATAGTTGTGTATAATTATGGTTCTGTAACACCTGACAATATGTTTTAACAGTTTATATGTTATAACATTCTATGTGACATTCTCTGTTGGACTAATAGACATTTATTTTGTCTCATTGGTCTCTTTGGTCTATTTTGACTAAAAAGGGGGAGAAGTTAATATGTGGAGAGCTGCAGTTAATGTGTGAAGAGCTGCAGTTAATATATGCTGAAGTAGCTAGGCTATAAATAGATGTCCGTGTTGATGTTGAATAAAATGATGTTCTGTGTTGTACAGGTGATGTTGTACATGTGATATTGAAGGAGATGTCAGATGGGGTGATGGATGTTATAGGTGTTGTTGAAGGAGATGTCTGTGTTAAACAGACTTAGGGGGAGAAGAAGCACTTATGTGTTTATTGTGTGTTTACTAGTTGCTATTATAGCTAGTAAGTGTGTGGTTATTACTTCTGCTGCTGCTTAACTGCTGATATGTTTTGTACTCTTGTGAACAAATGGACTGATGTATGTTTTAGCCAAAATTTTCCAGTTTTACCAAAATTGGTTCTATGTGTTCGCAACAATTTTGGTAAAACCAAGAGTGTTCACAAGTTGTCACATGTGTTGTCTTGACATAAGATAACATGTACTTGCAGGATATTTAAAATGTGATTATGCGGAATTTTACTGAGATGTCAGACTGATGTCATGACATCTGTATACAGAACATTCAGTCTAAATGTTATGTATTATCTGATTGCATTTTTAATACTAATCTATGTATGATTGATGAGATGATTGAACGCGCTATCAATCAGTAATTACAACTAGATTGACTTATTTCCCAAAGAGATATAATATACTGTCATGAGAATATATGAATGGAAAATAGTTTTAGGGTTTTATGATGTCCAAGCCCAGCCAATTGCTTCTATATAAAGGACATGGAAAACCTGGTTTTATACACAAGAAATAACGAACGAAATATTGAGAGAGAATAAGGGTTTAAGTCTTGTATGGTCGTGTGAATTGTAAGCCATTCAATTCATCCATAGATGATTGAATTGGTCTCATTTTTGAGTTGTGATTTGTCCACTCTAAGCTTTGAAACATGAATGTGTGTTTACTTGATTGAAGCTTTTAAGTAAGATCAAGTATGTGTCTTTGAAGAGTGTCTTCTTTTCATTGTAATTCTTGTTTTATATCACTGATGTGATTGAGGGGGAGTGAGTAGGATCTCATATCTAAGAGTTCTTAGGTAGAAGTCACACAGGTAGAGATTAGGTGAAAAGACCGTAACTTGAAGTTGTTTACTGAGAGTCTTTGAACTGATTCTGTTCAGTGGATTTTCTTTCGGGCTTGGTAGCCCCCAGACGTAGGTGAGTTTACACCGAACAGGGTTAACAATTGCTTGTGTCTCTTGCATTATTGTTCTTTACTTTTATCCTGTTTGTATTGTTCAAATATTAGTGTCGTGACATTACCTTCGTCATCTCATATCTAATACCAGAATTTCACTTACGAATGGGCATGATCAATGATAAAAATAGATACCTCTTGCTGTGATTAGAACCTTTGATGTAGAATCAAATGAATGCTCACAAGCGATGAACGAAGAACAACGTCTCTACTCAGTCCATACGAACAAAGTGCTTTCAATCTCAGTTCTAGCTGCTGTAATACCCCAAAATTTACCCTTCATTTTTCATGGAAGCATACGCTTTACACCTCAGGCATGCATTCATTTTTAGGTCATTTAACATTAGATACATTGCATTTCATCATGTCAATCGGGATTAGCTCCAAGAAGCTTGAACATCATCCATGACACTTTGTGAGCTCTATTTAGATGATCAGTCAACACAAGGGAAAAACTTGAGTTACTTCCAACAGGGGTCTATTCGTCAGTCAAAATGTTAATCTTGAAGGAGCAAAGGTTTGTTCATGAGCTGTCATGCTCGCTAGGCGAAGCCCACGTGTTTTGAAAAAAAAACGAAAAACGAAAATAATAATAATAATAATAAATAATTAAATAAATAAATAAATAAAAGAAAAAATCTTGGACTTGGACCTCTCTCATTTGAGCCCACAGGTCCACAAAAATCAGGTTATAAATTCAGAGTTTCAGTGAAAGAAAATTTCATTCTATTCCTATTACCCTGGCTGGAGGAAAAAGATAGTGAGAGAAGAGGTAACAGAGAACTCAGAGCAGCCTCCAAACCCTGAAGGGAACTCAACTGCACAGAATCACCTCTGCCTCACATGAACCCTAGAGATTGTTTTGTAAACTTCACAGGTGCAACTCAATTTCAATCAAGATCTCCAATCAGGTTTGCCCTTATTCCCATTACCTCTGTGCTTTGAAGTTGAATACTCTGAATGTTTGAGGTATGATGGATGAATTTCATTAGTTTTTTGCCCACGGGTTCATAATTATGTATGAATGTATAAATAATGCCTTGAATGCTTAATCATTTAATTTCTGAAGTGTATTCCACAGGGTTTGAGGTTTCTGAAACCATACTGTCATCCATGAAAAACCATATTGTTTTGCTCTAATCTGACTTACGTTTGTCATAGCATGTTTTCTCCTAATCCTTATCTTGTTTCACTAACCCTTTTGTTGAGTTTTTGTGAAGGCTCACATGACTTTTGTAGGGATAGCTCGCTGGATATTCCACTTTGCTTATGGGATACCATTTGGGAGATTTATTCTGGTTGCCTTGTTGGCACATTTACTTTATACATATTTGTTTTGTATGTGTTCGTATCCCCGAAGGTAGCGCGGTTCCCTCGTCAAGGACTGTCTTTTTGCATGAGCATCCCAAACCCTAACCCTTCATTGATTTTTCTTCTCCTAAACACACGTTTACTCCTTCTACTACAGTTGAGTAAGTCTCCAAAGGTCGAGCATCCGGTAGATTGCGTAGTAACGTCGTCTGCCCCAAAACATAATCCTTAACCCCGTAGTTAGTCGAACTACGGCTTGCTCTGATTCTCATTCCAGATGAGATACGTAGGCATAAGACGCGATGTCTTAGCGAGCACACATCCCCCAAACCCATAGGTCAACCGAGCTACAAAGACTCTGATTCTCATATTCAGATGAGATACGTATGCAGTGGATGCAACATCCGCGCGAGTCATTTTCATTTAACCCCTTTTTTTAGTAAACAGCACAAGATAAACTCGCACCCTTTAGACAAGAACTACAAAAGTGGATCCCGTAGAGTACTACGGATGCGTAGGGGTGCTAATACCTTCCCTTCGCGTAACCGACTCCCGAACCCAAGATTTGGTTGCGAGACCTTGTCTTTTCCTTTCCTCTTTTCAGGTTTACTTTGAGCGTTTCCTTTCCCTCCTTTGGGATAAATAACGCACGGTGGCGACTCTTCTGTCATTTTCTTTCGCCGGTTGTTTTTTCGCACACTGTATTTTTGAGGTTGCGACAACTGCTACAAATAAAGACTTTGAGAGAAAGAGAAGTCATTTCTTTTTTTGCATTAGTTGAAAAAACTTTTGCACAAGGGTTTATAGAATAATTTGTGTGAGTTACAAGCTAAAAACTCCAGGGGGTTATACCTTATGGTGTACTATATTTCACTTAAGCCCATTGTACCTTACCATATTATATATTCCAGTTAAATGCATTGTACCTTATGGTGCTCCGTAATTCTCTTAAGTACACTTTATCTTATAACGTTCCTTATTTATTCTAACTCTCATTAATTTGTTTTTATGTGTGTGATCCTATAGGTTTTCATTATGTTGGAAATTATACTAAATCACACATTTAAATAAATAATGAACAATATTTAGCAACACACCACTGCTATCAAAGTCGCAAAGATGTCATGTGATATAATAAAACATTTATGTGATAATGCTTAGGTGTACAACCCCCTTTGTCCTCATGTCTATATTGAAAATAAGGCATAACCCGTGTCACCCTTTTCTAGTTTAGTATTGGGCCCTTAGACTAGTTTTAGATATGCATCTCTGAAAAAATTCATATTCGTTTCAGAGATGCATTTCTTGACATAACACTTATTTTTCCAGACAAACTACATGATTATGTGAGTAATGCAATGTGAAATAAATGTTCTTTACCTGAAATTCTATCTTCTTTTGCTCCCTTTGATGTGATGAACTAAAAATTGAAGATTTGAAGTGAAAAAATGGATTGAGAATGAAGGGGGTTTTGGTGAGGGTTTGTGTTGGAAAACAACAATGGCAATAATAAATGTGTGATCATGCAATTTTGTTTCAATCAGATTATTTGAGAGATGTATTTCAAGAAATATCTGACATGCAAATGCGATAATATATTTCAAAATTCCGCCCAAATTTCCAGAGATATGGCTCCAGAATTTCTACTGAACTGATAAATTATAATTATATTTATTGAAATATTACGGAGATACATCTCCAAAATAAGATAAGTTCAACTTATAAGACATCACTCAAAATGACATGTGTTATGCGTGTATTTGGGTGCGAACAAAAATGCTACTCCAAAATCTAGAAATCATTTTAATATTTTTGCATAGTATGTAAAAAATACATATGGTGTATTAAGAAATCCTCATTATTTAATTCGAGGCGATATACTAAAATCCATTGTAATTAATCCATAACAATATATAAAGGAAATACTTCCTTTTGGTGTAGCCTATTTTTCTACTATTTTTATCCTTAATTTATTATATAATTTACCTAATAATTTTCAATAAAACTACTATTATTAACTTCAACGTAACTTCCTACTAATAACTTCCATATGCTGTATTTTTTATTTTTTAAAAATATAAAGGGAATACTTTTTTTAATCATTTTTACCCTTATTTTATTGAATAATTTACTTAATAACTTTCAATAAAACCCCTATTATTAACTTTCACATAACTTCCTACTAATAACTTTCAGATGCTGTATTTTTTTAAAATTATATTTAAATCAAAAATATCGTTTATATTTTTAATAATCTACATCAATAATGTACATTTATAGGAAAGAATTCTCTGTGGACCAACAAGTTTTATTGTTTAACTCCCGCCTTAAGCTTATGGCTGGGAAACTTTGATCCAAGTGGATTGGCTCTTTTGTTGTTACTAATATTTCCCCTCATGGTGCAGTAGAAATAAAAAAGTGCAAGTACTAACAAAATCTTTAAGGTCAATGGGCAACACCTGAAGATATTCCACGAAAGTTCAAGGCCTAAAAGTGCACCCTTAGAACAGTTTTTCTTGGAAAAGCCCACTTACTCTTAGAAGAGTTTTGAAGTAAAGTACATACCCAGGGAGAAAAATTCCATAGTAGATAATCGAATAGTAAAACAAAAGACTCTTGTCGCCCCCAAAATTTTATAAGATATGATATACGCTCTAAAAGTCGCCCTAGACTCGAGTTAGATGTCGCCCATAGTGCACTATCTGAAGGAGGAAGAACTCCCCTAAGAGGAGATGAAGGCGAAAAAGGTTTGGAAGCAAGCAACAAAGTACACTCGTTTGGCAGGAAAACTCTACAAGATGGGGAAAAGCCCTCCTATGCTATAACGCATAGGGGGCACGAAATTGCCTTAGTCTTTGTTGAGGTACATTCCAGAGCATATAGTAGCCATATTGACGGTCGATCCCTCGCCTACAAACTACAAAAGATAGAATATTATTGGCCTACCTTGATGAAAGATAATATCACGTTTATCGAGAAATATGACTGATGCTAGAGACACGTCGATCTGCATCATGCCATAACCAAGCTCTATAACTTTATGACATTGATATGGACTTTTTACCAATGTGGCATATATATTATGGATCCATTCCCTCTGGCGCTTGGTCAATTGAAAATTTTAATTGTAAGAGTCGACTACTTCATGAAATGGATAGTAGGGGAGGTAGTCGCCACAATTGGAAAAAGTTCATGTGCAAGTTTGGCTACTAGGTATCATCATATTAGACGATGGGGCCTAGTTATCCAATACCGTAGTTGCTGACTTTTCTCGCGAAATAGAAGTGCAAATAAATTTCAATTCTGTCAACAAAAAAGGTGATCTTAAAAGCGACTAAGAAAAAACTAGATGATGGCAAATGGTTATGGGTTGAATTACTCTATGAAATATTATGGTCGTATCATATCACCCCATTCAACTACCAAGGATACTCCTTTCACAATTGTATACGTAGAAAATGTTATGCTACCCAGACAAATCAACACGTCTTGTAACGACATTTTCAATTTAACACAAAAGTGAACGACTCAAGGCTAAGGTGCGTTGTAAATCTAATAAACAAAATAAGAGATGTGGCCCATATCTGGGAGTATGCCACTAAGAAGAAGGAGGTCAGATGATAAAACTCTAAGGTAATGCCAAGGGAAATGCAGAAAGTAGACTCGGTGTAAAGACAAGTCATTGTACCCGTTCAATAGGGAAAATTGCATGCAAATTGCAAAAGACTGTATCACATATTACAAAAGCTATGACATGCATCATATAAGTTGAACGAATTGGATGGGTGAATTGTACCCAAACATGGAACTTCGCCCACTTAAATTTTTATTATAGTTAAGTTATTTATGAATACTTATAGAGGGCGTGTCGCCCCCTATGTATGAATTTATGAATATTTATGAGCATGAATAATAATTTTGTTTTCATTATCAGATATGATGGACTTCCACAGGAAGATCCCTGTCGTGTCTAAGGCAATACACAAACGTTGGACTTCCACAAAAGGATCAATGTCGTCTCTTAAGGCAATACATGAATGTTGGACTTTCAGGGAAGATATTTGTCGCCTCTAAAGAAAATAAATCAATGATAGATTTCCACAGGAAGATCCTTGCCGCCGCTTATCGCAATACAAGAATGTTGGACTTCCACAGGAAAATCCTTGTCCTCTTTTAAGGAAATACATGATTCTTTGACTTCCACAAAAAGATCTTTGACGCCTTTAAGTTAAATACAAATGGGATACATGTAGGTAGATTGTATAAGCTAAATGCCTTGCCTGAGAGAATAAGAGTCTAATCAAATATGCTAATCTAAATGCCCCGTCTGAGAGACTAAGAGTCTCATCAGATAGACTCATATACATGTCTTGTTTGAGAGACTAAGATTCTAATCAGATATGCTCATTTAAACTCCTCGCGCGAGGGACTAAGAGACTCATTGGATATGCTCATATAAATTTCACGCATGAGAGACTAAGAGTCTAATTATATTGGATCAAATAAACGTATCACATGCGGGACTGAAAGTCTCATTAGACAGGCTCAGCTAAACACCTCGCACGAAGAACTAATAATCCATCATGCCGGCTCATATAAATTCCTATCTTAAGGGACTAGGAGTCTCATCAAATATGACCAGCTAAATGCCTCACCTAAGAGACTAAAAGTCTAATCAGACATGCTCATATAAATGCCTCGCATGATAGACTAAGAGTCTCCTTAAATTTGACGCATTTAAACGCCTTGCTTTAGAGACTAAGAATCTCAACAAATAGACTCATCTAACAACTTACTTGAGAGACTAAAAGCCTCATAATACATGCTCATATAAATTCCTTGCCTCAGGGACCAAGAGTCTCAATAAATAGACTCATCTAAATTCCTCACCTAAGAGACTAAGAGTCTTATCAAACACATTCATCTAAACGCGTCACCTAATGAACTAAAAGTCTCATTCGAGGGGCTCATATAGACACCTCTCATGAGGGACTGATAGTTTCATAATACAAGCTCATCTAAACTCCTCGCCGGAGGTACTAAAAGTCTCATCGGACAAGCTCAACTAAATGCCTCACCTGAGAGAATAAGAGTCTCGTCAAACAAGCTCGTTTAAACACCTTGCTTGAGAAACTAAGAGTATCCTCAAACAGGTTCATCTAAATGCCTTTCCTAAAAGATTAAGAGTCTTATCAAACAAGCTCATCTAAATGCCTCACATGAGGGACTAAGTGTCTCATCAAATAACCTCATCTAAATGCCTATAATGAGAGGTTAAAAGTCTCATCAAATATGGTTAGTTAAATGCCTCACTTTAGGGAATAAGAATTTCATCTGACATGCTTGGTTAAATGCCTCACCCGAAGGACTAAAAGTCTCATCAGACATGCTCAACTAAATGCCTCTCCTAAGAGACTAAGAGTCTCGTTAGACAGACTCAGCTAAACGCCTCACTTGAGAGACTAAGAGTCTCATCAGACGAGCTTAGTTGAATGCCTTGCTTGAGGGACTAAGAGTCTCATCATACGAACTAAATTAAATTCCTCTTATAAGGGACTAAGTGTCTCATTAAATAGGATTAGCTAAATGCCTCTCGTGAGGGACTAATTGAAGGGAAATCTCTATATAAAGCATAATGGGAAACAAAAATGTCCTTTTAGTTGATCCTTACGAATGAGCATGATCAATGATAAAAATAGATACCTCTTGCTGCGATTAAAACCTTTGATGTAGAATCAAATGAATGCTCACATGTGATGAACGAAGAACAACGTCTCTACTCAATCTATACGAACAAAGCGCTTTCAATCTCAGTTCTAGCTGCTACGAATAAAGACTTTGAGAGAAAGAGAAGTCTTTTTTGTTTGCATTAATTGAAAAAGCTTTTGCACAAGGGTTTATAGAATAATTTGTGTGAGTTACAAGCTAAAAAATCCAGGGGGTTATACCTTATGGTGTACTATATTTCACTTAAGCCCATTGTACCTTACCATATTATATATTCCAGTTAAATGCATTGTACCTTATAGTGCTCCGTAATTCTCTTAAGTACACTTTACCTTATAACGTTCCTTATTTATTCTAACTCTCATTAATTTGTTTTTATGCGTGTGATCCTATAGGTTTTCATTCTATTGGAAATTATACTAAATCACACATTTAATATAATAAATAGTGAACAATATCTAGCAACACACCACTGCTATTAAAGTCGCAAAGATGTCATGTGATATAATAAAACATTTATGTGATAATGCTTAGGTGTACAACCCGCTTTGTCCTCATGTCTATATTGAAAATAAGGCATAACCCGTGTCACCCTTTTCTAGTTTAGTATTGGGCCCTTAGACTAGTTTTAGAGATGCATCTCTGAAAAAATTCATATTCGTTTCAGAGATACATTTCCTGACATGACACTCATTTTTCCAGATAAATTACATGATTATGTGAGTAATGCAGTGTGAAATAAATGATCTTTACCTGAAATTCTATCTTCTTTTGCTCCCTTTGATGTGATGAACTAAAAAATTGAAGATTTGAAGTGAAAAAATGGATTGAGAATGAATGGGGTTTTGGTGAGGGTTTGTGTTGGAAAACAACAATGGCAATAATGAATGTGTGATCATGCAATTTTGTTTTAATCAGGTTATTTCAGAGATGTATTTCAAGAAATATCTGACATGCAAATGCGATAATATATTTTAAAATTCCGCCCAAACTTCCAGAGATATGGCTCTAGAATTTCTACTACACTGATAAATTATGATTATATTTATTGAAATATTATGGAGATACATCTCCAAAATAAGATAAGTTCAACTTATAAGACACCACTCAAAATAACATGTGTTATGCTTGTATTTGGGTGCGAACGAAAATGCTACTCCAAAATCTAGGAATCATTTTAATATTTTTGCATAGTATGTAAGAAATATATATGGTGTATTAAGAAATCCTCGTTATTTAATTTGAGAGGATATACTAAAATCCATTGTAATTAATCTATAACAATATATAAAGGAAATACTTCCTTTTGGTGTAGCCTATTTTTCTATTATTTTTACCCTTATTTTATTATATAATTTACCTAATAATTTTCAATAAACCCATTATTATTAACTTCTATGTAACTTTCTACTAATAACTTTCATATGCTGTATTTTTTATTTTTGAAAAATATAAAGGGAAAACTTTTTTTTACCATTTTTACCCTTATTTTATTGAATAATTTACTTAATAACTTTCAATAAAACCCCTATTATTAACTTTCACATAACTTCCTACTAATAACTTTCAGATGCTGTATTTTTAAAAAATTATATTTAAATTAAAAATATCGTTTATATTTTTAATAATGTACATCAATAATGTACATTTATAGAAAGGAATTCTCTATGGGCCAACAAGTTTTAGTGTTTAACTCCCGCCTTAAGCTTATGCTGGGAAACTTTGATCCAAGTGGATTGACCCTTTTGTTGTTACTAATATTTCCCCTCATGGTGTAGTAGAAATAAAAAAGTGCAAGTACTAACAAAACCTTTAAGGTCAATGGGCAACGCCTGAAGATATTCCACGAAAGTTCAGTGCCTGAAGGTGCACCCTTAGAATAACTTTGCTTGGAAAATCCCACCTACTCTTAGAAGAGTTTTTAAGTAATGTACATACCCAGGGAGAAAAATTCCATAGCAGATAATCGAATAGTAACACAAAAGACTCTTGTCGCCCCCAACATTTTATAAGATATGATATACGCTCTAAAAGTCGCCACAGACTCGAGTTAGATGTCGCCCATAGTGCACTATATGAAGGAGGAAGAACTCCCCTAAGAGGAGATGAAGGCGAAAAAGGTTTGGAAGCAAGCAACAAAATACACTCGTTTGGCAGGAAAACTCTACAAGATGGGGAAAAGCCCTCCTATGCTATAACGCATAGGGGGCACGAAATTGCCTTAGTCTTTGTTGAGGTACATTCCAGAGCATATAGTAGCCATATTGACGGTCGATCCCTCGCCTACAAACTACTAAAGATAGAATATTATTGGCCTACCTTGATGAAAGACAATATCACGTTTATCGAGAAATATGACTGATGCTAGAGACACGTCGATCTGCATCATGCCATAACCAAGCTCTATCACTTTATGACATCGATATGGACTTTTTACCAATGTGGCATATATATTATGGATCCATTCCCTCTGGCGCTTGGTCAATTGAAAATTTTAATTGTAAGAGTCGACTACTTCATGAAATGGATAGTAGCAGAGGTAGTCGCCACAATTGGAAAAAGTTCATGTGCAAGTTTGGCTACTAGGTATCATCATATTAGACGATGGGGCCTAGTTATCCAATATCGTAGTTGCTGACTTTTCTCGCGAAATAGAAGTGCAAATAAATTTCAATTCTGTCAACAAAAAAGGTGATCTTAAAAGCGACTAAGAAAAAACTAGATGATGGCAAATGGTTGTGGGTTGAATTACTCCATGAAATATTATGGTCGTATCATATCACCCCATTCAACTACCAAGGATACTCCTTTCACAATTGTATACATAGAAAATGTTATGCTACCCATACAAATCAACACGTCTTGTAACGACATTTTCAATTTAACACAAAAATGAACGACTCAAGGCTAAGGTGCGTTGTAAATCTAATAAACAAAATAAGAGATGTGGCCCATATCTGGGAGTATGCCACTAAGAAGAAGGAGGTCAGATGATAAAACTCTAAGGTAATGCCAAGGGAAATGTAGAAAGCAGACTCGGTGTAAAGACAAGTCATTGTACCCGTTCAATAGGGAAAATTGCATGCAAATTGCAAAAGACTGTATCACATATTACAAAAGCTATGACATGCATCATATAAGTTGAACGAATTGGATGGGTGAATTGTCCCCAAACATGGAACTTCGCCCTCTTAAAATTTTATTATAGTTAAGTTATTTATGAATACTTATAGAGGGCGTGTCGCCCCCTATGTATGAATTTATGAATATTTATGAGCATGAATAATAATTTTGTTTTCACTATCAGATATGATGGACTTCCACAGGAAGATCCCTGTCGTGTCTAAGGCAATACACAAACGTTGGACTTCTACAAAAGGATCAATGTCGTCTCTTAAGGCAATACATGAATGTTGGACTTTCAGGGAAGATATTTGTCGCCTCTAAAGAAAATAAATCAATGATAGATTTCCACAGGAAGATCCTTGCCGCCGCTTATCGCAATACAAGAATGTTGGACTTCCACAGGAAAATCCTTGTCCTCTTTTAAGGAAATACATGATTCTTTGACTTCCACAAAAAGATCTTTGACGCCTTTAAGTTAAATACAAATGGGATACATGTAGGTAGATTGTATAAGCTAAATGCCTTGCCTGAGAGAATAAGAGTCTAATCAAATATGCTAATCTAAACGCCCCGTCTGAGAGACTAAGAGTCTCATCAGATAGACTCATATACATGTCTTGTTTGAGAGACTAAGAGTCTAATCAGATATGCTCATTTAAACTCCTCGCGCGAGGGACTAAGAGACTCATTGGATATGCTCATATAAATTTCACGCATGAGAGACTAAGAGTCTAATTATATTGGATCAAATAAACGTATCACATGCGGGACTGAAAGTCTCATTAGACAGGCTCAGCTAAACACCTCGCACGAAGAACTAATAATCCATCATGCCGGCTCATATAAATTCCTATCTTAAGGGACTAGGAGTCTCATCAAATATGACCAGCTAAATGCCTCACCTAAGAGACTAAAAGTCTAATCAGACATGCTCATATAAATGCCTCGCATGATAGACTAAGAGTCTCCTTAAATTTGACGCATTTAAACGCCTTGCTTTAGAGACTAAGAATCTCAACAAATAGACTCATCTAACAACTTACTTGAGAGACTAAAAGCCTCATAATACATGCTCATATAAATTCCTTGCCTCAGGGACCAAGAGTCTCAATAAATAGACTCATCTAAATTCCTCACCTAAGAGACTAAGAGTCTTATCAAACACATTCATCTAAACGCGTCACCTAATGAACTAAAAGTCTCATTCGAGGGGCTCATATAGACACCTCTCATGAGGGACTGATAGTTTCATAATACAAGCTCATCTAAACTCCTCGCCGGAGGTACTAAAAGTCTCATCGGACAAGCTCAACTAAATGCCTCACCTGAGAGAATAAGAGTCTCGTCAAACAAGCTCGTTTAAACACCTTGCTTGAGAAACTAAGAGTATCCTCAAACAGGTTCATCTAAATGCCTTTCCTAAAAGATTAAGAGTCTTATCAAACAAGCTCATCTAAATGCCTCACATGAGGGACTAAGTGTCTCATCAAATAACCTCATCTAAATGCATATAATGAGAGGTTAAAAGTATCATCAAATATGGTTAGTTAAATGCCTCACTTTAGGGAATAAGAATTTCATCTGACATGCTTGGTTAAATGCCTCACCCGAAGGACTAAAAGTCTCATCAGACATGCTCAACTAAATGCCTCTCCTAAGAGACTAAGAGTCTCGTTAGACAGACTCAGCTAAACGCCTCACTTGAGAGACTAAGAGTCTCATCAGACGAGCTTAGTTGAATGCCTTGCTTGAGGGACTAAGAGTCTCATCATACGAACTAAATTAAATGCCTCTTATAAGGGACTAAGTGTCTCATTAAATAGGATTAGCTAAATGCCTCTCGTGAGGGACTAATTGAAGGGAAATCTCTATATAAAGCATAATGGGAAACAAAAATGTCCTTTTAGTTGATCCTTACGAATGAGCATGATCAATGATAAAAATAGATACCTCTTGCTGCGATTAAAACCTTTGATGTAGAATCAAATGAATGCTCACATGTGATGAACGAAGAACAACGTCTCTACTCAATCTATACGAACAAAGCGCTTTCAATCTCAGTTCTAGCTGCTACGAATAAAGACTTTGAGAGAAAGAGAAGTCATTTTTTTTGCATTAATTGAAAAAGCTTTTGCACAAGGGTTTATAAAATAATTTGTGTGAGTCACAAGCTAAAAAATCCAGGGGGTTATACCTTATGGTGTACTATATTTCACTTAAGCCCATTGTGAAGGTGAGAAAAACAAGAAAGGGGGGTTTGAATTGTTTGGAAAATAAGCGCTTTTTCAAAATGAAAATCACACAAGGATTTTATACTGGTTCGCTTATAACACAAAGCTACTCCAGTCCACCCGGCCAAGGTGATTTCGCCTTCAACAAGGACTTAATCCACTAATATTGAAAGATTGTTTACAAACAACATCTAAGAGAAAGATCTCTTAGTCCTCTCAAGTCTACAGACTACACAGAGTCACTTGAGGAAAATAAAACAGTAGATGAAAGCTTATGTAATCTAGAGTGCTTCTAAGATAAGCAAATATTACAACAATAAGAACAAAGTATTTCACGTACTAAGCAAAAGCTTCGTGAAGATTGAGAGAATAAACAGTATTTTTGTGTGTTGGTGTTTCAGTAAAAATCTTGTTGTATATCTTGTGCACTGACTGTTGATTTGCAGTCCTTTATATAGAAGAGAAGGATCCGTTGAAAAATCATGGAAGATAATAACTCTTGAATAATAATTAGTGCCATATCTTATGTTGCTTGTTGTCAAAGCAACTTTCACTTCTTGAATGACTACTTACCACAAATAGTTCCTTATCATTTGTATTTTTGGAGTTAACGTCTCTTCCTGTATTAGGAAATCCATTTCCATAACTTTATTTGAAGTTAACGTTACTCTTCCTTATTTAGCAATTCCATAATCAGAGTCTTCATGTTTCTGGAGATCTTGGAATCTGCTATCTAGCTTCTGATGTTGATCTTTTGAGTTCTGATGATTTCTTTAGATAGCGCCAAGAGCTTCTGAAGTTTGACATACTGTTGTTTAGAATCAGAACTTCTAGAGCGTACTTCTTGTTCAGATGCTTCTTATCTTCTGATAATTTGTATCTGATCTGGTTCTGTATCTGATGACATCATCAGATCTCTTCCTTCTTTCTTTAGAACCCTGCACACTTAGAAACTTTTCGTTAGGGTGCCATTTTTGGTTTCATCCTTTGTTATCATCAAAATCATGGAATCTGTTGTATAACAATTTTTGTTCTTACAATCTCCCCCTTTTTGATGATGACAAAACAATCTTAATTAGCAGATGAAACATATAAAATATCAGATCAGATAGACAAGAGCTCCCCCTGAGATAGTGCTAGGGAGTTCAGAAGTTCTTACCAGAGCTTCTAAGTAAAGAGGTTTCTTGATACCTTCTGCAATTTCTTAAGTCCAGGTTAGATAAATTTATTTTTAAGAAAAATATGTTGCAGAATGCTTAAGGTATTTAGACAATATTTTCATCAGAGCTATTAATGACTTCTCCCCCTTTTTGTCAGAATCAAAAAGACATAGCAGAAGTAAAAGTTAAGAGAAAAACATTGTATTCAGAGAAAAAGCAAAGCAACAGAGGCAAAAAGAAACAAAACATCAGAAACAAAGAAATCAGAGCAACAAGCAATAAGTCCTAAGTGCCTAGGGGTTCGGAGGCGGAGGCATTCTCTGAAGCAACATAGCCAGCATGTTCTGAATGTTGTCGTTGACCGTGTCTTGTTTATCCATTCTGGCACGGAGTTCATTCTGATCTTGCTTAAGTTCTTTCAGCGTCTGGAGAACCATAGGGATAACAGAAGAAGAAGACTCCCCCTGAGTCAGAGCCTGCTGTGCTTCAGCAGCAGCCTGCGCTTCAGCAGCAGCAGCAGCATCAGCCAGAGCTTTAGCTTCAGCTTCCTTTATCCTTAGAATTTCAACTTCTCTTGCTCTTTCTTCCTCCAACCTTTTAGCCTCTTCTTCAGCTTCTCTTGCTAATCTCTCTTCTTCCAGCCTTCTGGCTTCAGCTTCTCTTGCAAGTCTTTCCTGAAGTCTTGCCTCAGCATCTCTAATGTAGCCATTTCTGACTTGTTCAGAGATGTTCTTCAGTCTAAAAGCCTCAGAGGTCATCCAGCCAATGACTTTGTTCCAGTGTGTCCTTACAGAAGCGGGATCATCACTAACTTCAGAGTTAGTGGTCAGAGACTTGACCTTTTGTACTGAAGCCCCTGCGACCAGCATTATGGCTTCCTGAAGGGTAGGTACAGAAAGGTTTGGTTCAGAGGTTTGAGGTGAAGAAATTGGAGGACTGAGATTTAATGTGAGAGGTTCAGATTCTGCTTCAGGTTGAGGTTCAGATCTTTGGGGTGAAGCGTAAAGAGGGTTTAAGTCTAAAGGTTCAGTTTCAGCTTCAGGTTCAGGTTCAACGGAGGTGTTTGGAGGGGTGATATCAGAGGTGTGGAGGTCAGAGGGTTGAGTTTCAGAGGGTTGGTCTTCAGAAGTAATGTTGGTTGTTTGTTCTGGTGGAGGTGAAGTTGCTTCAGAACGTGTTTGTGTTGGTTGTTGTGAAGCAAGGTTTTGAGCCTGAATTTGGGCTAAGGTTGGGGAGTCAGGGTCAGAGTATTCTTGGTCAGAGGAGATTTCAAGGTATGGGGGTGATTCTGGGGCTGAAGATGACGAGGAACTGGTTCGGTTCAGTTCTTCAGCTTCAGATAAGAGTAGTGTTGTATGGGCAAGATTAAATTTGGGTCGAGGTTCTGAGGTTCTGGTGGTTGAAGGTGGGGTTTCAGAGGTTGTGTATATGGGTGGTGTTGGGAGATGATTAGATGAAGAAGCTAAAATGTGTTCAGAGGGAATAGAGGGAGCAGACATACCAGAAGTTTCTTGCAGAGGCGCTGGAGATCTGGTCCCAGAAGTTTCTCCTATTCTTGCTCTCTTTGCCTTTGAAGATTTATTCTTAGGGGGACCTCGTTTAAATCTGACAAAATCTTCTTCTGAGTCCAGACAGTCGTCCAATCTGAAGTCAGATGTGTCGACTCCTTCATCCTTCAGCCGTTGCAAGTAGTGGAGGATTGCATCTACAGGTTCATTCTTGAAGAACCTTGCAAGACCATGGGGCAGCTTCCTCTGATCTTTCAAGGCATCCCAGGAGGTATCCATAGTGGGTCTGACTTGAATTTTCTTCAGAATTCCCATACTCTTGAGATTTCTGGCATTCAGAGGCTTTCCAGTATCTATAGCTAGATCATCCATCAGCCTGTTCTTCTCCAGAAGATCTACCAATCCATTCTCAATGAAAACATCAGATATGAGCCTTCCCAGAGGGATGTAGGATCTGGGCTTCATGTTGTTTCTGGTTTCCCTCACAGAGTCTCTGAGGTATCTGAAGAGAAGTGCAGGAAGGCAGAGCTTCACACCCTTGTGAATGCAATAAAGTATGCACTTCTGATCTGCATTGATGTAGTCAGAGGAGTTTGATGCTGGGCGATGATGAATGGTTCCCAGAATGATCTTGAGCCATACTCTGAGGTTCTGATGAAGCTCTTTGTTCTTTGAAGGATTTCCTTCAGTGTTATGTTTGAAGATGGTTGGATTGATCACTTCAGCAATGCGTTTTGACCTAGGGTTGATGTTGTAAATCCTTTTTCCTCCAGTTTTCTCCATGTTTAGTAAAGAAGCAATTGATTTTTCAGTAATTACTATCTTTACCCCCAATACGAAGGAGACGATGAAGTGGTCATCAGCATCAGCAAATCTCCAGAATTCTTTGATGAGATTTGGGTAAATAGGACCATAAAGCCTTTGGAAGTAGTTTTCCCACCCTTGAATACGGAGTTCTTCAGTAAGATCTACTCCATTTCTTCTCATGTTGTCAAAGTCCACCAGTGTTTCACATAACACATCCAATCCCTCAAAGGGAGTTGCTAGGTTGATATGAGGTTGACGATCAAGAATATGGGGTTCCTTGTATACTGGAGTAATGGAAACACCTGTAACCATTGGAGTTGAAATGCTTGAACTTTGGGCAGTGGTGGTGGATTCCATTTGTTGAGAAAAGTTGAAAACTTCTTGTTGTTGAGCATCCATAGTTGAAGAAGAAGGAGATGAAGATGAGTAGTTGAGAGACGCTTCAGAGAGGGTTTAGGGTTTTAGAGTGAGTGAGAGTGATAAGTGTGTGAAATGTGAGAAGAGTGTTTAAATACTTAAGTGAAAACACATGCAAAACGACACACAGTTCAGCGTTAGCACAAGAATCAAGTTAGCACGCTTGGGGGGAGACATGATTAAGGCTCATTAATGAGGGTCTAATCCCAACAGTATGCACACTGCTCGAGGAGATCTCAAACGTTTCCCTTTGATTTTCTTCTGGATAGCTGTCTAGAAGTTCTAGGGTTGGACGCTAAGTGCTCCACGTGTTGATGTATCTGATCTTCAGGAATACCAAAGGATTGGTTCCTGGAGATTTCTAACTCAGATATCTTCTTAACTTGGTAGAAGTATCAGAGTCAGAGGTAGAAACACATTTGTTTATGTCAGAGTCTCATTTTACATTTTCAGAGCCACACTTCATTCTGGGCAATTTTGAATGTTTAGATTTTCTAAGATAAAAAGAAATCTATCTTCAGCTAGAGGCTTAGTAAAGATATCTGCCCATTGATGATCTGTATCAATGAACTTCAATGTTACTATCCCTTTCTGAACATAGTCTTTGATAAAATGATGTTTTATTTCAATGTGTTTAGCTCTGGAATGTAGAATAGGATTCTTACTTAGACAAATGGCAGCAGTATTATCACAGAAGATAGGAATGTTACTCTCAAAATTTTGCAGATCTTCTAACTGATGCTTCATCTAGAGCATCTGAGTTGTGCACAGTGATGCTGAGATATATTCTGCTTCTGCAGTTGATAGAGCGATAGTTGACTGTCTTTTGCTAGCCCAGGAAATTAGATTGTTTCCCAGAAGCTGACAATTTCCAGATGTGCTTTTTCGTTCTAGTCTATCTCCTGCATAATCTGCATCACAGTAACCAGAAAGTCTATACTCTGATGTTTTCTTATACATCAGGCCCAGGTTAGGAGTTCCTTTCAGATACTTAAGAATTCTCTTAACTGTTGTTAAATGAGATTCTCTAGGATCTGATTGGAATCTGGCACAGAGACAGACACTAAAGAGAATATCAGGACGAGTAGCAGTCAGATAGAGAAGAGAGCCTATCATACCTCGATAGAGCTTCTGACAAACCTTTGCGCTTACTTCTTCTTTTTCAAGAATGCATGTTGGATGCATTGGAGTTTTTGCAGAGTTGCAGTCAGCCATGTCAAATTTCTTCAGAACATCTTTAATATATTTGCTTTGATGAACATATGTGACTTCTGAGGTTTGGTTAATTTGAATTCCCAGAAAGAACTTTAGTTCTTGCATTAAGCTCATTTCAAATTCTGCCTGCATTAACTTAGAGAATTCTTGACAAACAGAGGCGTTAACTGAACCAAAAATAATGTCATCAACGTATATCTGGCATATCATGAGATCATTGTTAAGGTTCTTACAGAAAAGTGTGGAGTCAACTTTCCCTCTGATAAAATTGTGTTCCAGAAGAAAATTGCTTAAACGTTCATACCAAGCTCTGGGAGCTTGTTTAAGTCCATATAAAGATTTTTTAAGTTTAAAAACATGTTCTGGAAAGTTTGGATTTTCAAAACCTGGAGGTTGGTTGACATACACTTCTTCTGATATATAACCATTAAGGAATGCACTCTTGACATCCATTTGATATAATTTAATAGAATGGTTAATAGCAAAAGATACAAGAAGACGAATAGATTCTAACCTTGCGACTGGAGCAAAAGTTTCATTATAATCAATACCTTCTTGTTGACTATAACCTTGAGCTACCAGTCGAGCTTTGTTTCTGACGACTTCTCCTTTCTCATTCAGCTTGTTTCTGAATACCCATCTGGTTCCAATAACGTGAGTGCCTCTGGGCTTTGGAACAAGATCCCAAACATCATTCTTTGTGAATTAATCTAATTCTTCTTGCATGGCTGAAACCCAGTCGTTATCTTGAAGTGCTTCATCACAGGACATAGGCTCAATCAGAGACACTAGTCCCAGAGGAGTATCTTCAGAGGTCCTGAAGGTAGATCTGGTTCTGACAGGTTCGTCCTTGTTTCCCAGAATCAAATCTTCAGATACGTTGATACGACTTTTAACTTTCTTTGGGATTTCTGGGGATTTAATTTCTTCAGAGTTCTGAGTGACAGTTGCTTCTGAACTTTATCAGATCCTGCAAGAGTGATTTCTAAATCTGCAAAATTTTCAACTAGCTTTGACTTTTCAGGGTCAAGCTTATCATTAAATCTGACATGAATTGATTCTTCCACAATTTTGGTTTCTGTGTTGTATACTCTGTAGCCTTTAGAGCGTTATGAGTATCCTAACATAATACCTTTCTGTGCTTTGGAATCAAACTTGTTCAGATGTTCTTTAGTGTTTAAGATAAAGCAAGAACATCCAAAAGGATGAAAATATGAAATGTTTGGTTTTCTTCCTTTACACAGTTCATAGGGAGTCTTTTCCAGAATAGGTCTTATAGAGATTCTATTCTGAATGTAACACGCTGTATTTACAGCTTCTGCCCAAAAATGTTTTGCCATATTAGTTTCATTGATCATGGTTCTGGCCATCTCTTGGAGTGTCCTATTCTTCCTCTCTACAACTCCATTTTGTTGTGGAGTTCTAGGGAAGGAGAAATCATGGGATATTCCATTAGAGTCAAATAATTCTTCAAAATCTTTGTTTTCAAATTCTCCACCATGATCACTTCTGACTCTAACAATTTTAGCATCAAATTCTTTTTGCACTTTGGAGCAGAAACTAGTGAATACAGAGTGAGACTCACTCTTGTGCTTTAGGAATTTCACCCATGTCCAGCGACTGTAATCATCAACAATGACTAGTCCATACTTCTTTCCATTGACTGATGCTGTTTTTACAGGACCAAATAAGTCAATGTGGAGAAGTTCCAGAGGCTTAGAGGTAGAAACAACATTTTTCTTTTTTAAGAACTCCAGTTGATGCCATGAGTGTTTCAAATTTATATATAACTGAAATGAGACTCGCGCGATGCGCGGGTGTTGATTAGTTTTTATTTTTATATTTAGTTTTAACTATTTAAAGTTTTTTTACAAATATAGTTAATACTTTTGGGTTATAATAATGTATGTGATCTTTTTGACAAATATAGTAAAAATATTTTTTGAACAACAATATGAATTAATGACAAATAAAAAGAATATATAAGACGGTAAATTGAGATTGACATATAAAGTTTATTTTTTACAATTTTAAATAATTATAAAAGATATAATCGGTGGTTAATTATTTGTTTTCACTCTCATTTCTTTTTTATACATATATCTTATTTAGATACGTATTTTAAGTTGTTTACATATGTATCATGTGATGCACACTATTTTATATTCTAGTTGTTAAATTTTTATATTGTCAAAGTAAAACTTTATTTATTTTTATATAAAACTACAATAAAAAAATTGAGTGTTTTTTATATTAAGTTTTAATTATTTTAATTTTTTTTACAAATATAGTTAATATATTTGTATTATAATAATATATTATAAATTTCTTTTGACAAATGTAGTCAATATTTTTTTTGAACAATATGAATGAATGAAAAATAAAAAGGAAAATATATGCCAGTATGTTTAGAGTGACATAGAAAATTTATTTTTAAAAATTTGAGTAATTATAAAAGATATAATCGGTGGTTTATATTTTATTTTTATTCTCTTTTCATTTTTATACATGTATCTTATTTAGATGCTTATTTTAACTTATTTACATATGTATCATTTGATGCACAATATTTTTAATTTTTAGTTGTTAAGTTTTAAAATTGTTAAAGTAAAATTTTAAATTTTTTATTTAGAACTACAATAAAAAAACTTATAGTGAGAAAGAAATACTTGATACAAAAATTTATATTTTTATATATAAAATATATTTTTTTCTTTGTTAGGATTCGAACCCACAACCTTTTATAGAGAATAAGTATGCACATTTTCTTTTTGAAAAGTGAAGAGTTTTAGAGTGTGCCACATAGGAATTTAGATGATTTGACACAAAAATAATTGAAGTGTCAATGAAATAATACGTGATTCCGATTTAATATATCATATAAATTTATGAAAAAAATATATTTTTGACTTTGTTAGGACTCGAACCCACGACTTTTCATATAGAATAAGTATGCGCATTTTCTTTTTGAAAAGTGAAGAAGAGTTTTGGAGTGTGCCACATAGGAATTTATATGACGTGGCAAAAAATAGTTGAAGTGTCAGTGAAATAATAGATGATTTCGATTTAATATGTGTCCAATTAGCAGGTACCTCAAATACAAGAATAGTACTAACATAATAAAAACAAAAACATGTGAAATGATACTAAAATGTATGTGAATCGAGTCAAAATACACTTTATTTTTCTGTTATCAAACTCTCCTACACTTGAATCATTTCTTGTCCCAAAGCCTTTTGCACCCACTTAAGCAAATCCATTATCCCACTCTTATGTTTCGTTAAACCACTTTGCGCCATTTCTTAGCAGTTTCTTGTAAGAATTTTAATCTATAAGTATGCACATTTTCTTTTTGAAAAGTGAAGAAGAGTTTTGGAGTGTGCCACATAGGAATTTAGATGATTTGACACAAAAATAGTTGAAGTGTCAATGAAATAATACGTGATTCCGATTTAATATATCATATAGATTTATTAAAAAAAAATATTTTTGACTTTGTTAGGATTCAAACCCACCACCTTTCATAGAGAATAAATATGTGCATTTTCTTTTTGAAAACTGAATAAGAGTTTTGGAGTGTGCCACGTAGGAATTTATATGATGTGGCACTAAAATAGTTGAAGTGCCAGTGAAATAATACGTGATTCCAATTTAATATATTACTAGATTGAGACCCGCACGATGCGCGATTGTAAATTAGTTTATTAGTTTTTATTGAATTTTAAATATGTTAAGAAATTATTTTGAAAAACATGATTACTAAATTTATAGTACAGTAAATTATTGTAAATTATAGTTAAAACAATGAAATGAATTAATCACATATAAAAATATACATTTTATTTGAAAGGAGAATACATGCTTGTAAATTAAGAATGACATTCATAATTAGTTTTGCAAATTTAAATAACTATAAAATAATTTTTGTTTTATTTTGATTCTCATGTATTTTTGTTATCTTTAATTTGTATATTTAATTTTAAATTGTTAAAGGTGTGTGTTCTCAGTGCTATACAAAATTAAAAGTTTATTTGCAAATATTATTGAATAAAACTTTATTAGTTTTATAAAGTTTATATTTTTTTTTGTCAAACATTAGTTATCTAATGAATAAAGGATTGAAAATGCTAGTTGCTATTTTAATTTAATTATTTTTTAAATAATTATTTTAATTTTATTAATGGGATTGTAAAAATTTATTTGATTTTATTGTTGATATCAAATAAATTTGAGTGTTCTTTTTTAGATATTATTCTCAATATTTTTATTATACTCTCTAAGGCCACATGTCTATTTTAAAATTGAAATTTAGGAGAACATGTATAGTTGGAATAGTGATTTTCTTCTTAGATCATTTTTGTTAAAAATGAGATTCTTCTTCGTCTTTTCCAATGTTCGAACCCATGACCTCCAATAAAGATTAAATATTATATTTATCTATTTAAAAAGTGAAAATAAGATTTTGGAGGTGCCACATAGGATTATATGATGATGTGGCACAAATGGAATAAAATTGTTAACATGTGTTGCAATATAATCCGAAACTTCAGATTTAAGATATTATATAGATATAGATAGATTGTTCTTTGTTAAGAAATTCATGGTTTATAAATTGTGAAAGAAATAGTTGAAGTAGTGTTATGAAATTCTAATATAATGAGCGGTCACCATTTCCATTGAATTCCCACCGTTAATCCGACATATTTTCATCACTTTGGTAAGATTTATGTTTGTTTATAGTTGCTTCAGAATCATTTATCATGTTTTGTTGGTTTGGTATTACATTGCATTCGATTACAAGTTTATGTCAAAAAGATCTCTTTTATGCTTCGTTTGGTAGTGTTATTGTTACAGGCCATTGCACAGGTTTAAAAGCAATAATGGTGAGGTTATGGAGACTCAGACAGACAAAAATATGAAGAAACAGCAGGTCAACACGGGCACCCGTGTGCTACAACACTGCCCGTGTTGTTGATCAGGCAGAGCAAATTGGAAGAAGAAAAACAGAGAACAACACGGGCACCCGTGTGGTGACACACGACCGTGTTGTTTAAAACAGTGCATTAACACGGGCACCCGTGTGGAGGAACACGGCCCGTGTTGTTGCCACTGTAGCTTGGTTTTGAAAATAATTATCATGGAGAGCAACACGGGCGTCCGTGTGTACACACACGGCCCGTGTTGTCGGGCGCGGCTAGGAAACCTTAACTTTTGATTTGTGAACCTATTCTGCTCATTAAGGGTAGTTTGGACCTTTTGCTTGGAAGAGATGGATCTGAAGCTATAAGAAGGCTTGGAAGAGAAAGGAGAAGGCACTTTTTGACGGACGAAAGAAAACATTGCATTGGAGAAGATAGCTACTACGAAGGATTTGAAGACGGCGAGATTCAAGGGCATCAACCATTGAAGATCAAAATCTCCTAATTCTTTGTAATGTCTAATCTTTACATTATGAACTCTTTGAGTACTATGAGAGGCTAAACCCCCTTATGCTAGGGGGGTGGTCCTGATATGATCGTATGTTATGAATTTGAACAAATGATTTCTTGATTACCATGTTACTTATTTCAATTCAATTGTGTGATGTTATTATGCTTTTGTATCAGACAAATACAAATTGATCTATGACTTTCAATAACAGGATTGTGATTGTTAGGGTTTTCACACAATTGGGTTTACGAATGCATCATCTAGGACTAGTAACTTTTGTAAATCACCGTAAACCTTGATATTGTTTATGATTAAAACCAATGATTAATTGAATGGACATTTGAGTAAGAATTGGTAGTTTAATAGTTTCTTCCTTAAGGATTTAAGAAGAACATTTTGAGGTTAGGTGATTGAATGTTTCATATGTATGAAGGAAATCTTGACTGAATTCATAACTGGTTAAATCAACCACTCACCCTAGCATATTTTATCTTTATCAATTATTTCTACTATTTTTGTGTTTACTATTACAAATTCCAAAACAACCAAACCATTATCTTTTGTTCGGATATAATCAAATTAAAATAAGTATTTCCTACGCAATCCCTGAGATCGATACTTGGAAATAAAACTCCTTATTACTACATCGGTAAAAATAGTACACTTGCTATTTTTCCGATCAAATTTTTGGCGCCGTTGCCGGGGATTGCCAAAATACATATTTTAATTTCTATTCTATCGAAATTTTGTTTGCTCGCCAACCAAAATTTTATCTGTGACAATTTTGTTATTCAATTATAATCTTTGTCTAACTTGTTTATGCGAGGTAAGGCCTCAACGGATTTTCCTTTTGACGCAGATCCAGAAAGAACTCTTCGCGCTAGACTAAGACAAGCTAAGAGAAAGAAACTGGAATTAGCAGAGAAAGCGGAGGGAGAAGTTGTTTCAGTGCACTCAAAGAATTCAGATTCAGACGCGGAAACAGTTCCTGAAATCATGGCTGCTAATCCACCACCACCACCACCAGAGAGACTCCTCGGTGACTATGGTGGAACCAACACCCCGGGTGGTCGTATGACAATTGTCAACCAACCGGTTAATATGGAACAATTTCAGCTGCATCCCAGCACCATTAATCAACTCGAAAGACGGCCCTTCTCTGGAAGAGTGAATGAAGATGCTAACATGCATCTGCAAAGATTTTTAACCATGAGCACAACACTGAAAATGGCTAGACATAGCGAAGAAGCAATCCGACTTCGTATGTTCCTATTCACTTTAGCAGATGAGGCCGAAGAGTGGTTCTATTCCTTATCAGCTGGTAGTATCACTACATGGGAGCAAATGGAAACAACATTCTTGCAGGAGTATTTTCCCGCATCTATGTCATTGCGGAAAAGATATGAGATCCTAAACTTCAAGCAGAAGGAGGGTGAGTCACTAGGAGATGCCTACAAACGATTAAAGAGAATCCTAGTGGCTTGTCCTACTCACAACATGGATGAAACTGAACAAATGCAAATGTTTGTCAATGGTCTTCGAATTCAAACGAGACAAATCCTTGACTCAGCAGCTGGTGGATCAGCCAACTTTGCAACAGCCACCGGTATGAAGAAGATAATTGAAGCTATTGCCTCGAACGAGCATTTAGAGTTATATGACAGGGTATCAAGCAAATCTGCAGTTATTGACTTGAAGCTTGAAACAAACAAACAGGTGAAAATTGAAGAAGCTGTTGCTGCGGAGGTAGTGAAAAGGTTGAAAGCACTAAACATAGGTGCTCAGAAAGTGGCTCAAGTGCAACAGGCACCGAGTGAAGTGTGTGACATTTGCAATGGACCACACAATACTGTTCATTGCTTTGCAACACCGCAACAAATAGAAGATATAAAGTTTTTAAAGCAAAACAATCCCTACTCCAACACATACAATCCGGGGTGGAAGAATCATCCCAACTTTGCATGGAAAGATCAAAGAGGGAACGTGCAACAACAGACACAGGGTCAATATCAAAATCAATATCAGCAGCAACAACAACAGGTACCTAAGAAGGCAGATTGGGAGATCGCAATTGAAAAGATGGCAGCTCACAACATCCAATTCCAAGAGGAGACTCGAAATAATCAGAAGAACACTACAACATCCATAAAAAATCTTGAAATTCAGATGGGTCAAATTGCTCAACAGTTAGCCTCAAACTCCCATGCACCTGGCACGCTTCCTAGTGGGACAATCGTTAATCCCCGTGACCAAAGTCACATTAAAGCTGTGGTTACCAGAAAAGGAAGAGCTAAGGAACCACAAGTTGACGAACAGGTTGAAGAAGATGAATTGTTGGAAGTTGACTTGGAGATTAGAGAAGAGCCAAAACAAACTGAAGAAGTGGTGGTCAAGCCGACAAGCTAGCAAGAGAAACAAAAACCAAAGATCATTCTTCCTTTTCCGACAAGAACAAAGAAGAAAGATCTCCATGATTTTTTTTTGAGAAATTCTTATAATTATTCAAGAAGCTCGAGATCAACATACCTTTTGCTGAAGCTCTATAACAAATGCCGATCTACGCCAAATTCATGAAAGACATCATATTGAAGAAAAGGTCGATCGACAGTGAGCCAGTCATGCTAACTGAAACTTGTAGTGCTATTTTGCAGGGCCTAAAAATTCCGATGAAGAAAAAAGATAGAGGAGCAGTTACTATTCCTTGTACCATTGGAGACAGATCATTCAAAAAGGCACTGATCGATTTGGGAACAAGTGTTAGTCTAATGCCCCTCTCGATTTACAAAAAACTTGAGTTAGGGGAGGTGCAGGATACTCGCATGATACTGCAGTTTGCGGATCATTCTATGAAGAGACCCTATGGTATAGCAACATATGTTCTGGTGAAGATTTATAAATTCGTATTCCCGGTGGATTTTGTGGTACTCGAGATGCCGAAAGATGAGGAAATTCCTCTCATATCGGGAAGACCTTTCGTGGAAACTGGAAGATGCATGATAGATATTGAGGAAGGAACCATGACCCTCAAAGTTTATGATGAAAAGCTCAAAATTGATGTGAGGGATACTATGAAATTCAAGGATGACGAAGGGGCGAGCAAAAGTGTTGAAGTGTTAGATAGAGTTTTTGCTAAATCTATGCAGATTACAACACCCAAGCTTCCTTTGGAGAGAGTTTTGAGTTTATCTATCGTTGAGGATACTGAAGGAATTGATGAGAAAGAATCCGAAGTGGTAGCGATGTTAAAGGAACAACTGCCTTGGGTTCACTCCCGACCGAAACGGTGGGAGGAGCTTCGACCTAAAACATCTTCAGAATCGAAACAGGATATAAAAAAGGGGATAGAGTTGAAACAATTACCAGAACATCTCAAATATGTCTTTCTTGACAATGAGGAAAAATGTCCAACAATCATCAATTCAGGTTTGAGAGAGACCCAAGAAGGAGAGCTAATCAAAGTCCTAAAGAAATACAAGGGTGCTATTGGGTGGGCGATGGACGATTTGAAAGGAATCAGCCCGACAATGTGTATGCACAAGATTTTGATGGAGGATAATCAGAAACCGATCGTCCAACCTCAAAGAAGACTGAATCCAGCTATGAAAGAAGTTGTTCGCAAGGAGGTTGTGAAACTATTAGATGCGGGGTTAATTTACCCAATATCTGACAGTTCATGGGTGAGCCCAGTTCATGTGGTACCAAAGAAGGGAGGGACAACTGTGATAAAAAATGAGAAAAATGAGTTGATCCCCACCCGTACTGTTACAGGTTGGAGAGTTTGCATAGACTATAGAAGACTGAACACTGCTACAAGGAAGGATCATTTTCCTTTACCTTTTATCGATCAGATGTTGGAAAGATTGGCAGGTCATGATTTCTACTGTTTTCTGGATGGGTACTTAGGGTACAACCAAATTGCTGTGGCACCTGAGGATCAAGAAAAAACAGCATTCACATGCCCGTATGGAATCTTTGCTTATAGAAGAATGCCATTTGGTTTATGCAACGCACCTGCGACATTTCAGAGGTGCATGACATCCATATATTCCGATATGCTTGAGAAGCATATGGAGGTGTTTATGGATGAATTTTCGGTTTTTGGATCTTCTTTCGAAAATTGTTTGTCTAATCTGTCACTTGTGCTGGAAAGATGTCAACAAACCAATCTAATTCTGAATTAGGAAAAGTGTCACTTCATGGTGAGAGAAGGGATAGTACTAGGTCATAAAATTTCCCATCAAGGGATAGAAGTTGACAAGGCAAAAGTGGAAGTGATCGCAAATCTCCCTCATCCTATGAATGAGAAAGGTATACGAAGTTTCTTGGGACATGCAGGATTCTATGTAGGTTCATCAAAGATTTCTCCAAGATCGCAAAACCTTTGACTAGCCTGCTTGTGAAGGATACTCTGTTTCTGTTTGACAAAAAGTGCAACGAAGCCTTCGAGACTCTGAAAAATAAATTGGTGTCTGCTCCTATAGTGATCTCGCCTGACTGGTCTCTACCCTTTGAGATAATGTGCGATGCGAGCGATATAGCAGTAAGGGCAATCTTGGGGCAAAGAAAAGACAAACGCCTCCACGTCATCTACTATGCTAGCCATGTGTTGAATCCAGCCCAGATGAATTATGCAACCACAGAGAAGGAGTTACTGGCTGTGGTTTATGCCTTTGACAAATTTCGCAATACTTGTTGGGAACAAAGGTAATTGTTTATACTGACCATGCTGCGTTGAAATATCTTTTTTCTAAACAGGACTCGAAGCCAAGGCTGCTCAGATGGATCTTGCTGTTGCAAGAATTTGACCTTGAAATTCGAGACAAAAAGGGGTGTGAAAACACCGTTGTTGACCACCTGTCTCGAATGTCTCCAATTGAAGAGACGGAAGAGGAACATCCCATAAAGGACGAGTTTATAGATGAAAGAATCCTCGCGGTGGTGGGTGTTCCTTGGTTTGCTGACTACGCAAACTACCTGGTAGGTTGTATAATTCCTGACGACTTTGATTATAACAAAAAGAAAAAGTTTCTTCATGATTGCAGGTTTTATTTGTGGGACGAACCATTCTTGTATAAGAAAGGGGTAGACGGACTAATTCGTCGATGTGTCCCTGAGGAAGAACAAAATGAAGTCTTAAAGGCATGTCATGACTCAGATTATGGGGGACACTTTAGTGGAGACAGGACAGCCGTAAAAGTCCTCCAATCAGGGTTGTACTGGCCCACGTTGTTTAAGGATGCCCAAGTCGTTGTGACGGAATATGACAGATGCCAACGGACAGGAAATATTTCTAGGAGGAATCAGATGCCTCAAAAGGGCATGCTTGAAGTGGAATTATTTGATGTTTGGGGGATAGACTTTATGGGGCCATTTCCACCCTCATTTGGAAAAAATTATATTCTGGTGGCTGTGGACTATGTCTCCAAATGGGTGGAAGCCGTAACCCTCCTTTCTAATGATGCGAGAGTAGTGGTAAACTTTCTCAAACAAAACATCTTCGTAAGGTTTGGTGTGCCTAGAGCACTTATCAGTGATGGAGGAACACATTTCTTGAATAAACTCATGGAGAACTTATTTGAAGAAATATAATGTGAAGCACAAGATTGCCACACCATATCATCCCTAAACGAGTGGGCAAGTTGAAGTGTCTAATCGGCAAATTAAACAGATTTTGGAAAAGACGGTGAGTGCTTCAAGAAAAGATTGGGCAATCAAATTAGATGACGCGTTATGGGCGTACCGAACCGCTTTCAAAACCCCAATTGGCATGTCTCCATATCAACTAATTTATGGTAAGGCATGTCATCTTCCTCTGGAATTAGAGCACAAAGCCTTTTGGGCATCCAAGTTCTTAAATTGTGATCTTGCAAAAGCCGGTGAATCCCGAATTCTTCAACTTCACGAGTTAGAAGAATTTCGTAATCAGGCATATGAGAATGCAAAGATGTACAAGGAGCAAACACGGAAGTGGCATGATCAGCAAATCATCAGGAAAGATTTCTGGGAAGGACAACTGGTATTGTTGTTCAATTCAAGGCTCAAGTTGTTTTCTGGGAAATTGAAGTCAAGATGGTCCAGGCCATTTGTCGTGCATAAGGTTTTTCCCCACGGAGCAATAGAGATTAAGAACCAAAACAATGGAGATATATTCAAGGTGAATGGCCAGAGGCTGAAGCCCTATTACAGAGGCCAACAACCTGGATTGATTGACCATATGCGCCTCACCTAATGAGGTAGACAACCGTCGAGTCATGCGACGTTAAACGAAGCGCTTCGTGGGAGGCAACCCACGTGTTCGATTGTTAACTTATTTTCTTTTTTTTTTCTTTTTTCTGTATGGGTATGAAACGTTGTTGCAGGTAAGGAGTGGAACTTGGAGAGTATAGTCATAATCACTTCCCAGCGAAAGGATGCCAGACCTAAGAATCATTGCAGAATTCAGAAATTGAGGAAAACAGGGCATCCACACGGCCACCCGTGTGGTGACACACGACCGTGTTAATCAAAACAGTGGATTAACACGGGCGCCCGTGTGGTGACACACGGCCGTGTTAATCAAAACAATGGATTAACACGGGCGCCCGTGTGGTGACACACGACCGTGTTAATTAAAACAAGGAATTAACACGGGCGCCCGTGTGCAGGAACACGACCGTGTTGTTTGTAACGGATTAATTTTTGAAATTTTGTGATTTTGGGTATTTTTAATGTTGGGGGCCACTTGCTATTACATCTCTTCCCCACCACTTATTCTCACTTTTTCTGATTTTTGAAACCTCTCTCTCCCTCTTCCTCCATTGTTAACCTAGCCTCCATCAAATTAAGCTTCACTTTTCTCATAGCTCCACTCACTGTAACCTCATCTCACCTTCACAAAAATTGTTCCTCTCGCCGTCCTCTACACAGTGACGGTGGCAGTTTTCACTAAGTTGTTCTTTGGATTTTGAATTTTTTTGCAGGTACCATTATGCCCCCAAAGCGTATAAGCAAGGAGAAGGATGTAGCCACGTCTTCTCGACCGAAGCAACGGGTTAGACGCTCTACAAATCCTCATGGCATTTTGTTTGACCAACCGAATCATCAAGAGAGGTATGTGATTCTCGCTAAACGTAAGCTCATTCCGACACGATATATGTGTGATGCTACACTGGATGAGTTAGGTTTAAAGGAAGAGGTGCACCACATGTTTCACAACATCGGTATGCTAGAATTCATGCAATTCGAAGCACCGACCTTCGCTTGTATCACGCTTGAATTCTTAAGTACGATTGAGTTCAAAATGAGGAGAAGGTGGACAGGTTCAGAGATGGAATTTTATGGTCAAATTACTTTCCGCTTGTTTGATGAAGACCACGAGTTATCTGTTGAGGAACTTGGGAGTATTCTGAGACTCCCGGTATCTGGACCCGGAACCCCTCCGGACACTTTTTCTGCTATTGATTTCTAGAGGGCAATTACAGGTAAAACTGGCTATAACCCTAGCTCGGGAAAAGCTTCTGGAATTCATAACCCGTGCTTCAGATATGCACAAAAAGGGTTAGCCTACACCTTGTTCGGACGGGGTGATAGTACCGGAGTCGCTGCTAAGAGAGAGTTATTTTTTCTTCATTGCATGGCCCACAATGAGCGAATCAATGCAGCGGCTTTCACCGCCAATCATTTGAAGCAGGTTGGCCACGCAACTACCGGTGATATTTCTGTGGGTGGTATGATCACGCAGATTGCGGGCCACTTTGGGTATGATCAACTCTTGCTGGAAGAGACTGCAGTGATGGGCAAGACTAAGATTGACATGCACACTCTAGTCAATCAACAAATGATTGCCATCAGGCCGACTCATTACGCTCTAGTGATTCACAATGTGGAAGTGCTCGCACTACCAACACCTGAGTCCATTAGCATTGCCAATGTTGCTAACTGGTTGTACACAGGTTCAACCCAAGCTGTAGGGGAAGATGCTCAGTTTGACCTTGACCTTTCAGGTGAGGACATGGAAGAAGATGAGAGGCCAGCTACCCACGGTATGCCACCCCCACATGATTCGAGCCTACATGGTGAAGGATCCTCCTTTATGTCTCAGGACCAGTGGGGTTGGATCCAGACTGAGATGGGAACTCTCCGCACCGAGCAGACCAGACAAGGTGCGGAATTAGATAGACAGAGTATAGAACTGTTCCGGCAAGGGACAATCATGGATGTCATGCAAGCCATGATGCAACATCTGATGTTGCATTTCCCGCACGATCCTCCGCCTCCTCCACAACATTGATCACTGTAAGTCCCCTTCGTGTTTGAATTTAAACATTGAGGTCAATGTTTACTTCAAGTGTGGGGGGGGGGGGTTTCTCCTTTCATGTTTTTATTTTCTTTCAATTTGTTTTGTTTTTGTTATGTTATCGTTATATTAGTATGTTTGTTTGTTTTGTTTGTTTTCTGTTCTTTTGGACCTACTGTGTGTACAGAGTGATGAGAGACGGTTGGACAAGCCCGGGATCAATGGTAGTGGATGAAGGACACCCCTCAAACTTAGGCTGATAAGGCACCCCGGAAGTTGATGCAACCTTGAGAAAATAAGTCGAACACAATTTAGGGACACCGGACCAAGAGAGCGGTAGGGAAAAACCAAGTCAGAGAAGAACCACATAACACGAGGAGGCTTCAGAGCTTGCAAGCTAACCAACATGGTGAGATCACAAAAAGCCAAACACTAAATATCAGCATGAGAGTTCAGCCAGGTATGACTTTATCACTCTGATTTTGGGTATGTCCTGTTGACACGTCACAGCATGACAACACACACTGAGGCAAGTTGTTTGTTTAGCCAGGGCCTTTCTAACCATCCCTATCTGTATGTTTCCCTTCGTGAACCCCGTTGAGCCTTAGCCATTTTATTCATCATAAACCCCCTGTTAACTATTAAGCATTATTCATCATAAACCCCCTGTTAACTTGTAATAATTCATTTTTTTCCATAACTCGGTATGATTGTGTGAATTGCAAGATGTGCAATAAAACTAAGTTTGGGGTGGAAATCTTGAAAGAGAAGGCAAGTGCATAATAAGAGATCATACAAAAAGAAAAAGAGTATGTATGTTCTGTAAAAGAAAAAAAAAGAAAAAAAAAGAGAAAAGAAAAACAAAAGAGAAAAATGCACTTGCCGAGACTTAAGACTCTAACACATATAAAATGCTCGAAAAATTTGAGTAGAAAAAGAGTCAAAAGAGTGAAATTAACCCCCAGAGTATACGTGATGCACGAGAAAAAGAGAAAGAAAAATCACACAACATGACTTCCGAGTTCAAAACCCTTTGTTATCCATTTTTTTGTTTATCCCACCGTACCCAAGCCCCGTTACAACCCAAAAAGACCTCGAAAAGTGTGTGGAATCTGCTGTGGTAGTGACATTAGAATGTATTCAAAGTTAAGAGTTTGGTATTGCATACTGTGCTGTGAGTGTACACACCTAACCCTGAGAGATATTGTGAGTGTGTGAAAAGCTTGCAGGTGAAGAGGTTTCTGATGTGGAAATGTGGTAAACTGCCTGAATCGGAGAGACCTGAAACTCGATTGGAAAGGAAGAACACAAATTGTGAAAGACTAGGTTGCATTGTGGAAAAGGAATTAGGGGGTGACCTTTGTTTGGACTCAATACATCACTTGAGGACAAGCAATGAGACAAGTTTGGGGTTGTGATCGGTCACCATTTCCATTGAATTCCCACCGTTAATCCGACATATTTTCATCACTTTGGTAAGATTTATGTTTGTTTATAGTTGCTTCAGAATCATTTATCATGTTTTGTTGGTTTGGTATCGCATTGCATTCGATTACAAGTTTATGTCAAAAAGTTCTCTTTTATGCTTCGTTTGATAGTGTTATTGTTACAGGCCAATGCACAGGTTTAAAAGCAATAATGGTAAGGTTTTGGAGACTCAGACAGGCAAAAATATGAAGAAACAGCAGGTCAACACGGGCACCCGTGTGCTACAACACTGCCCGTGTTTTTGATCAGGCAAAGCAAATTGGAAGAAGAAAAACAGAGAACAACACGGGCACCTGTGTGGTGACACACGACCGTGTTGTTTAAAACACTGCATTAACACGGGCACCCGTGTGGAGGAACACGGCCCGTGTTGTTGCCACTGTAGCTTGGTTTTGAAAATAATTATCATGGAGAGCAACACGGGCGCCCGTGTGTACACACACGACCCGTGTTGTTGGGCGCGACTAGGAAACCTCAACTTTTGATTTGTGAACCTATTCTGCTCATTAAGGGTAGTTTGGACCTTTTGCTTGGAAGAGATGGATCTGAAGCTATAAGAAGGCTTGGAAGAGAAAGGAGAAGGCACTTTTTGACGGACGAAAGAAAACATTGCATTGGAGAAGATAGCTACTACGAACGATTTGAAGACGGCGAGATTCAAGGGCATCAACCATTGAAGATCAAAATCTCCTAATTCTTTGTAATGTCTAATCTTTACATTATGAATTCTTTGAGTACTATGAGAGGCTAAACCCCCTTATGCGAGGGGGGTGGTCCTGATATGATCGTATGTTATGAATTTGAACAAATGATTTCTTGATTACCATGTTACTTATTTCAATTCAATTGTGTGATGTTATTATGCTTTTGTATCAGACAAATACAAATTGATCTATGACTTTCAATAACAGGATTGTGATTGTTAGGGTTTTCACACAATTGGGTTTACGAATGCATCATCTAGGACAATAACTTTTGTAAATCACCGTAAACCTTGATATTGTTTATGATTAAAACCAATGATTAATTGAATGGACATTTGAGTAAGAATTGGTTGTTTAATAGTTTCTTCCTTAAGGACTTAAGAAGAACATTCTGAGGTTAGGTGATTGAATGTTTCATATGTATGAAGGAAATCTTGACTGAGTTCATAACTGGTTAAATCAACCACTCACCCTAGCATATTTTATCTTAATCAATTATTTCTACTATTTTTATGTTTACTATTTTTGTGTTTACTATCACGTGTGATTATTATGTAGATGAATGATGACATCACTTTTGTATGTTAACGTGAAAATATCTTATCTATGGATGATACTACAACACTTTTTCAATAAATATGCTTACCAAATGTATTGTAACAGGTGTATAAGCAACGCTCAGTTGGACGTGCCGACTCGGTGAAGCAAGAGTTAGAAAAGCTGCACCCTAACATTGTCAAGTGAATGTAAAATGGAAATAATCATAATGGTGTTACATTGAATTGGCTGTGTATATCTTGTATAATTGGGCCAAATAAATGCAACAAAGAATGAATATAAATGGATTAGGTTTTTCTATCTTTTCATCATTTAGAAGATGAACAACCAAGAGAGAGGAAAACCTCTAATTATCTCCATATCACCTGACAACAAGTTATTTTCCCTCTCGAAAAACATGTTTTATGCTTCTCATTACATACATATAGGTTAATGTAAAAGTCGTGTAATGTATTTGGGAATTTGATCTATGCATCACGTGTTATGTTAAGTGTTGTTTGCATGTGTTTTGACATCTGACATTTATTATGTCTATACTTTGAATCTATTGCGTATTGATTTATCATAGTTTATCTTCATATTTTGATGACTAGAAAGAAGAGATTTAATGCACTTTGGCATCATTGATAGCTGGGATAGAGCCTCAAAATAATGTCACAGAAAACACCGACATAAAATCTGATAGTGAAGAGTCTTTAGAGGATACAGAAGTGACAATTGTGAATATGATGACATTGTGCCTTTGTATTGGGAGAAGACTATTACACCAACTTCTAGGGCAAAAAAAACATTTTGGTAGTAAATACATGATTACAAATTTATTTAGGCATAATTACAAACTATTGATTAACATGTTCTAACATTATCTGTTCTATTTGCAGTATTTTTTTAGACTCTTTTGAGAAAGAGTATTGCATAAGGGTCAAGAATCAATCTAGCTAATTGATGCAGAAAATGAAAAAACGTATGAGTGTGATGTTTACGGTGCCAATAGAGATATATATGAGAAGTACATTGGAATGGTTGCTATGAATATGTAAAGGAAAACAGACTCTAAACAGTTGATTTGCTGGGATTTACGATGCCTTTTGATTCTGAAAGGTTGCATGTAAAGAGGTTGAACCGTTGAATCGAGGAAAAATGAGAAGATATCGTTTGATAGGAGAAGTCTTTGGGTTAGTCTAGGTGTTATGTTACAGTATTGTCAGTCTAGACATGTGTGTATTTGAAGTAATGTTTTTTTTGGTTATAATTTACCATTGCAAGAAGAATGTAACATTTATGTAAAATTGAAGGACTTCATGCTTAACTTCGTATGATGGATGTCAAACCTTTATAACCAATATATATATATATATATATATATATATATATATATATATATATATATATATATATATATATATATATATATATGTTATACCTTTTATTATTATGATTTACTTTGATAATTGTTTTAACACCTAGTACAATTATAAAAAAAGTTTATCTATATTGACACAAAGTTGAAATATTATACATAAAAATGGCCCCTCTACATTTGTTTAAAAAGACAATTATAATAACAATAAAGTAGTTCATGATGTTTACATAATGTTATTACAAAAGTGGCAAAGAAGATTGACAATAACACAAATTTGCAAAAGTTATACGTTGAGATGTATGTTAAGAATTGCATGCAAAATTACACTGGGCTTGTGGAATGAAAAAGAGTGACATTCAAAAGTAGGTCCATTACACCAAAAAAATTGCATGCTATTTTAAGAAATGACGTGATCATATAGGAACTGAAATTCATTATGTGTAAATCATAACCTTCCAAAAGTTATTCTATTACTTTTTTGTGTGGTAGTTTTAGTTGAATTATGCATTAAATATAATACACAAATTTAAGTAAAATCAAATAAATTCGTATCCCTTTGAATGGTCATAAAACACGCGTAAAACATTTTGATGCGTTTGTCGTATGTGAAATTAAAGCCTTGAATGAATATATATTTCAAATTTGTAGTGAATGCCATTGAATGCTAATTGTATTAGGTTTTGCCCATATGCAACACGCGAATGTAGTATATGTATTAATGGTTGTAATAGGTAATGAAGAACACACATAACCAAACACTACTTCATATTTTTATATTCATTTGCTTGTGTCTTTTTGTTCTGAAAATGTCTTTATCAACTGGATCAATATATTCAAGTGATACGTAAGTTTGATGTTATATTTCATATATTGTGTATAAAAATGTTCAATTAAAATTTTCTAAATAAAATTGATCTTACATGTTTTGTTTATCTAAAAGTTATCTGAATGATACTGATATTAGCATGTTATGTTATTTCAAGGATTGATGAACAACGGGCAGAGCTTTTGGAAAACTACCACAAGAATCATGACAACAATGACCTTCATAGTGATGAAGATGAAGAAGAAGTGATTCAAGATTTGAATGAACCTCTGATAAATGCAGATGGTTATTCATTCCAATACCATGTCAGTGTTGTTGTGTCCAAGAAGAATAACATTATCGTAATTATATTAAAATTCTTAATTTCATCCACATGTAATTGTATTAACTTCTATATATGATCATTGTTTATGTTTATAAATGCATTATAACACTTTCCTCGTCATGTTGTTGAAGAGTGCCTAAGGCCCAACCAAACAGAGATTGACATCATTGATGTTGATACAAAATATGTCTACCAATATGTTGCCAAGACTGGTAGAAAGAATAATGATAAATATCTTTGTGGTCGTTGGTATGACTATGTTTGTCTGAATCATCTTAAGGCCGATGATGTGCTGTTGTGTATTGTTACCTATCCTGCTACTAAAATATTTGTTCATTTTATTATGTAATGTCAATCAATGATTATATTATTAATTTACTATGACATCAAATAATTATGCAATGAAGTTTCCTTTTAATGAAACTGTTATTTTGTTATGTTATATTATATCAACTTGTGTATTTATATACTGTTCCATTTTACCTGGCGCACATGAAATCATAAAAATTTATATAATATAAAGGAATGTTCTGTTAAGGATAATATGCAAAGTAGTGCATAAATATATAGAATTATAGATCATAAAATATATATAATTATAGAACATAACAAGAATGTTAAGTATTTGTGTTCAAATTTATACCAAACATACATACTATCAAATGTTGCAGCAGCAACCTCAAATCCTTATGGTATGAGGTTTGCATCATCTCAGAAAAGTTAAATCTGCAGTGAGTGTCAGAGCACCAAAAATAACAATTGTATCGGTAATATAAAAATATACAATAGTAAGAGATCCCATCGCCTTCTTTTCGAAGAAATTGACTCCACGAATGCAGCTTCAATCAGCCTATACACGTGAATTTTATGCTACTACAACAACATTAGCTAAGTTCCGGCACTATTTACTGGGTCATAAATTTATCCTGCGAACAGATCAAAAGAGCTTGAAAAGTTTGTTAGATCAATCCCTCCAAATCCCTGAGCAGCAAGCTTGGCTTCATAAATTCATTGGATTTGATTTCCGCATCGAATATAAGCCAGGCAAGGATAATCAAGCAGCTGATGCATTATCCAGAATGATGTCGTTATCCTTATCAGCACCAGAGTGTGAGTTTTTAGAGGAATTAAAGCAAGAAATTGCTGAGGATGAACATTTACAGTTAATAGTACAACAATGCCTTGATAATCATGTGATCAATGATAACTATTCGGTGAAAGATGGATTATTGTATTGGAAACACATATTGGTAATTCCTGTTGAGAGTAGCTTGATTCAAAACATTCTCAAAGAGTATCATGACACACCTATAGGGGGACACACGGGAGTGACCAAAACTCTTGCAAGGGTGGCGTCTCAGTTTTATTGGCCTAATATGCGACAACATGTGCAGAAATTCATTGAAGCTTGTATCATCTGTCAACAAGCCAATTCTGTTAATACTCCTTATGCAGGCCTGTTGCAACCATTGCCAATTCCTGAACAGGTTTGGGAAGATATCATAATGAATTATATTACGGGCTTACCCCCGTCTTCTGGTTTCACTGTGATCATGGTAGTAGTGGACAGATTAAGTAAGTATGCTCATTTCATGCCCTTGAAATCTGATTACTCTAGTAAAACAGTTGCTGAGGCATTTATGCATAATGTGGTTAAACTACATGGAATGCCTAAGTCAATAGTGTCTGACAGAGATAAGGTATTCACTAGTAAATTTTGGCAACATCTCTTTCAATTACAGGGCACAACTTTAGCTATGAGTTCCGCTTATCACCCCCAAACGGATGGACAATCCGAAGCTGTCAATAAGTGCTTAGAAATGTATTTGAGGTGTTTTTATTTCAAGAATCCAAAGGCATGGTCAAAAGCTCTCACGTGGGCGGAACTGTGGTATAATACGGTGTTGCATTCAAGCTTGGGGATGTCTCCATTCGAAGCTTTATACGGGCGGGAACCTCCTAGGCTAACTCGTTATAATGCTACCAATGCTGATCCAATGGAGCTGCAGCAACAGTTATTGGAAAGAGATAAAATTTTAGCTGAATTGAAAGAGAATTTGGGGAGAGCTCAACATGTGATGAAGGCCAATGCTGATAAGAAACGAAGCAATGTTTCTTTGGAGATTGGTGATCAAGTTTTGGTTAAGTTGCAACCCTATAGGCAGTCTTTTGTAGCATTGCGGAAGAACAATAAGCTAGGGATGAGGTACTTTGGTCCATTCAGCATCATTGACAAAATTGATGCGGTTGCTTATAAACTTCAACTACCTGAGACAACTCGTATTCATCCTATCTTTCATGTCTCGCAATTGAAAGAGTTTAAAGGACTCACTGTTGTACCATACTTGCCATTACCCTTAACTACAGTGGAAGAAGGTCCCATCATTCAACCTGCAGCTCTGTTGAGTATTAGAAGCATTCTTAAAGGTGCCTAAGTGGTGGAACAATTGTTTGTGAAATGGAGAGATATGCCAAGTCATGAACCAACTTGGGAAGACAAAGACGATATGCTGCAGAGTTACCCGAACTTCAATCTTGAGGACAAGATTGCTCTTGAAGGGGAGGGTAATGTTATGAGTGAGACAAGTCCAATTGATACAAGTGAGGTGAATGAAGAATGGAATGATGACGTGGCAAAGGAGAAGGCAATGAGATGCAGCAAGAGAAGCAAGGGAGAGCAGCCAATGTGGACCTTTGTTAGGAATTGAGATAATATTAATAGTGGGGTAGCTATTAGAGTGGTGTGAATTTGTATGAGAATATTCTCTCTCTCTTATCTCTCTGATTCACCACACATTTGGAATATTGTACTATTCGTCTTATTTCCATTATTTCCTTTTTATCCATTGTATATCTTCCCTGCTCAGATTTGCAGTGGAATTCATATTTCAATTTTACACCGGTGAGGCCAAGTTAAATAGCAACAATGAAGGATGAGTATGGATAGTAAAATTGAAATATGAATTCCACTGCAAATCTAAGCAAGGAAGAAATACAACGGGTAAAAGGGAAATAACGGAAATAAGACGAATAGTACAATATTCCAAATGTGTGGTGAATCAGAGAGATAAGAGAGAGAGAATATTCTTATACAAATTCACACCACTCTAATAGCTACCCCACTATTAATATTATCTCAATTCCTAACAAACTGGGTCCACATTGGGTGCTCTCCCTTGCTTCTCTTGCTGCGTCTCACTGCCTTCTCCTTTGCCACGTCATCATTCCATTCTTCATTCACCTCACTTGTATCAATTGGACTTGTCTCACTCATAACAATGTATTTAATATAAGTGGCTGTGAGACTTCATTATAAGTTATATGCTGGTATTTAATGTTTTGCCGGACTGTCGTGTATAAAGTATGACAAATTTATTACAAAATATTTGGTTTTGTATTAATGGTTGATACACTAAATAATATAGGGCGGTTGGTATACCTCACATATCCCTATTTGTATTATGTTAGAATATATGAACCCCACTATCAGAGACCTAATTTTACCAAGATTTAAGATATTGGATTTTAAAGCATTGTACCTTATAAATTTATGAAAACTTATTGGAAGACAACATGAGTTGTAGTTCATCTTGATATCTTATTGTCGTCCTTGATCAATATCTTCAATCCTTCTTTACTCTTAACTCTTGACATTGCTATGTATACTTGACCAAGAGAAAAGACGGGTTGAGGCAAATACAAACCATTTCTGTCCAGACACTGGCCTTGAGAACCGTAAAGGGTCATGTCATATGTTACAATGATAGGAATCCACCTTCTACTTAGTTTAAAAGGCCAAGGAGAATCATATGGTGACATAGTCATTCTTAGAATCTAAGTGATATTTCCAAAGTTTTTGTGAAACATGATTTTTGTCTCAAAAACATGATTTGCCATCTTTGTCAAAATAAATCTTGTACCATTACATAAGCCTTCAGTCTGATTCAAATTTCTCACCAGCATTATAGGTGTACCTATCTTTAACTTCAACTTATGGTTGGGAAAACCTGAACATCTAAGGGTACCTAAATTTTATGGTGTGATTTCTTCATTAATCTGAATGTCACTAATTTCTACTTTGTCTACACTATCATCACTCAAACACTCCCTTTTAGAACCTAAAGAATTATGAATCAAACATTTTTTAAATGTTGAAAGTGAATGGCAACATATTATTGTGAAAGTAATGGAAGTTTACGTTACCTATTATCATCTTCAAGATGTAATCATTAATCTCATAAGCTATGTTAACGGTGGAAGCCAAAATTGCTTTTGTTTGCATGAACTCGAGATTTTGATAGTTGGCCATCAAATTTAGGTTTGTAATTTCAACAATTGTCTTGATGGTGTCGCCTCTATTATATAACAAATGCTCCTTTGGGATATTGATATCTAGATATTCGTCGTTTGGTTCGCATAACTTCCATTCACCAACTTGAAAAAGCCAATTTGATAAATTAGCAATTTCTTCAACATTTGCATTATTTGCACCATTTAGTAATCTCACGTTTTTAGTTAAATTTAAGACTTAACACTCCTCCCAAATGTACGATGAATTTAATGATGTATGAATTATATCTGAACGACTTGCTCTTGGTATGGTTGGGAGAATCTATATGAAATCACCCCTAAAACAATAGCCTTTCCTCCAAAAATCTTGTTAGAGTTTCCATCTGAACTCGTGGCATCTTTATGTGTCTTATATAATGATTTAAAGTAAAATTTGTGTGTCATGGGTGCTTCATCCCAAATTATCAATTTTGTGTGTCTAAGTAATTCGTCATGTTAATCTTCAAGATCAATTTTGCAGGTTGAATTATCTAGAGTTGGAACATGAACTTTGATTTTTTAGTGGGCTGTCATTCCACCAGGAAATAGGAGTGAAGCTATAATTCTAGTTGCTACTGCTAAAACTATGTGAGCTTTAGATCTCAAAGATGATGCGAAGGTATTCCACATGAATGTTTTTCCCTTACCACCACCAAATCTATGAAGAAAGAACAAATCACTATTATTGCTGTTGACCCCTTCATGATTGTAGTATATATAGATCTTTGTTCATATGCAAATATAATTATAAAGTGTAATTGTTAGTAAAGTGATAATTGCAATATTATATTACATTTGTTAATAAAAAACAATTTACACCTGTCAGAAGTTTAAATAGGTTTTGAAACTTCTGATGGAACATCAATGTATTGTAGTTTATATACTTGAAAATGTGCTTGATAAATGTAGTCTGGTTGCACCATTCCATATTCATACGAGCTTGATATTTCATTAGCAATCTTGGATTGTAAGGAACAACATGCCTATTATCCAAAGTCACACCAATCTTTTCAATACGTGCACGATTAGCTCTTCTGTAATAAACTGGAAAACTATCTTGATAAATAATTGTTTTGTCTCGAAATGTTTTTGGAAAGAACTTTTGAATATTTCCAACTTTTCATCCAGGGTGAAGACATCTTTGATAATCCACATGGATCATGGATCATGTGATACTTTACCAAGGTGTACAACTCTTTGATAATCCACATGGATCATGGATTGGTTATATAGCCTACCATATGTATATCTTTCTGATACCAACTTCAGTATGAGGTCATTTACATTTGGTTATGTAATCTATGAAGATCCATTCTAAATGATTTTTCTAAAACGTTATGGTCATCAAACATGGAAGACAACTTTTTGACATTTTCTAGATCAATATCAATGTTGTAGCTAAGAAGTGTAAACAAAAAAAAACTACATTTGTTATGGAATAATTCATTTCAAGTGTATGTAATTAAATTATAAGTAAAATTCATTTTCTACAAATACTTTCTTTAAACCATTATAAGCAAAATTCAGTTATATTTCTCATGTCCCTGGATGTAATTAAGTGTACGTGGTTGCATCTTAATGATACGTAAACATTCAGTTTCTACATTTGTAGAAGGGGTCGCAACATTCAGTGACATTAGAAATAGATTCTCTGAATGTAATGTAATTAAATCTAATTGAGTGTAAGTATTTGCACCTTAATGATAAGTAAAAAAACCAGTTTCTACAAACATAGAAAGGTCGCAAAATTCCTCACATTGCAGGTGAATGAGTTAATACAAAAACTGTTCTTTATAAAATACAAACAGCAAAAGTGCAATTATAAATAAATGATAGTGTTTTTGAGAAGGAGTTGGAGTTATGGCAGTGGTAGCGGAGACACCATCTTCAAGATCATAATCATCGCACGTTGAAAGAGAAAATGCAAGCAAACTTAGATTGTTAATTTTATAGTCAATTTGTGACAAAATAATAACTTAGATTCTCCAGCTTTGGTAGCATATACTGGTAATTCATTCATCTACTTATCTCTCTCAATCATATTCTCTTGGATCTTGGGTCCTTGATTCTAGTACGTCTGATCATGTTACCGGTAATAAAACTCTTTTCTCTTCCCTCTTTACATCTGGTTTCTTACCTACTATAACTTCTACCAATGGTTCTCAATCCCGATCTGAAGGGATTGATACTGTTCAAATTCTACCTTCTCTCTCGGTTACTTCTATCCTCTATGTACCTAATTGTCCATTTAATTTACTTTTAGTCAGTCATTTAACTCGTTCTATTGATTGTAGTGTCACCTTCACTAACAATAATGTTACTCTACAGGATCGGAGTTTAAGACAGACGATTGGTGTCGGATGTGAGTCTCAAGGCCGTTATTACTTCTCAGTGTCATCTCAGACATGCTCAGCCAAAGATTCTCCACCCACTACTATGCTTAGTTAGGTCATCCCAGTCTTTCCAAACTACATAAGTTGGTGCCAAATTTATCGAAGGTATCTAATTTACATTTTGAGTCATGTCAGCTAGGGAAACACACTCGTGGTCAGTTTCCCAATCGAGTCAATAAACGAACTTCGTTCTCTTTTACTTTAGTTTACGTCGATGTTTGGGGTCCCTCGCGTACTGTCTTTACTCTTGAGTCTAGGTATTTTATCACCTTTATTGATGATTTTTCACGTTGTACGTGATTATTTTTAATGAAGAATAAATCTGAATTATTTTCTATTTTTGAAAAATTCTATCAAGAAATAAGAACTCAATTCGATGTGTCTATCCGTACCTTAAGAAGTGACAATTCCTGTGAATATTTATCCCAACAATTTTGAAAATTTATGTCACGCAATGGTATTCTCCATAAAACATCTTGCCCTCACACACCTCAACAAAATGGAGTAGCCGAACGCAAAAATTGGCATCTTGTAGAAACCACTCGGACCCTACTTTTCCATGGTAATGTTCCACTTCGATTTTGGAGGGATGCTATGCTAACGACATGTTACCTTATAAATCGCATGCCCTCATCTGTCCTTAACAATAAAATCCCTCATTCAATCCTTTTTCCCAATTCTCCATTTCACCCAATTCCTCCTCGAGTCTTTGGGTCCGCATGTTTTGTATACAATCTTTCTCCTGGTCTTGATAAACTCTCAGCTCGATCACTAAAATGTGTCTTTCTTGGTTATCATCGATCCCAAAAAGGTTATCGTTGTTATTCACACACTCTACAACGATACCTAGTATCAGCTGATGTTACCTTCTTCGAGTCGGTTCCATATTTCGAGTCTAGTCACGTAACTCCAGAACCCTTTCAAGAAAGTACTCCCACACCTTTTCGGCAGTTATTAATGTCCCGCCTACCATTATCCCCCATCAGTCTAGGCCCCCTAACCCACCCACTTCTCGACCACTTCAAATATATCAGCATCGTCACCCAACGCCTGTCGTCCATGTCCTTGAAATCATACCTGTCCCTGAGGTCATACATGTCCCTGAGGTCATTGAAGACTCTCCTCTGACGCCTCCTCCATCACCGAATCTGATCCTGCAACCTGAGTCCGATCTTCCGATTACCCTTCGAAAAGGTAAATGTCAAACCCGAAATCCTTCTCCGTATTATATTGATTTATACTATCATCGTCTATCCCCTTTGCAGTATACTTGTTTGTCTTCTTTGTCGTATGTTTCTATTCCTAAAACTCTAGGTGAAGCATTATCTCACTCTGAGTGGAGGCAAGCAATGATTGATGAAATGTGTGCTCTTCAAAGCAGTGGTACCTGGGAACTGGTTCCTCTACCCCATGGGAAATCTTTAGTAGGTTGCCGTTGGCTTTATACACTGAAGGTTGGTCCAGATGGTAAGATTAATCGATTTAAAGCTCGCTTGGTAGCCAAAGGATACACTCATATTTTTGGATTGGATTATAGTGATACCTTCTCGCCTGTAGCCAAGATGGCATTTGTTAGACTTCTTCTAGCCATTGCAGCCATTCGACATTGGCCTCTTCATCAACTTGACATCAAAAATGCTTTTTTACATGGTGATCTTGAAGAGGAAGTATGTATGGAGCAACCATTTGGATTTGTTGCTCAGGGGGGTCATTGAATGTGGTGTGTAGGTTACAGGTTTTTTTACCGAGATAACCCAGTTTTTCAAAAAAATTCCCAAAATACCTCAGGTTTCAGAAAAATTCCCAAAGTACCCCACTTTTAGGAGGAGGCGCCAATTGAATTGGCGACTCCTCTTAAAACTTGAATGGAGGCGCCAATTGGATTGGCTAGGGCACCTGCCCTAGCCAATCCAATTGGCGCCTCCATTCATGTTTTAAGAGGAGACGCCAATTCAATTGGCGACTCCTCCTAAAAGTGGGGTACTTTGGGAATTTTTCTGAAACCTGGAGTATTTTGGGAATTTTTTTGAAAAACTGGGTTATCTCGGTAAAAAAACCTAGGTTACACAGGTCTCTTTATGGTCCGAAGCAATCTCCGAGAGCTTGGTTCGGCAGATTCATCACTGTAGTACAATAGTTTGGTATGGTCCGTAGTGAAGCTGACCATTGTATTTTTTATCGTCACTAAACCCAATGGTGTATTTATCTTATTGTGTATGTAGATGATATTGTCATAACTGGTAGTGATCAACAAGGTATACTCCAGTTAAAGCAATATTTCTCAAATCAATTTCAGACAAAAGACTTAGTAAACTTCGTTATTTCTTGGGTATTGACGTAGCCCAATCTAAAGATAGTTTGTGATTTCTCAGCGGAAATATGCTATGTATATTTTGGAAGAAACAAGTTTGTTGAATGCTAAACTAGTTGATACTCCTATGGATCCTGGTGTCAAACTACTACCCAATCAGGGGGAGCCTCTATCTGACTCAGGAAGGTATAAAAGATTGGTTGGAAAGTTGAATTATCTCACAGTCACTCGTCCATACATTTCTTTTGCAGTTAGTATGGTAAGTCAGTTCTTAAACTCCCCTTGTCAGGCACACATGGATGTTATTATCCAGATTCCGAGATACATCAAATGTGCTCCAGGAAAAGGTCTAGTGTATGAAAGTAAAGGACATACTTAGATAGTTGGATACTCCGATGCTGATTGGACAAGGTCACCCATTGATAGATGATCCACTTATGGGTATTGTGTACTTTGGAGGAAACCTTATATCCTGGAAAAGTAAGAAACAAAACATAGTTGTAAGATCAAGCGCCGATGCAGAGTATAGGGCCATGTCAATGGCAACATGTGAATTTATTTGGTTAAAACAGTTGCTCAAGGAACTTCAAATTGAAGAAGCAAGACCAATGACACTTATTTGTGATAATCAAGCCGCATTGCACATTGCTTCAAATCTAGTCTTCCATGAGAGGACCAAACATATTGAGATACACTGTCACTTTGTCAGAGAGAAAATTGAATCAGGTGACATCGTCACAAACTTTGCCAACTCTAATGATCAATTGGCAGACGTGTTTACAAAATCTCTACGAAGCCCCAAAACTAATTATATATGTAACAAGCTTGGTGCATTTGACTTATATGCTCAAGCTTGAGGGAGAGTGTTGATATTTATAAATATAGTATTAAGAATATTTGTATATCGAATAGTCCCACATCGACTATATCATGTAATTAATTATAATCTCTCTCTCTATATAATAAAGTCTTCGTAGTGCTTTTCAAGACACATGATTTATTCAAATGTCTCTTAGTCTCTTGTATTTCAACAGTAACCATCTAAAATAAAGAAACCTAAAAAAAGTTAATTGAAAAATGTTTGAAGTACAAATTAACACCAAATGAGAAACATTAATAATTACCTTGTTCCTTTCAGACACCATCTCAACCAACTTGGATGTATTTTGAAAAAACAAACAAACAAATAATATAGGATGATTAGGATGATTAGTTTCCTTTTCTCTTGTATTTGTACTTTGGTTTTTGAAATTGTACTCAATGTAATCCTTCCAAATTTTTATGAAAAAAAGAGATTTTATGGTCAATCAAATTGTTATTGTTGTTACTATATATTTGCGAATAAAACAGTATGTTCCTTGAAATTAAATAAACAAAAACATTGCATCTCATGCTTCATTTGCATAACAGGTTTTCTTCTTCCAGATGTCTTATTGGTTATTCTTCTGTGCTTCAGCCAAGCTGACTCACCGATACAACACTCGCGCCAATCAACCCAAGATCATGGAATATTTGCAACAAGAGAATAGAGAGCTGAAGGATGAAATTGCATGGTTGACCGCTATGGAGTCTGTTCTTGCTGCGCAAAATCAGTCTTCACCAACTCCTGCAACTCCTTTTCAGAGGACTGTTACTTCTGAGGTTGCTACCTCGACTGTTCCTATTGCTGCTAGCCAATCTGATCCGTCTATGCCTGCTGGATTCCTGTGGGGAATGCCACCAAACTTTGTGCCTGAAGGGTTTGAACCTACCTTTGTCTTTATTCCGACATCTAGCCCGGTTATGTCTATGCCTCCTCCAGTTATTCACACCTTGCCCCGTGTTGAGGACGCCATATACCATCCTGAGCCATCTGAGGGCCCATACGTATATGAGAAGATGGATGAAATGAAGGATCAATTCCTTGAGCTGCAAAAAGAGTTGAAGACTCTAAGAGGAAAAAACTTGTTCGGGAAGAGTGTTGCTGAGCTCTTCCTGGTACCGAATGTGAAAATCCCGATGAAGTTCAAAGTCCCTGACTTTGAAAAGTATAAGGGAAATACTTGTCCACTTAGCCACCTTGTTATGTACTCCAGAAAGATGTCAACTCAAACTGATAATGATCAGTTGCTGATTCACTACTTTCAAGACAGTTTGATTAGTGCTGCTCTGAGATGGTATATGGGGTTAGACAGTGCAAGTGTTCGTACTTTCAATGATTTGGGTGAAGCTTTTGTTAAGCAGTACAAGTATAATATGGATATGGCGCCTGATAGATACCAACTGAGGTCTATGTCTCAGAAGGATAAGGAGGCACTTAAGGAGTATGCTCAGAGGTGGAGGGAACTTGCTGCTCAGATTAATCTTCCATTGGAAGAGAAAGAGACGGCAAAGATTTTCCTAAAGACACTGAGTTTGTTTTATTACGAACGTATGATTTCCAATGCCCCCAGTGACTTTACCGAGATGGTAAACATGGGGACGAGGTTAGAAGAGGGAGTCCGTGAAGGACGTCTGTCTAAGGAAGAAGTGTCGTCCATTAAGAAGTATGGTGGTAGTTTCTCCAAGAGGAAGGAGGGAGAAACCAATTCAGTATCTGTTGGGGGGCAAAGGAGGCCTCATGTCAGAAGAAGTTCTCAACCGCGTCAGCATCAACATCAAGTTTCTTCAGTAATTCCCATGTTTTCCAACAGTTCTAACAATCAATGAGTTCTGATTCAACAACAATAACGTCAACAAAATCCGCAACAAAGAACCAACTACAACAACAACAATAATAATCAAAAACAAAGCTTTGAGAGGAAAAAGGTCTCTTTTGACCCTATTCCTATGACATATGCAGAATTATATCCATCTTTGGTTCTCAAGAACCTACTCCAACCAAGAAATCCACCTCAAATTCCTGAACCACTTCCATGGTGGTTCAAACCTGAACTCCGTTGTGCCTTTCACCAGGGAGCCCCTGGCCATAACATTGAGAACTTCTATCCATTGAAGTACGAAGTACAAAAGCTCGTGAAGAGTGGGATGGTGTCCTTTGAGGACCGTGCGCCTAATGTGAAAGCCAATCCATTGTCTGCTCATGGTAATGCTACTGTCAATATGGTGGATGGTTGTCCAGGAAATTTCCGAGTCTTTGATGTACGACGTATCTGTAGGTCTCTGGTGGAGATGCATAGAACATTGTGTTTGATCAGTGATTGTGAGCATGATCATGATGGTTGTACAATCTATAGTGTGAACCTCCGTGGGTGTATGATCGTCAAGAGGGATATCTAGAGGTTGATGGATGAGAAAGTAATCCAGATTCAACAGTCAAGGGATATAGATGATGTTAATGTGATTATTCCGATGTTTAAGACCCCTGAGCGGGTAGTAATTCTGTTTGATGGCAGCATCAACAACAATATTAATAGATCGGTATCACTGTTAGTGATACGGTTAGCAGGCCCCGTCCTGTATCCATCCGATAAAGCTGTGCCTTATCAATATAATGCCAAAATGGTGGAGAATGGTCAAGAGATTCCTTTACTCGTAGCAGATTCTGTGGTGAATATAGTTGACATTGCAAAGGTGACCCGTAGTGGTCGTGTTTTTAGTCCGGTCTTTCCGAGGGAGGCAGAGGATGTTTCAGCAAGTAAGAAGGTGGATGTGCCTGTGGTAAACCCAGTTAGTGCTCCAGTATGTCAATCTGGTGAATCCAGCAAACTGAAGCCTAATGATGATGATGAGGTATTACGATTGATTAAGAGGAATGAGTTTAATGTCGTGGAGCAGCTCCTCCAAACCCTGTCAAAGATTTTAGTGTTGTCTCTGTTAATGAATTCTCAAGCACACAGAGAAGCATTACAGAAGGTACTAGAGCACGATGCTACTTGAGCACGATGTTACTGTGGATCAGTTTGACTATATTGTTGCTAACATCACTTCTTGCAATAATCTGAGCTTTTGTGATGAAGAGCTTCCTAAGGACGGAAGAAATCACAATATGGCATTACATATTTCAATAAACTGCAAGGAGGATGCACTATCTAATGTGTTGATTGATACTGGTTCTTCTTTGAACGTGCTTCTGAAATCAACTCTGTCTAGGCTCTCTTATCAAGGCGCCCCTATGAGGTACAGTGGCGTGATTATTAAAGCATTTGATGGTTCTCGCAAAACCGTCATTGATGAAGTGGACCTTCCAATTAAGATAGGTCTGAGTGATTTCCAAATTACTTTTTAAGTAATGGATATCACCCGGCCTATAGCTGTTTATTAGGGAGGTCATGGATTCACGAGGGAGGAGTTGTGACATCTACTCTACACCAAAAGCTTAAATTTGTGAAGAACGACAAGCTTGTCGTTGTTGGTGGAGAGAAGGCATTATTGGTGAACCATCTGTCATCCTTTTCTTATGTTGAAGCTGAGGAGGAGCTTTGAACTCCGTTACAAGCCTTGCCTATTGCTGAAGTGAAGAAAATTGGGGCACCCATGTCTTCTTTCAAGGATGCTCAGAAATCTATTGAGACTGGCAGTACTGATCAGTGGGGTTGCATGGTAGAAATTTCTGAAAACAAGAATAGGGTCGGATTGGGATTTCAACTAGGGTCGTTCAACGTCAAAGCTGAGAATGTGCAACCATGTTGAGTGTTCATTCATGGTAATGATCAACACTCAGCTACTGCGATTGAGAATGATAAAGACGAAGCTTGCGCCAACTTTGTAACGCATGGTCAGACTTGCAACAATTGGGTTGCTGTTGATATTCCTGTTATTGTTCATCGCTCTAAGTAATTTGTTTTTCATTTTTAAAATCCTTCTCCTATGCCTAAGGGAGAAGTGAACCTTGTTAGGTATTTCAATTATCATCAATGAAATACAATTTTATTCATCCACATCTATGATGTTTCATTTTTACTTTTTTGCTTTTCTGAAAATGGTAATCACAAAAAACATCAATAAATAAATAATAATTGTCCATCTGCATAATGTTTGGTCATAATTCACTTCTCTAAAATCAAAATATTAAATCATTATGCAGGTTGGTTCCCAAACCCATTGAATACAATGATCCTACTCCCTCTCCAAACTTTGATTTCCCTGGGTTTGAGGCTGAGGAAGAAACTAATGATGAAGAAGTATCTGATGAATTATCTCGTCTACTTGAGCACGAAGAAAAAACCATTCATCCGTTTGAAGAGCAGATTGAACTAGTCAACTTGGGTTCCGAGGATGATGTGAAGGAAGTCGAGATTGGGTCTCAACTGTGTCCAGAAGCTAAGAAGGGGTTGATTGATCTTCTTTAAAAATATTCAGATGTGTTTGCTTGGTTCTATCAAGACATGCCTAGTTTGGATTCTGAGATTGTGGAGCATAGATTTCCATTGAAGCCAGAATGCCCTCCGCTCAAACAGAAGTTGAGAAGAACTTATCATGATATGGCAGTTAAGATAAAAGAAGAAGTACATAAGCAGATTGATGTCGATTTTCTTGTTACCTCTGAGTATCCGCAGAGGGTGGCCAATATTGTGCTTGTTCCTAAGAAGGATGGAAAAGTCCGCGTGTGTGTTGATTATAGAGATTTGAACAAAGCTAGTCCGAAAGATGATTTTCCTCTGCCACACATTGATATGTTGGTAGACAATACAACTAAATTCAAAGTCTTTTCATTTATTGATGGATTTTCCGGTTATAATCAGATCAAGATGGCACCCGAAGATATGGAGAAGACCACATTCATTACACCCTGGGGAACATTCTGTTTTAGAGTGATGCCTTTCGGTTTAAAGAATGTTGGTGCAACATACTAGAGAGTCATGACCATTATTTTTCATGATATGATACATAAAGAGATTGAAGTTTATGTTGATGAAATGATTGCTAAATCAAGTGATGAAGAAGAACATGTTGAGCATTTGTTGAAGTTATTCCGGCGTTTGAGGAAGTACAAACTCCGCTTGAATCCCAATAAATGTACTTTTGGTGTTCGTTCTGGTAATTTGTTGGGCTTTATTATCAGTGAGAAGGGTATTGAAGTTTATCTTTCCAAGGTCAAAGCAATAGAAGAGATGCCTGCTCTCAAAATAGAGAAGCAACTCAGAGGTTTTCTCGGCCGCTTGAATTATATCTCAAGATTCATATCGCACATGACTGCCATGTGTGCGCCTATATTCAAGCTTCTTCGGAAAGATCAGTCTTGTGATTGGACCTATGATTTCCAGAAAGCTTTTGACAGTATTAAAAAGTATCTGCTCGAGCCTCTGATTCTGTCTCTACCTGTTGAAGGAAGACCATTGATCATGTATTTGACCGTGCTTGATGAGAGTATGGGTTGTGTTCTTGGTCAGCAAGATGAAACTCGAAAGAAAGAATATGAAATTTACTACCTCAGCAAGAAATTCACCGACTATAAGACTCGGTATTCTATGCTTGAAAAGACTTGTCACGCATTGGCTTGGGCTGCTAAGCGTCTGCGCCAATATATGTTAAATCATACTACTTGGTTGATATCTAAAATGGATCCAATCAAGTATATTTTTGAGAAGCCTGCTTTAACTTGGAGGATTACCCGTTGACAGATGTTGTTATCCGAGTATGATATTGAATACTGATCTCAAAAAGCAATTAAAAGTAGTGTCTTGGCTGACCATTTGACTCACCAACCTATTGAAGATTATCATTCAGTGCAGTATGACTTTCTTGATCAAGATATTTTATACCTAAAAATGAAAGATTTGTGATGAACCATTGCTTGAAGAAGGGCCAGAACCTGGTTCCTGTTGGGGCATGGTATTTGATGGAGCTATTAATCAGTACGGGAATGGCATTGGGGAAATGAATATTACTGCTCAAGGAACTCATTTTCCGTTTATAGCTAGATTAACTTTCAAGTGTACAAATAACATGGATGAGCATGAAGCTTTCATTATGGGGCTCGAAGAGGCCATTAATCTCAGAATCAAGTATCTTGACATCTATGGAGATTCAACTATGGTTGTGAATCAGATCAAAGGTGAATGGGATACAATCAACCCAGTTTGATACCATATAGAGACTATGCGAGGATGATTTCAACTTTCTTTATAAAGGTTGAGTTTCAACATATCCCTTGAGATGAAAACCGGATGGCAGATGCTCTTGTAATGTTGGCTTCAACGATTGTGGTGAAATTATGGAATGAAGTTCCTAATTTGACCTTGATGTGTCTTGATAGGCCAACTCATGTATTCACTGCTGAAGAAGTTAAAGATGAAAAGCCATGGTATTTTGATATCAAGTGTTTCCTCCAAAGTCAAATTTACCCGCCTGGGGCATCTTTGCAAGATAAGAAGACTTTGAGAAGATTAGCTGGCAACTTTTACCTGAACGGTGAAGTGCTTTACAAGATAAACTTCAATTTGGTTCTACTCAAATGCGTGGATAGACACGAAGCAAACTTATTGATGACTTAAGTCCATGAAGGTTCCTTTGGTAATCATTCCAATGGACATGCTATGGCTAAGAAAATGTTAAGAGCAGGTTACTATTGGATGACAATGGAATCTGACTGTTGCAAGTTTGTGAAGAAATGCTACAAGTGTCAGATTTTTGCAGATAAGATTCATGTTCCTCCGGCACTATTGAATGTTATTTCCTCTCCGTGGCCCTTCTCCATGTGGGGAATTGATATGATTGGCATGATTGAGCCTAAAGCTTCGAATGGACGTCGTTTCATTTTGGTGGCTATTGACTACTTCCCAAAGTGGGTTGAAGCGACATCATATGCAAATGTGACCAAACAAGTTGTTGTGAGGTTTATCACGAATCAAATTATATGCTGTTATGATGTGCCAAGTAAGATTATTACTGATAATGGGTTGAACTTTAACAATAATATGGTGGAAGCTCTTTATAGATACTTCAAGATTGCACATCATAATTCTTCTCCCTACAGACCTAAGATGAATGGGGCTGTTGAAGTTGCGAACAAGAACATCAAGAAGATCATTTAGAAAATGGTAGTAACATATAAAGATTGGAATGAGATGATCCCATTTGCTTTGCATGGGTACCGTGCCTCCATCCGCACTTCAACAGGGGAAACCTCTTTATCACTTGTTTATGGTATGGAAGTTGTACTCCCGGTAGAGGTTGAGATCCCATCATTGCGTGTCTTGATGGAAGCCAAGTTGACAGAAGCCGAATTGTGCCAGACCATATATGATCAGCTGAATTTGATTGAAGAGAAGAGGTTGACTTCCATGTGTCATGGTCAGTTGTGCCAACAAAGAATGAAGAAGGCATTTGATAAGAAGGTCAGGCCTCGCGTGATTAGAGAAGGTGACCTTGTGCTCAAGAAGATTCTATCTTTCAAACCTGATGATATGGGCAAATGGAACCCTAATTATGAAGGCCATATGTTGTTAAAAGAGCCTTTTCAGGCAGTGCTTTGATTCTTACAACTATGGATGGTGAAGAGTTCACTCGTCCTGTGAATGCTGATGCAGTCAAGAAATACTTTTCCTAAAAAGAAAAGAACAGCTCGTTAAGTTGAAAACCCGAAAGGGCGGCTTAGGCAAAAATGAGCGTCTCGGTGGATTGAAAACCCGAAAGGGCGATCCAGGAAAAAATTAGAGACTTAATAGAAAATTTATCCCGATAGATTGAGTACCCTACCCTGGGGAAATCTATGCAAAAATTAGGGATTATGGCAAGTAACTGCGTTTGGCTGATCCCTACTATCATACCCCGATTTTGGTCCTGAATTTTTTCCATTTTTTCATTTTTATTTGGCACTTGGCCTAAAGTTCATTTGCATACATTCATGACCAAAGGCAACCATCCATTCCCAAATCCATATTTTTTTGATAAACATTGGTTATTATCTAAACTTTTGATCATGGTGCTTTTTTGATTACAAAATGGATTTTAGTTATTTGACTTTTTTAATTTTCAATTTGATTTTAATTTCAAAGTAAATCTAATTCCAAATTTCAAGTTAATCTTAATTGTTTTTTTACTAATGATTCAAACTCTAATTGATTTTAATTTTCAAATAAATGTTAGAATTGATATCAAAGTAATTTTAACAAATTATAGACTAATTTGATTTTAATTGGTTTTATTGGTTTTTTTTTATTTTAAATTGACATTTAGATGAGTTTTAGATTATTTCAAAAAATCCATATCCATTTCTATAACCACAAATTCATTTCATTCAAACCAAGTTTGTTACAACCATTTTTTTTAATGTAAATGTCATAAGTTTCCGACACTAGATAACCATTGCATTTACCAATTTCATTCCAATTCCAAAATACATTTGCGCTCAAAGCACATAAACCACAAAACCATGACATTATACAACCATTACAAAATTTCCATAAATTACAATAGTCACTACCCAACCATTTCAATACATTCTATATATCCCAATCCATTACATATGATTTTTTTAACAGTGGCGAATCAACATCATCAAGGCCATAGCACTCCATAAGAATTCCAAAACAGACCCGCCATCCAATGCGCTTCGTAGCCGCATCCAAGCCGAAATTCCCAAGCTAACCAATAACCTTCAGACTTTCTATTCATTCCTGAAGCAAATATGTCCAAAATTATGCAGTAATTAACCAATTATGCATCACACCTGCAAGTTGCAAACCAAAGGATCCTGCACAAACATCAACGGTCAATAACCTGGATCAGTCCCAGGCATATTCACATTAATCCAAGCTGCAGCAACCAACAAATAACAAGACATCAAGTAATCCCATCCTAAACTTATAACAACTCCAAAACAGTTCTCCAATAAGCTATGACGGCGACGCCTTTCGTTCCATAACAGGAATTGGTAAGAAATACAATGTTCGTTTCAATTCTGATTTTTTCACTTCACATTAGCTAATATAACATATTTCCATCAGTTTCGATTAAAAGCATTATAATCAATTGAACTAACAACATTCAACATCTAACAGAATTAACAATATTCATAACAACATTTTTACTAACTGCACAAAAGAATAATTCACTATCTAACAGCATTTTCTAAATCACTTCACTAATAGAACTTTAGTAAAAACCAACATCTAACCGAATTTCCAAATTTCAACTGAATTCAGAATAGAATCATAACAAATTCCAACCGAACTTCCAACTGTCCAACGAATTTCAACCCAAATGATATCCACCTAACCTCCAACAGCACGATTCAAAGCCACAACCTGAATCTGCCCTTACTAATTGGTTGGTTAACCTCCATACAAAACCGAAAACTCCATAGCAGCCTCTAACATAACTTCCAAGGCAAATGGTTAACCTGCACGGTATGAACAAAATCAATTGAAATCAAGAAAACCAACCGCACCCAAAAAGAACTTCTTCTCAAACCTGAGTTTGATCACAGCAAAACAGTTTCACATCCTCAACCGAACCAGAAGCGGATCTAAGAACTTCATCCATACTAGAACTCCACCCTAGGATTTCCATAACAAAAACACCTACATAAGAAAACGCAAAACAGAAGAACTCAACTTCAATCCATTTTTATCAAAGAAGTTTATCCATTTTAGTGACAGTATATACCTGTATCACAAAGTAGAAGATGAAGTCTGTAAACCAAAGTTACTCATGCTTTCACTAAGTTTTCACTACAGTAAACAAAGTAATTGGTAACGGTAAGATTTCAAAAAATATCCCAAAAGAGAGTTGAGACAAAACTCAAAGAAGAAAGTTAGTTTTGTGTTACCTTCTCCGGATCCAAGCATCAAATAGGGAAGACCAAATTCTGAACACCGAAAGGGTTTCGCAGAGATACCTGTTTCGATCTCCATAAGCTAACCTGAAAACCCTAGGTAGTGAGTATAAAAAGAGGAGGCGACCCCCACGAAACCCGAATTCGAAAACAGAGAAAAAACCTAATTTTGGAGGCGACCACGAAAAAGCCTAGGTTTTCAGGGACGGCGAGGAGAATACGAAGCGAAGGAAGGACAATGAAATCGTACCTGTTCTTGGAAATTCGGTGAGTCATTTCTCGTTTCGATCTGAGTCTCGCCTCGGTTTTACGAACTTCCATGAATGATGTCGAAATAAATCCAAGAACACGAATCCATGAGCTATAGTGATGAGCGCGATGCTCTGATATGAAGCGTGATGTTGTTATTGTAAACACGAATCCATGATTTGTTTTCGCCTTGATTTGTTTTCGTAGCTTATTTGCATAAGCGCTTTTCACCTTGATTTGTTTTCGTAGCTTATTTGCATAAGCGTTTTTGGCATCGTATTATGAATACTAACTCATGGGGTTTGGGCTTGGTTTGGACTAAAGCCCAAACAGACTACTCCCTGCACCCTTGCAGATATGGGCCGGTACCCCCTGTCCATTGCAAAAGCCCATTTTTTTTCTTTGTCAATTAGCTTTTAATTGGAAATTTAGAATATTTTTGATTATATAGTAGATTTAATTAGGAATATTAGGTAAGTAGTTTAGAATATTAATTAGGGAGTTATATAATTAGAAATTTAAAATTAGATTAGGTTAATATTAGATTTAGATTAGAATAATATTAGTTTAGAATATTAGATTTTTTAGGATCATAATTAGGAGTTAATTACGTTAATGTTTTAGAATATTAAGAAATATTAGAAATATTATTGAGAATATTATAGGTAATTAGGAGTTAATCAGATTAATTAGGATCTTTAATTTTGATTAGCTTAATTAGGTTTAATTAGAAATATTAAAATTAACTAGACTAGGATTTTAGAAATAATCAGAATTAGTTTAGGATGTAGAATATTAAAATGAGTTTAGGATTTAATTGATTTTAATTAGGATTTTCATGAAATAGAAGTTTAATTCAATATTAACCATAATTATGAATTGACGGTTTTACCCCTAGACTTAGGAATAGGCAAGTTACTTATATCTTTTATAATTTCTTACTATAACTTACAAAAATCTTTTCTTAAACAAACACGAAAGAAGAGGACCATTCGAATCTTGCATTACGGTGGGAACCCGCGAATACTCGATCATAAGCCTTGCATTTTCGATTAACCGTTTATTTTATCTTCTCTGATTCTTAAAACATTTAAATCAACTTATTCTTTTGTTATTTTTTTAAAAATAAAAATAAATAGATAAATACATATAAGTCATATTAATAAAAATTACAAAAAGAATTTATCATTTATTTTCTTTTAATTTTAGATTATATCATAAAATTTCCAAAAAAAGAGTTTACCATTTATTTTATTTTTAATTTTAGATTATATCATGAAATATTTCAAAAAAGAGGTTTACCATTTATTTCTCTTTTAATTTTAGATTATATCATAAAATTTCCAAAAAAGAGTTTACCATTTATTTCTCTTTTAATTTTAGATTATATCATAAAATTTCCAAAAAAGAGTTTACCATTTATTTTATTTTTAATTTTAGATTATATCATAAAATTTCCAAAAAAGAGTTTACCATTTATTTTATTTTTAATTTTAGATTATATCATGAAATATTTCAAAAAAGAGGTTTACCATTTATTTCTCTTTTAATTTTAGATTATATCATAAAATTTCCAAAAAAAGAGTTTACCATTTATTTCTCTTTTAATTTTAGATTATATCATAAAATTTTCAAAAAAGAGTTTACCATTTATTTTATTTTTAATTTTAGAGTATATCATAAAATTTCCAAAAAAGAGTTTACCATTTATTTTATTTTTAATTTTAGATTATGTCATAAAAATATTCCAAAAAGAGCTTACCATTTATTTTCATTTAATTTTGGATCATCTCGTAGAAACTCCAAAAAAAACCTACCATATAATATCATTTCTTGCTATTTTACTAGACATAAAAGAATATAATTATGTTTTTCTTCAACTTAATTTCTTGCTATTTTCTCTAAATGTTTGAATAACTATAGAATTATTATTTTCATATAATATCATTTTCTTCGTAGTTTTATTTATTATTGTTAGAATATTACGAATAAATAATTAAATAAATATCTAGTAATGATGTTGACTAATTAATATAATAAAATACTTATGACTATTTTCTTAAACTTTGATCCTACCCCAAGTTATATATTTTAATCTGATTAATTTGTTTCTTATCCCAATTAAAACACTTTACTATTTAAGTTAAAACATTAAAACTTTTTTGAATAACTCAAAAGAAGTGGACTATTGAAATCTAGCATTCCGGTAGGAACCCCTGAATGATCGGTCTTGAACCACGCGTTTTGGATTAATTGTTCATTCTTTTTAAAAAACACATTAATTAACTTGGACAAATAAGGGCCGTTGGGATCTCGCATTCTGATGTAACCCTTTGAGCAATTGATTCTTATCGAGCATTCGTTGTCCATCAAACAAATTTCTCAACAAATTCGAATGAAAAAGGACCATTGGAATCTAGCATTCCGGTGGAACCCCGAGTGATTGATCCCGAGGCTCATGTCTCGTTCTCAACAATATTCGTCATTCACCTAAAAATACTTAATCTTTATTAAACACTTTTGCCAATAAAGATGGAAATGGAACATGGTGTATACCGTGCACTCCTGAGATTAAGATTCGAGGTGGATGCCTTGCCTATCTTAACTCTCGCCATCACTCAAAATACATCCAACCAATCAAACTCTTTCTCGCCGCCGTGCGATTAATCAAAAACTTTTTTTATAAATGAAAGATATATTGTCTTAAGGTGATGCAAAACAATGTTTCGGCCACGATTGTTGAGTCGAGATAAGTGATGCTTTTCCGAATGTAGATTTATAAATCCGTTCGATGTGTGGTATGCGTCCACTCCTCATCTGTTTTGGGTAAAACAATGTTTTTGTCGATTAATACAGTATAGCTTTCGCTAAAATCGACCAACAAACAAACATTTTTCTACCCAGAACTACGTAAGCCTTGATTTCTCTTTTGAGATACGTAGGAGCAGGATTCGTAAATCTTGTCAGGCCCACTAATAAAAAACTTAGGTTTAGTCCTTCGTCAAAAAATCCAAAAACATTTCTTCTCTCTTCTATTCTTTCTCTCCCTCATTATAACTTGAGAAGACTAACATAAGCTAACATTCAAAACAAAACTAACTAAACGGTTCCCGTTGAATACAACGGACGTGAGGGGTGCTAATACCTTCCCCTTGCGTAACCGACTCCCGAACCCTGATATTGGTTGCGACGACCATAATCATTGTCGTTCTTTCTTGGGTTTTATCGATATTTCCCCTTTCCTTTTTAGGGATAAATAAATTTCGGTGGCGACTCTGTTCAGTCCATCATTGCGAGCGTGCGATCGCGCTTCGCTTTAAAGTCGTATCCCCATTTTTTCGAGTTGCGACAGATGGCGACTCTGCTAGGGACAGGAACATCCCTAAGTGAGTCAACCCTAGTTTAGTTAGGTTTTTGTATGTGTGTTAGCTGTGTTTGTTTATTTTTCTTCCTTTGTTATATGCTTTCTTTATCTCTGTTTTATCACATTTTTATATCTGTATATATATATATCTATGTGTGGGTGTTGGGATTTTGATATCATGAATAAAGCTCTACACCCGAGCTTTGGAAAAAGAAGAGAGAACACATAAGTTAGAATTGGAAGTTGTGTAGTGTTAGTCCCCAAGGGCCACTCCTTGCGTGCCTAGCATGAAGACTCCCCTAGAGTAGAACTGTTTGTAGATCTCGTTATAAGACAGCTAGCCTGTTGCATAATGTTGATTCATGAAGGGTCCATGACTCTAGGAGCCCCTCTTAGAACCAGTTCCTGCTTTGGTGGTTGCGTAATGTTGGACCCCAAGGGGCCTCTCCTTTTTGCACCCAGTATGAAAACCCCGCTCAGAAGAGACCTTTCGTCACTCTTGTCATAAAGCGGCTAGCTTGTTGCATGATGTTGATACGATTATGGTCCATGACTCTGGGAACCTTATCAAAAACGTAGAAACTATCCCGTGAGTGGGTTTATGGGTAGAAATCCTAGAACTATCTGTTAAGGAGCCTACCTAGTAAGATGTTCTGAGTTACTCACATTATCCCAGATCCTAACTACCTGGATTGCATTTTATTTGCATACCGAGACATAAAAAATGCATTGCATCCATTCATATACTGTTGCATATGCATTCGTCATCATGCATTTCATATAATTTCTCGAAAATACCAAAAAAACTCATCCATCCTTTGTCCATGAAGCAAAGTGATTCTCAACATGCGTTTAGAACAAAGAACCATGTCTCAGGAGATGATAGTCGAGCTAAGGAAAATCCAAGAAGCACTGAAGGAGGAACTTAATCTTTTGAAAAGCCAAATGAGATAGGTCTTGGAAACCCTGCAAGTCTTGTTGAGAAAAGAGGGTCACCCAATATACGTTGTTGCAACAAATAGAGTTACTACTCCACATCCATCTAGTGTTACCTCAAGTCAAGGGAAATTCCATGTGGAAGTTCCTCATCTACCGGTATATGGCCCTCCCTCAAGACGTCATCATCAATATCCTCTGGCTATTCCTCCTCAAAATCACCAAAGTCAGGTTCAGAACAAAAATCAGAATCAGAACAAGAGGAACAAAAATCACAATGACCCAATTTCGGTGCCATATAGTAAGCTCTACCCACAACTGATCCAGAATACTTTGGTGACCCCTCGAGCTCTCACACCTGTGTCACCATACCTGCCATGGTACAATCCAAATGCAACATGTGAATTCCATAAAGGGGTAGTGGGACATGACCTGGATTCTTGCTTAGCGCTAAAAGCCTTGGTACGAGGATTGATTAACAAAAAGAGCTTAGTTTTTGAAGAAGATCACCCGAAGATCAAGTGTGGATACCATACTGGAACAATGGGGCACTCCATCGAGGAATGCAAGAGTTTTAAGCTCAAGCTGCAAAGATTGATTGACATAAGGTCACCAACACTCAAGGAGGAAGGCTCAGGTACATATACCTTGATTTCTGGGCCAGGTAATGAGAAAGGGAAAGGACCCTTGAAACCCCTCAAGGTTTTGTTCAACAAGGAAGATGTCAGGGATGTGGCTAATGAGCTATCATTATTTCCTGGTAAGAGCATTGAGATACCGCCTTGGATTTCCAATGTCACGACCCATACCAATGAAAGAAAAGGAGAAGTGAAAGGAGGAAGCTTGGTGGTAAACGTTAACCCATCAGCCGAATAAGTGCGAAGGTCTCAAGGGGTGTCCCCCTAAGTTAATGGATCAAGTTTGGAGAAGTCATTCCCTAAAGCTGGCAAACATTTGTTTGTTTCAGCATTCTTTTTGTAGTTTCCTTGCATGTTGATTGTTAATTGCTTTTAAGCATTGTTGTTTTCTTTGAATATGTAAGATTAATGAAATGTTTATGCATCTTTTGAATTAATCCATTCGTATTCACTCGTTTTTCATTCATGTTAAAAACAAAAATACTCCTCATTCACTTTTGTTTATTAAATTGTTGTGCTAACAAAGATTGGAAGGAGGATGATGAAAACGAAACACCTGAAATTGTTGTGGTATGCTTTTGAGTAAAACCTTGTCGATGATGTAAGGCATTGTTTCAAATCCCCAAACACTGAAGAGATAAGGAGTTAATCCCTAGTCAACCACTTTGAGCCTAGAAGTTGGTGTTTATTTCGGATCTAAAACCCTTAATCTTAACCTGAGGCAGGGTAGTTATGTTCAGATAGTTTGATCGTGCATTCGATTTTTCAAAAAAAATCGTCCACATGTACGCCCTCCAAATAAGTTCAACCACACGTTATCCTTCGCGCACATGTTGAAGTGTCGAAGGAGTTGAGAAAAGCTAAAATTAGTGTTGGTTGATCCTTATCCACCAATAATATGGCAGTCAAAATGTTTTTTAAAAAAAGCCCGCTAAGTCAAATACCACAAAATGACTTAGGCAAAAGTCAGGGCATCCCGATGGACCGAAAAGCTTCAAAGAAGCGGTCCAGGCAAAATTAGGGATAAAGAAAATCAATCAAAATAGGTCATTAAATCCTCAACAAAAATAAAATAAGATGACTGCCATTTCAAGAAAATTCGTCTTGAATCCTCATCACACCTTCGAACCCTCTTGGAAGTCGAATGCGTGTATCGAATTAGCTGAACGTAGGATCTGGAGATCATCAAGAAGAAGGGGTGGGTAAAAATAAATTTTGAGCCTTATATCCTTTTGTTTCAAAAAAACCAAGAACCAAGCCACGTTACTGTTGGAGAATTGCCATCCAAGGCGCAGCGGAATTTAAAAATTTCTCCATTTAGTGATCCTTACGAATGGGCATGATCAGTGATAGAATCGTTACCTCTTGTGGCGATTCAAACCTTTGGTGCAGATCTCTGATAATGATCAAAACCTTTGATACAGATCCACAGGGCGATCACGAAAGTTGAACGATGACAACGTCTCTACTCAGTCCACACGAACAGATTCCTTCAATCGCAGTGCTAGCTGTTATGAATGAAGGCTTTGAGTGAGAGAAAGAGGGAAACAAAATTCCAAGTCTCTACTTGAATTTCTGTCTGAGTGGATTAACCAAGCTTTTACCCAAGGGGTTCTATTTATAGAACCACTTGTGTGGGCTTCAAGCCAAAAAAAAGCCCACTTAAGTGTATTTTTCCCATATCTCATAATATGCCAAAATCACTTAAGTATTTGGTACCTTACCATATTTCGTTTCCACTTAAGTGCACCATACCTTACGATGTTCCTTAATTATTCTATCTCTCATCAATCCGTCCTTTGTGTGTGACCCTATAGGTTTTCGCGACGTTGGCAATTATATTAAATCACGCATTTAACATAATAAACAGTGAGCGGTATCTAGCAACACATCACTGCTACCCAAGTCACGAAAATGTCATGTGATCTGACAAAACCTCCTGTGATAATAATTATGTGTATAATTACCCCTTTGCCCTTATGTCTATATTGAACACAAGGTATAGACCGTGTCACCCTTGTCCAGTTCAATATTGGGCCCATAGACATTTATCCTGTTACGCAGGATTGGCAAATTCCATCTAGGACACTCATGTCCCTCAGCATGCTTTGTGGAGTACCCATCAACTGTCTTTATGGTTATCCAGTTACGGACAACGTTGGATCAACAATAAAGCACTCGACTCTACATCTAGGATCCATAGTGGTTTCAGGTCGAAGAGTGATATACACTATTATCACCATGAGAATAACTTATGACACTTTGCATAACTTTCTATATAGTATTCTCATAGCGGGTCAATCCGGTATAAATATTACTCCTAATATTCATACCTATGTTTAAGACTTGATAACTCTTTATCCATGATCCATGAGATGTGATCATCAGTCTACAAACATAATAGTCTTAATGCTTTAATGTTATCCCACTTCACACTAAAACTCGACTACGGATACTTTAAGAATAATGCCCTTATGTTTAATGTGTTCTCATGATTAAGTCACACTTAATACATTAAACGGACTATCTATTCTAGGGACTTTATTAATCAACCATAATAAAGAAAATGCCTTTAAATAATTCGATACAAGTACCAAAAGTATTGGCCTCTAGGGCTTACACCAACAATCTCCCACTAGCACTAGAGCCAATCAGACATACCCCGTATGCCCATTGATCTAGTATGGCCATCATGCTTCTGCTGCGCAAGAGGCTTTGTCAGTGGGTCAGCTATATTGTCAAGTGTAGGTACTTTACATATTTTCACATCTCCTCTATCTATTATCTCTCGAATGAGATGATAACGCCTAAGTATGTGTTTGGATCATTGGTGAGATCTAGGCTCCTTAGCTTGTGCGATAGCACCATTGTTATCACAAAAGAGACCAATGGGATCCACAACGCTAGGGACTATGTGATGGGTAAATAGCAAGTGTACTATTTTTCTCACTATAGTAATAAAAGGGAAATTTCCCGTTTGTCGATCTCAAGGACTGCTTGACGATACAGAGTTTATCGATTGTTTCAATTAGACAAAAGCCTTTGGTTTTTTGTGTTGTGAGTAATTATACTACCAATTGCAAATAAATAAAACAAGTAAAAAGGTTGAACGAGATACAAATGAGAGAAGATTGCTAGGGTTCGGTGAATGAAACTTCCTGTAACAGATATAATTTATGAAGGCTTAGACAATAATTCTGTCCACTTAATTCCGGTCCTCAAGAGTATCTATTCCTAATTCCTTAGTGAAAAGACCTTTGATTATGTAACCTAATTACTATGTCCATAAATAATTAAGTTCATACTCAAGCATTCAAATATCAAGAATTACCGGTCAGATAGAAAATCCCTAGTCCTAGGTTATTTTTACTATCCAAAGTTCTTATCCAGATCAATGAATAATCGCTGTCCAGCTTAAACTATTCATATTAATCATCATTCGTTGGTCCGACGAATAAAGCATAAAGAACGGTAATAAGAACAAATCAATGGAAAAGAAGAAATAGTCAATGCACTCATAAACATAAAATCTGTCACATTCAGAATCAGGGTCACCCCCCTAGCAATGGGGGGTTTAGCTACTCATAATCGAAATAAAAACAAAGATTAACATTGTTGTCATTACAAATTTCGTGAGGAATCAATCTTCAATCGTCGGAAAACTCTTGAACATATGAATCCTCTGATAATCGTAGAGTCTCCAGCTCTCAAAACGCGTCTTTTTTCTCTCCAAATCGTCCAACCCCTGGAAAATCGTGTTCTGCCCTCTAAATAGCTATTCAGTTGGACTTTTCCTGATTTTGGGCTCCATACGCGTATTGCCCAGTCTCATACGCGTATTGCCTAGTCTCAAACGCATACTGCACGTAAGACAACCTCTGATACGCGTATTGCCCAGGTTGGTACGCGTATTGCCCAGGCTGGTACGCGTACTGCCCAGTCCCATACGCGTATCACCAGAGGCTTGCTATTTTGCTTGATTTTCCATCCCTCTGGTCATATACGTATGCTACGCGTACTGGGCAGGTCCATACGCGTATCATGTAAGGCCATACGCGTATGGACAACAGGTTCTCCAAAATTTGATTTTTTCTTCCGTTTTCTTGCTCGGGCTCAATTTCGCATCTGACGTTTGATTCCCTGAGCTTCCAAACTAGTTTTTTACCTGCTAACATACCCAAACGTGTAAAATATCCTCAAGAAACTCATAAGTAACAACACACTTAATATTATAGAATTGAGCTTATATCTAACTAAAAATGCTTCAATTTACACAGTTTACCTGACTTATTTACGGTTAAATAGTGGAATGTCTAGCATAAATGGTGACTGATCACTATGCCAAGTTCACTAATGAACTTCCTGATCCAAACAACTTCCTTTGCTGCACTTGAGGCAACAATATACTCGGCCTCGGTTGTAGAATCAGCAACTGTATCTTGCTTCGAACTTTTCCAGCTCACAGCGCCACCGTTCAAGCAAAACACATAACCAGATTGCGATCTAAAGTCATCCTTATCTGTCTGGAAGCTAGCATCAGTGTAACCAATTACAACCAACTCTTCCTGACCTCCATATATCAAGAATGATTCCTTAGTCCTTCTCAAGTACTTAAGGATATTCTTAACAGCTACCCAATGGGCATCACCAGGATCAGATTGGTACCTACTCGTTGTACTTAAAGCATACGAGACATCTGGTCGAGTACATAACATGGCATACATGATAGATCCTATTGCAGATGCATATGGAATCTTATTCATGCGTTCCCTTTCTTCCTTAGTTGAAGGGGATTGTGTTTTTGATAGACACAGGCCATGTTGCATAGGTATGAATCCTTTCTTGGAATCATGCATATTAAAGCGTCTCAGCACTTTGTCTATGTATGTACTCTGACTTAGGCCAAGCAGTTTTTGTGATCTATCTCTATAGATTCTGATTCCTAATATATAGGCTGCTTCACCTAGGTCCTTCATAGAAAAGCATTTCCCCAACCAAGTCTTTACTTGTTGCAGGGTAGGGACATCGTTTCCAATGAGTAATATGTCATCTACATATAACACCAGGAACACGATCATGCTCCCACTAACCTTCTTGTAGACACAAGGCTCATCTTCGTTCTTGATGAATCCATATTGTTTTACCGTTTCATCAAAACGAAGATTCCAGCTTCTGGAAGCTTGCTTCAATCCATAGATTGATCTTTGTAGCTTACATATCTTATGGGCTTCTTCTGGTATGTCAAATCCTTCAGGCTGTGTCATGTACACATCCTCAAGAAGATTCCCATTAAGGAAAGCAGTTTTGACATCCATCTGCCATATTTCATAATCATGATATGCAGCGATAGCAAGTAAAATCCGAACAGATTTAAGCATTGCAACTGGTGAAAAGGTTTCATCATAGTCAACACCATGAATTTGTTTATATCCTTTTGCAACCAGTCTTGCCTTATAGGTATGTACCTTACCGTCCATGTCAGTCTTCTTTTTGAAGACCCACTTGCATCCTATAGGATTAACTCCTACAAGAGGCTCTACCAAGTTCCAAACTTGGTTCGTGTACATGGAATCTATTTCGGATTTCATGGCCTCTAGCCACTTCTCAGACTCGGGACCAGTTATGGCCTCTTGGTAGGTCACAGGCTCATCTTGATCCATGAGTAATACATCACCTTGATCTGTTATGAGATATCCATATCTCTCAGGTAGGTGACGTATCCTGCCTGACCTACGCTGGTCTTGTTCTACTTGAGCAGGTTGCTCTTCCACAACCATTTGTGTTTCCTGCTCTAATTCCTCCATAGGTGTATTGATGCTTTGTGATTCTTAAATTTCTTCAAGCCATACTTTCCTCCCACTGGTTCCTTTGGAAATAAAATCCTTTTCTAGGAAAACTCCAGTTCGAGCGACAAACACTTTGCCCTCAGAAGGATTGTAGAAGTAATATCCTCTTGTTTCTTTAGGATATCCCACAAATAAGCATTTGTCAGATTTGGGCTCAAGCTTAGTTGAAATTTGTCGTTTCACATAAACTTCGCAACCCCAAATCTTCATGTAAGACATATGTGGTTTCTCACCACTCCATATCTCATATGGTGTCTTATCAACCTTTTTGGATGGAACACGGTTAAGTGTGTAAGATGCGGTCAACAGCGCATGTCCCCAAAAGGAGTTTGGATGATCGACTTGACTCATCATGGATCGGACCATGTCCAACAGGGTTCGATTTCTTCTCTCAGACACACCATTCCATTGGGGTGTTCCAGGAGGAGTGAGTTGGGATAGGATCCCACACTCTTTCAGATGGTCATCAAACTCTAGGCTTAAATATTCACTACCTCGATCTGATCGAAGAGTTTTAATATTCTTACCCAATTGGTTTTGTACTTCATTCTTGAATTCCTTGAACTTTTCAAAGGACTCTGATTTGTGTTTCATTAAATACACATAACCATATCTACTGAAATCATCAGTGAATGTGATGAAGTACTGAAAACCTCCTCTGGCTGGTATGTTCAGTGGTCCACATACATCAGTATGTATGAGGGCCAAAAGATCATTAGCTCTTTCACCTTTTCCTGTGAATGGAGACTTTGTCATCTTTCCAATTAAACAAGATCTGCATGTCTCATATGATTCTTAATCAAAAGAGTCCAACAGTCCATCTTTATGGAGTTTGAAAATGCGTTTCTCATTTATGTGGCCTAATCGACAATGCCAAAGGTAACTTGGATTTAACTCATTAGGTTTCATCCTTTTAGTATTAATGTTATAAATTGGCACTTCAAGATCAATGACATATAATCCATTGTTCATTTGAGCAGTAGCATAGAATATATCATTCAAATAAATTGAACAACAATTGTTCTTTATTATGAATGAAAAACCGAACTTGTCCAAACAAGAAACGGAGATAATATTCCTGCTAATTGTTGGTACATAATAACAGTTCTCTAACTGAATTATTAAACCACTAGGTAAAGTCAATTCATAAGTTCCTACGGCTAAGGCAGCAACCTTTGCTCCATTGCCAACTCGTAGGTCGACTTCACCTTTTGCCAAATCTCTACTCCTTTTCAGTCCATGCACATTTGTACAAATGTGAGAACCGCATCCAGTATCTAATACCCATGATGCAGAAGTAGATAAATTAATTTCAATAACAAAAATACCTGAAGTTGGAGTCTCTACTCCATTCTTCCTATCTTCCAGGTACTTTGGGCAGTTCCTCTTCCAGTGTGCGATCTTACCGCAATGGAAGCAGGTGCCTTCCTTTTCTATGCTTCCACTATGCTTCAAAGCAGCACTAGTGGGTTTGGGTTTGGCAACTTCCTTGCCTTTCCCTTTATCATGTTTGAGGACAGTCCTCATGTCTCGGTACCAATCTAGAAAATTTGTCCCAGACAATTTTTCTTTCTCAGGGTTTAATCGCAATATGTTGTTAGAGGTGTTTGTTGTCATGGTAATCTACACAAGGATTAATGAAAATATAAGTATCATTGACATATTTAATTAGGCCTTTAATTAAACATGCTCCCACTATTTTATTCAAAACAAATGACCCTCATCATTTGATTCGGAAAATCCCGTTGGAAGATTTTCTAGTGGGTCGAGATCCATATTTCACTTCGTTCTAAGTCCGCGTAGGCGGATTACACAAAACTAGGTTATTTAGGTAGGAACTCCTTCCAATTGTATCTCATACAACTCTCGAAAATTTCAGTTGGGTGAATAACTCCTTATTCCAATCCATCATATGGATCATTCCCAACTCTTGCTTCTAAACATATATATAATCTTATTATAATTTGTTTAGTTAAGTTTGACCCATTGTTTTAACAGTTGGATATTACAATTATCCCATCGCACCTTACTAATATAGAACATGCACCTCGCGTAGGCGAAACCTACATTATTCGATACTAGTCTTGATGAGTGTTAAAACTTGGAAAGCTTAAAACTTAATATTTAGTTTTGAGGGAATTGTAATTTTTCTGATCTCACCGGCTTGTTTATCATATAAACCGTCTCTCACATGCATCAACATACATTTACATGCATCAACATACATACAAACAAAAATGAAACAGTTATGGCCCCTAGCGCAATTGTTCTCCCAAGCCAATGAGAGAACCTAAGCTAACCTACAACGATCTAAGCTTCTCCAAGCAAGATCTTCAAGGTTGTCCTCCTTTGGCACTGACTTCTTTGCTTTCTTCATATCATTACATTACATGAAAGAAACTCGTTTTACATACGAGGGAGTGAGATGAGAAAAGAAGTTACATTTGGGAGATTAAGAGAGAGGCACGACACGCAGGTCGTATTTTAAAAACCCAAAACAAAACAAAGGAAAACTAAGGCCATAACCGATCACCACAAGACAATAATAAACACTTTATTTTTATTATAATTAATACCTCTAATTAATTAAAATCAAATTAAATTTCGACGACCGATCATCACATTTTAATGAACAATTCATTTAAAATTGATGTCGCTTTTCGTATCAACACTTGACACTTTTAAAGCACTGAGTTAGCCGAATGGGTGAAAATTTCCTTGGGTTAACCGGTTAACCATATGCGTTAACAGGTTAACACTGTTTTGAAATCTGAAAAACCTATTTTCTGCCTTGCGTTAACCGGTTAACCAAATGTGTTAACCGGTTAACACTGTTTGAAAATGTCTTGGAAAACTGTTTTCCGCCTTGCGTTAACCGGTTAACCATATGCGTTAACCGGTTAACACTGTTAAAAAAATCTCAAAAATTTTATTTCGCATTCCGTTAACCGGTTAACCATACGCGTTAACCGGTTAACACGGTTCCAAAAAGTGTTTAGGAAGCACAACTCTTGTGCGTTCAAACCCCAATCGCATAACTCTCTGACAACACAACCCTTGTGCCGTCACTAACCCTAATGCACCAATTTCAGACCGTCAAACACGTCTCGATTGTTAATTCAGTATGATTGATCAACACGTCATTGCTTCACCATACTAATGTCGGATCAAGAAGCAAACGACCATTGATCGCTCAAAGGAAAACAATCATCGAGGTTTTGAATGAACGAAACAAGAACATTATATCATATATAATGTATTTTGCATCAGGGTTACATATATCACATATATGTAACTTGATCGATCTCAATTTAACCTTTGATTCATTCTGTTTTAATCATATTATTACAGAACAAAAACAACTATCAGATTCATGGTTTCGTAAGTGGCTCTGATACCACTGTTGGAGAATTGCCATCCAAGGCGCAGCGGAATTTAAAAATTTCTCCATTTAGTGATCCTTACGAATGGGCATGATCAGTGATAGAATCGTTACCTCTTGTGGTGATTCAAACCTTTGGTGCATATCTCTGATAATGATCAAAACCTTTGATACAGATCCACGGGGCGATCACGAACGTTGAACGATGACAACGTCTCTACTCAGTCCACACGAACGGATTCCTTCAATCGCAGTGCTAGCTGTTATGAATGAAGGCTTTGAGTGAGAGAAAGAGGGAAACAAAATTCCAAGTCTCTACTTGAATTTCTGTCTGAGTGGATTAACCAAGCTTTTACCCAAGGGGTTCTATTTATAGAACCACTTGTGTGGGCTTCAAGCCAAAAAAAAGCCCACTTAAGTGTATTTTGCCCATATCTCATAATATGCCAAAATCACTTAAGTATTTGGTACCTTACCATATTTCGTTTCCACTTAAGTGCACCGTACCTTACGATGTTCCTTAATTATTCTATCTCTCATCAATCCGTCCTTTGTGTGTGACCCTATAGGCTTTCGCGACGTTGGCAATTATATTAAATCACGCATTTAACATAATAAACAGTGAGCGGTATCTAGCAACACATCACTGCTACCCAAGTCACGAAAATGTCATGTGATCTGACAAAACCTCCTGTGATAATAATTATATGTATAATTACCCCTTTGCCCTTATGTCTATATTGAACACAAGGTATAGACCGTGTCACCCTTGTCCAGTTCAATATTGGGCCCATAGACATTTATCCTGTTACGCAGGATTGGCAAATTCCATCTAGGACACTCATGTCCCTCAGCATGCTTTGTGGAGTACCCATCAACTGTCTTTATGGTTATCCAGTTACGGACAACGTTGGATCAGCAATAAAGCACTCGACTCTACATCTAGGATCCTTAGTGGTTTCAGGTCGAAGAGTGGTATACACTATTATCACCATGAGAATAACTTATGACACTTTGCATAACTTTCTATATAGTATTCTCATAGCGGGTCAATCCGGTATAAATATTACTCCTAATATTCATACCTATGTTTAAGACTTGATAACTCTTTATCCATGATCCATGAGATGTGATCATCAATCTACAAACATAATAGTCTTAATGCTTTAATGGTATCCCACTTCACACTAAAGCTCGACTACGGATACTTTAAGAATAGTGCCCTTATGTTTAATGTGTTCTCATGATTAAGTCACACTTAATACATTAAACGGACTATCTATTCTAGGGACTTTATTAATCAACCATAATAAAGAAAATGCCTTTAAATAATTCGATACAAGTACCAAAAGTATTGGCCTCTAGGGCTTACACCAACAGTTACAACCCTTAAAAGACCTAATTGAGACAGGGTTTATTTTGAAAGCATACTATAACAAGGTTGTGTTAACTTGACTCCAAACGATTTTTGTTAATCATTTGATGGCACCAACTTGCATACTGTGAATAACTTGATCACCATTGTGTTCTTATCAACGACTCGTTCACCGTATTTCACCCATTCATATCAATAAACTTTGAGTTCAAATTTTTGCATAAACATTGCATTAAAATTACCATTTTTTTGAATGCACAATCTTATTTGCGAGTCAACACTTAGCATCAAAGAAATTCCAACAATATGCAATTGAGGAAATTGATAAAGTGAAAGAAGTCCAAACAGGGGAAATCACTTTGAGTATCATTCAATCCGATTCAATCACCCCAAGGTTCATCTCGCCAAGAGTAATTTGCTTCAAGACTCAGACCGGGGCAAGCCACCTCAAAGCTCAGTAAGTCCAACTATCCAAGGAAATTTAATCAAGAGTCTACCATTCCAACATTTGGTTAGTCAAGTTCAGACCATTGTAAGTTTCAAACACTTGGGGCAAGCCATCTCGAGGTAGTCTCATGGCAAGTTGTTTCAAGCTCACTTTCAAGGCGAACATTTTCAAAGACCCAACAAACTGGGGCAAGATGAGCCACAAAGGGGAAGACCCCCTTCATGCTTTCAAACTGCTCAAATAAATTCTGTCATACGTCAACAACTTTTGAGTTTAAGATGAGTGCCCAGAAACTATGCTAGCATGATTCATTAATCCTCCAAAAGGATCCCATTGGCTAAGTTGTGGTTGTCAAGCTTGATAGAATTCTCCTTTGATAACATATATCATAAAATATTTGGTTGAGTTCTCGGTGTTGAGGAATCATGAGCTTCCATAAAAAGCCTTTACAAACTCCCAGTCCACTCAGGTGTCAGCATTTTCATATCATGATCATTCATATATCATGCATAAAAAATTCAAATCATACATAGCCGAAATGTACTTCGGGCTCATTTTGCATTGACCCAGGTCTTGTTGTTGATCCTATACCCTTTGACCTCTAATTCCAATTTGTATTTGGTGCCCTTAAACCATCATCCGGTTTTCGCAGTCATTTTCAAGTCCAATTGTTGTTGGCAAAATCCGTTAAAAGTCGGTTATAATCCATTACTTGCGGTTAAGAGTCCATGTTGTTCAATACTATTCAGGTCATATATGAACCTGTTGTTGAACTTTATTCCATTATCAGGTCATATATGAACCTGTTGTTCAATACTATTCAGGTCATATATGAAGCTGTTGTTGAACTTTATTCCATTATCAAGTCATATATGAACCTGTTGTTCAATACTATTCAGGTCATATATGAACCTGTTGTTGAACTTTATTCCATTATCAGGTCATATATGAACCTGTTGTTCAGTGCTATTCAGGTCATATATGAAACTGTTGTTGAACTTTATTCCATTATCAGGTCATATATGAACCTGTTGTTCAATACTATTCAGGTCATATATGAACCTGTTGTTGAACTTTATTCCATTATCAGGTCATATATGAACCTGTTGTTCAATACTATTCAGGTCATATATGAACCTGTTGTTGAACTTTATTCCATTATCAGGTCATATATGAACCTGTTGTTCAATATTATTCAGGTCATATATGAACCTGTTGTTGAACTTTATTCCATTATCGGGTCATATATGAACCTGTTGTTCAATACTATTCAGGTCATATATGAACCTGTTGTTGAACTTTATTCCATTATCAGGTCATATACGAACCTGTTGTTCAATACTATTTAGGTCATATATGAACCTGTTGTTGAACTTTATTCCATTATCAGGTCATATATGAACCTGTTGTTCAATACTATTCAGGTCATATATGAACCTGTTGTTGAACTTTATTCCATTATCAGGTCATATATGAACCTGTTGTTCAGTGCTATTCAGGTCATATATGAACCTATAGTTGAACGTTATTCCATTATCAGGTCATATATGAACCTGTTGTTGAGCATTGTCAGGTCATATATGAACCTGTTGTTGAGCTTTATTCCAGTATTACCAGATTCTTGATATTCCCCAGCATTGTCAGGTCATATATGAACCTGTTGTTGAGTTTTATTCCATTGTTAGGTCATATATGAACCTGTTGTTCAATACTATTCAGGTCATATATGAACCTGTTGTTGAGCTTTATTCCATTATCAGGTCATATATGAACCTGTTGTTCAATACTATGCAGGTCATATATGAACCTGTTGTTGAGCTTTAGTCCATTGTCAGGTCATATTTGAACCCGTTGTTCAGTACTATTCAGGTCATATATGAACCTGTTGTTGAGCTTTAATCCATTGTCAGGTCATATATGAACCTGTTGTTCAATATTATTCAGGTCATATATGAACCTGTTGTTCAACTTTAGTCCATTGTCCGGTCATATATGAACCTGTTGTTCAATACTATTCAGGTCATATATGAACCTGTTGTTGAGCTTTATTCCATTGTTAGGTCATATATGAACCTGTTGTTCAATACTATTCAGGTCATATATGAACCTGTTGTTGAGCTTTAGTCCATTGTCAGGTCATATATGAACCTGTCGTTCAATACTATTCAGGTCATATATGAACCTGTTGTTGAGCTTTATTCCATTATTAGGTCATATATGAACATGTTGTTCAAAACTATTCAAGGTCATATATGAACCTGTTGTTGAACTTTATTCCAGTGTCAGGTCATATATGAACCTGTTCTGAAGAGTCTCTCTCTACGATTGTTTCAGTGTTGTCAGGTCATATATGAACCTGCTGTTGAGCTTTCATTCCAGTATTACCAAGTCATATATGAACCTGTTGATACACTCTTCTTGAATTTTTCTGAGTTTGTTAGGTCATATCTGAACCTGCTGTCAGAACTTCTTGATATTCCCCAGCATTGTCAGGTCATATATGAACCTGTTGTTGTGTTTTATTCCAGTATTGCCAGGTCATATATGAACCTGTTGTAGCATTTTTTCTTTTCCTTGTTCGGGTTTAGTAGGCCATATATGAACTTACTACCGAAATCTTTTGTGTTCTAAGTATCGTTTATCAAATTTCACTTTGAGTACTCCCTAGCATGTATCTGATTCTCCAGCAGGATTTGTTTTCCCCCAGCAAATTTGTTTTTTACCATTTGTCTGTCTCCCTGTGGACCATCAGCACAACCCCACAGTTTGGTCTGTCTAGCAGCATCTCCTGCTCACCATGTCCCTAGCAGATAAAAATTACAAAAAAAAATCATGCATCCATGCATATCATATCATATCATGTCATAAGGATTCAGGATCAAAATCCGGGTCTTCTTAGTATTACACCATCTCCCACTATGATCATATGAAGAGTGTCCTGCTTCATATTCTCTAGTTGAAGACGCTTAAATAGGGGCAACTATCATACCCCGATTTTGGTCCTGAATTTTTTCCATTTTTTCATTTTTATTTGGCACTTGGCCTAAAGTTCATTTGCATACATTCATGACCAAAGGCAACCATCCATTCCCAAATCCATATTTTTTTGATAAACATTGGTTATTATCTAAACTTTTGATCATGGTGCTTTTTTGATTACAAAATGGATTTTAGTTATTTGACTTTTTTAATTTTCAATTTGATTTTAATTTCAAAGTAAATCTAATTCCAAATTTCAAGTTAATCTTAATTGTTTTTTTTACTAATGATTCAAACTCTAATTGATTTTAATTTTCAAATAAATGTTAGAATTGATATCAAAGTAATTTTAACAAATTATAGACTAATTTGATTTTAATTGGTTTTATTGGTTTTTTTTTTAATTTTAAATTGCCATTTAGATGAGTTTTAGATTATTTCAAAAAATCCATATCCATTTCTATAACCACAAATTCATTTCATTCAAACCAAGTTTGTTACAACCATTTTTTTATGTAAATGTCATAAGTTTCCGACACTAGATAACCATTGCATTTACCAATTTCATTCCAATTCCAAAATACATTTGCGCTCAAAGCACATAAACCACAAAACCATGACATTATACAACCATTACAACATTTCCATAAATTACAATAGTCACTACCCAACCATTTCAATACATTCTATATATCCCAATCCATTACATATGATTTTTTTAACAGTGGCGAATCAACATCATCAAGGCCATAGCACTCCATAAGAATTCCAAAACAGACCCGCCATCCAATGTGCTTTGTAGCCGCATCCAAGCCGAAATTCCCAAGCTAACCAATAACCTTCAGACTTTCTATTCATTCCTGAAGCAAATATGTCCAAAATTATGCAGTAATTAACCAATTATGCATCACACCTGCAAGTTGCAAACCAAAGGATCCTGCACAAACATCAACGGTCAATAACCTGTATCAGTCCCAGGCATATTCACATTAATCCAAGCTGCAGCAGCCAACAAATAACAAGACATCAAGTAATCCCATCCTAAACTTATAACAACTCCAAAACAGTTCTCCAATAAGCTATGACGGCGACGCCTTTCGTTCCATAACAGGAATTGGTAAGAAATACAATGTTCGTTTCAATTCTGATTTTTTCACTTCACATTAGCTAATATAACATATTTCCATCAGTTTCGATTAAAAGCATTATAATCAATTGAACTAACAACATTCAACATCTAACAGAATTAACAATATTCATAACAACATTTTTACTAACTGCACAAAAGAATAATTCACTATCTAACAGCATTTTCTAAATCACTTCACTAATAGAACTTTAGTAAAAACCAACATCTAACCGAATTTCCAAATTTCAACTGAATTCAGAATAGAATCATAACAAATTCCAACCGAACTTCCAACTGTCCAACGAATTTCAACCCAAATGATATCCACCTAACCTCCAACAGCACGATTCAAAGCCACAACCTGAATCTGCCCTTACTAATTGGTTGGTTAACCTCCATACAAAACCGAAAACTCCATAGCAGCCTCTAACATAACTTCCAAGGCAAATGGTTAACCTGCACGGTATGAACAAAATCAATTGAAATCAAGAAAACCAACCGCACCCAAAAAGAACTTCTTCTCAAACCTGAGTTTGATCACAGCAAAACAGTTTCACATCCTCAACCGAACCAGAAGCGGATCTAAGAACTTCATCCATACTAGAACTCCACCCTAGGATTTCCATAACAAAAACACCTACATAAGAAAACGCAAAACAGAAGAACTCAACTTCAATCCATTTTTATCAAAGAAGTTTATCCATTTTAGTGACAGTATATACCTGTATCACAAAGTAGAAGATGAAGTCTGTAAACCAAAGTTACTCATGCTTTCACTAAGTTTTCACTACAGTAAACAAAGTAATTGGTAACGGTAAGATTTCAAAAAATATCCCAAAAGAGAGTTGAGACAAAATTCAAAGAAGAAAGTTAGTTTTGTGTTACCTTCTCCGGATCCAAGCATCAAATAGGGAAGACCAAATTCTGAACACCGAAAGGGTTTCGCAGAGATACTTGTTTCGATCTCCATAAGCTAACCTGAAAACCCTAGGTAGTGAGTATAAAAAGAGGAGGCGACCCCCACGAAACCCGAATTCGAAAACAGAGAAAAAACCTAATTTTGGAGGTGACCACGAAAAAACCTAGGTTTTCAGGGACGGCGAGGAGAATACGAAGCGAAGGAAGGACAAGGAAATCGTACATGTTCTTGGAAATTCGGTGAGTCATTTCTCATTTTGATCTGAGTCTCGCCTCAGTTTTACGAACTTCCATGAATGATGTCGAAATAAATCCAAGAACATGAATCCATGAGCTATAGTGATGAGCACGATGCTCTGATATGAAGCGTGATGTTGTTATTGTAAACGCGAATCCATGATTTGTTTTCGCCTTGATTTGTTTTCGTAGCTTATTTGCATAAGCGCTTTTCACCTTGATTTGTTTTCGTAGCTTATTTGCATAAGCGTTTTTGGCATCGTATTATGAATACTAACTCATGGGGTTTGGGCTTGGTTTGGACTAAAGCCCAAACAGACTACTCCCTGCAGCCTTGCAGATATTGGCCGGTACCCCCTGTCCATTGCAAAAGCCCATTTTTTTTTCTTTGTCAATTAGCTTTTAATTGGAAATTTAGAATATTTCTGATTATATAGTAGATTTAATTAGGAATATTAGGTAATTAGTTTAGAATATTAATTAGGGAGTTAGGTTAATTGGAGGAGTTTTAAGATACAATTAGAAATTTAAAATTAGATTAGGTTAATATTAGATTTAGATTAGAATAATATTAGTTTAGAATATTAGATTTTTTAGGATCATAATTAGGAGTTAATTACGTTAATGTTTTAGAATATTAAGAAATATTAGAAATATTATTGAGAATATTATAGGTAATTAGGAGTTAATCGGATTAATTAGGATCTTTAATTTTGATTAGCTTAATTAGGTTTAATTAGAAATATTAAAATTAACTAGACTAGGATTTTAGAAATAATCAGAATTAGTTTAGGATGTAGAATATTAAAATGAGTTTAGGATTTAATTGATTTTAATTATGATTTTCATGAAATAGAAGTTTAATTCAATATTAACCATAATTATGAATTGACGGTTTTACCCCTAGACTTAGGAATAGGCAAGTTATTTATATCTTTTATAATTTCTTACTATAACTTACAAAAATCTTTTCTTAAACAAACACGAAAGAAGAGGACCATTCGAATCTTGCATTCCGGTGGGAACCCTCGAATACTCGGTCATAAGCCTTGCATTTTCGATTAACCGTTTATTTTATTTTCTTTGATTCTTAAAACATTTAAATCAACTTATTCTTTTGTTATTTTTTTAAAAATAAAAATAAATAGATAAATACATATAAGTCATATTAATAAAAATTACAAAAAGAATTTATCATTTATTTTCTTTTAATTTTAGATTATATCATAAAATTTCCAAAAAAAGAGTTTTACCATTTATTTTATTTTTAATTTTAGATTATATCATGAAATATTTCAAAAAAGAGGTTTACCATTTATTTCTCTTTTAATTTTAGATTATATCATAAAATTTCCAAAAAAAGAGTTTACCATTTATTTCTCTTTTAATTTTAGATTATATCATAAAATTTCCAAAAAAGAGTTTACCATTTATTTTATTTTTAATTTTAGATTATATCATAAAATTTCCAAAAAAGAGTTTACCATTTATTTTATTTTTAATTTTAGATTATATCATGAAATATTTCAAAAAAGAGGTTTACCATTTATTTCTCTTTTAATTTTTGATTATATCATAAAATTTCCAAAAAAAGAGTTTACCATTTATTTCTCTTTTAACTTTAGATTATATCATAAAATTTTCAAAAAAGAGTTTACCATTTATTTTATTTTTAATTTTAGATTATATCATAAAATTTCCATAAAAGAGTTTACCATTTATTTTATTTTTAATTTTAGATTATGTCATAAAAATATTCCAAAAAGAGCTTACCATTTATTTTCATTTAATTTTAGATCATCTCGTAGAAACTCCCAAAAAAAACCTACCATATAATATCATTTCTTGCTATTTTACTAGACATAAAAGAATATAATTCTGTTTTTCTTCAACTTAATTTCTTGCTATTTTCTCTAAATGTTTGAATAACTATAGAATTATTATTTTCATATAATATCATTTTCTTCGTAGTTTTATTTATTATTGTTAGAATATTACGAATAAATAATTAAATAAATATCTAGTAATGATGTTGACTAATTAATATAATAAAATACTTATGACTATTTTCTTAAACTTTGATCCTACCCCAAGTTATATATTTTAATCTGATTAATTTGTTTCTTATCCCAATTAAAACACTTTACTATTTAAGTTAAAACATTAAAACTTTTTTGAATAACTCAAAAGAAGTGGACTATTGAAATCTAGCATTCCGGTAGGAACCCCTGAATGATCGGTCTTGAACCACGCGTTTTGGATTAACTGTTCATTCTTTTTAAAAAACACATTAATTAACTTGGACAAATAAGGACCGTTGGGATCTCGCATTCTGATGTAACCCTTTGAGCAATTGATTCTTATCGAGCATTCGTTGTCCATCAAACAAATTTCTCAACAAATTCGAATGAAAAAGGACCATTGGAATCTAGCATTCCGGTGGAACCCCGAGTGATTGATCCCGAGGCTCATGTCTCGTTCTCATCAAATATTCGTCATTCACCTAAAAATACTTAATCTTTATTAAACACTTTTGCCAATAAAGATGGAAATGGAACATGGTGTATACCGTGCACTCCTGAGATTAAGATTCGAGGTGGATGCCTTGCCTATCTTAACTCTCGCCATCACTCAAAATACATCCAACCAATCAAACTCTTTCTCGCCGCCGTGCGATTAATCAAAAACTTTTTTTATAAATGAAAGATATATTGTCTTAAGGTGATGCAAAACAATGTTTCGGCCACGATTGTTGAGTCGAGATAAGTGACGCTTTTCCGAATGTAGATTTATAAATCCGTTCAATGTGTGGTATGCGTCCACTCCTCATCTGTTTTGGGTAAAACAATGTTTTTGTCGATTAATACAGTATAGCTTTCGCTAAAATCGACCAACAAACAAACATTTTTCTACCCAGAACTACGTAAGCCTTGATTTCTCTTTTGAGATACGTAGGAGCAGGATTCGTAAATCTTGTCAGGCCCACTAATAAAAAACTTAGGTTTAGTCCTTCGTCAAAAAATCCAAAAACATTTCTTCTCTCTTCTATTCTTTCTCTCCCTCATTATAACTTGAGAAGACTAACATAAGCTAACATTCAAAACAAAACTAACTAAACGGTTCCCGTTGAATACAACGGACGTGAGGGGTGTTAATACCTTCCCCTTGCGTAACCGACTCCCGAACCCTGATATTGGTTGCGACGACCATAATCATTGTCGTTCTTTCTTGGGTTTTATCGATATTTCCCCTTTCCTTTTTAGGGATAAATAAAGTTCGGTGGTGACTCTGTTCAGTCCATCATTGTGAGCGTGCGATCGCGCTTCGCTTTAAAGTCGTATCCCCATTTTTTCGAGGTGCGACACCTACCGGTGAAAGCAATTTTGAGAAAGTCAGTCAGTTCTGATTCATCATTCTCAACCGAAGCCAAGAGCGCAACGGATGTTAAAGTTGGTAGAAGGATTAGTGATCATTGTATTCAATGTAACCCTTTTCCATGTAAATTACCATTTTTCAACTTTTATAAAAGAATTATGGAGTCTTGTCATTTACATACTACCATTCTATTAAATAAAGTTGAGCTTTTTATCCAATTGTTTCTACTCTTATTTATTCAGCCAAATAGAATTGAATTTTATGATGATAATTTTGAAATTGAATTAGTAAGTCAAATCGTTTTTCTTAAATAATAATGAAAGCAAGTATTTTTAAAATGATCAATTTTGATAAAGAATAGCAGCAGTAGTCTGAGAACAGATGAGTCATAAAGTGTGAAGCATTGTTGGTCTTCAAGAGGTTGGTTTGGTAACATTTTCCTCCCCAACGGAAAGTCAGCTTCACCAACTAAGTTACAGGCTCGCATCCTCGACAGTTTACATGTACCCAACATAGAGTTCTTATCGCCAGTAAGTCCTCAGCAAAGTTCATTGCAGACTCCCCACAGGGTCGACAGTTCAGGTCCTCGGTAGACCTTCTCTCTCTATCCCTAGTCGGGTTTGAGGTGTTCAGAGCCAGTTGATTTGAATTCATCCCCAACATGTTTCTCCAGTTGGTGTTTCCATCTTATCGAGATTAACTGAGTGTTGTAACGATGATTCAAATCAGTGACATTTGTATCCTTCCCGTTTGTTTTGTCAGCATAATCATCAATCATATACATACACATTCATACATCAGATATTTCATTATACATGTTATTACATTTGATTCCTTATTTTCTGATCCTCTGCTATGGTGATATTGTTTCCCTATGTAGATTTGATGCGTTTGTCCTCTTTCAATGGTAAAGTGTTAGCCCCTTAAGCAGAAAGAATTTAACCTTTCTCATTCCCCACTGAGTTATTTCCTCGTGGATAATTTTTATTTCTGTTTCCTCCCAGTTGATTATCTGGATGGAACCACACCCCTTGAGTTATATCCTCATCAGATTGGATCTTTGTTTGACCGTTTCTTTCTAGCTCTTACCTAGACAAATATGTTTGGTCCCCCAAAAGTTTATTACCCAATAACTGGTAATATTATTTTTGGTTTGTAGGTACTTTGCTTTTTCCCAATACCCGGTAAAAGTAATTTACCTCCTTTATTTTTCCCAGCGGATTCATTTTCACGTTTCGCCAGGCAGTCTATCCTTGATATGTTCATCTTAATTGACCACAGATATTCTCCCATTGCAATTTTCTATCCAGTAAAAAGGTAGTTGTAATTCCTATTTTGTTTCTCAGAGAGTTAATCATTGATATGTTCATCCTAATCGATGACGGGTTTTCTCCTCTTTGCGGTCTTCTGCCTAGTAACCGGTAGTTGTAAATCCTACTTTCCCCTCTCAGTCTATCCTTGATATGTTCATCTTAACCGATGATAGATATTCTCTTTTTGGTATTCTATCCAATAATTGATAAATATAATCCCTATTTTTACCCAGGTGGTCTATCCTTGATATGTTCATCTTAACCGATGACGGATATTCTTCCCTTGAGTCTATCCTTGATATGTTCACTTTAAACAGTGACAAATATTCTCTCTTTGGTCTTCTGCCCAATAATCGGTAGTTGTAGATCCTATTTGTTGTTTTCCTCAGTAGGTTATTCTTACCCAGTAACCGATAATGAATACATCTCCTATTTCCCTCAGCAAGTCATCCTTGATATGTTTACCCTAACCGGTAACATATGCCTCTCTGTCAGATTATGTTATCTTCCTACCCAGTACCTGGTAATAGATAATATACTTCTGGTACTCCTGTGTTGAAGTTCATTCTTCCCCAGTTGAGTTTGAGTGCATATTTCCTCAGTGAAATCGCCAATCCCCTGTTTGGTTCGAGTATTTCAGTTTGTTCTGATTTACCCGTTTCTCCTGCAGATTTTCCCCTATTCCTCGACCGATTCCTTCCATTGATTTATTTTCATGGAACTCCCCTTGTGTCTCCAGCATTTTTTAAGTCGTAGCCTGGCCTACGCACAAATTTTATTCCCCAGAGTCTCTGTCTCCCCAACGAGTTTTCCTCATGGAATGCATTAGGCTCCTGTGGATTTTCAGTCTCTCTGGATTCTTTTCCTTTGTGGCAATATTTTCCCCACAAAGATTATTTTTTTAGAATTTCATATCATATGCATCATGAGGTCTCTTAGGGACCAAAATTTGCTTCTATATGTTGTTATTTAAGTCCATTCTACTGAGTTGATACGAAGATTTTAACCTTCACATCCTCAGTTGGAATGTCCTTAAATAGGGGCAGCTGTAAGACCCCAACTTTGACCCTAAGACCCCTCATGCTATCTCATCATATGCATTGGCATTGGGATCACATCTTGGCATCCCCCTTACCCCTCATTCATTGGGAGAGATCATCAGGAACATTTGATTGTATCATACTTTGTTCTTTCATTATTTACTAACCAAAATGCCAAAAATATGTCAATATATAGTTTGTTGCTTTTGTAGGTAGTCTGTATGCTCACATATGTTCCATCAAGCTCATATCTAGGGTTTAAGACCCTAAATGCAAGGAGACCAATCAAGAAATTGTTCACATTGGCTTTAGTCGTCATATATGGATCCCCATGGTCTTCACATATCATTTTGATCAAGAATTCATCAAGAGTTTGAAGTTTGTTAGCCTTGGAAACCCTAATTCATCTGGGTATCTTGTGTGACTTCTTCAATAAGTTTCATCAACATTTGATCAAATATTTCAAGGGATACTTAATATTACATCATATTATGCCTATATGATCCTCCATGAGTCCCAAAAGTTAAGAGAATATCAAGCTAGCAAGATGGTTCATGGTGGTTGACCAGAGAAAGTCAACTGGTCAAAACTGGGGTTCCCTAGACCCTATCTCCTACAATTTTTGTCATATGAAAATGATTCCAAGATGAAAGTTACTCCTAATGACACCAAAGAACTTTCATGTTTATGTCAATATCTAGGTTTGCTTGGAAGTTCATTTTTTATGGTGAAAGATTATAAGTCATTTTGTCTGAACCCTAGCTAGAAGGTCAACTTCTCAAGACCATAACTTGCTCAATTTTTGTAAGATGAAAGCCATTCAAATTCCATGATCAAATTCAATATGTCTACTTCAACTTTTATGTATGGAGGAAGTTCAAGTTCAAACATAAAATGCATAACTCCTTCATTCCAAATCCAAATGAACAAGTGATTTTCCTCAACTTCTAAAATGCATAACTCCTTCATGCCAAATCCAAATGAGGTCAAATTTGTGACCAAATTGAAGACAATTGAAAGAGATATAACTTTTATCAAGGAACATTTTCCATTTGAAGTGCATAGAAAAATTTATTCAAGGTGGAAGAAGTGAACATTTGACTTGGTACTTAGAAAAGTTTCAAATATGTTTGATTTTCCAAACTTCCACCTCAAAATTCATCATGATCCAAACTTCAAATGGAAAAGTGTTCAGCATGAAAGTTGTTCCCCTTGATCTCAACTTTCCAAAAAAGTCCTAAATCATGTCATTTGGATTAATATTGAAGGACTTGTGCATGGATGCAATTTGTGGTACCATTTGGAAGAATTTCATAATAAAACTCATTCCAACATTGCATGGCTTAATGCAACACTTTCAGCATGACCTATGCATGATTTTGGACCTTTTCAAATGATTATTTGGGCTTTGCGTACGCCCATTCTAGCTCATGAAGGAAATTTCTATTTTTGAACATTCAAATGGAAGTGTGTGAAAATCAATTACCAAGCTTATAAATAGAAGTGCATTGTGATCAGAACTCCATCAATATCTTGCCCAAGCTTTTCCAGACCAATCCAAACCCTTTATTCCATAGAATTTTTGAAGATTTCTTTTGAAATCGAGCTTGAACTTCATCTTCTGTTTGGAAGTTCAAACTCAAAAAATTCACTCCCCTTTTCATCTCAATTGGTTTCGGCAAGCAAGAGGAAGAGAAAGCAAGCAAATCCAGATCAAGATCAAGTGAATTTGATGCAAATCGAAGGTGATTTTTCAGAAACTTCATCTCTTCGATTCTCTCTCAATTCTTCACCATTTTTTATGATTTTTGGTTGGCTGAAGTTGTACCAATGTAGACAACAAGATTGGGTTGCTTTGAGGTCAAATCGAATCTTTATGATTTTTGGTTGGCTGAAGTCCTACCAATATAGGCAACAAGACTGAGTTGCTTTGAGGTCAAATCGAAGCAACTCAGTTCATGATCCTCAAAATTTAAATCCCTGTATCTTTTTATATACTTGGAATTGGAAAAAAAATTGAGGCTAGATTCATGCTCCTGAGCATTTTTTCTTCAAATTAATGTATTCACTTTTCATTTTTCATGAAATTTTGGTTGGACCAGTGCAGTGGCTCTCATCGGAGAAGATGATCGGAGCTAGGGCTCCAGTGATGTGTTTGCTTGACCTGAGCCATTTGATCCTTGTCCACCGTTTTAATCTCATCCATTTAATTTGATTACCACATGTATGCACACGTTGACTTTGGAACACCATGGACATGATGCGCGTGGCCATCAGATTTGCCACCTCAATTAATGAGGGAGATATGATGGCCCTTGTTTTTTTTTGTATTTTCTGATTTTTCATTTAATCCAATTATTTTGATTAATTCATATTAATTTCATTTTTGATCCAAAAAATATAGGAGTTTCACCAAAAATATTTAAATATTTTCCTCTTTAATTTTCTGAATTAAAATTATTTTTTGGATTAGTTTTGATATTTTTCATGAATAATTTATTTTGTGCATATTTTTTATTGTTTAAAAATACTTCTGACTTTTCAATAATCATAAGTTTTTTTGTATGAGGTCCTTTGACCTTCATTGACCTAAGATAAATATCTTAGACATTTTATTTGGTGGTTTGAAGAGGTTTTAGGTTTTGGCCAATTTAAATTGAAATTTAATTTATTTTTAATTGATTAATTGTGTAAAAATTATGTTGAGCCATTTTTATTGACTTGTGATGTTTGACTATTTGTTTGGGCCTTGGTAAAGGTTGATTTGACTTTTATTTGATTAAAATCATTGGATCTAGGGGATTGGTGAAAAGTATATTTCATCTTCCAAAATGAATGAATGATTTTAATTTGATAAAATTCCTCCGATGACCAATTTGTGTTTCTCTCATCTCCCTTTCCTCTTCATCTTCAATCTCTTTCTTTCCCATTCCCCTCATTGACCAATGAAGTCTCACTATCCTAAGGCTAATTGGTTCATCAATGACTTTGTGACAGATGAACCAATACAAGTATGAATGAGATAAGTCCCTCATTTGATCCTTTTTTCTTTTAGTGTGTGCTATATTTTAGGAGTTTGGTTCATTATACCAAATCTCTAACATGCATTAGCACCTAAATTTTTATTGCCCGACCTTAAATAGTTGTGACTTCTACGTAAGTTCAATTACGATTGCTTAACATAGAGCTAAATTTGACCCTAAAGGCATAACATTCTAGTAAGTGAGATTGTAAGTCTCCAATATTTCATGGTATTGTATGAAAACTTGGCCTTTTTTCCTTCCTTTGGAAGATGTCTTGGTTCAAGGATCCATACTTATGAATAGATATTTGAGTGTTCTCCAAAGAATGACTTAATCAATTGAAAAGCAAAACTCTACTAACATCCAATTAACTTTGACTAACATTTGACTAACTATTATTAACTTTACTTTACTTTCAAGTCATTTACCTTATGGAATTTAATTTCAAATCATTTACCATTCATTGCCATTTTCATTTCATTTAACTTGTTTATGTTTATGTCATTTTCACTTTGCTCATTTGAGCCTTATATTGTGTTTGTATATTTTGTTTGTGTTTGTGGTCTTAGGACCTTAAAATACCTAATAAATAACAAAAACCCTCAAAAAATGTTTGCGTGGACTGTTGGATTTGATCTGAACTTTTGGACTTATGATTAGGCAATATTCCATATGCAAAAGGACTTGGCCAATGCCAACATTTCTGAGACCAAGTTATTATGATTTGAGTTTTCATCTAATGTAAGTATTAGGATCCACTTGAATTCATCTGCTACACGGTCTTGACACAACTGTTATTTTGATCTCATGCCTAATAACTTATTATGAGCAAATCAAGGAGTATTTCATCTGGTACATGAGAAGACAAAAGAAGACTCTTAGCTATGGATTTGCTTGCTTGGATGTGGCCATCTTTATTTGATGCCTTGATCTTCACATTGTTAATTGATTGTTGATATTTTCTTGATTCATAGTCCAAAGGGAAAATGGGTTTTCTATATGACATTCTTGTATGCTGGGTTGCATCCCATTCGTCAGATCTTTTCAACTCTTAACATTTAATTTTATGCTTAGGATTAGTCTCTTCATCTTCTCCCACTTCTTAAATTTCAAATCTCTTCCCCTTTTTTCAAAAATCTTATTTACTTGTGATTTCAAAACATATACCTTATTTTGGATTAGAAACTTTGGCCTTATGCCATTGCATTTTTAAACTCTTTTCTTAATCAAATTTGTAAATGAACTTAACAATATTGACTTAAAATTTCAAAAGACAAAAAGAACTAACACCCATTCAAAATTTTGGGCCCTTTGTGCTTCTTTTAACTTAAATTTTGATTAGAAGCAACCCATTCATTTTGAAATTGATACCACGAACTACGAGGTTTTGCTCCCTCATTTTTATGTTGGTACGTAGGCATAAGTCCGAAGGTCTTGTTAAACACAAAAATATAATCAATGAATTTTTTTCTCATCCCCACACTCTATTTTGTTTCTAACATCATTTTATACCAAAAACTCATCCACACATGAAAAAGGGCTCCTTAGGAGTACCTAGGACACTTTGGATGCTAACATCTTCCCTCTGTGTAACCAACCCCTTACCTGTAATCTCTGGCATTTTATTAGTTTTGATTTGAAAACTTCTTATCTTTAGGTTTTGTTCGTACTTTTCCCTTTTCCTTTGGAAATAATAAAAGCGCGGTGACGACTCTGGTTTTATTGACGTTAAGCTTATCCATAGCTTGATGGTCATGAATCTACCGCTACAGAAACTCAATTGATTTGAAAATCAAGAGTTGAAAAGTGTTCTTGAATCTCTATAAGAAAAAGTGATTTGTTGTTGTTTAAATGGATCTTATACTTGTTCTTTATTTAATTCTATTGTATTTTTACTTTTGCTTTATTTATTTAGTACGTTAATAATCACCATTTTGTGTGAAAACTCAATTGATTTCAAAATTAAGAGTTTAAAGTGTTCTTTAACCTCCATGAACAAAAAGGGTCAAATGCAAATTGATATTTATTTTATATAAATAATGTATCCAATAACTCTTCAACATCATCCTGATCATGAATCCATAGTTCATTTTTCATGAGGATGGATAAAAATGTCAAATCAACAAAATATATGCTACTGCATTTTGTTGATTTTCAATTTTTTTTGTTATTTATTTTCTGATTTTAAATATATCATTGTGTTTGTGAGATCGAGTAAATAAATTTTTATTATTTATTTGATTAATTCTGTGAAAAACTGAGAAAGTTATGATGTTTTTATGTTTTTGTTGGAACCCTTTTCACTTCCATTTTTGTTGCTACGGGGGTAGTAAACAAATATGGGATTGGAGAAGATGAAGTCACCTCACACCCCTTGATTGCTCAGCACACCCCTATGGGCCCTCCCTCATTTGGGTTTAGAGCATTTTTCTAGCTACACCCCTGATTTTTAGCATATTTTTTTATCTTTTGTATATTTTTATTTATTTATTATTTTCTTATTATTGTTTTATCTATTTATTTTTGTTCTTTCTTTTATTTCCTTAAGTTTTTTTTTTCTTTTATCTCTTGTATTGATAGTGTGCCCCTTCCCCTTTATTATTTTTTTTTATTTTTTTTATTGCTTTATTTTTTTAGTTTATTTTTTTTGTATTTTTAGTTTATACATAATTGTTTATCCAAAAAAGACAAAATGACCATTATAATTAACCTTTCAAAAATACTAAAATAAAAGGTGTTTGATTAACATCAATTACATTTTTCAAAATCACACCAAGCCCTTTTCAAAAGGTGTTTGTATATGATAGTGTCAGAGATTCTGACAAACAGGATTCAAGATTAGAACGAGAAAAGTCAGAGAATACCTCTTCAGAGTCAGAATCTATCTCAGATGAAATTCTAGAGGTAGTGTCCATAAATGCTACGTTTGCTTGCTCCTCTTTAGAATCGGATTCTAGAGCTTCAGATTCAGAGTCGTCCCATGTTGCCACGAGTCCTTTCTTCTTTGCTTTGAATGAGTTCTTCTTGAAGCTTTCTTTTCTGGTGCTATCCTTCTTTAGCTTTGGACAATCATTTCTATATTGTCCAGGCTCTTTGCGTTCATAACATGTTACTTCCTTGTTGGGTCTACCTCTAGGGGTTGAATCTGGACGGTCTCCCTTCTGTCTGGGCCTTCTGAAGTTGTTTTGTCTCTTTCTCCAGAGCTGTTTGATTCTTCTGGAAAGAAGAGATAATTCTTCTTCTTCATCAGAATATTCATTCTCAGAGTCACCAACTTCTTCCTCTTCAGCTTGAAAGACTTTGTTCCTTTCTGGCTTTCTTCTTTCTGGTCTTGACTTTAGAGAAACATATTTGCTCTTCTTCTGAGGTTCATCTTCTTCTAGCTCTATTTCATGACTTCTGAGAGAGCTGATAAGTTCTTTAAGACTTATGTTGTTCAGATCCTTGGACAGCTTCAGAGCAGTAACCATATGTCTTCACTTTTTGGGAAGACTTCTGATTATCTTCTTAACATGATCTATTGTAGTATATCCTTTCTCCAGAACCTTGAGTCCTGCAACCAAGGTTTGGAACCTTGAGAACATCACTTCAACAACTTCATCATCTTCCATTCTGAAGGCTTCATACTTCTGGATTAAGGCTAGAGCCTTAGTCTCTTTAACTTGGTTGTTGCCTTCGTGTGTCCTTTTCAAGGAGTCAAAAATATCTTTAGTTGTTTCCTTGTTGGTTATCTTCTCGTACTCTTTTTAGGAAATAACGTTTAACATAATGGTTCTAGATTTATGGTGATTCTTGAAATCAAGCTTCTGATCGTCGCTCATTCTGCTTCTGGGAATAGGAATACCAATTGCAGAGATGGGTAGCTCATAACCATTTGTAACCATACCCCAGAGATCAACATCGTAGCCTAGGAAGAAACTCTCAATTCTGTCCTTCTAGTAGTCAAATTTTTCTCCATCAAAAACTGGAGGTTTTGCATTGTAGCTATCTCTTTCAGTTGTGTTGGCCATGAAGATTTTCTCACCTTGGGTATCTCTACATGGTTGAGTGTTTGATTCCAAAATGAATAACAGAGCCGGAGCTCTGATACTAATTGAAGGTAAAGAAAAACAACAAATGAGGGTTTGAATTATTTTCGAAGGAATTAAAAGATTTTCGAAACAACACACGCAAAGAAGAAATAATAACAACACAAACAATTTATCCTGGTTCGTTTGAAAATCAAAGCTACTCCAGTCCATCCGGCAAGGTGATTTCTCCTTCAACAAGGACTTAATCCACTAATATCAACAGATTATAAAGTTTGTCTAAGGGTTAAACAACCTCTTAGCCCTCTCAAGTCTACAGACCTAAACAAGTCACTTGAGGAATAATTTTTTTTACAAGAAGTACAAAGTGTTTCACTAAATGCTTCTAGATAAGCAATATAGACACAATTTAAGAACAATGAAAGATAACCACACAATATTAAGCAGTAACTCTTGTATGGAAACTTCTTCTTATATCAATAGTGGTGAAGAAATAATTAGAGTATACAGAGCGTCATCTGTTCTTCGTAAGAGTGGTGAAAAATTTATATGATAAAGTTGTTGTATTAAAGTTGTATTTTGGTAATTTGTAAAGAGGCCCTTATATAGCACTTGAGATAAAACCGTTTGGGGAAATCAATAAAGATTTCGTGCCAGCTGTGGGAGACAAATGTAGTAAATTCCTTGTCCTTTCCATAACAGACTAGGAGCATAATCAAATGTTTCCTTAAAAGGATTGTACTACATTTTTAATGCTTCCAGCTTAAGTTTCTGACCAGGTGACATGTGATGGCGTGTTTTTGAGCATGTGTCAGAGTGAGGTGAGCATGATCAGAGTCTTCAGATATCTCTTTGCAGAGTCTTCAGATAGAGTCTATAGATAGAGTTCTTAGAATAAGATCATCAGAGCTTGAACTTCAGAGTCAGATTCTTCAGGTGATTTCTCTTTAGATGCATTCTGTTCAGAGTCAGATGTGATTTCTCTTTGTGTTGGGTCAGTGCTTCTGGACTACTTCAGATGCCAAATATTGGTTTTTTAAGAATCAGAAGGTAACTTATCAGAGTCATTTCAACTTAGAATCATGTACGCTTAAGAAAACTGTTAGGGTACCAAATTGTTTCATTCTTTGTTATCATCAAAACTTAGAGATACAATGCAGAATCAAAATCTTGTTCTAACATCTCTTTATCTTTGTGCTCAAGGAGCCTTGCTAGTTCAACTGAGAATTCACAATCTTCCTCACTGTCGTCTTCAGCTTGGTTGATTGGAAGTCTAGATTTACAATGGATTTTTGTCAAGTTGTTACCAATGGATTTATTTTCTCTGCATGTTATGCGCTTATTTTAGTATGCTTTTTGAAAAGTGGGAAAAGAAAAGAAATTTTTTCCATTTATTTTAGTGAAAAAGTAAAATAACATAAAGGAAAGGAACATGATTTTTAATTAAAGACACATTATTTTAGTTATGGGAGCTTCTTTCTCGCTGCAACTTACATCACCAATAACTGCCACAATATGATCATTATGAAATCTTGCACTGTTGTATCTGACAGGATATAACCTCTTTTGCTTCCTCGAACCTAACTTACATGTTGAAAGGTGATATCTAATGCCAAATTGGTCATGTTTCTTAGCTACATTAACAATTTGATCCATACCAGAGAGAGGGCCCTTCTCAAGGGTTTCCCTTGCGCTTCTCACTAAGGATAAAACCATTGCTGATGACTGATCCGGATTGGAGATAGCAGAACTAACATTTTCAAAATATAAATAATGGAGAGGTTATATCTCCTCATCTATCTCAACATATCTAAACGATGATAATTCACTAACCAACAAATCTTCCTCGCCATAGACAATAACTAGCTTAACTTCAAACATGAATTTGAGCTTCTGGTGTAGTGTGGAAGTCATTTCCCCAACAACATAAATCCATGGCCTACCCAATAAGAATCTATAGGATGGATTAATGTCCATCACCTAGAAAGTGATAGTGAACTGATGTGGCCCAACACAATTGGGTAGATCAACCTCGCCAATGACCTGTCTCCTATAGACATCAAAGTCTCTCACAATCAACACACTTGCTCTCATCTCGGGTCCTTGTACTTGCAATTCACTTAATGTATCTTTGGCCATTATATTAAGTGAAGAGCATGTATCAACTAGGACTCAAGAGAGAAAGTATATACACATGTGACTGATATATGCAAAGCTTTATTATGGGAATTCTCCTCTAGAGGTAGCTCAACCTCATTGAATCCCAAATATCTGCTAGCAGTGATATTGGCAACCACGTCCTCAAACTGATCAACTGTGATGTCTTGAATCACATGGGCAATATTTAGAACCTTTAATAACATTTTCCGATGAGCCTCAGAACTCAAAAACAAAGACAAGATAAAAATCATAGACGGGGTCTGACCTAACTGGTCCATAATTTTGAAGTCACTTTTATTTATCAAAATGAGGAATTCTTGACCTGCATCTATAGTTATACGCTTCTCGGGACTTTGAACTTGCTCTTATTCATTCACCATCTCTTTACCTTTAGAAGTCTCAACTTTCGCGACTTTGCTAGTGGTACCATGTGTCATAGGTGGAACAGTTGTTACAACCGAAGTGGTAAGAACAGACGCCCCTTCCTTTAGAGGAAGAGAGAGAACAACCTTTTCCCTAGGAGGAACAACGATTGGTGATGAAACTACCTTGGGAGTGTATTTGAGATCAAATACACGACCACTGTGGGTCATGCCTCCTGTTCCAGCTATGTTTACAATTTCAGCATCAGAAAATTGTATCTCCTTGACATCCATATATACGGTAGTATCGTATCTCCAAGGCATTGCCTTGGTATATTGATAGGGGAAATGACCAGGAACACAAATCTGGATTAGCTGGATCCTCCTTATAGGAGCTTCAATCTTCTTTTTCCTATAGATAATCGTTATTGGCTCAATAATAGATAATTCTTCAACAACTTTGGAAGTGTGCTGTCATACCCCAAAATTTGCCCATTAATATTTCAAGACATTTTTCAGGGCACTCCGACCCATTTTTATGACACTGATCTTAAAGGAACAAAGGCCCAGCTCACGAGTGGCCCAATCCAGAAAATGGCCCAAACTGGCCTGCTCGCTAGGCGAGCAAATCCTTCGCCTAGCGAACGTTCGCTGCACGCTCGCCTAGCGAACGTTCGCTACACGCTCGCCTAGCGAAGCTGACAGATAACGGAAAATTCTGGGCTTCACTCTGAGCCCATTAGGTCATGAAAAAAGGCATTATAAATACCACAACTCCAGTCAGAAAAAGGGAGGACGAAAAACAGAGAAAAACGGACGGAAACCCTGGTGTAGAAACCCTGGAGGCTACTTTAGAGAGTTCCGAGTGAAGAAACCCTGAAGGCCGCTCCTCCGCTCCGAAGCTACCGCCGCCCAACTCCATCCGATACCAAAAGCGATCAGTCTCTTCAACATAGCAGCTTAGTTGCAAGCAGGTTTGCGCATCACTATTGTTTTATGCTTTTAATCTGTAATCTCTAAATACATAATGCATCATGATTGAATTTTTGGATATGTAATTAGATTTTGCATATGAGTTTGAGTATGCCTGAATACCCTGAATATTTGACCATGCTATTTCTGTAATTGAATGCCATAAGCCATGCAGCAGGTTGAAGTCGTACTGTTCGGAAATTCAATACCCGTGGCCGCTCGCTAGCACATCGCTAAGCGAGCCTGGAGCGAGCCCTCGCTAAGCCTTCGCTAGGCGAAGTAGGGGCGAACGGGACAGTGGCTGTTTTGTTTCTTTGCTGTTCTGCCTTATGTTTATCCGATCAATATTCATTATAATTCTGCATTATTTGGTCTGATTTAATGACTGTTGTGTTATGGTGCAATTTCAAATGGTACTTTATCTCGATGCTTTAACCCGTGTGTTGAATTGTGTAAAGGCTTACATATTTCCGAGGAGACGGCCGGCTAGGTATTCCACCTTATGTGTGGGATACCCTTATGGAGATGGATTCTGAATTACTTAATTTTTTATGTGGAGACTCATCCTAAATTACCTAGTTGATTTTAATGTATTGATTTCGTCAATTTTAATGTGGACCTAATTACCTAATTGATTACGACTATATAATTAATTGTAAAACTTTGCCGTTAAACATGCGATCTCGGACCTCTCTTTGTTACCCTGCGATTACGGTATTACGGTCATGCCCCGCGAATATGGGGATACACTTAGCAAAGACCCTTCGGTTAAATCATCATAGTCCCTCGGATGTTGCCTTCGAAAATACGATTTTGTCCCTCGATGACCCTTCGGTGTAGCCTACGGTTAAATGATGATTGTCCCTTCGAATGCTAAGGTATCCTCACAACTGTTGCCTTCAATGACCAATCGATGACCCTACGATGTCCCTCTTACATCCGAAGGATAAAACTACTCACTTCTCAATAGTAAGGACAGTTTTACCCTCATAAGGATAGGAAATGCCCGGAAAGACCTCAGACAGGTATAACCCTTAATTGCTCATTCAGAACCTAAAACACTTTTCACACCCCACACCTTTCAAAACATCTTTTAGAAAATCACCACTTGGTATACATTCATACTAAAATCATTACCGAGTTATATTTTTCTAAACAACTTTCAAAACTAAACGAGATAACCACTTTGTATACATTCATACAAGAATCATTACAAAGTTAAATTCTCCTTTTCAAAACATTTTCTACACATTTTTCAAACACTTGTTCAAACGAGAAAAACATAAATGATTGAGCAATTAAGAGCCCATGGATAACCATGGATACAAAGGGTGCTAACACCTTCCCTTTGTATAATGTACCTCCCGAACCTAAGAATCTAAATTAAGGTCTTTCTTGTTCTTTTCCACCTTTCCTTATTGGATAAAAGAAAAGTCGGTGGCGACTCTTGCTAACCGCGACATTGCGATTAAAAACACATTAAAGTCAGTTCACCGTATGACAGAACTGGCGACTCTGCTGGGGACTACAAAGAGAGGTCACCTTAAAAAATCATTTATGTTTTCAAATTGTTCCTTCTTTTAAGGGTATTGTTGAGTGAAAGATCCTACACCCGGATCTAGTGTACCTTAGGTAAGTAGCAATAGATCATCGCGACTATCCGGCGTATACTGGAATGGTTAAAATGATGGCTACGGTTAATGTGACACTTTGGATGTCCTGATGTTCCTCATGTTTACTTGAGGAAAATTTGGCATTCGCGTGGTGTCATCAAAGCATTAACCAGACCTTTAGAACCCTAATTGACTCATCCTAGCCATTAGAAAGTAGTGAGATAACTGACTTTGGTTCCGACTGGGGTTGGTTGAGACTCGATACTACACTCTTTGAGATTGGACTTTAGGGAAGCTTCGGTCAACCACTTGGTGTTGCACTGAAGTGGACTTAAGGAAAGGTCGATGATTTGAGATCCTTTTAGAACCCAGTTACTATTCTAGGACAGGTTGAACCAACCAAACTTCAGTGGGGAGGGTATTTACCTATGGAACTCATGCAAGCCTTAAAACCTAGGAGTGATTGTTGTGTGACTTGCTCGTGCTTGTTATCATCATAACATCATATCATCATAACATCATAACATCATAACATCATGACATTGTACTAACCATTTCAAGGACTTAGGGATTTAACTTTGCTCTGTTTTGTAACAACAACAAAAAAAAGTTTCCTTTTTTTTGTTGGTTTACGTAAAGTTAAATTCCAAAAGTCCTTGAAAACATTTCATACATTGCATAGCATAACATAACATTGCATAACAGGTACTCTAAAGGGATCAGTGTTCTCACGGTTTTCCTCCAAACAGAAAAATGGACCTCGAACAAACTGTCAAGGATCTCCATGCTCAGAATGCTCAACTCCAGGAGATGATGCTGAGCTTATCCAAGGGGCAGGAAGAACTGAAGGCTCTCTTGCTCGAGGAAAAGAAAGACAAGAAACCTGTGAGTTACATTAACCCGGGAAGAAGGCTTAAAGGACAGGCTGCAGGATTTAAGTTGGGAATTCCGAAGGACAAAGAAGATGAGACTGAGAATGATTCAGAAGAGGAGAATGTTGATCTCTTCAATCCTGAAGACGACGATGAAGATCATGAGAATGAACAGTACTCTCCAAGAGATGATAAGTATAAGTTGCTGGAAGAACGCATGCTAGCTATGGAGGGTCAGAAGGCGCCCGGTCTGGATTTCGAAAGCCTAGGCCTGGTCTCTGATGTGATCATTCCCCGCAAATTCAAGGTTCCCGCTTTCACTAAGTATGATGGGGCATCCTGTCCTCAGATGCATCTGAGAGCTTATGTGAGAAAGATTCAGCCGTATACCACTAATAGGAAACTATGGATCCATTTCTTCCAAGAGAGTCTGTCTGGCACACAGTTAGAATGGTACTATCAGCTCGAGAGCTCTAACATTCGCACCTGGACTGATTTAGCGACAGCTTTCTACAAGCACTACCAGTATAACTCTGAACTAGCGCCTACTCGGCTACAGTTGCAGAATATGACTATGGGCTCTAAAGAAAGCTTCAAAGAATATGCTCAAAAATGGAGAGATTTGGTTGGCAGAGTCAAACCCCCTATGACTGATCAAGAATTAGTGGACATGTTCATGAGCACACTGACTGGCCCATTCTACAGCCATCTATTGAGAAGTTCCTCATCGGGTTTCACTAAACTTATATTAACTGGTGAACATGTTGAAAGCGGAATTCGAAGTGGAAAGATACAGGCGGCTACCTCTGATCCTCCGGAGACTCCTGATGTCATCACTGTTCCTCTTCCAAATCATGACGAGACTATCAATGCTGTGGAAGATACTGATAACGATTATGACTTGGATAGCTGGATTTTCCCAACAACTGGTGACAGACTCGACAATTGGAAGGCTGAAGACACTATCCTGATTTCCTTTAGTCAGGAGTAATTGTTATTGCTATTTTAGTATTTCAAAAGCATTGTGTCTATACCCGGGGCATAATAGCTAATTTTAAGGGTTTGTCATTTCATAAGCCTATTCATATTCAATAAATCAATGGACCTTTTTGCATTCAAATATTGCGCTCTTTATCTTTCCTGTCATTTTTCAAACAAGCTATGTTTTCTTGCACACACTCACGTAACAAATTCTATATCCATACTCACTCTGGATCCTGTTGATAATAGTTCTGCTACTGTTCATTATGACTTTGAAAATCCGATCTACCAAGCCGAGGATGGAGGTGAGAAAGATTGTAAAGTACCTGAGAACTTGCCAGACTGTTACTACAAAAGGAAAAGACCATACAGTCGCAAGAGGAATCAATTGAAATTGCAAATCTGGGTACTGAAATAGACAAGAAAGAAGTCAGAGGTTTCTTGGGACACTTGAATTACATTGCCCGATTCATTCCCCACTTGACTGATACCTGCAAACTCATCTTCAAATTACTAAAATCAAGAGATGGTATGGAATGATGAATGACAAAATCAAGAAATATCTCCAAGAACCTCCAATTCTGATGCTACCCGTTGAAGGAAGACCTCTAATAATGTATTTGACCGTGTTAGAAAATTCAATAGGGTGTGCTGGGGAAACATGACGAGTCTGGTCGAAAAGAGCATGTCATACATTGCCTTAGCAAAAGGTACCGACTGTGAAACAAGATACTCACAGCTCGAGAAAGCTTGTTGCGCTTTGGCCTGGGCTGCTCGCCGACTAAGACAGTATATGTTGAATCATACCACTTTATTGACTTCTAAGATGGATTCTATCAAATATCTATTTGAGAAACCTGTTGTTCCCTGAAAGAGTAATCACTGATGATGGTACTAAACTGAACTCTGCACGCAGTTCAAAATAAAACACCATAACTCTTCTCTGTACCGGCCAAGGATGAACAGCGCCGTGGAGACTGCTAACCATATCAAGAAGATCATACAAAAGATAACAGTAACATACAAAGACTGGCATGAGATGTTACTGGTTGCCCTCCATGGTTATCACGCCTCAATACGCACTTCGACAGGGGCAACTCCTTTAGTCTACGGAATGGAAGCTGTCTTACCAGTGGAAGTTCAGATTCCCTCCCTAAGAATCATGACAGAGGTGGGTTTAGACGAGGACGAATGGATTCAGACTCGACTCGATCAGATAAATTTGATTGATGAGAAGAGACTTGCGGCTGTTTGTCATGGGCAGATATATCAGAAGCGCATGACCCAAGCATTTAACAAAAAGGTCAAGAGACAGGTGTACCAACTTGGCGCCTTGATGATCAAGCGTATCATCCTACCACAGGGTGATCCCAGAGGCAAATGGACTCCCACATACGAAGGGCCATTTGTAGTTAAGAAGGTATTCTCTGGTGGAGCCATGATGCTTGCTACGATGGATGGCGAGGATTTCCCGCATCCCGTGAACGCAGACATAGTCAAAAAATACTACGCATAAAAGAGACCCGCTAGGTCGACGTACCTAGGCAAAAGTAAGGGCATCCCGGCGAACCAAAAGGGTTCGGGAAAAAATTAGGGATAAACATATAAAGACGTACACCCGGCAAGTCGAAAACCTGAAAAGGCGGCTTGGGCAAAAAAGGGTATCCTGGTGGACTGAAAACCTGAAAAGGCGGTCCAGGCAAAAATTAGGGATTAAAGCGTATGACTATGTCCCGTTCTCTGTCAGCTTCACCCAAGTTTCAAGGGACCGAACAAGCCAATCACTTCTATCCGACAGCAGGAGATGAGATGCTTGAAGACATAATAACGGTAGTGGAATTAGAATCGATAGGACTTTTTCTGCATAGCTTTCTCTTTGTTTGCTTGACAATTTCCTCTTACTAGGATTTTTGTCTCCTTGTACTCAAATTGCCTATTTATAGGCCCTCTTTCAAAATCAATACAATTTCATTTCCAAAAAGATGCTTTTGTTTTACTTTCTCTGTTTTGTTTGCATAAACGTCCATTGATTTAACTTGAATTGATATATGCATTTGAATATGATCAATGTTTATCAAAATGCATGCATAAAATAGCAATGGCAGTTACTAAAAGACTTCAGGATCGAGGATAAGGTCTAACCAGGCTTTCCAACAAGTCCGGTTACAAATCCATTCCCCAACAAAAATCAGTTATTTCCCAGAAGAGGTTGGCATCACTAGACGAATTGGTCATCTCTTCTATCCCCAGCCAGGCTCTGTCGAATGTTCCTACCATCAGACAGAAATCAAGTACCCTCAGCTAAGAAAGGGTCATCAACACAAATATCTCCAACCAGAAGAATGAGATTTATTTTCCCAGTAGAGTCCTCTAGAAGAACTTTTCAGATGCATAATTCATTCATTACATCATTTCACAGCATACGCATGCATACATCGTTCGCAGTTATTTTCGAAAGCATAAAACATCTCATGCATCATGACATGGCATGAAGCTAACTTTATTTTTCAGGTTAATTATTCCCCTGATACAGTCAAAACAAAGGTCCATTCAGACGGACATCCTCATCAATTACGTTCAGGATTCAACTACATCTTTCAGATATACTCCATGTCACCATTCATTCTGACATCCTCCTAACGATGGCATCTATAAGCCCATCCCAGACATTTATTGCAAATACAACATATACAAATACTATCAGATATAGCCTAACATACGGTTCATTCTGATTCAGCTCAACATATGACTTCTTCCACTCAGATACGATCTAACGGACGATCCATTCTGACCTTCAACCACTCCGATACGGTCTAATGTACGACCCAGTTAGACCTTCATCTCCTCAGATGCTACCTAGTGTACGGTACATTTCTGAAGTGTAGTCTAGCATACGACTACCCCCTTTTCATCATCAGATTCAGCCTAACGGACGGCTCATTCTGCTCAAAAACAGTCTAATGTACGACCCAGTTAGACCTTCAAGTCCTCAGATGCTACCTAGTGCACGGTACATTTCTGAAGCGTAGTCTAGCGTACGACTACCCCTTTCATCATCAGATTCATCCTAACGGACGGTTCTTTCTGCTACTCAGATGCGATCTAGCGTACGATCCATTCTGACCTCTCACCCTCAAGTACAGCCTAACGGATGGCTTATTCTGCAACTCAGAGACGATCTAGCGTACGATCCATTCTGATCTTTCATCCCCAGCAAAGTCATCCGCCTAATGAACAACTCACTCTGGTATTCAGATATGATCTAGCGTATGATCCATTCTGATCCCTTATCCCCAGCGGTATATAACACACCCCGACTCCCCAGCGAAGTCGACAGCCTAATGGGCGACTCACTATACGGTCTAACGTACGACCCGGTATGACACCCATGTCTCCAGATATCGTCTAACATACGACACAATCGGAAGCTCTCATCATCAAACTTCCTGGATGGTACCTTTAAGCCCATCTTCATCAAGACTAACCTGTGATTAGCAAGAGCAAATTTTTGGGGCATTCTAGTGTTCAATAATCTTCCACCTCCAGACCACGAATGGCGTACACACCATTCTAACTCTCTCGGTTCAAGAATATTGAACAGGGGCAGCTGTCATATCCCAATATTTGCCCATTAATATTTCAAGACATTTTTCAGGGCACTCCGACCCATTTTTATGACACTGATCTTAAAGGAACAAAGGCCCAGCTCACGAGTGGCCCAATCCAGAAAATGGCCCAAACTGGCCTGCTCGCTAGGCGAGCAAATCCTTCGCCTAGCGAACGTTCGCTGCACGCTCGCCTAGCGAACGTTCGCTACACGCTCGCCTAGCGAAGCTGACAGATAACGGAAAATTCTGGGCTTCACTCTGAGCCCATTAGGTCATGAAAAAAGGCATTATAAATACCACAACTCCAGTCAGAAAAAGGGAGGACGAAAAACAGAGAAAAACGGACGGAAACCCTGGTGTAGAAACCCTGGAGGCTACTTTAGAGAGTTCCGAGTGAAGAAACCCTGAAGGCCGCTCCTCCGCTCCGAAGCTACCGCCGCCCAACTCCATCCGATACCAAAAGCGATCAGTCTCTTCAACATAGCAGCTTAGTTGCAAGCAGGTTTGCGCATCACTATTGTTTTATGCTTTTAATCTGTAATCTCTAAATACATAATGCATCATGATTGAATTTTTGGATATGTAATTAGATTTTGCATATGAGTTTGAGTATGCCTGAATACCCTGAATATTTGACCATGCTATTTCTGTAATTGAATGCCATAAGCCATGCAGCAGGTTGAAGTCGTACTGTTCGGAAATTCAATACCCGTGGCCGCTCGCTAGCACATCGCTAAGCGAGCCTGGAGCGAGCCCTCGCTAAGCCTTCGCTAGGCGAAGTAGGGGCGAACGGGACAGTGGCTGTTTTGTTTCTTTGCTGTTCTGCCTTATGTTTATCCGATCAATATTCATTATAATTCTGCATTATTTGGTCTGATTTAATGACTGTTGTGTTATGGTGCAATTTCAAATGGTACTTTATCTCGATGCTTTAACCCGTGTGTTGAATTGTGTAAAGGCTTACATATTTCCGAGGAGACGGCCGGCTAGGTATTCCACCTTATGTGTGGGATACCCTTATGGAGATGGATTCTGAATTACTTAATTTTTTATGTGGAGACTCATCCTAAATTACCTAGTTGATTTTAATGTATTGATTTCGTCAATTTTAATGTGGACCTAATTACCTAATTGATTACGACTATATAATTAATTGTAAAACTTTGCCGTTAAACATGCGATCTCGGACCTCTCTTTGTTACCCTGCGATTACGGTATTACGGTCATGCCCCGCGAATATGGGGATACACTTAGCAAAGACCCTTCGGTTAAATCATCATAGTCCCTCGGATGTTGCCTTCGAAAATACGATTTTGTCCCTCGATGACCCTTCGGTGTAGCCTACGGTTAAATGATGATTGTCCCTTCGAATGCTAAGGTATCCTCACAACTGTTGCCTTCAATGACCAATCGATGACCCTACGATGTCCCTCTTACATCCGAAGGATAAAACTACTCACTTCTCAATAGTAAGGACAGTTTTACCCTCATAAGGATAGGAAATGCCCGGAAAGACCTCAGACAGGTATAACCCTTAATTGCTCATTCAGAACCTAAAACACTTTTCACACCCCACACCTTTCAAAACATCTTTTAGAAAATCACCACTTGGTATACATTCATACTAAAATCATTACCGAGTTATATTTTTCTAAACAACTTTCAAAACTAAACGAGATAACCACTTTGTATACATTCATACAAGAATCATTACAAAGTTAAATTCTCCTTTTCAAAACATTTTCTACACATTTTTCAAACACTTGTTCAAACGAGAAAAACATAAATGATTGAGCAATTAAGAGCCCATGGATAACCATGGATACAAAGGGTGCTAACACCTTCCCTTTGTATAATGTACCTCCCGAACCTAAGAATCTAAATTAAGGTCTTTCTTGTTCTTTTCCACCTTTCCTTATTGGATAAAAGAAAAGTCGGTGGCGACTCTTGCTAACCGCGACATTGCGATTAAAAACACATTAAAGTCAGTTCACCGTATGACAGAACTGGCGACTCTGCTGGGGACTACAAAGAGAGGTCACCTTAAAAATCATTTATGTTTTCAAATTGTTCCTTCTTTTAAGGGTATTGTTGAGTGAAAGATCCTACACCCGGATCTAGTGTACCTTAGGTAAGTAGCAATAGATCATCGCGACTATCCGGCGTATACTGGAATGGTTAAAATGATGGCTACGGTTAATGTGACACTTTGGATGTCCTGATGTTCCTCATGTTTACTTGAGGAAAAATTTGGCATTCGCGTGGTGTCATCAAAGCATTAACCAGACCTTTAGAACCCTAATTGACTCATCCTAGCCATTAGAAAGTAGTGAGATAACTGACTTTGGTTCCGACTGGGGTTGGTTGAGACTCGATACTACACTCTTTGAGATTGGACTTTAGGGAAGCTTCGGTCAACCACTTGGTGTTGCACTGAAGTGGACTTAAGGAAAGGTCGATGATTTGAGATCCTTTTAGAACCCAGTTACTATTCTAGGACAGGTTGAACCAACCAAACTTCAGTGGGGAGGGTATTTACCTATGGAACTCATGCAAGCCTTAAAACCTAGGAGTGATTGTTGTGTGACTTGCTCGTGCTTGTTATCATCATAACATCATATCATCATAACATCATAACATCATAACATCATGACATTGTACTAACCATTTCAAGGACTTAGGGATTTAACTTTGCTCTGTTTTGTAACAACAACAAAAAAAAGTTTCCTTTTTTTTGTTGGTTTACGTAAAGTTAAATTCCAAAAGTCCTTGAAAACATTTCATACATTGCATAGCATAACATAACATTGCATAACAGGTACTCTAAAGGGATCAGTGTTCTCACGGTTTTCCTCCAAACAGAAAAATGGACCTCGAACAAACTGTCAAGGATCTCCATGCTCAGAATGCTCAACTCCAGGAGATGATGCTGAGCTTATCCAAGGGGCAGGAAGAACTGAAGGCTCTCTTGCTCGAGGAAAAGAAAGACAAGAAACCTGTGAGTTACATTAACCCGGGAAGAAGGCTTAAAGGACAGGCTGCAGGATTTAAGTTGGGAATTCCGAAGGACAAAGAAGATGAGACTGAGAATGATTCAGAAGAGGAGAATGTTGATCTCTTCAATCCTGAAGACGACGATGAAGATCATGAGAATGAACAGTACTCTCCAAGAGATGATAAGTATAAGTTGCTGGAAGAACGCATGCTAGCTATGGAGGGTCAGAAGGCGCCCGGTCTGGATTTCGAAAGCCTAGGCCTGGTCTCTGATGTGATCATTCCCCGCAAATTCAAGGTTCCCGCTTTCACTAAGTATGATGGGGCATCCTGTCCTCAGATGCATCTGAGAGCTTATGTGAGAAAGATTCAGCCGTATACCACTAATAGGAAACTATGGATCCATTTCTTCCAAGAGAGTCTGTCTGGCACACAGTTAGAATGGTACTATCAGCTCGAGAGCTCTAACATTCGCACCTGGACTGATTTAGCGACAGCTTTCTACAAGCACTACCAGTATAACTCTGAACTAGCGCCTACTCGGCTACAGTTGCAGAATATGACTATGGGCTCTAAAGAAAGCTTCAAAGAATATGCTCAAAAATGGAGAGATTTGGTTGGCAGAGTCAAACCCCCTATGACTGATCAAGAATTAGTGGACATGTTCATGAGCACACTGACTGGCCCATTCTACAGCCATCTATTGAGAAGTTCCTCATCGGGTTTCACTAAACTTATATTAACTGGTGAACATGTTGAAAGCGGAATTCGAAGTGGAAAGATACAGGCGGCTACCTCTGATCCTCCGGAGACTCCTGATGTCATCACTGTTCCTCTTCCAAATCATGACGAGACTATCAATGCTGTGGAAGATACTGATAACGATTATGACTTGGATAGCTGGATTTTCCCAACAACTGGTGACAGACTCGACAATTGGAAGGCTGAAGACACTATCCTGATTTCCTTTAGTCAGGAGTAATTGTTATTGCTATTTTAGTATTTCAAAAGCATTGTGTCTATACCCGGGGCATAATAGCTAATTTTAAGGGTTTGTCATTTCATAAGCCTATTCATATTCAATAAATCAATGGACCTTTTTGCATTCAAATATTGCGCTCTTTATCTTTCCTGTCATTTTTCAAACAAGCTATGTTTTCTTGCACACACTCACGTAACAAATTCTATATCCATACTCACTCTGGATCCTGTTGATAATAGTTCTGCTACTGTTCATTATGACTTTGAAAATCCGATCTACCAAGCCGAGGATGGAGGTGAGAAAGATTGTAAAGTACCTGAGAACTTGCCAGACTGTTACTACAAAAGGAAAAGACCATACAGTCGCAAGAGGAATCAATTGAAATTGCAAATCTGGGTACTGAAATAGACAAGAAAGAAGTCAGAGGTTTCTTGGGACACTTGAATTACATTGCCCGATTCATTCCCCACTTGACTGATACCTGCAAACTCATCTTCAAATTACTAAAATCAAGAGATGGTATGGAATGATGAATGACAAAATCAAGAAATATCTCCAAGAACCTCCAATTCTGATGCTACCCGTTGAAGGAAGACCTCTAATAATGTATTTGACCGTGTTAGAAAATTCAATAGGGTGTGCTGGGGAAACATGACGAGTCTGGTCGAAAAGAGCATGTCATACATTGCCTTAGCAAAAGGTACCGACTGTGAAACAAGATACTCACAGCTCGAGAAAGCTTGTTGCGCTTTGGCCTGGGCTGCTCGCCGACTAAGACAGTATATGTTGAATCATACCACTTTATTGACTTCTAAGATGGATTCTATCAAATATCTATTTGAGAAACCTGTTGTTCCCTGAAAGAGTAATCACTGATGATGGTACTAAACTGAACTCTGCACGCAGTTCAAAATAATACACCATAACTCTTCTCTGTACCGGCCAAGGATGAACAACGCCGTGGAGACTGCTAACCATATCAAGAAGATCATACAAAAGATAACAGTAACATACAAAGACTGGCATGAGATGTTACTGGTTGCCCTCCATGGTTATCACGCCTCAATACGCACTTCGACAGGGGCAACTCCTTTAGTCTACGGAATGGAAGCTGTCTTACCAGTGGAAGTTCAGATTCCCTCCCTAAGAATCATGACAGAGGTGGGTTTAGACGAGGACGAATGGATTCAGACTCGACTCGATCAGATAAATTTGATTGATGAGAAGAGACTTGCGGCTGTTTGTCATGGGCAGATATATCAGAAGCGCATGACCCAAGCATTTAACAAAAAGGTCAAGAGACAGGTGTACCAACTTGGCGCCTTGATGATCAAGCGTATCATCCTACCACAGGGTGATCCCAGAGGCAAATGGACTCCCACATACGAAGGGCCATTTGTAGTTAAGAAGGTATTCTCTGGTGGAGCCATGATGCTTGCTACGATGGATGGCGAGGATTTCCCGCATCCCGTGAACGCAGACATAGTCAAAAAATACTACGCATAAAAGAGACCCGCTAGGTCGACGTACCTAGGCAAAAGTAAGGGCATCCCGGCGAACCAAAAGGGTTCGGGCAAAAATTAGGGATAAACATATAAAGACGTACACCCGGCAAGTCGAAAACCTGAAAAGGCGGCTTGGGCAAAAAAGGGTATCCTGGTGGACTGAAAACCTGAAAAGGCGGTCCAGGCAAAAATTAGGGATTAAAGCGTATGACTATGTCCCGTTCTCTGTCAGCTTCACCCAAGTTTCAAGGGACCGAACAAGCCAATCACTGCTATCCGACAGCAGGAGATGAGATGCTTGAAGACATAATGACGGTAGTGGAATTAGAATCGATAGGACTTTTTCTGCATAGCTTTCTCTTTGTTTGCTTGACAATTTCCTCTTACTAGGATTTCTGTCTCCTTGTACTCAAATTGCCTATTTATAGGCCCTCTTTCAAAATCAATACAATTTCATTTCCAAAAAGATGCTTTTGTTTTACTTTCTCTGTTTTGTTTGCATAAACGTCCATTGATTTAACTTGAATTGATATATGCATTTGAATATGATCAATGTTTATCAAAATGCATGCATAAAATAGCAATGGCAGTTACTAAAAGACTTCAGGATCGAGGATAAGGTCTAACCAGGCTTTCCAACAAGTCCGGTTACAAATCCATTCCCCAACAAAAATCAGTTATTTCCCAGAAGAGGTTGGCATCACTAGACGAATTGGTCATCTCTTCTATCCCCAGCCAGGCTCTGTCGAATGTTCCTACCATCAGACAGAAATCAAGTACCCTCAGCTAAGAAAGGGTCATCAACACAAATATCTCCAACCAGAAGAATGAGATTTATTTTCCCAGTAGAGTCCTCTGGAAGAACTTTTCAGATGCATAATTCATTCATTACATCATTTCACAGCATACGCATGCATACATCGTTCGCAGTTATTTTCGAAAGCATAAAACATCTCATGCATCATGACATGGCATGAAGCTAACTTTATTTTTCAGGTTAATTATTCCCCTGATACAGTCAAAACAAAGGTCCATTCAGACGGACATCCTCATCAATTACGTTCAGGATTCAACTACATCTTTCAGATATACTCCATGTCACCATTCATTCTGACATCCTCCTAACGATGGCATCTATAAGCCCATCCCAGACATTTATTGCAAATACAACATATACAAATACTATCAGATATAGCCTAACATACGGTTCATTCTGATTCAGCTCAACATATGACTTCTTCCACTCAGATACGATCTAACGGACGATCCATTCTGACCTTCAACCACTCCGATACGGTCTAATGTACGACCCAGTTAGACCTTCATCTCCTCAGATGCTACCTAGTGTACGGTACATTTCTGAAGTGTAGTCTAGCATACGACTACCCCCTTTTCATCATCAGATTCAGCCTAACGGACGGCTCATTCTGCTCAAAAACAGTCTAATGTACGACCCAGTTAGACCTTCAAGTCCTCAGATGCTACCTAGTGCACGGTACATTTCTGAAGCGTAGTCTAGCGTACGACTACCCCTTTCATCATCAGATTCATCCTAACGGACGGTTCTTTCTGCTACTCAGATGCGATCTAGCGTACGATCCATTCTGACCTCTCACCCTCAAGTACAGCCTAACGGATGGCTTATTCTGCAACTCAGAGACGATCTAGCGTACGATCCATTCTGATCTTTCATCCCCAGCAAAGTCATCCGCCTAATGAACAACTCACTCTGGTATTCAGATATGATCTAGTGTATGATCCATTCTGATCCCTTATCCCCAGCGGTATATAACACACCCCGACTCCCCAGCGAAGTCGACAGCCTAATGGGCGACTCACTATACGGTCTAACGTACGACCCGGTATGACACCCATGTCTCCAGATATCGTCTAACATACGACACAATCGGAAGCTCTCATCATCAAACTTCCTGGATGGTACCTTTAAGCCCATCTTCATCAAGACTAACCTGTGATTAGCAAGAGCAAATTTTTGGGGCATTCTAGTGTTCAATAATCTTCCACCTCCAGACCACGAATGGCGTACACACCATTCTAACTCTCTCGGTTCAAGAATATTGAACAGGGGCAGCTGTCATATCCCAATATTTGCCCATTAATATTTCAAGACATTTTTCAGGGCACTCCGACCCATTTTTATGACACTGATCTTAAAGGAACAAAGGCCCAGCTCACGAGTGGCCCAATCCAGAAAATGACCCAAACTGGCCTGCTCGCTAGGCGAGCAAATCCTTCGCCTAGCGAACGTTCGCTGCACGCTCGCCTAGCGAACGTTCGCTACACGCTCGCCTAGCGAAGCTGACAGATAACGGAAAATTCTGGGCTTCACTCTGAGCCCATTAGGTCATGAAAAAAGGCATTATAAATACCACAACTCCAGTCAGAAAAAGGGAGGACGAAAAACAGAGAAAAACGGACGGAAACCCTGGTGTAGAAACCCTGGAGGCTACTTTAGAGAGTTCCGAGTGAAGAAACCCTGAAGGCCGCTCCTCCGCTCCGAAGCTACCGCCGCCCAACTCCATCCGATACCAAAAGCGATCAGTCTCTTCAACATAGCAGCTTAGTTGCAAGCAGGTTTGCGCATCACTATTGTTTTATGCTTTTAATCTGTAATCTCTAAATACATAATGCATCATGATTGAATTTTTGGATATGTAATTAGATTTTGCATATGAGTTTGAGTATGCCTGAATACCCTGAATATTTGACCATGCTATTTCTGTAATTGAATGCCATAAGCCATGCAGCAGGTTGAAGTCGTACTGTTCGGAAATTCAATACCCGTGGCCGCTCGCTAGCACATCGCTAAGCGAGCCTGGAGCGAGCCCTCGCTAAGCCTTCGCTAGGCGAAGTAGGGGCGAACGGGACAGTGGCTGTTTTGTTTCTTTGCTGTTCTGCCTTATGTTTATCCGATCAATATTCATTATAATTCTGCATTATTTGGTCTGATTTAATGACTGTTGTGTTATGGTGCAATTTCAAATGGTACTTTATCTCGATGCTTTAACCCGTGTGTTGAATTGTGTAAAGGCTTACATATTTCCGAGGAGACGGCCGGCTAGGTATTCCACCTTATGTGTGGGATACCCTTATGGAGATGGATTCTGAATTACTTAATTTTTTATGTGGAGACTCATCCTAAATTACCTAGTTGATTTTAATGTATTGATTTCGTCAATTTTAATGTGGACCTAATTACCTAATTGATTACGACTATATAATTAATTGTAAAACTTTGCCGTTAAACATGCGATCTCGGACCTCTCTTTGTTACCCTGCGATTACGGTATTACGGTCATGCCCCGCGAATATGGGGATACACTTAGCAAAGACCCTTCGGTTAAATCATCATAGTCCCTCGGATGTTGCCTTCGAAAATACGATTTTGTCCCTCGATGACCCTTCGGTGTAGCCTATGGTTAAATGATGATCGTCCCTTCGAATGCTAAGGTATCCTCACAACTGTTGCCTTCAATGACCAATCGATGACCCTACGATGTCCCTCTTACATCCGAAGGATAAAACTACTCACTTCTCAATAGTAAGGACAGTTTTACCCTCATAAGGATAGGAAATGCCCGGAAAGACCTCAGACAGGTATAACCCTTAATTGCTCATTCAGAACCTAAAACACTTTTCACACCCCACACCTTTCAAAACATCTTTTAGAAAATCACCACTTGGTATACATTCATACTAAAATCATTACCGAGTTATATTTTTCTAAACAACTTTCAAAACTAAACGAGATAACCACTTTGTATACATTCATACAAGAATCATTACAAAGTTAAATTCTCCTTTTCAAAACATTTTCTACACATTTTTCAAACACTTGTTCAAACGAGAAAAACATAAATGATTGAGCAATTAAGAGCCCATGGATAACCATGGATACAAAGGGTGCTAACACCTTCCCTTTGTATAATGTACCTCCCGAACCTAAGAATCTAAATTAAGGTCTTTCCTGTTCTTTTCCACCTTTCCTTATTGGATAAAAGAAAAGTCGGTGGCGACTCTTGCTAACCGCGACATTGCGATTAAAAACACATTAAAGTCAGTTCACCGTATGACATGTGCCAATCAATTAGTAATGACGAAAAGTTCTCTGAGAGCTTTACTGACGGTTCTTAACTCACCTGGAATAGCTTTAAGACTTTTTTGAAAAAGGTTTTCTTGAGAAAAATAAGTTTGGACACAATTTTATACGTGTCTGTGATTTAGCCATGTACTTTTATGAGAATGCCTTTATACTTTAGAATATGTTCACTCAGGTGTGTCGAGGTAGGCTTTTACAACTTCCATATACTTTAAGACTTGTCAGGTGTTCCTTTCTTGTAAACACTTGCTTGAGTTTACTTGAGATGAGGCTTGAGTTATATTCGATTTAGCTTCCATCATCAGAGAGTCAAGTACATCAAACCTTAATACTTTGGTTTACATCTTTAACCACTTTAGCCTTATGCTTGACTTATGATTATTAGTCATCCAATTGTCATATTTTGTTTTCATGCTTAAACATTAGTTGTCATCATCAAAATCTATTGTATTTATTAAAGCCAAGTCACTTAGAAGTAACCTGCAAAATAAGGTTCCACGTTCTCCCCCTTTTTGATGATGACAATGTATCTCTCAGGAAAGATGGTAAAATAAATAACACTTACGTGTTTGGAGTAAGTAAACATACCCTCAAATAAGTAGAGAGTATACTTCATTATGCACTGAGAGTATACTTTTCCTCTTTTGTAGAAATAAAAAATACTAGTAAAGATGCATTGCAGAAATTTAAATATGCAAACATAGATAAATAAGGCATATAGAAAGGAAAAAATCATCACTCTTTATTAATTTAAAAGGAACTAGGAATTCAAATTATAAAAAGGAAATTTGTTGAATACGAAAAAGTCATGAAACAAATTAATATGCATTTAAGACACATATGTGAGGTCATTCTATGTCATAAGTATCATCATTCATTTCTTTCACATATCCTGATATACTTTGGAAAATTTCCCACACTTGGTTGATATTTATGTCTTCTGTCTCATGTGTGTCCTTTTCCTCAGTTGTCCAATCGTCCCTTAATTCTCCATATTTTATACTCTCTCCAGTCCAATTTATAAGAGACATTGTACTTTTTAGATACATTTAATAATTAATGTATTTGGTCCATATATATATATATATATATATATATATATATATATATATATATATATATATATATATATATATATATATATATATATATATATAATATATATATATATATATATATATATATATATATATATATATATATATATATATATACACATATATATATATACATACATATATATATATATACATACATATATATAGACATATATATATATATATATATATATATATATATATATATATATATATATATATATATATATATATTGATTATTCAATGTATCTAAAAAGTAAACTTTCTCTTATAAATAAGATCACAGGTAGTATAAATATTCATGTCTCTGAGGCTGGTGTAATCAATTATGTTAATGGATGAAATTTCCTTCTCTCCCTAAGTATCAATGTTGAAGGTACTTAATATTCTTGTAATCATTGCTCCATATGGAAGTTTTACTGAGGGGTTTTCTTTGGAGTATGACATGTGATGAAATATCCATCCACCTTGTTTGTTGGAATGTCTTTGGTAAGAAGTCAAATAGAGATGATGGCATCCTTGATAACATTTTTTTTTGTTGATGTTCCTTCGGAGCAAGATTCTCATTATAAGGTAGTGAATAGTTCAAACTTTTGACTTCAAGAGGGTTGTCCTAAATAGAAATCTTCTTTTCTCCATGGTATTAGTAACAAGAGTGCTTAAGGCTTCTATTCGCTTGAAGTTTTGAGACTCATAGGTCTCTCGGACATGTAAGATGTTCATAGAAAGGGTATTTCAAACATTCTACCAAAATTTTCTCCGTGGATTACTATTCTTACTTTTTTTACTAATGATATTAGAGTCTTTCCCATCACATGTAGATTTGAGTAGAATTCTTTTACCAAATTTGGAAGACTCTATTAGGTACCTTTCTAAAGAATGCTCTAAGTGAGGCTTAACATATATGAGAATAGGGTTTGTAGCCTCTCATGAAAGTTTCATCCATAAAACATGGTTCTACTATCTTTTTCTCTAGGATCATCATCTTATTTTCTTGCTTTTTATTCGTTATAATCTATGTGATAATTTATCTTCTTGGCGCTGCTCTTGGTTTTCGGCTTTAGTAGTCCATAACGATACTTACGACAAAAGAACTCACAAAAAGAAAGAAAACTGGAGGAGGTGAATTTTAAGATGCAAGAAGTTGTGATAAAGCGTGCCTATTTATAATTTGATTTTTGAAGATTTGATATTGTATTTCTGGAAAGAAATCAATAAGGATTGTGGTGATTTAAAATCAAATCAAAATCTTTCTAAATTGAGTGTGCCAATCGATTAGCTAAGGGCTTCAATCGATTGGTTCTCCAGATACTTCAGGATTTTATGCGTTCATCATCAATATTGAGATTTGATTTGATTGAGGCATAAGTTTGGCTTGGATTTGATGTGAAAATATGCACGCCTAAATGTTCCAATCGATTTCCATAATGGTACCAATCGATTGGGTTTACATAGTTCTTTCTGCTTGGTGAATTTTGGCCCCTGTGCCAAGATTGGTTGCTTTTCTGCACTCTTTTAAAGCTTATTTGTACCTTCTTTCTAAAAGCACTAGAAAAATTCATATTTTAGGTTAAAATCATATTTATTGAGATGAGAAAAAATAAATTCACTATTTTAAGGGTTTAATCAGAGTTTTCCAATTATTTCAACCTTAAAATAATGTATAGGGAAACACCAACCATATTATGGTGTATCCTCGTCTACACATCATTAAATGTGAGAGTTGGTATAAGCAACAAAGTGAATAAATCCATTATAGGCATATCCATTCATCTGTAAAATACTAATATTTCACCTTTAGTGCCTATATTTTCTTGGGTCCAAGTGCCTTAGTTCCAGAAGATCTAAGGTTTTTGCCAATAAATCATTTCAATGTATCAAAACAAAAAAGGTTCTAACTGATTATCTCTTTTACAGCGTGTGCATTTATAAACTGAACGATTCTTTTTCTTGTATTATATACTTTTATTAGGTTTTCTATCCTTTTTAAATCCTTGTTCATTTTTGTTTAAGGAAGGTCTCTGACTTGAAAAGATAAAGTCAAACTTTTCTTTCCCTTGAGTAAATTTACCTATGGTTTCATGTAAATCAACTACTTTCTGGGAGACACAACTCTTACAATCTTTTCTTTATATTATAATCTTAGTTATTTTCATCTTAAATGATCTATTGATTTCTTCAACATATCTTATAGATTTCTTAAGACCTAAGTTGCATTCTCTTAGTTTCTGAGTTTCTTCAACTAACTGATTGCTTATTCTAAACAGTTGTTTATAAGGTGGTTTGGTTACCTGGACATTATCTACCCCGTATGTTGATTTTAAGCAAACTTCATCTTTTTTCGTCGGAAGAGGGTTCTTTTATGTTTCTCCACAAGTTTGTTATTTCTCCTCCTTTTCTCCTTTTGAGGATGTCGCTTGAAGATACTTCTTCTTCTTCACATTTCCTCAAACATGAGGTTCCTTCATTTGATGTTGAATCTTCTGAAGATCATTCAACTACTGAGTATGTTCTTTCAAAGGATTCTACCAGAGTTTTATAATAGGAGTGTGATAAAGTTGATGATTCTTCATTTTCAACGCTCATATGTTCATATTTGAGTAATTGAATTAGTTCCTTCAATTTTTCTATAATTTCATTCTTCTTGGATTTTTCCTATAATTCATGAAGGTTCCTATCTTTTGATTTAAGGATTGGATTAAGTTTCCAATTCTTACCTCTTAGACATTGGTTGGTTAAAAACGTTCCAAATACAACTTCCAATATTTCTAAGTTTTGAAAAACATTTAAGAGTGACATCTTTAGCTCATTCTCCTCGTGTGTTCATCTCATATTGCTCGATGCTGCATGTTAGATACCCAAAAGTGCTTATTTGAGCTATCAAATATGGGTATCTTTCACTCCATTTCCTTGCTAAAATGTCGAAACCACCTTTGTTTCAGATGAAATGCAATACAATGATAATCTATCTTGGTACCTTTGATTTGTGTGTTATTGTGCAGGAAGTAGGCATGAAATATTAGAAAATGAAGACACAAGAAATGTGGCAAAGGGATCAAATGAAACAAGCATTCATCAGCTTCCTCGCCAGGCGAGGACTGAGGCGAAGGACTCGCTAGGCGAGCGTGCAGCGAGCGTGCAGCGAAATGCTCCAGTATTTAACAGAGGCAAACATCACCACACTCGCTAGGCGAGCTTCCAGCGAGGAGTGTGGCGAACACGTCCAGACTTGGTGAAAAGCGCAGCCAGCACTCACTCGCTAGGCGAGCCATTAGCGAGCTCCCAGCGAGGATTCCAGTAGCAAAACCTCTCAACCTCGCTGGAGCGAGGGTTGAAGCGTGCCCTTCGCTAGGCGAAGGTTTTGTTCGCAAGGCGAACATGACAGTCTGAGATAGGCTGTTTCTTTGGGCGCAGGTGCCTCAGGTGCCCAAATTTAGGGGTTCGCTAGGCGAGGCAGTCTGCTCGCCTAGCGAACATGACAGCCCAGTAGCTGCTTTATAAGTAGCAAGTGCCACTTTTGAGAGTCATACCTTATTTTTCCTACTTTTGTACTTTTTCTAGATATTTTACAGCATTGTTCCAAGAATCTTTTGTGACCTAGATTTCATTTCTCTTCATCTCTTAACCATCTTTTACAAAAAGAAGGTGGATTCCCATCCAATCTTGATTATTCGACTTGGATGTTGATCAACCTTCTTCCGAAACTTGCCGACCAAGCTACCATGAAAATGAGTAGCTAAGTCCTCCATTTGTCAAGGTTAGATGTAGATGATCATTAGCTTTGTGTGTAAATGTAAGGATCTTCATTTGTAAACTCTTTAATAGTGAATCTATGATGAAAACTTTGTTCTTATTCAAAACTCTTTGTGTTGGTTTATGATCGAGAGATGTTTACCAACTCTTAACCTAGGTTTTCATCCAATCTTGTTTGTTAGCTAGAGATAGTAATGAATGATTTTGTTCACCATAAGGTTGAACCAAAAAGTTGTCATTTTGATAGATTGTGTTAGAGATAAACAATGGATCAAAATGGGAAAACTCACAATGTGTGTTCGAGAGAAACACATTGGGAGGACTTTGTGAAATAATTTATCATCTAAAGGAGTTTATAAGATTGTTGACCGAACAAATACATGCAAAGTGATCGTTGAACCCTAACTTTGGTAATATTTCTCAAATATTCAAACCAACTCTTTTACCGCATTTTATTACATTTTATGCAAGACACCGTGACAAACACCAACACCCTATTGTTACCTTAAGTTAAGAATTAATACAACCATCGAAAGGCGGTGATATCTTACAATCCCTGTGGATACGATAACAAAAACCCGACACTTAAGATTACATCTAACAAAATGGCGTCGTTGCTGGGGATTGTAAATTGATATTGCGAGCATCGCAATGGTTGCTTAATTTTTAGCTTTTGAATTTTTGACTTGTGCTTGTAATTTGTTTGGTTTAGTGTGCAGCTTACATTTTATGCGAGGGCAAATCCCTGTGGACGAACTTCTTTTTGATCCCGAGATCGAAAGAACCGCAAGGAGGAACAATAGCAAAACGAGACGTAGGAGGCAACAGGCTAGACAACGTCAAGAGCAAGGAGAAAGTTCTTCTACCACAAATCCACCACCATTCATACCTAACATCGAGCCACCACCACCACCTATTTCTACTCCATGCATAAACAGTCCAAGAAACACCGCTCAGTTTGCCAACCACACGGGAAGGCAAGCTGAGATGAAAACGGGAACTCTCAATTTATTATATGGAAGTCCATTCACCGGAATGGACCATGAAGATGCCTTTGCTTTTCTCACAAAATTTTATGAGATAGCATTGGCGGCCGGAATGGATCAGGCTCAGGAGCTCCCGTTGTTCAGAAGATTATTTCCCCACGCTTTGCTCGGCAAAGCAAAAGATTGGTACTTAGACCAAACACCAGCCGTCATGACAGACTGGGACGTGTTAAAAGAGAAGTTTATCGAAAGATTCTTCTCCCATAACCGGTTCATGGAATCCAAGATGGCCATTTCGGTGTTTGCACAAGGAATCAATGAATCCTTAAATGAAGCGTGGGAAAGATTCAAGTCCATGCTTCGGAAATGTAAAGGGCATGTATTTGATGAACTGACTCAAATCCATATCTTCAAAAATGGACTTCAACCAAATTGCAAGACGTTATTGGATGCTACCTCGGGTGGCTCTTTATTGTCAAAAAGTGCCGAAGAAGCTACAAATATCATAAATCGAATGGCTCTAAATGATCTTCAGAGTCAAAGTCGAGGCAACTCTTTGAAGAAGCCGGGAGTGCTTGAGCTAGGGACGAACGATGCCATCCTTGCCCAAAACAAGCTCATCTCACAACAAGTGGAACTCTTAACGCAACAAATTAAAGAGTTGAGAGAACCGTCTAAAGCTAAACAAATAGCTTGTTGTGAGCTTTGCAAAGGTGAGCATGACACCGGATTCTGTCCACCTTCGGGATTCGAAGATGTAAACTACATGGCAAACCAAAGGGACTACCAACCGAGACAACAACAACAACAACAACCTTATCAACCGCACCCTCAAAATCAACAACAACATTACCAAGGGAACCAAAGGTTCCAACCTAGGAGTAACTATTACCATAACCAAGGTTATGGAGGTGGTTCTTCTAGCCGTCAAAACCCTCCCCAAAATCCTTATATACCTCAACAACCGCCGGTCGTAACTTCTAAGTTGGAAGACACATTGACGCAGTTCATGCAAATGTCAATGGCAAATCAAAAAAGCAACGACGCGGCTATAAAAAATCTCGAGACTCAAGTTGGGCAACTTGCTAAGCAACTCGCGGAATAACAAACCGGTCCTTCCTTTTCGGCAAACACGCAAACAAATCCTAAGGAGCATTGTAAGGCGATCACAACGAGAAGTGGAAAGGAGTTGATGAGTGAGAATAACAAAAGAGTTGAGAGTGAACAAAGAGAGAAAAAGAAAGAAAATGAGGAGGAAAATGTTGATGGTGAAGTGGGGGAGTGGAGTGAGGAGGAAGAAGTTGAAAAGAACAAAAAGAATGGTGAAGTTGAAAAGAAAAAAAGTGTGGAGATTGAGAAAAATACGATTGATGAAGTAAGGGGGGAGGAAGTGAAAAAGCCTAGATGGAGGAGTGCTAGAGTTGCAAAGGGAAAGGAGGTAGTGAGCACTACTCCAATCCAAAACCTACCTTATCCTCATGCCCCGTCCAAAAGAGAGAATGAACGGCATTACGCCCGGTTCATGGATATTTTTAAACAACTACAAATCAACATTCCGTTCGCCGAAGCCTTGGAGCAAATGCCCAAGTATGCCAAATTCATGAAGGACATACTTACAAAAAAGCGGAGGTATACGGAACCGGAGACCATCGTCCTAGATGCGAGCTGTAGTGCCATTATTCAAAGGACGCTTCCTAAAAAAGAGGTTGATCCGGGAAGAGTTACTTTGCCAGTTAAAATTGGAGATATCTATGTCGGGAAAGGACTAATTGACTTGGGGTCAAGCATTAATCTTATACCTTTGTCAATTATAAAGAGGCTTGGCAACATTGAAATTAAGTCCATCCGAATGACGTTGCAATTGGCAGATAAATCGACAACCCATCCTCATGGCGTAGCTCAAGATGTTTTGGTTAAAGTCGACAAATTCTTTTTCCCGGTCGATTTTATTGTTATTGATATGGAGGAAGATGATGATGCTCCGCTCATCTTGGGCCGACCATTCATGAAGACCGCGCGAATGATGATAGATGTTGATGACGGTTTAATGAAGGTGAGAGTCCAAAATGAGGAAGTAACATTCGATCTATTCAAAGCAATGAAGCACTCAAAAGATAGAAATGATAGCTTTCCCATCGATGTGACCGAAGACGCTATTTTGGAAGTTTCAAAGCATATTCATGAGATATCTCCTATGGAGTTAGCTCTTGACGACTCATTGGAGGTTTTCACCGTTGATGAAGAGCTAGCTCTTGAGGAATGCTTAAAGGAACTTGATAGTTTAGATGACCTACAACCGTGGGAAGTAGAGGAAGAAGACTTGAAGAAGGAGGTTATTGACGAAAAAGCGCCTATTGAATTGAAAATACTACCCTCTACTTTGAAGTATGTATTCCTAGATGAGACCGAGGCAAAGCCGGTCATCATAAGCAACCTTTTGACAAATGAAGAAGAAGCCCGTCTGATCAGTGTGCTAAAAACAAATCAAGATGCCATGGGTTGGACTCTTTCCGATCTAAAAGGAATTAGTCCCTCCTATTGCATGCACAAGATTTTGATGGAAGAGGATTTTAAGCCGGTAGCTCAACCACAACGCCGCTTAAATCCTACCATGAAGGAGGTTGTTCGAAAGGAAGTTGTAAAGCTGTTGGATGCGGGGATGATTTACCCGATCTCGGATAGTCCGTGGGTTAGTCCTATGCACGTTGTTCCGAAGAAGGGTGGAATTACCGTAATCCGAAATGACAAGGATGAATTGATCCCTACTAAAGTTGCAACGGGGTGGAGAATGTGTATTTATTATAGGCGGTTGAATACCGCAACTCGAAAGGACCATTTTCCACTCCCATTCATGGATCAAATGCTCGAAAGATTCTCGGGCCAACAGTACTATTGTTTCTTGGACGGCTACTCCGGGTATAACCAAATTGCGGTTGACCCGGCCGATCATGAGAAGACGGCTTTCACGTGTCCGTTTGGAGTGTTCGCATACCGAAAAATGCCCTTTGGGCTGTGCAATGCACCGGCGACTTTCCAACGATGTGTGCAAGCCATTTTTGCCGATCTGATAGACAAAACAATGGAAGTCTTCATGGATGACTTCTCGGTATTTGGTGGGTCTTTTAGTCTATGCTTGGCAAACTTGAAAACGGTGTTGGAAAGATGTGTGAAGACCAATCTGGTGCTTAATTGGGAGAAGTGTCACTTCATGGTGACCGAGGGGATCGTGCTTGGCCACAAAGTCTCTTCAAGGGGGCTTGAAGTGGATAGAGCTAAGGTTGAAGTGATAGAAAAGTTACCTCCTCCGGTGAATGTGAAGGGCATCCGAAGCTTTTTGGGGCACGCCGGGTTCTATCGGCGCTTTATCAAGGACTTCTCAAAGGTGGCTAAGCCTTTGAGCAATTTTCTATCCAAGGACCAGGTATTTCTCTTAACCGATGATTGTTTGCAAGCTTTTGAGACTTTAAAAGAAAAATTGGTTACCGCTCCAATAATAGTCGCTCCCAATTGGAATGAAAATTTTGAACTAATGTGTGATGCGAGCGACTACGCAGTTGGAGCGGTACTTGGCCAAAGAAAAGATAAAAAATTTCATGCGATACATTATGCAAGTAAGGTTCTTAACGAGGCTCAAATAAACTATGCCACCACGGAGAAAGAACTACTTGCAATAGTGTACGCGCTAGAAAAGTTTAGGTCTTATCTTATAGGGTCTAAAGTCGTAGTGTATACCGACCACGCGGCGATTAAATATCTCCTAACCAAACCGGATTCGAAGCAAAGGCTCATCCGTTGGATCCTCTTGTTACAAGAATTTGATGTGGAAATCAAAGACAAGAAGGGGTCGGAAAATTTGGTGGCGGATCATTTATCCCGCTTAGTAAATGTGGAGGTTACAGCGTCAGAGAAGGAAATCCGGGAAGAATTTCCTGATGAAAAACTGTTTAAAGTTCAAGTTAGGCCGTGGTTTGCAGACTTTGCGAACCACAAGGCTAGTGGTTATGTGCCTCCCGACCTAACTTCGAACCAAAAAAGGAAGTTTCTTTCGGATGCCAAGTATTATGTTTGGGATGACCCGTACTTGTTTAAGTTGGGTAGTGATAACCTATTAAGGAGATGCGTTACTGGCGATGAGGCGCAGAGCATCCTTTGGCATTGTCATAACTCGCCTTACGGAAGACACTATAATGGGGTGAGAACGACCACTAAAATCCTCCAATCGGGATTTTATTGGCCCACTATTTTCAAAGACGCACATACCCATGCGCAAAGTTGTGATAGTTGCCAGAGAAGCGGAGGGATTGGTAAGAGAGATGAGATGCCTCTCCAAAATATCCAAGAAGTCGAAGTATTTGATTGTTGGGGCATCGATTTTGTAGGACCATTCCCGCCCTCTTATGGGAACGAGTATATGCTTGTCGCAGTTGATTACGTTTCTAAGTGGGTTGAGGCGATTGCCTCACCTTGGGCGGATGCGAAAACAGTGATAATTTTTTTGAAGAAAAACATATTTTCCCGTTTCGGAACCCCCCGAGTGTTGATAAGTGACGGAGGGTCACACTTTTGTAATGCGCCGTTGGAAAGCATTTTAAAACATTACGGTGTATCACATAGGGTGACAACTCCGTATCACCCGCAGGCTAATGGGCAAGCCGAGGTCTCTAATCGAGAGATTAAGAGAATTCTCGAAAAAACTGTGTCAAATTCGAAAAAAGAGTGGTCCCAAAAATTGGATGAAGCGTTATGGGCATACCGTACCGCCTTTAAAGCTCCAATTGGCCTAACTCCCTTTCAATTGGTGTTTGGTAAAACTTGCCATTTTCCGGTTGAATTGGAGCACAAAGCCTTGTGGGCCCTGAAATTTTTAAATTTTGAAAATGATTTGGCCGGTGAAAAAAGGAAGGTGCAGCTACTTGAGTTGGAAGAGATGCGCAATGCCGCATATCACTCAAGTTGGTTGTACAAAGAAAAGGTAAAAAAATACCATGACAAGAAGCTCCGAAGCAAAGAATTTGTGCCCGGACAGTTGGTCCTATTGTTCAATTCCAGGTTGAAGTTGTTCCCCGGAAAGTTGAAATCAAAATGATCTGGGCCATTTCGGGTCAAAGAGGTGAAGGAGTACGGGGCTATTGTCATTGAGGACATGGACAAGAAGGATAGTTGGACCGTGAATGGCCAACGTTTGAAAGTTTATCTCGGCGGTCATGTGGATCGCGAGAGCTGTGTTATTCCGTTGGATGCTCCTCTGTGAGCATCACACCGTCGAGCTTAGCCGACGTTAAACAAGCGCTTGTTGGGAGGCACCCCAACATTATAAGTATTTACTGTTTTCCTGTTCTGTTGTATTGGGTTTCCACTTGTTAAAACCATGCTGAATGTACCTGGATTGCTGCCTTTGGAAAAGGCAATTGCTGTCATGCTCGCTTGATGCTCGCTAGGCGAGGCAGTAGCGAGCTGATTCGCTAGCTGCTCGCTAGGCGAAGCAGCAACGAGCGCTGCTTGACAGCACTTATTTAAAATCTCAGCAGGCCACTCATTTTGGCCCAAACACAACTTTTCTGTTTTTGCAACTCTGCTGAGGCATTTTAACCGAGCACTCTCCACACTCTCTCATTTTCATCTCTCTCACAAACACTCAAACCCTAATTGGAAGATTGCAAACCTTACTCCACTTCACATTTCAATCAATCCGTGTAACTAAGGTTTGCCCTAATACAATTTCTTTATGTTTGAACTCTGTTTATTTCCGATTTGAATGTCATTTAGGATGAAGTTGTTGGTATGGGAAACTTTAGGTTTGCATGTGGGATTTTAGGTTTTGCAATTGGGAATTTTAGGTTTGCATGTGAATCTGTAATTACCAATAGCATAGAACGTTTCTTTAATTGATATATCATTAGGTTCTGAAATTGAAACCATTAGAATGTGGGTTTTGGGAAGATTTCTCTGAAAATGCTGCAGAACCCAAAAACCAGTAAGGTTCACTAGCACTCGCTAGGCGAACCAGAGGCGAGCATTCGCTGCAACTTCGCTAGGCGAAGCAGCAGCGAGCATGACAAGTCTTTGAATTCTGGTTTTGCTGTCTAATCTGTTTTGTGTGTGTTGCTTCCTCTTTATGATTTTGCAGATGGAATCTAGATCCGGCGCTTCAAAGAAGAGAAAGGGAGCGAGCACTTCCCGTCCAGTAATGATCCAATTTGATACCGACAAATTTGTCGGGCCGAAGCAAGCGGCAAGATACGTTGCTCTGGAGAAGCGGAAAATTCTACCGGAGAAGAGATTCATCATCAACCCTCAAGGCACGAACAAAACTTTTGCCGGGTTGATTGACACAAAAAAATGGGATCGGTTGATTAATCTCCTGGAGCACTATGATATAGCAACAATGCGTGAGTTCTATGCGAACGCACTGCCGGATGATGACGAGCCATTTACATGGACGTCCAGAGTGGCCGGTCGCCCTGTTGCATTTGATAGGGATGCTATTAGCCGAGTCCTTGGAGATCCGCTCCAACTGGGAGCCGAAGAGAGGGACACATACCACACAGACTTACAGCTTCACCGGGATATTGAAGCCATTTCTGCCGCCCTGCTATTAAGAGGGAAATCTGTTGAGCTGAACCCATCTGGGGTTCCCATGAGGTATCATAGGGAGGACATGACTCCCTTGGCTCAACTGATTCTGCTGATGGTGCTGACAAACATCCAACCAAAGTCCCACACTTCTACCGTGCCGATCCCAGTGGCACATTTGGTCCATTGTATCCTCACCAACGTCCAGATCGATGTGGCGAGGATTATTGCTAATGAGCTTAAGTCCGTGATTGAGAGCGGGCTAAAGTCGGGGGCTCGTGTGAATTGTCCCCTGGCTTTCCCGTGCTTAATCATGAGTTTGTGCATTCAGGCAAGGGTAAGGCTACCCTCTCGGGATCAGGTAAGGATCCCGTCGCCGATCGATGACCATTACATGGCCAAATATTGCAGGGCGAAGAATGTTAGAGGCAGTGCTGCTGCAGAGAGTACCCGGGCTTCTGATGGTCCTGGTACTTCTACTCCTGGACCAGATCCTTACCTGCAAGCTGTGTGCGATTACAATTGGGAATGGATGGTGGCAACCCAGCGTGCCATGATAGATATGCACGATTCTATGCAGCGGTTACAGCTGCAGGGAAGTGGTGCTCATGCATTGATGACGCGTGAGCAGTTTCTGCTTAACGCTAACTGGCCTGTGGACAGGCCTGTGTATGGTGAGGGGGCGGGCGCTGGTGCGTCTTCGGGTGTTGCAGCTGATGATGATGATGATGAGGCTACCGGTTCTGAAGCCGGTATCGAGGAGGATTCTGAGCCCTTGGAGGGTTAAGTTATTGTATTTTTCAGTTTTTATGTTTATTTCTATTGTATTTTCGGATTCTGTATTTTGACTTTGGTTTTGTACTTTTGGGGTGTTTTGTCCCCCATGAACAATTTTATATTTTGAAGTATTATTATTATTTATGTTTTGAATTTTGTTTGTTTAATAAATTTTTGGTTGGTTGAGTGGCAAACCTTCTAGATTGGTTGCTCCTCAAAGAAGTACCCAATGAAGGTGCATCCGAGCTTGGATGACAATGATAAGAATAAACAACTGAATGAGGCTAAGGTACATGGTTACCTCCGGCTAGAATTTTAGAATGCATTAAGAACTTTACTCTTTTTGGTAAATTGAATATTGTCTTTTTGCAACATAATTGAATGAATGTTTCATCTAGAACTTAAAACCACAAATTGTGAGGAAACCTCCATTGTACACTTAAATGCTGGATTCTAATAAGTTTTGTTGATTCATTTGATTCATGCTTTGTCTTTTATTATTGTGAATATGTGGAAGCAATTAGAAATGATCGAGGCACTTGTTTTCTATCGAGCACAACTACATCCAAAAACAACTTACCTGTGAGCAGAGAGAGTATTCGTTAACCCCTTTGAGCTTAAACAGTTGAATCTCAGCTTGAAATAAAGCGAGATTTCAAAAATCTTTTTTTTTTACAACCCGGAAAATCTTGATTATTGTTCTTTTGCCGTAAAAAGTTAAGAGCATTCACTTAGGGTGAGTAAGAAATAAGTTGGGGAGAATCGGTAAGTACCACAACTCTTGAAAAAAGAAAAACCGAGCAAGCATTGAAAATAAAAATATAGAAAAGAAACATTTGTTTTGTAAATATGATGTGAAAGAAAAGAACAAAAATAGAAAGAATGAAAATGAATGCTTGCTTGGAAGAAAAATAGTGAAAAATAAAAATTGAGTTGTGAAATAAGAGTTGTGAAGGTTTCAAATAAGAAACAAATGGAACGAAGTCGAGATGTGTGAATAATGTACAAGTGAATGTCTCTTTTGCATCGGCAATTTCGTTTTCAATGGCCTTAGAAATGACCCTTGTTTGTTAACCTAACCAAGCTTCAACCGAAAAGCCCTTAGTGATCTTCGTGCTTCCACATTACCATTTATAATTGTTAGACATTGTATGAATCGAATTGATTTCTTCATTATTTGTTAGAGAGTGAGATTATTCCCGCGGTTGCAAACGCGTAATTTCTTCATTCCTTATTCGAAGAGGAGAGATAGGGTGATTCATTCAGAATAATATTGTTGTAGATAGATAAATATTTCGCATTGCTATTAAGTTTTAGTTCTTGTGTATTATTTTATTCGAACCGTTGGAAACATGTATATGCTGATTCGCTTGTGTTTGAGCCGTTTTATCCAACTTCGGAGAAACCATTTTCTTAAAGCAAATCCTCTTGTCCTTCAAGAGGCATACTTTGCTTGAGGACAAGCAAGAATCTAGTTGGGGAGAGTTGTTAGATACCCAAAAGTGCTTATTTGAGCTATCAAATATGGGTATCTTTCACTCCATTTCCTTGCTAAAATGTCGAAACCACCTTTGTTTCAGATGAAATGCAATACAATGATAATCTATCTTGGTACCTTTGATTTGTGTGTTATTGTGCAGGAAGTAGGCATGAAATATTAGAAAATGAAGACACAAGAAATGTGGCAAAGGGATCAAATGAAACAAGCATTCATCAGCTTCCTCGCCAGGCGAGGACTGAGGCGAAGGACTCGCTAGGCGAGCGTCCAGCGAGCGTGTAGTGAAATGCTCCAGTATTTAACAGAGGCAAACATCACCACACTCGCTAGGCGAGCTTCCAGCGAGGAGTGTGGCGAACACGTCCAGACTTGGTGAAAAGCGCAGCCAGCACTCACTCGCTAGGCGAGCCATTAGCGAGCTCCCAGCGAGGATTCCAGTAGCAAAACCTCTCAACCTCGCTGGAGCGAGGGTTGAAGCGTGCCCTTCGCTAGGTGAAGGTTTTGGTCGCTAGGCGAACATGACAGTCTGAGATAGGCTGTTTCTTTGGGCGCAGGTGCCTCAGGTGCCCAAATTTAGGGGTTCGCTAGGCGAGGCAGTCTGCTCGCCTAGCGAACATGACAGCCCAGTAGTTGCTCTATAAGTAGCAAGTGCCACTTTTGAGAGCCATACCTTATTTTTCCTACTTTTGTACTTTTTCTAGATATTTTACAGCATTGTTCCAAGAATCTTTTGTGACCTAGATTTCATTTCTCTTCATCTCTTAACCATCTTTTACAAAAAGAAGGTGGATTCCCATCCAATCTTGATTATTCGACTTGGATGTTGATCAACCTTCTTCCGAAACTTGTCGACCAAGCTACCATGAAAATGAGTAGCTAAGTCCTCCATTTGTCAAGGTTAGATGTAGATGATCATTAGCTTTGTGTGTAAATGTAAGGATCTTCATTTGTAAACTCTTTAATGGTGAATCTATGATGAAAACTTTGTTCTTATTCAAAACTCTTTGTGTTGGTTTATGATCCAGAGATATTTACCAACTCTTAACCTAGGTTTTCATCCAATCTTGTTTGTTAGCTAGAGATAGTAATGAATGATTTTGTTCACCATAAGGTTGAACCAAAAAGTTGTCATTTTGATAGATTGTGTTAGAGATAAACAATGGATCAAAATGGGAAAACTCACAATGTGTGTTCGAGAGAAACACATTGGGAGGACTTTGTGAAATAATTTATCATCTAAAGGAGTTTATAAGATTGTTGACCGAACAAATACATGCAAAGTGATCGTTGAACCCTAACTTTGGCAATATTTCTCAAATATTCAAACCAAAACTTTTACCGCATTTTATTACATTTTATGCAAGACACCGTGACAAACACCAACACCCTATTGTTACCTTAAGTTAAGAATTAATACAACCATCGAAAGGCAGTGATATCTTACAATCCCTGTGGATACGATAACAAAAACCCGACACTTAAGATTACATCTAACACTACACAAGTAAGTGACCCAGATCAAATCGTCTAAACTGAACCGCTATCGAAAAACCCGAATATGCGTATATAGAATCAAGATATGATAAGGAGAACAAATTGATCAAAGTACACAAAAACATAATTGAGACAAATTATCAAACACCTTGTGTGCAATCAATTTCATTTAGAATTTTGTATGGTTTTGTTTATTTGTAAATCCAACCACAATCTAATAGATTGTAATCAACTTAACAAAACATTTTTCAAAAGGTTATCAAAAGTTTAACCAAATGTATTGATCGCACAATCGACGAATTCATAGATTTGCAAATGAAGAGTAAAAGAGATAGAGAGAGAAATAGTACAAAATGATTTGTTTAGGAAGTTCCCCAATCGACCTTACAATGGGTACATCTTCCCTCAATTTGAAATAGAATTGAGATAATGAAAATTAACCTTTGCAATTGTATTTTTACAAGAGAAATGTAGCAATGCAACCCCACAAACCATATGTTTGATGTTGATTATAACACTTTCTCTTCCCTTTATTCGGGGTTGATCAAGTCACCCAACAATATCTATTTTATCCATTGTCTCACGCTATTCCTTTGTAAGAAACCTCCGTTCTTAAAGGCTTTCATTCGATCGAATCCAAATTGCAAATTGTTGTCACCCAAGATTTACCAAGATGATCCATCGTCTCATGCTGTTCCTTTGCAAGAAACCCCCAATCTTCAAAGCTTTCACTCGATCAAATCCAACTTGCGTAATATTGTCCAAAATCTTCAAATCACCAATTGATCTTGAAGGAAAATCCCATCTTGGTTTTCTTATTTTAAAACCCCAAAGATCCTGAACCCAATTTACAATTCAATAACCTAAATTGGACGTTATCAACACTGATTCTAGATGGAACCTAAACAAAAAATGATTATGTGTAATTTGTTTGTTTGTATGCATAGAAAATAGGTTGAAGATGAAGAGAACTCTTTGTATATTATTGGTTTCTTATATGTTTTTCTCAAAACCACTACTTTGAAATGATGCATGTATGAGGTATATATATGTGAGAAAGTTTGAGACAAAAGGAATGCAAAAGATTTGAAAAAATCATGAATTTTCGGAAAAAGGAATTGTACGTGTCGACCTATGTAAGTCATGTGCCGACACATTCAAAGCATGTGTTGACCTATATAGGTCATGTGTCGACTCATAAAAGAAAATTTTCTTCTATGTGTCGATCTGAAACCCCTATACATTCGGCCCATCAAACAGAAGCTACAAACTTTAAAATTAAACTACATGTGTCGACTCATAACTCGTATTTGTCGACTCATAGAATAATTTTTCTTCTATGTGTCGACCTGAAATTCTTTATGTGTCGACTCATCAAGCATAAGCTACAACCTTTAAAATCTATCCACATGTGTTGACTCATAGCATGTATGTGTCGACACATAGACCAATTTTTCACATACAAACCTGTTTTTAATGCATGAAACCTTTTCTAAATCATTTCCAAAATGTTTTTATGCTTTCTAATGCTAAGATGAACATTAAGGCTTAGAGGATACTGTCCAATATACATAAATACTAAAGTATCCTAGTTTTTGATATCATATAAAATACATCTAATGGGAAGTTGCAATCACATCCCATTTGCTCTTACTTACTCCATAGATCATGGAACCAAGTTTAGTTCTTTTAAATCCAGATAAAGTGAAGTTTTGAAGAGCTAATTCATTTTTATTCAGAGGTTTGTCAGACATACTTTTTATTGAAGCAATCTGTTCTTTTTCAAGTTTTTCAATTTTTTTTTCTTTTGAAACATTTAACTCGTCTTTTAAAAGATCATATTGCTTCTTTAAAGTTTTCATATGTCTGCCTTTATACTGGCATATTTCCATAAGATCGTGACACATATTACTTAAATTAGATTTAGAGAGATAAGAAAATACATGTTCTGTGTCTTTTGACTCCGTGTCTTTCCTTTATGCTTTTGTCTTTTTGAAGACCGGGACGTTCAACAATGAAATGACCAGGCTTTTTGTAACTGTAACAACCATCCTGATATTTACTCCTAGAACTTGACCCTTTGAAGCCATATATTCTACCATACAATTTGTTCTTCTTCCTGGTTAAGTGTTGAAATATTTTGATGATAATGGCTAATTCATCATCATCAGATTCTTCATCATTAGTGGCTTGTTTGAGCATTTTAGTTTGAGAGGATTTATCAGATCTCCCAACAGATTTTAAAGCCATGGTTGTAACTTCCTTTTTAGGCTCATCTCCATTTAAATCCATTTCATGACTTTGGAGATTTCTAATAAGACCTCTAAGACTTAAAGAGTTTAAATCTTTAGCTTCTTGAATAGCAGTTACTTTGCGTCTATATTTGGCAGGAACACTCCTAAGAATCTTTTTGACATGATCCACAATGGTATAAATCTTGTTTAGGAACTATAGTCTAGACACAAGAACTTGAAATTTTAAAAACATAGATTCGGTGTTCTCATCATTTTATATTTGAAACAACTCATATTGATGAACTATAAGATTTGCTTTAGCTTCTTGAACTTGTTGATTACCTTCGTAGGTAGCACATAAGCAATTAAATATAGTCTTAATAGTAGACTTATCAATAATCTTTATATACTCAGAATGAGGTAGGGAATAAAAAAGAATGCATATCACTCTATGATGCTTTCTATAAATTGTTTTTTGGTCCGGAGTGAGAGACTTTCAGTCAGAAACCATTCCAACACCATTGACTTGAAAGTCAATTCCATATTCCAAGATATCCCGCAACGCATCATCCAAAATAATGATATTAGTGTACATCTTGCTTTTCCACCATTCAAATTCAGTAGAGTCACCACTAAATGTTGGTGGTCTAGCAGTATAATTATTTTGACCAGATGTACTTTGATCATGGTTGTTATTACCACGAGGATAACCTAAAACATGGCTAGTTACTTCAGAACTATCAACCATGATGGAAAGATTATTTTCTCAAGATCTATTATGTACCACGGTTAAGTGTTTAGTAGAGACCGTGCTCTGATGCCAACTGAAGGTCACAAAAATACATAAGAGGGGGGGGGGGTGAATTATGTATGCCAAAAACTCATTCCGCTTTTGATAAAGCAACTTCAGAATTTGAATAATATTCAGAGTATGATATCATAAATAGTTATAGCAACGGAAATAAATGACCAGAAGTAAAAGCAAGCAACACACAAAGATTATCCTGGTTCCTTTCCTCAATTGAGAGTAGTCCAGTCCCCTTGCCTCAACAAGAGATTTTCACTATAATCAAGATATTACACTTTGCTCAAGAACACTTGCAAGAGACTTCACTTACTCAATCAACCTAGAAAGAGACTTCTGATCAAGCAAACTTGCAAGAGACTTCTGCTCTACAACCTAGAAAGAGAGTTCATTACTCAAGTACACATACAAGATAATTCCTTGCTCAAGCATGCAGGCAAGAGACTTCCTCTACTTCAAAAATTAGTTTAGTAGAAATGGTAACCACTATACTTAGATACACAATCAAAATTATAGTAGTTTGCAACAACCACAAAGGTTCTTAACCTCTTAAGATTTCTAAGATATACAAAGATAAGAAATCTTAAGATCTTATGCAATAACAATTACAAATGAAAACTCAGGGTTATGCTCAAGATATTGTATTGCATTGTTGTAGTACACCTTCCTTAAAATCTTCAACTTCCTTTTATAGTGGTAGAGAAAGAGTCGTTGAAGGGTTTGAACATAAGAAAATATTTAGTGAAGAAGCATGCCAAAAGAGACATTGGAGAATGTATCTAGTTAGAACCATTGTCCATTGAATAATGGAATTTTTCACAACATCTTTCAAAGTACTAGGCATCTACCAAAAGGTAGAACAAAATAAAGAAGTTACATCACTATTCCTTGAGCCTTGCAAAACAAACCCCTAGTTAACTCTGTTCAGAAATATGGGGCTTTGACAAGACTAGTCTGCTTTGGTACAGTGTACGGATCAGAGGCTCTTCAAGCCTTCAGAGTCTGAGTTGTCACCAGAGGCATGAACATATAACCAGAGTCTGATGAATACATTTGGAGTCATAAGATTCTGACCAATCAGAATCAAACTTATATTGCTTCTCCATATATGCTTTCAATCAGGATTAATTCTATGCTTGTGATCCTGCATACTTGAACATATGTTAGTATACCCATTTGTTCTTTAACTACTTTATTATCATCAAAACCCAAAGGGTATCAACAATCCTGAGCAATTTCTTATCACTGCTCCCAACTGTACATAGTTCATCTTCATCATTAGATAAGATCACTCTTCTTTGCTCTTTGCTGACCAAGATATTGTGTTGTCAACAAAACACTTCCAGTCATTTGGATTGTCACCAGTGTAACTTAGCATGAGGTTCTCATCACTTGTCACACCAACTATCTTAAATAGTTGTACCACTTCTTCTAATGTCAATGCCTCTATTGACATCTTCCTTTTATGTCCAATTATTTTGTGATACACACATATCCCCTTCAGTATTCTTTCCATATTGTTTGATGAACACTCATTATAATTTAGTCTTTTCTGAATATTGAACATGATTACCAAGGAACTTGTTTCAACAATTTTCTCGACCTTCCTCTGAGTAGAGCACTCAGCTACCATCAAGTTTATCACGATGTCTGGTACTTCTTGAACAATTTTAATGACATACTTGTAACTTCTTTCTTGGGGATCACCTGAGTATTCCTTCATTTTCTTTGCTTGACACTCAGGAAGGTAGCTCACCTCTCTTATCATGCCTTCCTAGAGCTCAGTTAGCATTTGATGAAGAGACTATATTATCATTCTTATCCTTACATACTCTTATTTCTTATGTTGACCCTTTCCATATTCTTACTATAAGAATCACAAAATATTTTAGCTTGTCCAACATGTTTCTTGCAAACTCTTGATGTCTTCCTCCTTCTGTATAAGAACTCCCACCTTTGAAACAAAGTTGGTTCACATTGGTATATGACTCTCTTCTTAGTGGAACCTCTTCTGGCCTTGGAATAACCAATCATCCTGAGACTTTGATTATTACCTTTGCATGATTCCCATGATATGTCTTATCTCTAGCCACATGACCAGTACCCTCGCTATTAAAATACCATCTTTTACTTGAGGAACCTATGTGCTCCATGGAGCTAGTTAGGATTCCACTTCTTCTTAGCATGAAATTCCTTGCATGCTTTGATGCTTAACTTCAACCATTCGAATCAATAAGGCCTTGTATGTCCACATTTTCCCTAGTGGTGACATATTAGAGGCTATTTCTTATTTCTCCTATGATGAGGTGACACATGTTGAGTATGATGCTGAGAGATGTGGTCCAAATTCAAAACTTTAGCGTTCTTATTAGGAGGGGCATCAAACTCTATAATCTTCATATCACCATTCAAGGTATAATTCATAACCTCTAAATTTTTGCTTACCAAGTGAGCAAATTCAGGATTATTTTCACCTTTGGATTTTAACACTCTAACCTCTTCTTCTATACCAATGATGGAAATAGCTAGATTTACCTTTTCTAGGTGAAGTTCATTGATAGTTTCCTTCCGTTTAACTATTTTCATGCAAGCTTCCTCTTGTTCTTAAAGAAGGTAACTTATATTTTTCTTGAGTCTCTCTATTTCCAACCAGACTTATTCCATAATGGGATGCAAGATCATGCAGGATGTATCAATCTCTTATTTAGCATGGTCTTCAATAATGGATATACTTTAATATTCGCATCTTCCAGAATAAGCAATCAGATTGTTGCCAGTTTTTCCTTCACATTCACTTTCAAAATCAGACCAAGTGATGGATAACCCTTTCTTTTTGTTTCTTTAAGAGTGTAAGACATTTTGATTTAAGGTATCCAACACATTCACACCCAAGGCACTGAGTACCTTTGCCATTATTATTTTTATCTTCATTCTTGCCTTTGTTCTAAGCACCAATGTCTGACCTCATGTCCTGCACATTTGTTCTCCATTTTTTTATCCAGATTCCTCAATAAATTGTTAACCTTTCTCTTAAGAAGAACTGCATCTTTTTCCCATTTGTTACCTTCAATCCCATCTTCCTCAGGGTAGGAAACAAGTGTTATACCTTTGTTCTTCTTTTATGACCTTTCATTGATGGACATCTCAAAGTCTTGTAAGGAACCAATAAGTTCATCAATGTTTATACTACTTAGGTCCCGAGCTTCTTCAATAACAGTAATTTGATATCAAACCTATTAGGTAATGATATGAGAATATTTCTGTCAAAATTTTCTTCAAACATCTTTTCTCCTAAGACAAAGGATGTGTTAGTAATGTCAAACAATCTGATGTGAAACTCGCTCATAGTTTCATCTTCATTCATCCTCAGGTTCTCAAATTTTGTTCTTAGAAGCTGCAACCTTGATATACGAACCTTGGATGTGCCTTCATGTACAGTTTTCAGTAACTCCCATGCTTCTTTAGCTTCAGAATATGTGTTGATCAACTTGAACATGTTCTTGTCCACACCGTCGCGGTTGGATAAATGATAGAGTCACCACCATATAATGAGAAAACCTAATAACTAATGGTGAGATATTATGTTCGATAGTCGGTTAAGTAAGGGGAAAGTGTTAGCACTCATTACCTCAATTGTACTCAATGGGATCCTCCTCTAATTTTAGGGTTAGTGTGTCCTTGAGATGTTTGATTTATTAATTATTATTGGTTAATTATTTATTGATTAATTGAGATGTCCTTAAAAATTATTTTATTATTTAAAAGAATATTGATTAATTGAGAAAAAAATTGTTTTTGATTATTATACTTGCTAGAATCTTACAACTCAGTTTGATTTAGAAACCCAAAGACCATATTTATCCCATAATAATCCCTAAGTTATCCCATAATTATCCCACAGATTAACCCTGAATTTCCCAAATTAATTAATATCCAATAATTAGGTATATTTTTTTTATCATTTATTACTTTATTTTCATTTAAATCCTCTTTCTTAATTATCTTAAATATAATCTCAACCATTTTAATTAACCCTTAACTAAATATATGTTTTTGTATTTGATAATATTTATTTATTTAGTATTAGAATTAAAACTTACAAAAAAAATATAAAGTCAAAGTTAAACCTCAAATCTTTATCAAATTATATATATATATATATATATATATATATATATATATATATATATATATATATATATATATATATATATATATATATATATATATATATATATATATATATATATGCATTAATACAATACTATAATAAATGGTTTTTTAATATTTTGATTCTCCCACAGAATATACTTTGATATTTTGTTTATATAAGATTAATTCAGGTTAAAAAAAAGTTGATTTATCATAAAGATTGATTTATACATTTTTTTTATAGAAATTTACTTCCTGAAATTAGTTAATAGAGTCTTTAGAAATTTAAAAAATGACTTGTTATACGTTCTTAGTAAAAAAAAGTTGATATTTTTATTTTTGTTATTTAAAACATTTAGTTAGTACTAAACACATGATCAAACACAATTTTAACACAAGCTGCATCCCATATATTAAGATAATAAAATTTTATTCTAAGAGATAAACGGGAGTGAAGACCAACCTACATGGAGGAGACTTTCCGAGGTTAACAAAGGGGCACAAATTCTTTTTTTTTATATCTTCTTCTTCACGCTTCTTGTAATTCCTATTCTTTGCTCACTCTTTTGAAAAGATCGATGATGATGATGAATGTTGGTGCAAAGGTAGAATAAATGATGAATGGAAATATTCTATTCAGAGAATGACGGCTACAAAACATGATGATAAAAGTTACAATGATTGTCACCCTATTTATAAGCTAAAACTAGGGTTATTAGAATAGGATAAAATACTAAAATACCCTCTAACAAACTTAGGGGCTAAGAAAATAGTACAACTAATAAATATGAATTACTTCTAATACCATCCCTTAATTCATATTCCATCAAAACTTGTAATACCAATTCCATCCCTTAATCTGAGAAATTGATCAGTCTTGATAGCTTTCGTCAGAACATCTGTCAATTGTTTCTGAGTGTTGCAGTGTATAACTTCTAACACTCCCCTCTAAACTTGATGTCTCAGAAAATGATACTTGGTCTCAATGTGCTTGCTTCTCCCATGCAACACTGGGTTTCTGGCAAGATTGATTGCAGACTTGTTGTCAATCATCAGCTTCAGAGGTTTGTTTACTTTAATCTTCAGATCCTGCAATAGATTCAGAATCCACACAGCTTGGCATGCAGTAACAGCACCTGCAATGTATTCAGCTTCACAAGTTGACAACGCCACAACAAGTTGCTTCTTGGAACACCAAGAAATGGGACCTCCCAGAAATTTGAATAAGTACCCAGACGTACTTCTTCTGTCAACTCTATCTCCACACCAATCAGAATCTGAATAACTCAGAAGTTCTGACTCATCCTTTCTTCCAGAAGGAAATAATACTCCATACTTCAGAGTTCCCTTGATATACCTCAGAATCCTGACTGCAGCTTGGTAATGGGACCACTTAGGTTTACTCATGAACCTACTAACCATCCCAACTGAATAGCAAATATCAGGTCTGGTATTGCACAAATACCTCAGAGAACCAACCAACTGTTTGAAGGTTGTAGCGTCCACATCCTTTCCATCAGAGTCAGAATCCAGTTTCTGATTTGTATCAGAAGGTGTGACAGCAATCTTACAATTCTTTAGATTAAATCTCTTCAGAATTTCTAATTCATACTTGAGCTGATGCAAAATAATACCTTTCTCAGAGTATCTGAATTCCATCCCTAGAAAGTATGTCATTTTGCCTAGATCAGTCATTTCGAATTCATTCATCAGTACTTTCTTGAACTTGGCTATCTCCTGTTCAGAACTTCCAGTCAGCAGTATATCATCAACATATAAACATACCAGAGTCATATTTTCTTCAGAAGTATGCTGAACATAGACACCGTACTCCATCTCACATTTCTGAAAGCCTTGCTTCTTGAAAAATGAATCAATCTTCTGATTCCAAGCTCTGGGCGCTTGTTTCAATCCATATAGAGCTTTGTATAATCTATACACCATCCCTTCCTGATTCTTTTTCGCAAATCCAGGAGGTTGTGACACGTAAACTTCTTCTTCTAATGGACCGTTCAGAAATGCAGATTTTACATCTAAATGCATCAGAGGCCAATTCCTGTTAGCAGCTATTGCAATCACCATTCTGATTGTTTCATGTCTTGCTACAGGTGCAAACACTTCAGAGTAATCCAGCCCAGGTTTCTGTAGAAATCCTCTGGCTACCAACCTTGCTTTATGTTTGCCAATTGAACCATCTGGCTTTAACTTCTGCTTGAAAACCCATCTGACGCTGATGGCTTTCTTATCTTTTGGAAGTTCTGCCAGCTTCCAAAACTTGTTTCTCTCTATAGCATCAAGTTCTTCTTTCATGGCCTTCAGCCAAAGCTTCTGCTTAAGAGCCTCTTCTGTACTTATGGGTTCAGAGTCTACTAACATGGCACACTGAATAACTTCTCCTTCAGAGTCTACTTCAGTGTCTTGCAGCATGTCAAATTTTGCATATCTTCTGGGGATATTTCTGATTCTTTGTGGTCTCTGAACTTGTTCAGAGTCTTGAGATTCAGAGTTTCTAGCTTCAGATGGTTGACTTCCTCCAGAGCTTTGATCATCTTCATGGTCTGACATATTTCTAGAGTCTGAATTGCCACCAGAATCTGGATTACCATCAGGGTCTGGGTCATCAGAGTCTGGGTCATCAGAGTCACCTTCATCTTCTGAGTCTTCTCCAGAGTCAGAATTACTATCAGAATCAGAATCAACGTCAAAGTTTACTCCAACTTCGGAAATTTTTAACTCTGACCTTTCTTCAGAAGTTCTAACATCAGAATCAGATTGAGACTTATCCCAATTCCAAACTTCTGATTCCTTCACAATCACATCTCTGCTGAATTCAATTTTATTGGTTTCTGGACAATAGAGCTTGTATGCACCTGTACTGTGGTACCCTATCAGAATCATCACTTTGCTTCTATCATTCAGCTTCTGTCTTCTGGCTTCTGGAACATGTTTATAGCAAACAGAACCAAACACCTTCAGATGACTAACACTTTGCTTATCTCCAGTCCACTTCTGTATTGGAACTATTTCCTTCAACTTCTTCGTAGGACATCGGTTGAGTACATACGTTGCAGTGGCAACAGCTTCTCCCCAGAGCTTCTGAGGAAGCTTCTTCTCCTTTAGCATGCTTCTCACCATATCAAGCAAAGTGCGGTTTCTTCTTTCAGCAAGACCATTGTGTTGAGGGGTATAAGGAGCAGTAACCTCATGTTCAATTCCATTCTCCTCACAGAACTTCTGGAACTCTTTGGAGTTATACTCACCTCCACCGTCAGTTCTAAGAATCTTCAACTTCTGACCACTCTGATTCTCAGCCTTCATTCTGAACTTCTTGAATTCATCAAACACCTCGTGTTTAAACTTAATAAGGGATACCCATGTCATTCTTGTGAATTCATCAACAAATAACACAAAGTATTTATTCCCTCCAATCGATGCTACTGGAAATGGACCACACACATCAGAATGTACAACTCCCAAGGCATGTTTTGCTCTTGGAGCAGTTTCTGACGCAAATGGCAATCGTAGTTGTTTTCCTTCCATGCAAACTTTGCATGACTTTTCAGGCTTCTTAATTGCAGGAATTCCATGTACCAACTTCTTTGAATTCAGATGTTTTAAGCTTCTGAAATTCAAATGACCAAATCTTCTGTGCCACAACTCACTCTCCTTCTCAACACTTGTTGCACTAAGACATTCTGAGTCTGCAGTTCTGACATTCACCTTGAATGTTCTATTCCTTCCCTGTTCTGACTCCATAATCAACTTCTGATTGCAGTCATACAACTTCAGAAGATTGTCCTTCATGGTAACTGAAAAACCTTTCTCAATTAATTGTCCCACACTCATCAGATTGCTTCTGATGCCAGGTACATACCACACGTTCTGAATCAATGTTGTTTTCCCATTGTTCAGAATCACTCTGACATTTCCCATACCTTCTGCATTAAGATATTTGTCATCAGCACATCTGATCTTTGTCCTCTTTTCAGAGTCAAAGTCAACCAGCCATTTCTTGTTTCTAGTAAGATGATTTGAACAGCTAGTGTCCATATACCACCAGTCTATCAGATCCATATTATCAGATTCAGAGGCCATCAATAGCACAGATTCGTCATCAGAACTTCTGGCTATATTTTCTTCTTCTGATTTTCTCTCCTTGTTTGACCAACAGTCTCTAGCAAAGTGACCAAACTTCTTACAACAGTAACATTGGATCTTCTTCTTGTCATACTTCTCTTTTCCCTTTTGAGCATTCTTTTTTCTATCAGAGGTTGAGCTTTCTGACTTCTAACCACCATCAGATCTTCTCCTGGATTCTGACTGCTTATGATACCTCCTATCAGAAGTTGCTTTCAGAGCCTGCTGCTCTACTTCCCTTTCAGAAGTTCTCTCAGTCAAACGCAACTCTTGCGCTTCTAGACTGCTCTGCAGCTCTTCAATTCTCATGGTGCTCAAATCTTTGGAATGTTCTATTGCTACCACAATGTAATTAAATTGAGAGGTAAGGGATCTCAATACCTTCTCCATGATTGTTTCTTCAGAAAGAGTTTCTCCACATGCTTTCATCTCATTAGTGATCAGAATCACTCTGGAGATGTATTCAGAAACTTTCTCATTATTCTTCATGTTGAGATTCTCATATTGCTTTCTCAAGGACTGAAGCTTCACCTTCTTCACTGATGCGTCACCACCATAACATCTAACCAGTGTGTCCCACGCAGCCTTTGCTGTCGTTGAATCTGCAATCTTCTCAAACACATTTACATCAACACATTGATGAATGAAGAACAATGATTTCCGATCCTTCTTCCTTACTTCCTTCTGCGCGTTTTTCTGTTCATCCGTCGCATCTGCTGCTACCGGAACATAACCATCAGTGACAAGATCTAAAACATCTTGAGCACCGAACAGTACACACATTTAGATCATCCAACGATTCCAGTTTTTACCGTCAAATACTGGAAGTTTGGTGTTCATGTTGCCGTTTCCGTTCATCTTTCTACCTTGCACAGTACACTCAGATTTCTCACACAGTGTTTCCCAACCCACAGAATTAAAATTCTGATCAGATTTTGTTCAAGATTCAACACGAATCTAAGAATCAAAATCAAACACACAAGACCTCACGTTCACTCGTGTTTCCCGTGTTTCCCAATGAATCCGAACCGGAGCTCTAGATACCAATTGTTGGTGCAAAGGTAGAATAAATGATGAATGGAAATATTCTATTCAGAGAATGACGGCTACAAAACATGATGATAAAAGTTACAATGATTGTCACCCTATTTATAAGCTAAAACTAGGGTTACTAGAATAGGATAAAATACTAAAATACCCTCTAACAAACTTAGGGGCTAAGAAAATAGTACAACTAATAAATATGAATTACTTCTAATAATGAAGACTTTAGGATTTTAGTGTTGTTGTTCTTCGATTTAAAGAGCAACTACTTTTAGGGAGTGAAATTATGAATTACGGATGAGAAATTATGATTAATTAGTATTATTTACAATAAGATAAATGATTAGTAAAAAATATTAGTAACTTGTTAGTAAAAAATTTATAATTACAATTAAAAAAAATAAAAGAAAACCATCAGATAATTATCATATGGTTTGGAAAAATAAAAAAAAATAAAAAATAATTTTAGTAGGAAAAATTGTGACTTTGTAAAACCATCAAAAATCATCATATGACTTGGGTAAAATAAAAGAACAAACGAGAGAGAAAACAATTTATTTAAAATAAAAATTTAATGCTCTAAAATAGGTTTGAGACTCCGTAAAACTATGTAAAAAAATTATGGGTGAATCTATCTCTAATTGGTGTCAAATTGTTGTAAAAACAATTTACCAAATACTTACAAGAAAAAGAGAGGGCTATCAGAAATCATCATATGACCAAAAGCTTAAATTAAAAAGATATAAAAATAATTAAAACATAAAAATAAAATTTGGCACCCTTGAACAAAAAGTTTGAGACTATGTGAGATTTGTGTGAAACCTGTATAAAACTATGTATAATCTGTGTAATTATTTCCAAATGATGAGAAATGATTATTTTATTTTTTTGTATTTTTGTTTTGGGAAAGTTTTGAAGCTGAGTAATGAAGATAATAATATGTGTAGTGATTGAGATATTTTTTTGGAACTCTTTTCTAATATTCTAAAAACCATTTTTTTTTATTATAATAACATCCTAATGTAATTTAATTACATAAAATCTTAATAAATAAAAATTCTAATCATAATACAATTAATAAACTTAATTATAATATTTTATATAAACAATAACCTTATTTAATTTAATAAATCTAATTCTAATCATAATCTAATAAAATATACTAGTTAAAACAATTCCAAACTAGACTGAAATATTTTAATTCTAAATTCTAGTTCTATTCTAAATTAATTCTAAAACATAAACTATTCTAAAAATAAAAACAATTATTATATTCTAAAATTAAAATCCAATAAACTATCCTAAAGATAAAAGTAATAATTACATTAAATAATAAAAATGTTAGAAAAAGATTCATATTTATATAATGAAAATTAGGTATAAAGAATTAATTAGTAATTAACGTGCATTTAAGACAAAATCAAGAGTAAAAATAAAACTTTAATATGAATAATTTCTAACTATAAATAGAACATATATTATTTATTATTATTATTTTTGGATATATATATATATATATATATATATATATATATATATATATATATATATATATATATATTAATAAACCAAAAATTAATAATAAATATTTAAAAAATACAATTTTGCTGTTTTTTAAAAAATTAAATAAAAAAAAGATAAAAAAAAAGTAGAATACGAGATTATGGAGATTTGTTTTTTTTTAGGAATGGAGTGATTTGGAAGATATAATTTGGGAATATTTTGGTATTTTAGATTAAATAACAATTAAAATTATTTATTCTTAGATTAATACTATAATATCAATTGACTCTTTTGCTATTCTTAGATTTTTTTAATTTTAAATAAGTTTAAGAGATTTTTTTAATAGGAATAGTGAAAAATTTAATAATAATAAAAGTATAATTTTTTTAAATGGTTTTTGAATATTTTTCTAGATAAAAAGTGAAAAAATTAAAAAATATTTATTTTTAAAACTGAGTTTTATATGAAAAATGAAAATTAATAAAGAAATAAAAAATATATAATTTTTGATATTTTGTGATTTTTTCAAATAAAAACAGAAATAAAATTAGAAACCAATAAAAGGGAAAATGTACTAAGAATGAGATAGACAAGACTTGAATTGAGGATCTCTCACACTTGTGTCTCCTTATACTCACCCTACTATCGAATAGGCTATTATGTTCATTCAAAATAAAATAGAGCCCAAAGAGTAATATGCAAATGGGAACTTGATTTTCATTTTTGACCCTTTTACAAATGATACCATATTTTTCGTTTTCTATTTTTTCTTTATAAATGCATAAAAATATTATTTATCTAAAAACTTAAAATATTTTTTAAAATGCAACTTATTTATTATTTTTCTTTGTAAAATCCAAATAGGTAAAAGTGAAAATTGTGCTAAAACGAAAGTTGGAACTCAAACCGAGACCATATGATCGTACTCCTTACACATGCTCTCTTATGCAATATGTCATCTCATTTTTTCAAACTAAAGTGACATTAGAAAATATATGAAGGATGAACAAAATTTGGGGTACAATGTAACACCCTTCTAAATTACCCCAAATATTTAATTAAAATAACAACATATATCAATCAGAGTAGATATGCAATTAAGGGTGTCACACAACATTTCACACCATACATCAAGTAGCTTGTCATGCTCATTTATTTATCAAATAAAACATTCGCATAATACGCAGCGGATAGAGATCAAATCGATCATTCAAAACATGTAACACATTACATGTAAAATTATTCAACAAGGTAAAACATCCCGTCCCGATGTTACATCTATCAGAGCATGACCCACTAAAGGAACTACACTAGACTCCAAGCACTAGCTCCTACTCAATCACTGCTCGTTACCTGAAAAATAGTTGTAAGGGTGAGTTCCTCAATCGATATAATAAGCATTATAAAATATCATGTCATGTTAAGTAATTTAACACATTAATCACCCTAATCACATCACACATTCAGTAACGGCACATCAACTCAAATATCATACTCAATACCAATGCAACTCATACTCAATATCAACACAAACACACGTATAACATTGGAATACATCCATTCATATTATACGCCATACATATATTATGCAATGAGACTCCATGCATGCGGTACCGACTATTCGTGAACATATAGTTCAACTTCACCGACCAAATCCAGGTACGGCTACCAAGCTCACTAGTCCCACTCATTTGAGACCTAGTGACTCACATCACTAATTCCTCACCATGGGAATTAGCTACCACCCCAAGGGCCATGCTATGCACGCTAATTCACCTAGCATGCAAACATCAACAACAGTCCAAAATGACTAACATCACTAATTCCTCACCATGGGAATTAGCTACCACCATAAAGGCCACAATATGCATGCTAATTCACCTAGCAATGCACGTCACAACAATAATCCACAATGGACCTATGCTCACACTCTAAGCCATAAAACAGTTCATTCACAACATATGCATAATATATACATTCACAACATTATGCATACAATTATACATCATCAACATATTCATCACATAATCAAATTATGATATGTCACATAATCAATCACAACATTAGCACACTCTACTAATACCCCTTTTACTCAAAACAATGGAAAATGATCCCTATTACATCATACGCCAACATAGGCCAAACATCAAATGTGTACATAATATTTAAATAACAATTTTCCCACTTTACAACAGTGTTAACCGGTTAACACCCTGGGTTAACCGGTTAACGCAGCACAAAACACGCTTTCTGGCATTTCACAACAGTGTTAACCGGTTAACGCCCTGGGTTAACCGGTTAACGCAGACAGAACAGCAATTCTCACAACACACAACAGTGTTAACCGGTTAACGCCCTGGGTTAACCGGTTAACGCAGACAAAACAGCAATTTTTCACAATTCATAACAGTGTTAACCGGTTAACACCCTGGGTTAACCGGTTAACGCAAGACAGAAAGCTGTTCCTGCGCTAACACGAAGCAGAATGCAGAATTCTCCGCATTTTCCGCCGTTGGAGGACTTCCAGACCTCCGATTCCAATTCCGTAAAAAGCTACACGTTCGGGGAATCACTACCCACTCAAATACAGGTTCAATTTCAGTTTTCACATCATCTATGCATCACAATTTTTCAGCATTCATAATCCAATTAGGGTCAATTCAACGGTTTATCACTACCCATTACATGTTAACCCATAATACCCATTAAACGACGATAAACCCCCCTTACCTGAGTTAATCCGGCGAATCTCAAGCTCCAAGCTCTTCTCTTCTCCAACCTTCTTCCTCTTGCTCTGCCTCTTTGCCCTTTTCCTCTTTCACAATCGCTTCTCTGCTTTTCACGTAAAAAAAACCTTTTTACTCCCATGGGACTCTTTCCTTATTCCCCACTTATATATTATTCCAATAATAATATTAAAAAATCCAATAATAACATTCCAATAATAAAATAATCCAATTATTTGATTAAATTAATAATATACTATTAACTTAATTTAAATAATTATTTTATTTTATTGGGGTGTTACAACTCTCCCCCACTAAAAGAGTTTTCGTCCTCGAAAACATACCTCAAGCGAATAACTCCGGATAAGACTCTTTCATCTGACTCTCAAGTTCCCAAGTCACATTGCCACCTGCTGGTCCTCCCCAAGCTACCTTCACCAAGGCAATCTCTTTACCCTGCAACTGCTTCAACTCTCGATCCTCGATCCTCATAGGTGATGTTTCAACAGTCAGGTTATCTCTCACCTGTACATCATCTATTTGGACTACATGCGACGGATCAGGAATGTACCTCCTCAACTGAGACACATGAAAAACCTCATGCAAATTCGCAAGTGATGGCGGTAAAGCGATACGATAGGCTACCTCCCCTATCCTCTCCAAAATCTGATAAGGACCAATAAATCGAGGTGTCAACTTCTTCGACTTCAAAGCTCGACCAACTCCCGTTATCGGAGTAACACGAAGAAACACATGATCTCCCTCTTGAAACTCAAGTGACTTCCTCCTCTTGTCATGATAACTCTTCTGACGACTCTGAGCAATTCTCATCTTCTCCTGAATCATCTTAATCTTTTCCGTAGTTTGTTGAACAATCTCCGGTCCAACCACAACACTCTCACCGGACTCATACCAACATAAAGGTGTCCGACATCTCCTACCATACAAAGCTTCAAACGGTGCCATACCAATGCTCGAATGAAAACTATTGTTGTAGGTAAACTCAATCAAAGGCAAATAACAATCCCAAGCACCTCCCTTTTCCAAAACACAAGCTCTCAAAAGATCCTCTAATGACTGAATCGTCCTCTCAGTCTGACCATCAGTCTGCGGATGATATGCAGAACTCAATCTCAGCTTAGTTCCCAAAGCCTTCTGCAAACCTTCCCAAAACTTTGATGTAAATCTAGGATCTCTGTCCGAAACAATACTCGACGGAATACCATGCAAACTTACAATCTTCTCAATATACAACTCGGCTAATCTCTCTAACGGATAATCCATTCTGATCGGAATGAAATGAGCCGACTTCGTCAATCTATCCACAATCACCCAAATAGCTTCAAAATTCTTAATCGTCCTCGGTAAACCAGAAACAAAGTCCATACTGATACTATCCCACTTCCACTCTGGAATAGCCAACGGTTGCATTAGCCCAGACGGCTTCTGATGCTCAATCTTTGACTTCTGACAAGTCAAGCAAGAATAAACAAAACTCGCAATTTCTCTTTTCATTCCCGGCCACCAAAATAACTTTTTCAAATCATGATACATCTTCGTAGCTCCAGGATGAATACTCAAGCCACTACGATGTCCTTCCTCCAGAATACTCTTCTTAAGTTCGGTAACATCCGGAATACACACCCGATTACCAAATTTCAAAACACCATTCTCATCCACTCTGAATTCACCACCTTGACCTTGATTCACTAGAGTCAACTTGTCAACCAAAAGCACATCGGATTTCTGACCCTCTCTGATCTCATCCAGAATACCACTTGTTAACTTCAACATTCCCAATTTAACACTATTGTGAGTACTCTCACACACCAAACTCAAGTCTCTAAACTGCTCAATTAAATCCAATTCCTTAACCATTAACATAGACATATGCAATGATTTCCGACTCAATGCATCAGCCACTACGTTTGCCTTACCCGGATGGTAATTCAAACCAAAGTCATAATCCTTCAGAAACTCTAACCATCTCCTCTGTCTCATATTCAGCTCTTTCTGATCAAACAAATACTTTAAACTTTTATGGTCACTGAAAACCTCAAATCTTGACCCGTACAAGTAATGCCTCCATAACTTCAGAACAAATACCACGGCTGCCAACTCTAAATCGTGCGTCGGATAGTTCCTCTCATGAACCCTCAGCTGTCTCGAAGCATAAGCTATAACCTGCTTATTCTGCATCAGCACACCACCCAAACCCAACAATGAAGCATCACAGAAAACCTCAAATAGTTCTGACGGACTCGGTAATATCAGAATAGGAGCAGTAGTTAACCTTCTCTTTAACTCTTGGAAACCTTCTTCACATCTTGAGTCCCAAACAAATGCTTGCCCCTTTCTAGTCAACATCGTCAACGGTAACGCCAACTTAGAAAATCCCTCAATAAACTTCCTATAATAACCAGCCAAACCAAGGAAACTTCGAATCTCCGCAACAGACTTAAGAGCTTCCCACTTAGACACCGCTTCTATCTTAGAAGGATCAACAGCAACACCACCTCTCGAAATCACATGACCAAGGAAACTAACCTCTTCTAACCAAAATTCACATTTCGACAGTTTAGCAAATAACTTCTTTTCTCGTAGAACTCCTAAAACCACTCTCAAATGCTCAGCATGCTCTTCTTCAGATTTCGAATACACCAAAATATCATCAATAAACACCACAACAAACCGATCTAGGTACGGATGGAAAATCCTATTCATATACTCCATAAATACTCCAGGCGCATTAGTCACACCAAAAGGCATTACAGAATACTCATAATGTCCATACCTTGTTCTGAAAGCAGTCTTCTGAATATCCTCAGTTTTCACACGTATCTGATGATATCCCGACCTCAAATCTATTTTGCTGAACACACTCGCACCCACCAACTGATCCATCAAATCATCAATCCTCGGCAAAGGATACCGATTCTTGATCGTCACTTTATTCAGTTGCCTGTAGTCCACACACAACCTCATAGTACCTTCTTTCTTCTTAACCAATAACACTGGTGCACCCCACGGTGACACACTCGGACGAATAAATTTCTTATCCAACAGATCTTCCAACTGACTCTTCAATTCAGTTAACTCAACAGCAGACATACGGTACGGAGCCATCGATATCGGTCTAGTACCAGGTACCAATTCAATCGAGAACTCAACTTCACGCTCTGGCGGTAATTCATTCACTTCTTCTGGAAACACATCAGGAAAATCACACACCACGGCTAGATCGCAAATCACCAGTTTATCTTTAGCCTCCATAGTCGCTAACAGCATAAACAACTCTGCCCCATCTGCCACTGCCTCATTCACCTGCCTGGCTGATAGAAACAAACTCTTTCCTTCCTCAATCTCAGGAAAGATCACAGTCTTATCAAAACAATTGATATAGACTCGGTTAGACACCAACCAGTTCATACCCAGAATAACATCAATCTGCACTAGTGGAAGACACACTAGGTCCATCCCAAAGTCTCTACCAAAAATACTCAAGGGACAATTCAAACAAACTGAAGTAGTAGTCACTGAACCCTTCGCAGGAGTATCAATCACCATACTACCATGCATCTCAGATATCTCTAACTTAAGTTTCACAGCACAATCCAAAGATATAAAGGAATGAGTCGCACCTGTGTCAATAATAGCTACAAGAGGAAAGCCATTAATATAACACGTACCTCGGATCAAACGATCATCTGCAGAAGTCTCAGAACCCGATAAAGCAAAGACCTTTCCTCCCGACTGATTCTCTTTCTTCGGCTTAGGACACTGTGGACTGATATGACCCACCTCTCCACAGTTGAAACAAGTCACAGTCTTCAACCGGCACTCTGCAGCCAAATGACCAACTTTGCCACACTTGAAACACTTCTTCTCAGTACTGGTACACTCATGGAAACGATGTCCAGCCTGACCACATCTGTAACACTTAGCAGGGGCACTAGAATCTCCCCCACTAGGCCTCTTCATCCCACTCTGTCTCTGGAAACCTTTGCCAGCTGCATACGGTTTCCCACGATCATTCTGATTCTTGCCTTTCCTATCAACCCTTTGTTGATAGCTCTCCGCTCTGGCCTTGGTATCTTGTTCAAAAATCCTGCAACAGTCAACCAAGTCAGAAAACACTCTAATCCGCTGATACCCAATAGCCTGCTTGATCTCGGGACGTAACCCGTTCTCAAACTTCACACATTTTGAAAATTCTCCAGCAACCTCATTATAGGGAGTGTAATACTTCGACAGCTCTGTGAACTTAGCAGCATACTCAGTAACAGACCGATTGCCCTGCTTCAATTCCAAGAACTCTATCTCTTTCTTTCCTCTGACATCCTCTGGAAAGTACTTCCTCAGGAATCTCTCTTTGAACACAGCCCAAGTGATCTCAGCATTCCCAGCAGATTCCAACTCAGTGCGGGTAGCAACCCACCAATCATCTGCTTCCTCTGACAGCATATGCGTACCGAACCTGACCTTCTGGTTATCGGCACACTCAGTCACTCGGAAGATCCTCTCAATCTCCTTCAACCACTTCTGAGCGCCATCTGGATCGTATGCTCCCTTGAACATTGGAGGATTGTTCTTCTGGAACTCACTCAGTTGACGAGCAGCTCCCATTCCCACAGCATTCAGATTCCCTCCAAGTACTCCAGCTAGCATACCCAGAGCCTCAGCAATCGCAGCATCATCTCTACCTCTTCCAGCCATCTCTATTCTGAAAACCCAACAAGCTAAAACAATAAGTACTGATAGGGTTACACAACACCTATCCCGTACAGGGGAAACAGAATAATTACGACTCGACTCGACCGACTATGCTCTGATACCACTAATGTAACACCCTTCTAAATTACCCCAAATATTTAATTAAAATAACAACATATATCAATCAGAGTAGATATGCAATTAAGGGTGTCACACAACATTTCACACCATACATCAAGTAGCTTGTCATGCTCATTTATTTATCAAATAAAACATTCGCATAATACGCAGCGGATAGAGATCAAATCGATCATTCAAAACATGTAACACATTACATGTAAAATTATTCAACAAGGTAAAACATCCCGTCCCGATGTTACATCTATCAGAGCATGACCCACTAAAGGAACTACACTAGACTCCAAGCACTAGCTCCTACTCAATCACTGCTCGTTACCTGAAAAATAGTTGTAAGGGTGAGTTCCTCAATCGATATAATAAGCATTATAAAATATCATGTCATGTTAAGTAATTTAACACATTAATCACCCTAATCACATCACACATTCAGTAACGGCACATCAACTCAAATATCATACTCAATACCAATGCAACTCATACTCAATATCAACACAAACACACGTATAACATTGGAATACATCCATTCATATTATACGCCATACATATATTATGCAATGAGACTCCATGCATGCGGTACCGACTATTCGTGAACATATAGTTCAACTTCACCGACCAAATCCAGGTACGGCTACCAAGCTCACTAGTCCCACTCATTTGAGACCTAGTGACTCACATCACTAATTCCTCACCATGGGAATTAGCTACCACCCCAAGGGCCATGCTATGCACGCTAATTCACCTAGCATGCAAACATCAACAACAGTCCAAAATGACTAACATCACTAATTCCTCACCATGGGAATTAGCTACCACCATAAAGGCCACAATATGCATGCTAATTCACCTAGCAATGCACGTCACAACAATAATCCACAATGGACCTATGCTCACACTCTAAGCCATAAAACAGTCCATTCACAACATATGCATAATATATACATTCACAACATTATGCATACAATTATACATCATCAACATATTCATCACATAATCAAATTATGATATGTCACATAATCAATCACAGCATTAGCACACTCTACTAATACCCCTTTTACTCAAAACAATGGGAAATGATCCCTATTACATCATACGCCAACATAGGCCAAACATCAAATGTGTACATAATATTTAAATAACAATTTTCCCACTTTCCAACAGTGTTAACCGGTTAACACCCTGGGTTAACCGGTTAACGCAGCACAAAACACGCTTTCTGGCATTTCACAACAGTGTTAACCGGTTAACGCCCTGGGTTAACCGGTTAACGCAGACAGAACAGCAATTCTCACAACACACAACAGTGTTAACCGGTTAACGCCCTGGGTTAACCGGTTAACGCAGACAAAACAGCAATTTTTCACAATTCATAACAGTGTTAACCGGTTAACACCCTGGGTTAACCGGTTAACGCAAGACAGAAAGCTGTTCCTGCGCTAACACGAAGCAGAATGCAGAATTCTCCGCATTTTCCGCCGTTGGAGGACTTCCAGACCTCCGATTCCAATTCCGTAAAAAGCTACACGTTCGGGGAATCACTACCCACTCAAATACAGGTTCAATTTCAGTTTTCACATCATCTATGCATCACAATTTTCAGCATTCATAATCCAATTAGGGTCAATTCAACGGTTTATCACTACCCATTACATGTTAACCCATAATACCCATTAAACGACGATAAACCCCCCTTACCTGAGTTAATCCGGCGAATCTCAAGCTCCAAGCTCTTCTCTTCTCCAACCTTCTTCCTCTTGCTCTGCCTCTTTGCCCTTTTCCTCTTTCACAATCGCTTCTCTGCTTTTCACGTAAAAAAAAACCTTTTTACTCCCATGGGACTCTTTCCTTATTCCCCACTTATATATTATTCCAATAATAATATTAAAAAATCCAATAATAACATTCCAATAATAAAATAATCCAATTATTTGATTAAATTAATAATATACTATTAACTTAATTTAAATAATTATTTTATTTTATTGGGGTGTTACATACAACACACACTATTGAAAACTGCATTCAATGCCTTGGAGTTTCCAATGACTTCATTATCTTTAACATTAGTCCAATCAACCTCTGGTTTTAGGCTGGTTGTATCATCTTCAGAGGTAATAATGTGATGTTTCCTGATCACAACTTTCCATGCTTTGTTTCCCAAGGATTTAAGAAAAGAAGCCATCATCACCTTCTAATAATCATAATTTATGTAATCTAAAACAGGTGGTTTGTTGACTGATCCTCCATATTTAACTGTCTCCATTTGAGAAAATTTTATCTTCCTTGGAGCTCATCCAACAAGCTAGGATGTCTGCTCTGATGTCCATTGAAATTTTGTTCCTCAGGGGACATATCTCAAACTCGATGTCATAACAACAGGTTTGACAAGATACACTAGAACCACTATACTAAAAGGTAATAGACGATGGAGTAGAAAAACAATAAAGAACATAATCAATTGTTTACCCAGTTCAGTGAAACTACACATACGTCTGGGGGCTGAGTCCACAATCCAAGAGAGGAAATTCACTATTACTAGTTTACTACATTTAGACTTACAAGAAACATCAAACCCTATATTTTTTCAATTCCTCTTCCTAACACTATCCAATGACTTTCTATTTAGAGTCTCCCTTTAAATATGAGAACCTATTCACTTTCTTCTCTGTCACAAGACCAGTGACAGAGGAAAAAAACTATTAAACCCTAGTGATCAACTTCAATCTTCACAAGATGAAAGAATGTTGAATATTACAACTCAAATGGAAAAACCTTCTATTCCAAGTTACTTAAACATAGAGGTGTACATAAACACTGCTGATTACAACTCAACTAGACAAACTTTCTATGCCAAGTTACTGGAACATAGAGGTGTACATAAAGACTCTACCCTAATCTTATTAAGGAATTAACATGAATACACGATACAAAATCTAACACTCTAAGATCTTCAATGGGAGTGTTTGCTTTGTAGTATAGGTTTGAGCTCCTTATATAGAAAAGTAACTCTGAACTTTTCTCCATACATAATATTTTTGAATTCATCCAGAATCAATGCAAAATTTGTTGAATATTTGATTTACTCATTCAATATCTCCAACAAAATATGATTTATTTTAATTTTAAATTCAAATTCAAATCTCCATTAAATCTGAATTAATCTTCATTGAGCTGTCAAACAAATCACCTAATCATATTATTAAATCAAAACAATAAAATCTTTAACAAATCTTCTGCATAACATAGTCAAAAATACAGTATTCTGGCGCCTACTACACAAGGCCCAAATGTCGTACCAACATATTTGAGCATAGAATCCAACATGTGTTCTTTATACAACTTCATACAACTTTAAAAAACTTGACCAATCTTGAATACTTGGACATTTCTCCAAGTTGTTGTTTTGCTAAAATGAAGCCAAACCAAATGGTCAATCCAATAGGAGTAACATTTAATATATCAGAGATACATAATTTTGGATCTCGAGAAATCTACTCCATCAAATTGGACACGTATCTCTATAGGTTAAAATAATATGGAGACATGTGGTATAATCGTCTTAGTAATATTTGATAAGGGAGGTATATACAAATAACTCCACATGTCCTTGTATTTTTATGAAAATACCTGAAAGTGAATTTGCTATAATAGATATCCATGTGGATGGCATAAATATTCTTGAAACTCCTGAAGTATTTTCAATAGTTATAAATTATTTAAATAAATTGTTTGAGATGAAAAACCTGGGAAAGACAAAGTCCTTACAAGGTGAACATTTAGAGAATGAAATTTGCTTACATAAAAAATATTATATAAAAAAAGTGTTAAAACACTTTTATATGGACATATCTTGTACTCCCTCCGGTCTTATTTATAAGCAAAAGTCTTCTAATTTTTTTAGCCTTAAATATAAGCAAATGTCAACAAATCTAGGTGCATTTAATACCTTTATTCCAAAAGTATCCCTACATTAATTACTTAATATTGTTAGTATAAGATAATTTAATTGAGGATATACTAGTAATTGCGTTGTCTCTCTCATATGAAATCAAGAAAATTAAATGCACTTAACTATATTTCTTAATAAGCGTGAAATTTATCTATTTTGCTTATAAATCAGGCCGGAGTAGTATGTTATATAGGATAAGTGTTAAAATGTTTATATATGGAAAAATCTTGTATGTTGCATATGAAAATGATGTTAGATCATTGAATGTTCAAAAGATCCTTTTAAGACCTCGAGAAGAGGATGAAAAATCAGTTGGTCCAGAAGTACCATATCTTAGTGTAATTAAAGCATTAATCTATCTTGCTAATTATACATGTCATGATATATTAATTTTTGTCAATCTATTAGTAAGATATAGTTCTTCGCCTACACGAAGACATTGGAACAGAGTTACACATATACTTAGTTATCTTAGGAGTACAATGAACATGAAATTGTTTTATTCCAAAGTATCCAAATTAGAATTAACAGGTTATGCAGAAACAAATTACTTGTCAGATCCTCGTAATGGTAGACCACATATATTATTTTTACTTATGGTGAGAAAAGTTGAGAATGCATTTGATTGAGATCCCTAATTTAACACACACAAAAGACTTGTGGTTTGGCTTCTGAAAAAATAAATACAACAACCATATATGAAGATAATATTGCATGCATCTCTCAATTGAAACATGATTACATTAAGATGGGACAAATAGAACTTTAACCGACTAGTACAAAATATAGGTCTTCATCGTCGAAGAAATGATCGTTCAACTGAGGAGGGAAAATGATTTATCTTAAAAGGATATTATACTCTTTTTCCTTCACTAGATATTTTTCCACTAGGTTTTTCCGAATAAGGTTTTAGCGATGTATATCCTAAATAAACATCCAAGGAGAGTGTTATGAGTAATTATTGTTAAATATGATTGTCTCTCAAATTATTTCCTTCCTTATTTGAAATAAATCGTACTCCCTCTATTCCATATTATAAATCTTTGCCAAAAAAATTGTCCAAAATTATAAGTCACTATCATTTATTACTATTTCTTTTTTCAATTCTTTAAATTTCTCTTTCATTTATAATAAATAAAAGACAATATTGTAAAGCCATGAATAACTTCTCTTTCTCAAACAACATTGATTATGTTTCTTAATTCCCATAAAATATCATATAAGTCTTATAATTTGGATAGGAGGGAGTATTGATTAGTAACTAGACAATTCTCTAACAAAGAATATTGTACTCTTTTATGGACATGGAAGGTGGAGTGTTATAAATGGAATAATTATGGATGTTCATTAATGAGAGGATTTCACATTGATTCTTCATTGATGATATATATATATATATATATATATATATATATATATATATATATATATATATATATATATATATATATATATATATATATATATATATATATATATATATATATATATATACTGAATTTAAAATTGACAGTGATAATGAGAATATTTTTTTCTTTCTGTCTTCTACTATTATGCGGCATTTAATAATTTCTCGGTATTATAAAATAATTTATATTTTGATATACAATTTTTTTCAAACAACTTATATTTTAATATATATATTTTTTTCTCAAAACGATTTATAAAAAAATGGATGGAGTACCAAATAATTGATAGCCATATTATAAAAAAACAGAATGAGTCTTTTATGTGAAATCTCAATTCCTTATTGAGAATAACAAATGTGAGTTGAAAACTTTAAGAAATAAAATGTGGAGAACTCTCACATTGATTATAAAAATAGAAATTTAAATATTTATAAACTATAGAACTTACACATTTATTATCTTAAAATTTTGAATAAATATATGATATATATCTCATATGTTACTCATAAAAAAAACATAATTTTTTAAAAATGTTCCCTTATTTTAACCCCCGAATTTGATGATCCTGGTATTCCTAATCTTTCAATCATTTTATATATCTTCAATCTCTATTTCTCGATAAATGAAACAAAACCATCCTCTGTCTGTCAATTTACAACTGGTTGGAGCAATACAATACAAAGCAGTGGCACTTGAATCCCATGTGAATGAGAGTACAAGTCTCAGATCCCACAATTATTAGAATTTTTCATATAGATTTGTTTTAACGTTGTTTTGTAGTGCTCAAAATTAAAAATTTCGATCCCAGAGAAAATAGAAAATAAAATCAATTAAGCGTGATCCGGCTATCCCTTTGTTTTTTCATATAAGGGAACAGAGGGTTAAAAGGACGTTTGGTTTCAATATTAAAGTTGTTGTATAGATTATATCAATTTTTTATAATAAGATTAATTATTATACATTGTCAATATAAATTTTTTTATAATGTCGATTCATCACCATCACCCATTTGCATTAATTTATAAATTTTTAAAATAAAAGTCAAACTTATTTTAATATTCAACTTCTATGATTTCTATGATTAACTGACGCTATAAAATTTGTTTACACTATCAATGTATTTCTATTAAACTCTTTTTTATTTATTAAATATTTCAGATTAATAAGAGTTTTATTTGTACTGTTAAGAGTCCCACATCGGACAATATATGGTCTGAACATGTGTTTATAAGTGGGGGCAGTCTTCACTCTACCAACCGGTTTTGTAGGGTTGAGTTAATTTTAGAGTCTATGTTTTATTTTATTTTCTCTTAATAATTATAAAATGGCGTCGATGAGTTTTAGAAAGAAAAAAATATGCATGGTTGGCGAGTCGGGGGCCTTCGTTGTCAAAATTTTTGGTTCATTTTTGTTTTTGTAGTTAATTTTTTGGGTAATTATACTATCGATTAAATTGTGAATTAAAATCAGTTACCAATTTAATTTTTGATCAAGTCGATTTAATCGGTCGGTTTGAACCGATGTTTAAAACAACACACACATACACACACACACACACATATATATATATATATATATATATATATATATATGAGAAAAAAGAATATGCATTGACAGTATAAAATATTTTTATAGTATCAACTAATCAGAGACGTGTATCCCGACAAATCACACGTTTAATTTTAAAATGCTGATATGAGATGGCAGAACGTTATAATTGCATTGGATGATGGTGTAAAAATAGTTTACTATGCCAGCGACTCTCTCTCTCTCTCTCTCTCTCTCTCTTCTCTCTCTCTATCCTCTCTCTCTCTCTCTCTCTCTTCTCTTCTCTCTCTCTCTCTCTCTCTCTCTCTCTCTCTCTCTCCTCTAGTCTCTCTCTCTCTCTCTATCCTCCTCTCTCTCTCTCTCTCTCTACTCTCTCTCTCTCTCTCTCTCTCTCTCTCTCTCTCTCTCTCTCTCTCTCTCTCTCTCTCTCTCTCTCTCTCTCTCTCTCTCTCTCTTCTCTCTCCTCTTCTCTCTCTCCTCTTCTCTCTCCTCTCTCTCTCTCCTCTCTCTCTCTCTCTCTCTCTCTCTCTCTCTCTCTCTCTCTCTCTCTCTCTCTCTCTCTCTCTCTCTCTCTCTCTCTCTCTCTCTCTCTCTCTCTCTCTCTCTCTCTCTCTCTCTCTCTCTCTCTTAAAAAGTTTGATATATTTAAATAAATGATAAGAAGCAGGGACACCAAACCCAACCCGAATTCGATAGAAATAAATTTGAGTTTTAATTTTTTGTTTTGGATAAAAATTAGGATAGAAAATTGAGATTATTTTAAAATTTGGATTTGAATTTGAAGAGGTGAAAACCATCTTCAAACCGACTCGTTATCATGCCTATTCTTTATTTAATCCGATGTTCTTTCAGTGTTGTTGATTGTATTAGTCGGTGAAGTTTTCTAATGTGTTTATAGTAGATAAATGTTGGGCTCCTTTAAGAAAACTGTTGTCATGTTCATGAGTAGAAACTCTAATATTGATGCCTACTATATGGTTGGCATTGGTAAGAGTAGGATCCCATCTCTTGCATCTTTGCTACTTTTCCTTCTTAATTGAATCAGTTATTTGATTGTCCGAAAAAAAAACCTAAACTGCCTCTTCTTTCAAAACCTAAATGGTCCCCTCTTGAATAATTTTAAAATCAGCTCAAGATTGAAATAGGAGAATGGTCCCCTCAACTCACCATCCCTCCTTCTCTCTTTTATTATTTCTGCAAAGTTCAAATCTTTGTGTTTCATTAAAAGAAACAAAACACTCTCATGCCTCACAATTTCCGCCATTGGGAGTAACACTCAAACCCTTTGTGAATGATTATAGTGTCAGAATCTCAGCATGATTGGAATTTTCCATGCATCCATATTCCTTGAAACTGTTCTTTTGTACCGGTAATAATAACGTTAATGATCAAAATTTAAAGCTTCATACTCACTATAAAGAAAAAGTTTCAGAAGAGAAACATTAAAAATAAAGTGTCCTAGCACCTTCAAATTCTACCATTATTCTTTTGTTGGCTGTCAATTTTAATAAATAAATTTGAAGAATAATCTATAACTCAAATTAGAAAATGTACAAACATTAACGCATGAAAATAAATGGAAGTGTAGAAAATGTACAAACTAGAACATGTCTAAATGATAATATATTATTATAGGATTTGAGTAACATATATCATTCAATTAACCTTTAAGTTTGATAATCTTTTTAAGAGGGGATATAGACATCTATTTAGGAAATTATCAAAAGAAAAAAACTCTATTTGAGAGGGAAATCCTTTGTTTTTAGAAAACTATGAGGGTTTTTGTTGAGTTGCATGTGTGACACATGCATTCTCCTTTATGCTTCAAATTTGAAACAACTTTAAATAACTTTAATCTTGTTGTCACTAAAAAAAGGGAGATTTCTGGCGGTTTTGTGAAAGCCACACAATTACCCTTGTATTATGGTGGTTATTGTAGACGCCACAATTACTGATTTTTTAACCATTATTATTAACAATATTTTATTTAGTGACTTTTCACAAACTATTTTCAATCAAGTCCCGTTTAAAATATCACTTTCTCTTTTTTTTTTCTATACATTTTAATAATCAAATTATTTTATTTTTTTATTAAATCTAATTTGTTTACGATAAACCAATTAAGTAATATGTTTTAGAAAAAATGTTCAACCCTTCAGCTTCAGTTCCTGCCCTTTCCCAAAGTCTAGTATGCTCAAAATAATTATAATTAAATTTATTTTTAATTAATATATAATTGTATTTTTGATATATATTTTTAATTATTATAATTGTATTTTTTTAAAATTTTAAGTCTATTTTAAAAATTAGAACGGGGCCTCCGATATGATTGGGTCGACCCTGCACCTATTACTATAACATATAATTAAGACAGGGTTTTGGTACCTTTAGTTTTTGTTAAATATATGTATTCTTAGTGTTATTTAATTTAAAATTTTAATTTGTTTAAAATTAAAATAATATTAAAAAATAGTATGGCATTGTATATTTTAATTTGATTGAAGGAAGATATCAATATCTTTAATATTAATTGATTTAAAATTTTAATTTTTTAAAATTAAAATAATATTAAAAAATGATGTGACATTGTATATTTTCATTGTAAAGTTAATTAATGACTCTTAAATCGAAATTAAACTTTAGATCTTTTACTTGTGTATTTTTTATAATTATTGTTATTACACTTAGAGAATAAAAAACTATTATATTAATAATGATATTTATTTTTAAAAATAATACATACTTTACATTTAAAATTAATATATTTTATTTTAAATTTAATTTAGTTAGTATATATTATTAAATAATATAAAAAAGTTACATTATATTTAATTATGTCTCACAAATATAAATATCATGCAAAATATTTTATAGCTATTATTAAAAAGTAGCATAATAAAAAATAATTTAGTCATATATATATATATATATATATATATATATATATATATATATATATATATATATATATATATATATATATATATATATATATATATATATATTTGCCCCCATATGCTAATTTTCCTGGCTCCGTCCCTAGTAACGATTCCTCTATTTCTTCTCAAACACGATGACACATGTAACACCCTAAACCCGCATATAATTTTAACGCAGAGTTTAATTGAAAATATGACTACAACAGTGTCACTCACACCAAAAATCAATCATGCTCCGTAACACAGGTTATAAAATATCACATAAAACCTGTCATCGCGTGCTCACATTCTTTTAGGGTATCATCGCAACTGAATCATTATCAATCAATTTAAACATTTAATAATCACCATTCAGGAAATTAAATCTGATAACTTCAACTCATAACATCTTAAGAGTTGTAATGATCAACTCATCACCATTTAAAACCTCGTCAAACATGACTACTAGAAAATTTAACAAGACTAAAGGAATTAGAGCAAACAAGTGTTTTTGATATAAAACCACAAGTTTTTACTTTGCGAAAGCCATATTGCTTTACATGAAAACACCACTTTTGTGAATTATGGGGGTTAAAACTGCCACAAGAACACTTTTTCAGCTGCCACAAATTTCCAATTTTTTTATAGTGTTTGTAAGCTTCCAAAAAAAGTTATCTGAATGCAAATTACTGATTCTTTGAACCTGTTTTTCTCAGGAACCGGAATTAAATGTAGTTGATTAATTGATGATCTTGAACCGACTATATTGATCTCCATTACTACAATGCGGGATAGACCTACATGGTTAACACTCCAACAAGTCAATTAAAGATTTAAGATGAGTGTAGTGAAAAGTGAAGATCAAAGAATGTACCTTATTTTTGGTGTGAACCGACTTATATACCTTGGGTCAAGTAAAGTGAATTTGAGATGAGTTAGGCCTTAGCTATTTGGGTCTCTGGCCAGTCCAAAACAATTGCTCTAAAGGCTTTGTTATGTATTAGTGAGTCGGGGAAGTCTTTAGTCATTTTGACCGGCCTCCATGGTGCTATCCGATGTGAGCTAGAAATGAAACAACTGAAATCAATTGAAGAAGTAGTGAAGAACAAGCGTATTAAATGCACTTTCATCTTTGAAATGTTTCATCACCTCCTTCTGGAAAATGTAATAACACGACAAGTTAGGGCATGCTACAATTTATAATGCATTTGACTTCACTTGAGTGTGCACGTATTCCCAAGGATGATCTAGTAATTGATTTCATAATTTCCTTCCCTAGCTGACCTAGGTCGTTTGACCTTCTTTGCCTGTAAATATGAGGAGTCAAGTGTTTTGGCAACATTTTGTGATATTTGGTATTTAAGCTCTTTCATATTCATTGTCTTAGTAAGACCTTAATCTCTTCTTTTCTGAGAGTACTAATCAAGACGATTCCAGTTCGTTGATTAAAGTCTCCACCTTCTTTATTCACTATGCATCATCAATTTCACATACCTATGTACCACCCTAAACTCATGAATTTTCTGTAGGATTTCCCATTTTCTAGTCAAGATGAGCCATAATACCATTAACTTAGTGAGTGATTATAAGAGCAAAACTTCTTCTGGTGTAGGAATGAGGGGATCCCCAAATTCTCATATTCCTCCATGTGCTCAAGATCAGATGAATCCATAAGTGATATCATTATTTGATGACTCTGACTCAGAAAAGGTATATGGGGATGCCTGGAGGAAGGAACTTCTTCATCCGACTCATTAGAAGTCCTTTTATCAAATGACAGTGGAGACGTAAATCGTATAGAAGTCCCTATGCCCCCTCCATTCTTGACAGACGAGGAAATACAAGCTATTTGGTGAATGAGGGGACATGTCAACGATTTCGTTCAAATTTATCTAAGAACTATTGCTCGCGAGCCTAGAGACGCTGAAGTGAAAGCCCACTTGGATTTTCGGGGTAGGACAAATGTAGTGTCCTGGATCACGCCCTCTGAACATTCTAAAATTGACCACCTGTCTCAAAATGGTGTGACGTTAGAGGAGTCGACAGATGCAACAAATTACAATTGGGTGGAGGTCGAGATAGTAGGTACTCTATCCATTTTGAATAGTCATACGATAATAGAGGATGTTGGAATTATGGTCGGTGACCCTCAAGGTTGGTCGGCTTTTCCAGTGGGCCTAGAGAAAAGGATATGTGATTCCTTTGACAATTTAGCATTTATACTATATAAGTGTATGTTCATGAGGATAGGAGTGCGGCTGCCTTTCTCCAACTTTGAAGTGGTCGTCCTGAAGTATTTGAATGTTACTCTTTCTCAGCTTCATCCTAGGTATTGGGCCTACATGAGGGAATTCCAGCTATCTATCGAGCATAAATCGTAGAAGCCTTAAGTTTGACTATTTCTCAATATATTCTACCTGGTATGCATTTCTCAGGATGACCACCACGCCCAAGGCCTCATTAGTTTTCACACAGACATTCCATGGTTCTACCACTTCATCTGGGACTGAGGTGATTATATGAGGCATTTCTTACGGGTGAAACCCCTCACGTCCGAGACCCATCTCACTCTTTGCTACTCCTTTTGTTGAGTTTTATCGCTTCTACAAGAGCACGTTTATGAAGTATTGGTCTTAATAACATTTCCACCAAGATACTCTTTTCTACCGAACTAAACCAGACCTCCTTTCCTCTGAAGAGGCGGTTATGAAGGAATGTTTACACGCTTGGTTTCAACAGCTTGGTTACAAATAAGGTTTTGTCCCAGTGAGGTGTCCTATACCGAGGTGAGGAAGAGGTTAATTGATACTTAAGCCATCGTGAGTGCAGTGATCCGAGAACAGAGAAAAGAGATTTTTGGTGAGGACAAAGTCCTAAAGTTTTTTTTTACATGTGTGAGTGCATTTTGTAGATAATATTGACAAGTTATGGATGTCTTATGGCCTTTCAAGTGCTCAAGGTATTTAGGATATGATGCCTCATTTGACGAATACTACATCAAGGGAGATGAACACCTTCATGCAGATGCCTAAACAAGAAGAATGTATAGCTAAACTGACCTGTTTGTTTAGGGGGAATTCTTCAAGGGAGATGAACACCTTGATGTGGATGCCTCCCATTTTTTCATCCCAACTTGCCTGCACTCTTGAGGAAGCTGCCATAGTGGTGTCGATGGAATACTTGTTATATGTTTAAAGCCTTTCTGAAGTGAAGAGAAAAAACTTGTCTCTAAGATCACCAATAGCATGTACCAGGCATGTTCCCTGTTACCTCTAGTTGCTACCAGCCGAGGAGACATCTTGGATGTCGGTAATCCCTACAAGGAAAGGTACACTTGGAAGGGGAAGTATGAAGTTATTGAACATAGTTGTTGATCCTTCTAAAAGAAGTTGACCGTGCTGCAAGAGAAGGTCAAGATTAATGAGTCACAACAAGAGGATGTAAATATACGGATCTCCATCAACCCTTGCTGCCCGGGTAACTGAGATGGAGGCCGATCTTACGGAGGAGAAGAAAGGGCGTCAAGAGCCTCTAATTTAGTTGCTAAGGTGACCCGTCAATTGGAGGAGGGTCATGTCAAGGCCTTGAAAACTCTTAAACATTTGGTTGTCGAGATGAAGGTGAAACTTCATGGTTCCCTTCAACTCACTATGCAATATGTACATAGGGTCCGTGACCAGGTCTTGGATAGGTGAAGCGGTTATGTCCCGCTGCTTAGATTCCTGTTGAAGGATTCGATCAATGTCACGAATCTCCATGATCAAATCTGAATGCTCTTGATTTGGTAAATTGAGGAGGTTAAAAACTGTTAAATCGAAGATTTAATATGAAATTATGGTAATCGTAGGAATCAAAAGTTGATTCCCACTGACAACGCTAATGTTCCATCTATGAAGTAGAGTTGGATGCAGCTGATGAACTGATGATCTTGAATCGGCTGTGTTGATCTCTATTATAGTGATACGCGATGGATATGGTTAGCACTCCAGTGCCCAAGTCATTTCAAGATTTAAGATGAATGTAGTAAAAAGTGGAAATGAGAGCATACACCTTGATTTTAGTGTGAACTAACTTATATACCTTGGGTCATGTGAAATGAATTTGAGATGAGTTAGGCCTTATCTATTTGGGCCTATAGCTAACCCAATACATAACCCATACTAATGCTACTCTTGTTCAAGCAAGAAACGTTTGACCTTTGAAATATCTATACTCGAATCATACATTTCAAACTTTAGTTATCATTCAACTTGAACAAACTTTTTCGATTATCTCTTGATACCTTGTCTATTCCACATGAAAAAGAAATTGTTAAATTTTCTTATTTTAACCTCAAAACTAGACTATTCAAATTTAGGATGACATATTACCTTACTCCTTTCGTTTCAAAATTACTATTGTTTTAACAAATAAAATGTATTTCAAAATGATTGTCATTATCATTTTTTCATGTATAGATAATTTATATTTTTTCAATTGTCCTTTAATTAATACTACGTACATTACGTCAAACATATTAATAAGTTAATTTAGTACTACTCTGATCTGATTATTTAGCAAAAAAGATAAATTTCACGCTTATTAAGAAGGATATTTAAGTGCATTTAATTTTCTTGATTTCATGTAAGAGAGATAACATAATTATTAGTATACCCTTAATTAAATTGTCACCTACTAACAATATAAAGTAATTAATGCATGAATAATTTTGGAATAAAGACATTAAATGCACCTAGATTTGTTGAAATTTGTTTATATTTAAGACCAAAAATTTAGAAAACTTTTGCTTATAAATAAGGCTAGAGGGAGTAAAAGTGTAATATCTTATGACAATGTTATTGTATTCCTTAATCTCTATGTAAAAACCTTAAACGACTATTATTTTGAAATGGAGGGAGTAACATTTTTCATTGAGGACTTATTGATATGTTATCACAAGTGCACGACAATGAGAAGTAATATAATAAGATCGAACCCACATATAGATGATTTTAAGTACTAATTTTTATCCTAATGGTGTGTAACTAAATTGGTTGAATAGTCACATATTCAATGCAAATGGAATAAAATTAACATGCATAAAGACCTATATCCCTCTTGTAAAATGGGATATGGGGTACATGATGTCCATCCCAAATCACTTAATTAACTTTCCTATTTCAATTATAAGAAAATACAGCAAGCTATAGAAAAGTAGATAAAAATGCATTACACCCAGTTTCGTGGTGTGTGTATCTAGACGTGTTTCGGGCACACCTAATCAACTTTCTCAATCGAGAACACGATACCTTGTTAATTGCATCTCATTATCAATTGTTTAGAAATTTGCGGTTGAATGTTGAATCACTACCTTTCGATACATGATTGACATTTGGGTTGTCTTTGCTTTCACTAGCCGACATAAATATATTTAAGATTTCAAATTCTAAAAATAACTTTAAGCTCTTTGTTTTCTCATGATTCATAAATTGATAAGTCAATCAGGATTTTCCATCTTTTTCACTTCAATCTTGTCCAATAATTTGTTATTAATTGAAATGAACAAAAACCTAAAAAAGCGCATACATGCGAAGCAAAACAATAAAAACACACAATAGAACTAGAATAAAATAGCCTAAACATACATTGCAATAATCACGTATCAAACACCCCCAAACTTATATTGTTGCTTGTCCTCAAGCAACAAGCTTGCTTAGGAAAGTTTTCAGATCAATCGGACTATTCTTCAAAAGCTTAAGAGAATGAAATCTCTGGTACTCGTACATGGCTCATTTTTTCGATCGACTAAGATCTAGGTTGCCCCGTACTTATTGACACCAAAGGAATTACAAGAAAACAAGACTGTAAAATAGATACAGATAAAACCTTCCTATTTTGGTTACCTCTCTAACTATCCTTTGAACTTAAGTCTGTTTTTCAATTTTTCTTCCCTTTTGGGCGGACAATCAGATTAAGGAAATTGAGATAATGATAGTCAATTTTTGGGCGGACATTCACAAGATTGATCGATAAATTGTTTTTCTTCATTTTTACACCAGATAAGCAACTATTTGCCATCTTTATTTTTCAGATAAAATTACATATTGTCATGTGTACATTTATTTCCCTTTTGGGTTGACGTTTTGGGTTCAACCATCCTATAAAAGCGCTTATTTACGAGATAAAGCGATAAACACACACAATAAAACGAGATTAAAATAGGCTAAAGATAAGCTGCAATAATCACTTATCACGTATTTAAAATTCAAGTTTTTTGAAGCAATGGAATGAGTATCAATTATGACTTTTATAAGACAATATTATATTAGGAAATAATATGAATGCAGATGATCCCCGTTAATGCCTCCTTGTTCAAAGTATGACATCCTGGAACACGAAAAGAATTTGCATGATTTCCAAAATAACCCACTAATTTGCGACGTGTTAAATAGGGATGTTCGATCCAGCCTTTACAATAAAGGAGATAGTTGACTTTTAAAACTAAAAAAAATTGAAACTTCAAACATTTCAAAAGGTCAGGCATTCATCATGTCTCAAATCTCTCACAACATAACATTTGTTCTTCCTCTTCCTACTTCTAAATCTAAATCAATAGTGAGAGGAAAAAATAATTATATCTCCAAACTTGAAGAAGAAAATTTCAAGAAAGTAATCAAGATATTTCAAGTACTTATTTCATTCCTATTTTTTTGACACATTTCATTCCTGTTTTAAAAAACCAAATTCTTGTTTTTCTAGGAGATAAACAATTAAACAAATAATAATTAAAGGATATAAGAAATAGATAACACAATTTGATGCAATTGTCACAATTTAAGTATTCATTTACACTTTAAAGTGATGAAGAGAAAGATAACATGTTTTGAGATTGCAAAAACCATAAATCATTCTGGCAGCATAACAATGGGTTCAGGTCCGGCGGACAGTTCAGTCTATTAGAGGTTGTGTCTGACTTTCTTGATTCACGTGTATTGGGATTTGTTGTTTTTAGGTTTATGGATTCATTCGTTAATGGGTTGATTTTTGGCTTGTTACAGATCTGTTGCATTCAATACTTATAAATATGTATCTCCATCATTTTTTTCTTCAGAACCTTCAAAACTTTAGAGTTGAAGATAGGGAAAAGGGTTTGAAAATCTTAGTGGTAATATTAAAGAGGCAAGGTTAAACTCCTAAGAGTGTGTTCTTGGAATTCGAGAAATCATTTGACATATATAAGGGGGATTGGGAAACAATTATGAGCTTTTGTGATTTATATATAGAGAGTTCGAAAGATTATGAAACACTTGGGGGCGAAAATAGGATTTGTTTTTGGAAACGTGGGTGACTATTTTCTAGTAACTCATTTGTAATATTTTATAACAAATCTAGAAATAATATATAATTAGAGGTTTGTTCTCTCCCCTATAGTAGATAGTTTGATCAAACTAGGTAAACACGTTATTGTATTTCTTGTCCTTTATCTTCTTCTTCCAAGTTAAGTTGAGTTCTTATTGCATAGAGATATATTTTTGTGGAAGGCCATTTATTTTGATTACCATTATTCTTTGTCCCTACACATCAAATTTCCTACTGTGATTGAAACTTTCAATTTCACAACAAGTGGCCCCCACCGTGGAGCAAAGGAGTTTTGTTTACAAGTGAGCCCCATGGATTCCAAATGGCATATTGAAAAGTTTTTTTGGAGACAATGATTTTTGAAGGTAATGAAAACACACGAAATGGGTTTGAATTGGGTTTCAAGAAATAAAACTATTTCAACCCAAAGATACAAACATAAAGCTAAGAACAAAAATAATAAACACAATTATGTTTATCCTGGTTCACTATTAACTAACCTACCTCCAGTCCACTCGCCAAGGTGATTTATCCATATTACAAGGACTTAATCCACTATAATGAAACTTGATTACAACACAAATACCAACTTTCAATGTATTCGTGAGTAATTCTGACTAAATCCTAGTCACTCAAGGAAATACAATCATAGAGATTAAGATACAAAGTGTGTTTACAACATGCTTATAAGAAAGTAAAATACACAAATAAATTACAAGTATATCACACAAAATATATCTATGAAGTGTATGAACAAAATTTCCTTGTTTGTATGTTTCTCTTCTCTCAATGTATTATTATCATCAAAACATAAGACTAGATGCATAATCAAAACTTGTTCTTACAATCTCCCCCTTTTTTATGATAACAAAACCATGAATTTTTATGAACAATATTTACTTGGTTTAATCATATAAAAAGCATTGGAGTGAGGTTTGTAACCTCCCCCTGATTTTTAAACTATTAAAATTATTTCTTAACTTAAAACTTTATAGTTAGGCTTGCAAGCTCCCTTTGAGTTTAAGACTTAAAATAATTCTAACACATAAAACTTTTCAATCAACATGAAAGAAATAACTTCCCCAAACGAGGAAGCCTGGCTGAAATATTTTCTGACCTTTCTTGTCTTCATGTATCAGAAAGTATGATTATCAGGAAACTATCTTGTTTCAAAGTCTTAGTTGGACTTGTATCAGGACTTGATTATAAATTATCAATTTCTTGTATCAAAGTATGGTTGGAAACTTGCTTGAATCAGAACTTGGTTTAAAAACCATATATGCCTGTTTAACTCCTTTTTAACTATGAAGTGCTGGTTAACTTAACTTCTGAAAAAGATCTTCTTAGCAATAGTGATGAACTTAATCAAAGTTCTCTGATTAGTAATCAGATTCAGAAAACTAAGAAGTATTAAACTTAAATGTTTGGGATACATAAGGGAAATAAGTATATCAAAATTGTGTCCACTCTTCTCCCCCTTTGTCATCAATCAAAAAGTCAAAATAAATAAAGAGAAAGGATAACACAAAACAAACTCCATTTCATTAAATAGAAGATAAAGGTACATAAACAAAGCATAAGCACTTAGAACAAAAATTAGAAAACATCATTTTTAAAAATTTGGTGTCTAGGCAGGGGTGGTAGTCAGGACAAAATAGCTTGGTGTCTAGGTAGGGGTGGTAGTCAGGACATCATCTTTGTGTTAGTCTGAACCTGTTCCTTGAACATGTCATCTTGTTTGTCCAGGTGAGTCCTAACAACTTTGTTCTCTTGTTTAAGCTCTTGCAAATTCTCCAGCACCAGAGGAATGGGGTCAGCTTCTACCACTGACTTCATTCCAGATACAATTGTGATCTCAGTTACTAGAAGAGGAGTGACTTCAGCATCAAGTTCTACTTCATATGTGAGAATTTCCAAGACAATATTTTCTAGAGGAAGAAGACCTTTTGGAGGATATCTTGGAGTAAATATCTCCAAAAGAGGCTCTATAACCTCATACTTTTGGTCATGAAATATTTTTTGAGAAGTTGTATAGCATAGTTATTTTAGCTCCTAGGAGCGTGAATTGATCAATCTTTTGAAATCATCCCAAACATCATCACTATGAGCAGGACTGACATATTCTGTGCAATCTTGTATCACAGAGTGTAGAACCTCATTTGCTTTTGACTTAAATTTCTGAACTAAATCATCAATCTCCTCAAGGTCAATGATATGTTGAGGTTCAGGTTCATATTTTGTCTCAGTATCAGATGAGATGTCTATGGTTTGGTCAAAGGAATCAGGGATTAAAGGTTCATTATTTCAGATTTTTTCCATGGAAGTGTCAATGACTGGTTCATATATTTTGTTAGGTTGAGGAGATAAAGTTTGTGGTTTTGGTGTGTCTTCTGGAAAGGCATGAGCTTTAGGGATAGTTAGTGTGAAAGAAGTGTGAATGGGATGCATGGTTTAAGAATGGGGGTTTTCTGGTTGTTTTTGTTGAGATTCAATTGGGATTGTTTCAGTAGTTGGTGGTTGTGTTGGTTCAGATGTGTAAGACCCCAATTTTGACCCTAAAATCCCTCATGTTATCTCATCATTTGCATTGGCTTTGGCATCACACATTGGTATCCTCCTCAACCCTCCTTCATTGGGTTTGCATTAGGAGAGATCACCAAGCACATTTAATTGTATCATACTTTATTTTCTTTGTTTACTAACCAAAATACCAAAAATATGTCTAGTGTAGTTTCATTTCTTTTGTAGGTAGTGTGTGCATCCAACAATGCCTCATCAAGCTCATATCTAGGGTTTGAGACCCTCAGTGCAAGAGATCAATCCAGGAAAGGTTGACATTGGTTCTAATCATCATATATGGATCTCCATGTTCTTTATTTATCATTTTGATCAAGAATTCATCAAGAGTTTGAAGCTTTTGCCTTGGAAGCCCTAATTCATTTGGGTATCTTGTGTGACTTTCTCAGCAAGTTTATTCAACAATTGGTCAAATATTTCAAGCGATACTCCATTATACTTAATATCAAGCATATATGATCCTCCATTATCCCCTAAGAGAAATATAACTTCAAGTTTGCGAGTTGGTTCAAAGAGGTTGACCAGAGAAAGCCAACTGGTCAAATCTAGGGTTCCCTAGACCGTATCTCCTACAATTTTTGTCATATGGATATGATTCCAAGAGAAAATTTACTCTTTATTACACTCCAAACAACTTTCATGTTGGCATCAAGAGCTAAGTTTTCTTGGAAATTAATTGTTTAGGGTGAAGTATTATAGGTCATTTTGTTTGTGCCCTAGATAGAAGGTCAACTTCCAAGAACCATATCTTTCTCAATTTTTATTATATGAAGGCCATCCAAGTTTCATGATTAATTTCAAGATGTCTTATCCAACTTTTATTCTTTTAGAAATGTCAAATTCTACTTTCAAGGACATGTATCAAGAGGAAACATTATAGATCATTTTGGGCCATCATCATTGAACAAGCAATTTTCCTCAACTTCTAAAATCCATAACTCCCTCATGAAATATTCAAATGGTGTCAAATTTATGACTAAATTGAATAGGATTGAAATAGCTACAACTTTTAAGAAGGAACCATTTTCATTTGAAGCTCATATAAAAGGTTATTCAAGGTGGAAAAAGTGGTCATTTGACTTTTAACTTAGAAAATTTTCAAATATATTTGATTCTTCCAACTTCCACCTCAAAATTAATCATGATACAAGCTCCAAATGGATACAGTTATAACATAAAAGTTCTTCGCCTTTCATGTTAGCTTTCTAAAGAGCCCAAGATTATGGCATTTGGATTATTTTTGAGTGACTTGTGCATGGGTGTAATGCATGGCCCTAATTGGAAAGTTTCATGATCATTTTTCACTTCACTAGTGCATGGTTTCATGTTATTATTTCAGGATCATTAGCACATGAATTTGGACCTGTTTGCATCATTTCACAGGCCTTGTACACGCCCATGCAAGCATGCAACCTCACATTGCTATTTTTGGCATTTGTTTGAAAGTGTGTGAAAAGCAATTGAATTTTCTATAAATACATTACACTGCTGCTCAGAATGAGGATCCCTTGGCCCAAGCTTTGAACTGCAACCCCCTAAACTTCATTGATAGGATAACCTTGAAGATTTCACTTGAAATCGAGCTTTAATTCCCCTTCTGTTTTGGGATTGAAACTCCAAGAATCCAAGAAATTTCTGCATCCAATTCACTTCTTGCAAGTTGGTAGAAGCAAGCCAAGCCAAATCGGAAGAGTAATCGAGCTGAATTGCATCAAACCGAAGGTGATTTTTGTGAATTTTCTCTTCTTCGATTCTCCCTCAATTCTACACCATTTTGATTGATCTTTGGTTGTCTTAAGACCTACCAATGTAGGCAACAAGATTGAGTTGCTTTGAGGTCAAGTCGAAACAACTCAATTCATACACCTCAATTTTCAATTCCACATATCTTTCTATATAGTGAGAATTGGGAAATTTTGAGAGCAGATTCGAGTTCTTGGCATTTTTCTCTTGAAATTAGTGTATTCATCTTTCATTTTCATGAACGTTGGTGGTGGACCAGTCTGGTGAGGTCCACCAGAGAAGATGACCGGAGCCCTAGCTCTGGTGGTGTGTTGGCTTAGTCCCAGCCATCTGATCTTGATTCCACGTTCTAATCACATCCATTGATGGACCCTTAGCGCGCGACCATCAAATCTGTCACCTTAATTAATGAAGGAGATCTGAAGATCCATGTTTTTTCCATTTATTTTATAAACTCTAATTTTATTTTAAATACCCCTATTTTATATAATTCATATTAGATTCATTTTTAATCAAAAAAATATGGGACTTTCACCAAAAATCTTTAAATATTTTCCTCTTTCATATTCTGAATTAAACTCATTTTTTTGATTAATTTTGATAGTTTTTGTAAATTAAATGATTTTGGACTTGTTTTTAAATATTTTTAAATACTTATAACTTTCCAAAAATTCTAATTTTTTTGCCTAAGGTCCTTTGACCTTATTTGACCTAGAAAAATCCTTGGCCATTTATTTGGTGATTTGAAGGGATTTGAGGTTTTGTCCTTTTTAAAGTGCATTTCATTTCATTTTAAAATTGATTTTTAATTGTTTGATTGTTTAAACATATTGTTGAGCCATTTGATTGACTTTGTGATGTTTGACTTTCTGTTTGGCCTTGATCATGGTTGATTTGAACTTCCATTTGATCAATACTATTGGATTTAAGGGGTTGATGAAATGTACATTTCATCCCTCAAGATGAATGGATAGTATTGATCAGATGAAATTCCTCCTATGATCAATTTTGGTTTCCACTTCCCTTTCCCTCTTCATCTTCATCCCTATTCTTCCACAATCCCTCATTGACCAATGATTTCTCTACATGTCAAATGCTAGTTGATTCATCAATGACCTTGTGTCAGATGAATCAACATGAGCCTGATTCAGATAGGTCCCTCCCATTTTATTTTTGTGTGTGGTATGTTTTAGGAGCTTGGTTCTTTGTACCATGTCTCTAACATGCATTAACACCAATATTTTATTGCCCGACCTCAGATAGTTATGACTTCTACATAAGTCCAATTACGATTGCTTAACATAGAGCTAAATTTATCCCAAAAGGCATAGCATTATCGTAAGTGAGATTGCAAGTCTACCATTCTTCATGGAATTGTTTTAAGACTTGAACTTTTTTTCATTTATGAGAGCTAGTGGCATACTTGTTGATTTATCCAAGTTGGAGCCTTTCTGATAGATGATGTCTTGGTTCATGTCTTCATACTTATGAATGAATGGTTGAGTGTTCTCCAAAGAATGACTTAAACTAATTGAACTCTTCACTAATATTTGACGAACTTCCTTTATTATATTTCTTTACTTTCAAGTCATTTACTTAATGCAATTTAAATTTTAGTACCTTTATTATTCATTGCCATTTACATTTCATGCAAGATGTTTATGTTTAAGTCATTTTCACTTTGCTCACTTGAGCCATATCATATGTGCTTGTATATATTGTGTGTTTTTGATTTTGTTCTGTTTGTGGTCTTAGGACCTTAAAATACTTAATAACAACAAATACCCTAAAAATATATTGGTGGACTGTTGGACCTCTGCCCTTGACTTGATCTGAACTCTTGGACTTAGAAGTAGGCAACATTCCCTATGCTTTGAAGGACTTGGCCAATGCCATTATTTTGAGAATGGGTTATCCTTGATAGTGCCTTTAATATGGTGCAAGGCTTGGGATTTCCATTGGGTTTATTTGTTATTTTGTCTTTGTGCTTAATTTGTTATCTTATTATTGTTGTTGATGTCTGATGATTGTTTCTTTGAGTTTGCCACAAGGAACATTTCATCTGACACATTGGAAGATATTTGAAGATTGCTTTCTATTGGAGTGCTTGCTTGGATGTCCTGGCTATCTTTATTTAATTCCTTGGTCTTCATTATTAATTGCTTGGATGTTGCTTATGCTTGTTGCTTGCTCAATAGTCCAAAGGAAATTGGTTTCTATCTGACATTCTTGTCTTGTGGATTGCTTCCCATTGGTCAGATCTTTTCAACTCTTAACTTTTAATTTTTGTATAGGATAGTCCCTTCATCTCCTCATTTCTTTCTTAAATTTCTAAATCTCTCCCTCCTTTTAAAAACTTTCTTTGTTTGTGTTTTGCAACTTGGACTTGTTTTAATAAGTAGAAACTTTGGCCTTATGCCTTTGATTTTCAAAAAAAATTCTTAATCAAAAATGTAAATAAACCTAATCATATTGACTTAGCTTTCAAAATGAAAAAAATAACTAACAACCTCATTTAAGTCTTTGGCCTTCTTGTGCCCTTTTCTTTCAAATTTTTGATAAAATCAATCCACCAACTTCTTTGAAATTTTTACCACAAACTATGGGGTTTTGATACCTCATTTTTATGTTGGTAAGTAGGCATAAGACCGAAGGTTTTGTCAAACACAAAAATATAATAAATGAATTCTTTTCTCATCCCCCATTCTATTTTTATCAAACATATTTTCAACTAAAACACATGCACACAAAAAAGGGCTCCCTAGGAGTACCTAAGACACTTTGGGTTCTAATACCTTCCCTCCATGTAACAAACCCCCTTACCTGTGATCTCTGACATTTTATTAGTTTTGATTTGAAAAATTCTTATCTTTGGGTTTTGTTCGTACTTTTCCCCTTTCCTTTGAAAACAATAAAAGCGCGGTAACGACTCTGACTTTTCATTGACGTCGGGTTTATCCATAGCACGATGGTCATGAATGCATTGTTACAAAAATAAAATGGCGACTCTGCGGGGGAGTAGTCCTCAGTGGGTTTAACCTACATTTTTGTATGCAATATTTTGTTGATATATGATGTTTGTGGGATATTTTGTCTGTTGTGCTTGGTGATCTCTGAGTGGTGAGATAAGTTCCAACCTAAACTTGAGTGCAATTAAGATAGGAGGATGGTATAGTCATGTTCGACTCATGTGGAGTAGTCCTTAACGAGTTGGCTTGAGACCCATCTACTTAGTGGAGCCCCCTTGGAATTACTGATGTCGCACGAGTAAGTCATGGATAAACATTACTTTTTCCGACATGGGAGTCCGAGAAGCTTAGGACCATAGAACATATAACCCAACTTGGCCTATTTAGGACGTAGTGTGGAGACTGTTGAAGTGTAGACTTGATAGTAGTTGTTACACGATACTACACTCAGATGAATTTCTCTTGATAATACTATGGGTTGATGAGTCAGTCAACCAAACCTATAGTATCCGATAGATGAGATCACGACTCTAGGAACTTTTTAGAACATGTCCTTATTCGTAGTAAACTCCTTTTGGATGGTTCTTAACCCGAATCCATGCTCGTAAATCACAACAAACCCTTTGATTTTCGGTTGATCCGATCGGTCTCGTCGAAATCAATGGACCTTGGGTGTCGATAAGGTGAAAACCATAATCCACCAAAATGGATGATTGATCTTGATAACGACTTGATCCATCCCATGACCTTTGTTTGTGTTTTCCTTGTATGTGATAATTGCATTCATGCATCCATGCGCATCATAACATTCATCACATCAATAAATTTTCAAGGAACTAAGGTCATATTTGCAAATATTTTCAGATCATGGATTGTGGACGAAGGAATACCAAAAAGTACAGTTTCAAATGTCCCGACTTGAAAGAGCTAAGGAAGGTGTCATCCTTTGTATTGTATCCCTTGGATTTCAAGCAACGTCATGGGAAGCTTTTATCCATGATGTCTACTGAGGTTGTGGAAGGACTCTTGAGTGTCTTGGTCCAGTTCTATGATCCTCTTTACTGATGCTTCACTTTTCATGATTATCATATCTTGCCCATGTTGGAAGAGTATGCCCATCTCTTGGGTATGCCCAAACAAGGTGACCTTCAGTGGATTATAGGAGATTCCCAGATCTCAAGTCATAGCCGAAGGTCTTCATTTGAAGAAATCTTAGATTGATGCTAATATGATGAAGAAAGGAGGGATTCAAGGGTTAACATATGAGTTTCTCATTGGTAGAGCTACCGCATTTTCTCAAGCCGGTAGCATGGACGCTTTTGAAGCTATCTTTGTTTTGCTAATCTATGGCTTAACTTTGTTCCCTAATATTAACGATTTTGTTGATATTAACGCCATTAGAATCTTCTTAATTGGGAATCATGTTTCAACTCTGTGGGTGACACGTATTTCTCTTTGCATCTAAGGAATTCTCATAGACTTATATCTCTCACTAATGATGTTATCGTTTGGTATGATTCTGCTTTTGATGGTGTGGATATTCTTGATAGTTGTGGGGGAGGTCTCTAATGTGCCTCTTATTGGTACACAAGGAGGAATCAACTATAACCCTGCATTGGCTCATCGTCAGCTTGGGTTCCCCTTGAGAGATAAACCTAATAACGTTTAGTTGGAGGGTCTATTCTATCAAGAGGGTAAAGATCCCCAACATTTGAAGAGTAGGATGGTGCATGCTTGGTACAATGTGCATAGGAAAGGAAGATCCGAGCTTGGCCCGTGCAACTGTGTAGCTTCTGAAGTTTACATTATTTGGTTGAAGAAGAGAGATTTAGAGCTTAAGATGCCATAGGCCTGTGAAAGACCTATGTCTATGGTTGGGGATGAGCCATCAACTCTCCCTAACCAATATGTAAAGGAGTTGGAAGACGCACTCTTTAAGATGAAGCAAGAGAGAGAGACATGTGGGAAGAGCAGTTCCATGCCTTGAACTGAGAGCATGTAGAGTTGCAGCTTGAGTCGAGAGACAAGGATGCACTTATTGAGGTTCTTGAAGGGCATGTAGTGAAGCGACAGAGAGATCCAGAGGATTCATTTTCCTCAAGTATTCCTCAACCTTCCAGTGCTTGGAAGAAGATTGTTGATCGACTCGTCCTCGAGAAAGCTCAAATGCAGACAGCCTTTGAGTCAGAGATCAGACGCATCCGAAGGAAGTATACACCCTTGGACAGTTCAGTTGATTTCGTTGTTAAGGATCCTTAGGATGATATTTCCCTTTTCTCTTGTATTTGTATTTTTGGTTTCTGAAATTGTACTCGGTGTAATCCTTCCAAAATTTTATGAATAAAGAGATTTTATGGTCAAATTTTTTATTATTGTTGATTATTGTTATTAATTGAAATGTTTGCAAATAGGAAATATATGTTACTTGAAAATTAAAATAAAAAACATTGCATTTTATGCATCATTTGCATAAGCAGGTTTTCTTCAGCCAGATGTCTTATTGGTTCTTCTTCTGTGTATCAATCAAGGTGACTCATCACTACAACACTCGAGCGAATCGCTAGAGAAGAATGAAGCATATTGAACAAGAGAACAAAGAGCTCAAGGATGATATTGCTAGACTCACTGCTTTGATGGAATTTGTGATTGCTGCTCAGAATCAACCATCTTCGCCTCCTACAACCCCTCATCCTCAAAGGACTGTTATTTTAGAAGTTGCTTCAGCGTATGTGCCCGTGGTTGCTAGCTAGTCTGTACCTGCCATGCCTGATGGTTTCCCGTGGGGAATGCCACCCAACTTTATACCTGAAGGTTATGCTCCAACATTTGCTTCTATGTCGGCATCTAGCCCGGTCCTATCTGTTCCTCCTCCTATTATGCATACCATGCCCCGGGTAGAGGAAACCATCTATCACTCCGAGCCGTCTGAAGGTACCAATGTTTATGAGAAGATGGACGAGATGAAAGACCGATTTCTTGAGCAACGGAAGGAATTGAAGACCTTAAGGGGGAAAGACTTGTTTTGTAAAAGTGCTGATGATTTGTGTTTGGTGCCCAACGTAAAGCTCCCCATCCATTACTTTCAAGACAGTTTAACCGGTGTTGCACTCAGATGGTATATGGGCTTAGACAATGCTAATGTTTGTACTTTTAATGACTTGGGAGAAGATTTCGTCAAGAAATAAGTATAATGTTGATATGGATCCAGATTGGGATCAATTGAGATCGATGTCCCAGAAGGACAAATAGACGTTCAAGGAGTACGCCTAAAGATGGAGAGAACTTGTTGCTCAAATTAGCCCACCTCTGGAGGATAAGGAAGTGACCAAGATCTTTTAGAAGAACCTGAGTTCATTTTACTATGAACGCATGATTTCTAGTGTTCCTAATGATTTCACCGAAATGGTGAACATGGGGATGCGGTTGGAAGAAGGTGTCCGAGAGGGTCGGTTATCAAAAGATGAAGCAACTTCTACGACCAAGAAATATGGTGGTAGTTTCTCCAAAAGGAAGGAAGGGGAAACCAATGCAATGTCTGCAGGGAGACAGAGAAGATCCCTTGTGAGGAAGAATTCCCAGTCCCATCAACATCATCTTAAGGTATCATCAGTTATTCCAGTTTTTACCAATAATTCAACAAATGAATCAATTCCCGTTCAGCAACAACATCAACAACAACCGCAACAACGTACCAACTACTATAACAACAATCATCATCAGAATTTTGAGAGGAAGAAGGTTTCTTTCGACCCTATTCCAATGACTTATGCAAAATTATATCCTTCTTTGGTTGTCAAGGATATGATTCAACCAAGGAATCCTCCATATACTCCTAAATCTTTGCAATGGTGGTTCAAGCCCGATCTACAATGTGCTTTTCATCAGGGAGCTCCTGGCCATGATATTGAAAATTTCTATCCATTGAAGCATGAGGTTCAGAAGCTGATTAAGAGAGGTATGTTGTCCTTTGAGGATCGAGCACCTAATGTTAAAGCAAATCTGTTGCCCGCTTATGGAAATTCATCTATGAACATGGTAGATGATTGTCCCGGGAATTTTAGATTTTTCGATATTCATTATATTCGCCGGTCTTTGGTGGAGATCCACATGACTCTATGCTTAATCAATGATTGTGAACATGACCATGGTGTTGGTGTTATCTGCAGCATCAACCCTCAAGGATGTGTGATAGTCAAGAGGGATATTCTAAAATTGGTAGAAGAAGGTACAATTTAGAGCCAATAGTCCCGACATATGGGCAATGATGTGAATGTTATCGTACCGGTGTTCAAGACCCCCGAGCGGGTAGTTATTAAGTTTGAAAGTAGTAGCAACAAGAATGTTAATAGATCGGTATCATCGTTGGTTATACGGTTAGTGGACCCCGTCCCATACTCATCCGATAAAGCTGTGTCGTATAAGTAAAATGCTCCCATGATTGAGAATGGGCAAGAGGTTCCTCTTCCTGCTGCGAATTCAATGGTAAGCATTATAGATATAGTGAAGGTGACCCGTAATGGTCGTGTTTTTGTCTCTGTATCTCCTAGAGTTGTGGAAGATGTTTCACTGGGTAAGAAGCAGACGTTCCTGCAGTTGATACAGTTAATGCTCTAACTTGTCAGTCTGGTGAAGCCAGGTGGTTGAAGATTAATGATGATGATGAGGTTCTATGTCTGATCAAGAAGAGTGAGTTCAACATTATGGAGCAGCTGCTCCAAATGCCATCAAAGATTTATGTGTTGTCGTTATTGATGAATTCTGAGGCGCATAAAGAGGCTTTGCAGAAAGTGTCGGAGCAAGCCTACGTAGAACATGATGTGATTGTGGATCAGTTTGACCACATTGTTGCCAACATTACTTCATGTAATAATCTAAGCTTTTGTGATGAAGAACTTCCTGAGGAAGGTAGAAATCACAACTTGGCGCTTCACATTTCAATGAACTGCAAAAAGGATGCTCTGTCCAATGTATTGGTTGATACTGGTTCATCATTGAATGTGTTTCCCAAAGTCAATATTGGCAAGACTTTCGTATCAGGGCGCACTGATGAGGTAAAGTGATGTTTTTGTTAAAGCGTTTGACGGTTCCCGAAAAACTGTCACTGGAGAGGTGGACCTTCCAGTTAAGATAGGTCCGAGTGATTTTCAAATTACTTTTCAAGTAACGGACACTCACCTAGCCTACAGTTGTTTGTTGGGAAGGCCATGGATCAATGAGGTTAGGGCTGTGACATCTACTTTGCATCAGAAGCTGAAATATGTTAAGAACGGCAAGCTCGTCGTTGTTGGTGGGGAGAAAGCACTTTTAGTGAGCTATTTGTCATCCTTCACCTATGTGGAAGCAAAAGAAGAAGTTGGAATTCCATTCCAAGCTTTGTCTATTGTTGATGAATTGAAGAAGACTAGGGCATCCATGTCTTCTCCGAAAGATGCAAGAGAGGTCATTCAGGCTGGCAGCACCGCCAAGTGGGGCCGTGTTGTATAAGTTGTTGAAAACAAGAACAAGACTGGGTTGGGATTTCAGAAAGGGCCATTCAACGCCAGTGTCAAGGCTATGCAAGAATTTTTCCACAATGGAGGGTTCATTCACAAGGATGATCAACACTTAATTGCAATTATTGAAGACAACGCCAAAATTTGTGACACATGGACAAACTTGCAACAATTGGGTTGCTATTGACGTTCCTATTGTATTCCATCGATCAAAGTAATATGTCTTAATGTTATGATAAAATTATTCTCCTATGCCTAAGGGAGAAGTGAAACATTGTTGGGCATTTTTAAATTATCATCAATAAAATTCAATTTTGTTCATCCACATTTTATGTTGTTATAACTTTTTGATTTTTCTGAAAATGGTAATTACAAAAGACATAAATAAGCAATAAGTTTTCCATATCTGCATAATGTTTGATTGCACTTCATATTTCTAAAATCAAAATATCAAATCATTATGCAGGTTGGTTCTCAAACCCATTGAACATAATGATCCTACCCCCTCTCCAAACTTTGATTTCCCTGTGTTTGAGGCCGAGGAAGAGAATGATGATGATGATATGTCTGATGAGTTATCTCGTTTTCTTGAGCACGAAGAAAGAACTATTTAACCATTTGAAGAGCATATTGAATTAGTCAACTTAGGTTCCGAGGATGATAAGAAGGAAGTCAAGATTTGGTCTCAACTTTGTCTAGAGGTTAAGCAGGGGTTAGTTAATCTTCTCCGGGAATACTCTGATGTGTTTGCTTGGTCCTATCAAGATATGACATGTTTGGATTATGATATTGTGGAGCATAGGTTGCCTTTGAATCCAGAATTCCCGCCGGTCAAGCAGAAATTGAGAAGAACTCATCCTGATATGGCAGTGAAGATTAAGGAGGAAGTGCAAAAGCAGATTGATTTTGGTTTCCTTGTTACCTCCGAATACCCGCAATGGGTGGCCAATATTGTGCTTGTTCCTAAGAAAGACGAAAAAGTTCGTATGTGTGTTGATTATAGAGATTTGAATAAATCCAGTCCAAAAGATGACTTTCCTCTGCCACACATTGATATGTTAGTAGACAATATAACTAAGTTCAAAGTCTTTTCGTTTATGGACGGATTTTCTGGTTATAATCAGATTAAGATGGCACCCAAAGATATGGAGAAGACCACATTCATTACGCCTTGGGGAACATTCTATTATCGAGTGATGCCATTCGGTTTGAAGAATGTCGGTGCAACGTACCAGAGAGCTATGACCACTCTTTTCCATGATATGATGCATAAATATATTGAGGTCTATGTTGATGACATGATTGCTAAATCAAGGGATGAAGAAAAGCATGTTGAACATTTGTTGAAGTTATTCCAACGTTTGAGGAAGTATAAAATCTCACTAAATCCCAATAAGTGTACATTTGGTGTTAGCTCTGGTAAGTTGTTGGGCTTTATTGTCAGCAAGAAGGGTATTGAAGTTTATCCCTCCAAGGTCAAAGAAATACAAGAGATGCATGCGCCTAAAACTGAGAAGCAAGTAAGAGGTTTTCTCGTCCGCTTGAACTATATATCGAGATTTATATCACATATGATTGTCACATGTGCGCCTATATTCAAGCTTCTTAGAAAAGATCAATCATGTGATTGGACCGAGGATTTCTAGAAAGCTTTTGACAGTATCAGTGAATATATGCTTGAGCCTCCGATTCTATCTCCACCTATTGAAGGAAGACCGTTGATCATGTACTCGACTGTGCTTGAAGAGAGTATGGGTTGTGTTCTTGGTCAGCAAGACGAATATGGTAAGAAAGAATATTCAATTTACTACCTCAGTAAGAAGTTCACCGACTATGTGTCTCGGTATTCTATGCTTAAGAAGACATGTTATGCATTGGCTTGGATTGCTAAGCGTCTGCGCCAGTATATGTTGAATCATGCTACTTGGTTGATATCCAAAATGGATCCAATCAAGTACATTTTTGAGAAGCCTGCTTTAACTGGGAGGATTTCCCATTGGCAGATGTTTCTATTTAAGTATAATATTGAATATCAAACTCAAAAAGCTATTAAAGGTAGTGTCTTCACTGACCATTTGGCTCACCAACCTATTACCAGTCAATAAAGTATGATTTTTCGGACGAAGATATTTTGTACTTGAAGATGAAATATTGTGATGAACCATTGCTTGAAGAAGGTCCATAACCTGGTTCCCATTGGGGTATGATATTTGATGGAGTTGTTAATTCATACGGTAATGGCATTGGGACAGTGATTATTACTCTTCAAGGCACTCATTTTCCGTTTACAGCTAGATTGACCTTCAAAGGTACGAACAATATGGATGAGTATGAAGCTTGCATTATTGGGCTTGAAGAAGCCATTGATCTCAGAATCAAATATCTTGACGTCTATGGAGATTCATCTTTGGTTGTTAATCAGATCAAAGGTGAATGGGAGACGAATCAACCCGATTTGATACCATATAGAGATTATGCGAGGATGATTTCAACTTTCTTTACAAAGGTTGAGTTTCATCATACTTCTTGAGATGAAAACATGATCACAAATGCTATTGCAATATTGGCTTCCATGATTGTGGTGAAGTCTTGGAATGAAGTCCCCAATTTGAATGTGATGCATCTTGATAGGCCAACTCATGTGTTTTCCATTGAAGAAGTCAAGGATGAAAAACCATGGTATTATGATACTCCCTCCGTTCCTTTTTAAGTGTCATTTTTTGACTTTTTACACATACCAAGGAAGCTAATCATTATTGTTACTTTTCAAACAATAATTCTTCTTTTACCTATAATACCCTTAATTATTTATTACATTCACTTTACTTTTTCTCTCTCTGCAATCATTATCTAGGGGTAATTTTGACAAAACTGCAATTAATCCTACCTTGAACTTTGCAAGTGACAATTAAAAAGAAACAAATTTTTTACAAGAACGTGACACTTATAAAGGAACGGAGGGAGTATCAAATGATTCCTCTAAAGTCCTATTTACCCGTCTGGGGAATCTTTGAAAGATAAGAAGACTTTGAGAAGATTAGCCGACAACTTCTACCTAAATGGTGATGTGCCTTATAAGAGGAATTTCGATATGGTTTTGCTCATATGCATGGATAGACACGAAGCATACCTGTTGATGACTGAATTCCATGAAAGATCCTTTGGTACTCATTCCAATGGACATGCTATGGAAAAGAAGATGTTGAGAGCAAGTTACTATTGGATGACAATGGAATATGACTGTTGTAAGTTTGTGAAGAAATGCCACAAGTGTCAAATTTACGCGGATAAGATTCATGTTCCTCCGACACTATTGAACGCCATTTCCTCTCCATGACCCTTATTCATGGGGGAAATTGATATGATTGGCATGATTGAGCCCAAAGCATCGAACGAACATCATTTCATTTTAGTGGCTATTGATTACTTCACAAAGTGGGTAGAAGCGGCGTCGTATTCAAATATGGCCAAGCAAGTTATTGTAAGGTTTATCAAGGATCAGATTATATGCCATTATGGTGTGCCAAGTAAGATCATTACTGATAATGGATCAAACTTGAATAACAATATGGTAGAGGATCTTTACAAAGACTTCAAGATTTCACATCATAATTCTTTTCCCTACAGGCCTAAGATTAATGAGCCTATCGAAGTTGCAAACAAGAACATCAAGAAGATTATTCTGAACATGGTTGTGAAGTGAAAAGATTGACATGAGATGCTCTCGTTTGCTTTTATCCGTCCGCACTTCAATAGGGGAAACCCCTTTCTCTCTTGTTTATGGCATGTAAGTTATGCTCCTCGTAGAGGTTGAGATCCCATCATTGCGTGTGCTGATGGAAGCCAAGTTGAATGAAGTTGAATGGTGTCAGACCAGATATGATCAACTCAATTTTATTGAAGAGAAGAGATTGAATTCCATGTGTCATGGTCAGTTATATCAGCAGAGAATGAAGAAATATTTTGATAAGAAGGTCAAGCCCTGTGTGTCTCGAGAAGGTGACCTCATGCACGAGAAGATTCTATCTTTCAAACCTGATACTAGGGGAAAATGGACTCCTAATTATGAAGGCCCATATGTTGTTAAGAGAGCCTTTTTAGGTAGCGCTTTGATTCTTACAACTATGGATGATGAAGAGTTCACTCATCCTATAAACGCCGATGCAGTCAAGAAATACTTTGCCTAAAAAAGAAAAGAATAGCTCGCTAAGTTGAAAACCCAAAAGGGCGGCTTAGAAAAAAATGAGCGTCTCGGTGGATTGAAAACCCGAAAGTGCAATCCAGGAAAAATTTAGAGACATAAAACAGAAAATTTTATCCCGATAGATTGAGTACCCCACCTCGGGGAAATCTAGGAAAAATTTAGGGATTATGGCAAGTAACTGCATCCGGTTGGTCATGATCTTTGAAGCAGGTTTGAACAGTCATTTGGTTTTAATTCATCATTCTCAACCGAAGACAAGAGCACAATGGGTTTCAAAGTCGGTAGGGAGTGCAGTGGTCATTGTATTCAATCTAGCCCTTTTCCATGTGTCGCATTACGCAAAAAACCGGCGGGAAAAAGAGACAACAGAGCCGCCACCGTGCGTTATTTATCCCAAAAGAGGGAAAGGAAACGCTCGAAGTAAACCTGGAAAAGACATGGTCTCGCGACCAGAGAGGGATGGGATCGGGAGTCGGTTATGCGAAGGGAAGGTATTAGCACCCCTACGCATCCGTCGTACTCGACGGGATCCACGCACAAAAGAAAGGATAAGGTTGCTAGAAACTGCTCACAAACTGCACACAAGGCTGGAAGGACACACAGAAAGACAAAAGAAACGGGACTCGGCAGGATATCGTGTCCTGGGCCTACGTAGTCTGTCAGACACAGACATCAGAGTCGACGTAGTTCGGGACAGGGGAAACGTGCTCGCTAGGATGTCGCATCCTATGCATACGTATCTTCTCTGACCGGAGAAGAATCAGAGCACTCGTAGCTCAGCTAACACACGCCAAACAAAACACACACAGGAAACCGACTGCCAATCGCTGGACTTACGTCAGACTCCACACAAACAGGCAAACCTGGAAACCGAATGCCAATCGCTGGGCTTACATCAGACTCCGAACCAACAAACACACCCAGGAAACCAACTGCCAATCGCTGGACTTATGTCAGACTCCAACAAGCAAACAAAACACAGGAAACCAACTGCCAATCGCTGGACTTACGTCGGACTCCAAACACACACAAAAGGGAGAAAAAGAAAAAGGGCGCCCGGAGAGATCAGCTAATCTCCTGCCTACGTATCTCATCTGGTATGAGGATCAGGGCGACGTAGTTCCCCTACACAGGGAAAGAACTTCTGTCCTAACCAGAAACAAAGGGAGACACAAACTACTAGGGAGACTACGACTCGAGCCTAGAAGTTGTCATGCATACGATCCCTATGTTGAGGTTTCTATCCTAGCTTGCACAGGAAGCAAGCTAGCCTAAACAGTACAATAGCAAACACAAGCAAGCACACACACTATATACAAACAAGTGGCTCACACAAGGCTAGGCTTTAGTCAAGGGGTCAAATCAACCTCGACAGACAAGCCAACTGGAAAAGGGTGTGGTTAGCTCTTAACCCTAACATTGAGAGTTAGGGTGAAGCAGATGAAATGGGAAGTGAGGGTAAGACCTCACAGCTCTTATCCCTGGCCTGGGAGAGCTTGACTCAAAGTAGAAAGTATGGGAGTTCAGAATGTAGGAACTCTTCTCCACGGATGACTGACTCAACAAGATCTTGGGTTCATATTCAAAGTGCATCAACACAATGGTGTGAGCAGGATGAATGACACAACTGAATAGCAGGGGATGGATTGCACATCCCTTGTATCTGCCAATGCCTCTTCACTTAGGAGGTCTTTGAATGTACAAGGCACAAAACTAAACAATCACAAACATTGCCTCTTAAGGAGGACTTCAGACAGGTGACTGCCCACATAACAGGACAGGTCTTCCAGACTACATGAAGTCAAGAGATTATACCTTAGTGGTAAGCAAACCACAAGCTAGCAAAGAAAGTTCAAAATGAACTCAAAGCAACTTAGGTACCTGTGAAAAAATCTAAACCAATCAGTTCAACTGTACAGACAAACAAACAACAACAATTAATATCAAGCAGACAGACAAATCCAATCATCAGGCAACAATGAGCAAGGCACAAACACAAGTGAATTTGTTCTCAAAGCCTACAAAACACACAATGTTAGTCAACAACAACCAATAATCAAGCTCAAATGAATGAGCCACTCCAATCATGGCAATGTGCATCTGAACCTGAAATCACAATCCAAATGGTAAGTCCAAACCACTAGGTCAAAGCCTAGGGTCAAAAGAGGGTCAAAAAGTCAAAACAGAAGCTCAAACTTGACATGAAGCATGTTTAACCACTCAAGAATAAGTCCTAAAAAGAACCAAATCATAATCACTAAGCAAGTTCATTTCATGATCAAGTGAAGTCAAAGGTGATTTCAAAGCATCCAAATGGTCAACATGAATGAAAAATCTCAATCAAAATAGAAATGATTCAAAAAATTCTAGAAACAATCATGAGCAATCAATACATCCATAACATCCATCACACAAAAAATCAGAAGCATTGGACATCATTAGGCATGGCAATCACATTGTACAAGTCAAGCAATCAAAGGTGTGACACAAATTGTCACACCAAGTTAGCACAAGTGTAAAACAGAATTGGATCATGGGAAAAATATCAAACCAAAGCCAAAATGTTCCTCAATGTTTCAAGAAGCTACTCACAAAATTTCAGAGTCATTGGATAATTTTTGAGCACTTTATGATGAAAGGAACAAGGCAATATCATAAACGGATACATGTTCAATCACCCTAGGACACATTATTTTTCCAGCCAAGCACAACTTGCAAATTTATGCTCATAAAAATGTAGACAAACCAAGGAGCATTGTGCAAAAAATTGGAGTGAAATTGATGCATTTTTCAATTTATAGTGATTTTTCTAATTTGAAGAAAAAATTTGAAATCAAGAATGAATAGCATGGTCGAATATGGAGGGAAAGTGAAAAACGCATGGCAATTTGAAAAAAAGTCTCAGCCAGGAATCGATCCATTGCCAGATTTGAAATTGGCGCTCAACAAAACGGCAGCGTATTGGCTTAACCCTAGCGCCCAAAAATTCCAGAAATCGTAGCTAATCCTATGAAGATTTCATAGCAAATTCCTAGCGAAGTCATAGCAAAACCTGGAAATGGCAACCTTCATCCTCTTCCTCATGAACACGATGAACAAAATTCCAGAAAATCTCAAAACAATCCAGAAATTATCCAAACCTATACCAATCGATTCATCCTCTCATATACATTCAAGATCAAACCACCAATTAACATGAATCATCATATATCATCCAAATCGAAGGAAATAAAAATTTGCATCAAACTTTCAATCATGCATAACTTCGTGTATAGTGCACCAATTCACTCAAATTTCATATCAGCATGCTCACCAATCAACGATCTACATGAATATCCTAATGAATTGCAAAATAATTGAACTCGAAAACTGACCTTCTTGATGAACAGAACCTGGAATCGCGTGATACAAGGCTTGTAATGGCTCAAAGTTCCTCTATGATGCTTGTGGAGATGAATGCTGGTGAGATTGAAGCTCAATTGCACGTGAAACCAGCTCAATTTGCAAACTCCATGGATGCTTCAAGCTTTGAGTATGAGCAAATATGGCACGGTTTGATCCAATTCCACGTCCAAATCTTCTCAAAAATGCTTCAGGAGGATGAATCAATCAATAGGAAATGCTCTTGTGTGAAGCAATTGGAAAATATTTTGAGAGAAAAGTTTGGATGATTTTTTGAATCTAGATCTGAAATGAATGTTAATGACCAATACAATTATGATTAACCATATATATGCCATGCTAATCATGCTTAGAATCTGTTTAAGCCAAATGCAATTAAGATTAATCAATTGTAAGGTGTATGCACAAAATGACATTTTCACCTCATGCACCCCATGCATGCGTGAACAGTACCAAAATAAGGCCCAAAATCCCTTAAAATAAGTCCATGCAAGCTTTAGGATTGGTTTGGTATGCATATGATCCACAAAAATGATTTTATGAAATTTCCTTCAAAAATCTTCATGAGTGAGCACATGATTATGCAAGTGGAATTCAAGCCATGTAATGAATGTTTTGGAAACTAGAGGTCATGATGAACAAAATGCAAAAGGAACCACTCATATTGGAGCTTTGGTTCAAAAGTTATGCCCATTTGAATTTTCAAACACACTTTGCCATGATTGGATCATATCTCCTCAAACACACATGAGAAATTCATGATCTTGGACTTTTTGGAAATGGGAGAGAAAGATCTTCAACTTTCATGTTGGACAAAATTTCATTTGAAGCTTTCTTGATGATGTAAAGTTGAGTTGAAGTTGGTCCAAAACCTTTCCATTTTTGGAAAGTTCAAATTATAGGTCACTTGCTATTTTGGGAAAGTCTTGACCTGACTTCAAATTCTTCAATGTTGATGTTTGAAATGTTAAATGAGACTTGTTTGAACATGAATGAGGCATCTCTAATCACTTCCCACCTCCAAATCCACAGTTGACTTTATAGTTGACTTTTGTGGACTTTTATGGGTCTCAGATGATTTGCACATGCACTGATGAGTTCTGAGCCTTCAACACTTGGCTGATTTGCTTCAAAATGATCCTTGAGTCATGTAAGTTCATTGGAACCACCATAGGGCTTTGATCTCATGCAAAATGCTCTTGTTGCCTTGCACAGTTGAATCTCCTGACCAGTCTTGCCTGATGAGATGCAGTGGACTATGCAACATGAATGTAATGTTAATGCAATGTTATTGACCTAGAAATGAAATGTATATACAAATGGGAGGTACAAATTTGAGGTGCTATAGCTGCCCCTATTCAATCAACTAGGAACCTGAACGGATGAGAGCAACGGCTGTCAGACCTTCAAGGTAAACAGGGATTGAATACCAAAGAACCGTAGAAATTTGCACTCTGCGAGCTATGATACAAAGAAAAACCAGGCCATTTACCGATGGCGGCTGCACAATACTACCTCAGGAAAGCGAAACCATTTACCGATGGCTACTTAGCTGGGAACTGGATATTTGATATTTACCGATATCAACTTCAGCGAGACCATTTACCGATGGCTGCTGGGAAACAACATCCAAAAGAAGCAGGACCATTTACCGATGGTGGCTTCAACTGGGAATTGGATATAAGAAAGGAAGCAAGACCATTTACCAATGGTGGCTTCAAAACAACTTGATATTTACCGATATCAACTTCAGCAAGACCATTTACCGATGGCTGCTCTGACTGGGGATTCGATATTTACTGATATCAAAGAAAGCGAAGCCCTTTACCGATGGCGGCTAAGCTGGGCATTCGATATTTGCCGATATCGAAGCAAGACGAGGCCATTTACTGATGGCATCTCCAATTGGGGAGGAAAAAGATATTTGCAACTGGAACCAGACAAGACGTTTACCGACGACTCTACTGGGATCTTTGATTTTGATCAAAGGAAGGACACACAACCAGACATTTACCGATGCCTGGGATGAGACTCGATGTTTACCGACATCGAAAGATGATGTTTACCGACATCAAAAAGGGATAACCAGACATTTACCGATGCCTGGGATGAGACTCGATGTTTACCGACATCGAAAGATGATGACCAGACATTTACCGATGACTGGGATGAAGATATACAACCAGACGTCAATGGACAACTGGGAAAAACTCAAAGTTTATCGACACCAACGGAGAGGTGACCAGACATCAACGGATGACTGGAAAAAGGATACAACTAGACGTCAACGGACGAATAAGAAAAACTCAACGTTTATCGACACCAACGGAGAGGTGAACAGACATCAACGGACGACCTGGGGGAAAGAAATACAACCATACGTCAACGGACGAATGGGAAAAACTCAATGTTTATCGACACCAACGGAGAGGTGACCAGACATCAACGAACGACCTGGGGGAAAGAAATACAACCATACGTCAACGAACGAATGGGAAAAACTCAACGTTTATCGACACCAACGGAGAGGTGACCAGACATCAACGGACAACCTGGGGGAAGAGAGATGTTACAAGCATCGAAAGATGATGTTTACCGACATCAAAAGGGACAACCAGACATTTACCGATGACTGGAGTGAGACTCGAGGTTTACCGACACCGAAACAATGGTGTTTACCGACACCAAGGAAAGGATACACACGGGTGCTGACATGACACTTACCGGCATCACAAAAATGACATCTTCATATGTCAAGGCAAGGATAAACACCTGCTGGGGATCTCACTGGGGAGAATCAACTTTCCTTTCACGGACGGGTGAAGAAATAAACCTCTCTGGGGAATATCAATCCTGAATGCTGTCAGGAGCAACTGTAGCAAATGTGCCGTACAGATGTTGAACAACGATCCGCCTCTGCCGGGGATATGGTCTGATTAGGTTTAACACATGAATGCATATGTTTGAATTTTTCTATGGCGTAATGCTCCATATGGAATGGAAATGCTACGTGTTTTGAGGATGCAATGATTACTACATGCAATATGCAAAAATGATGAAAAATTCTTGCTAGGGAGCAGACGGACTGCTCTGCTGAGCACACAACTCTGAATAGATTCTCCAACTCTGCGGGGAGACGCACTGCTGGGAGTGCTCTGCGGGGGAATATCACCAACTTCTCAACTGTGCTGGGGAATAGAACTGCTGCTGGAGAAAGGATCCCACCGGGGACAACCTTCACCGGATCCAATCCACTCGGGGACTCTGCTAGGGAAACAACCAATGCTCGCCTCTGCTGAGGGTAGCGGCCAATCCACAGGTAGGATAAATTCTACTGGGGATAATCTTCACCGAACCTGATCCACTCGGGGAACTCGCTGGGGAAGACTATCAACACAAACCTCTGCTGGGGAGATCTTCTATGGGAAAACATTCACGACCCTGATGGGGACAGGCATTCACAATCCTGCTGAGGATTACAGTACTTCAAACCCGACTGCTGGGGAATAAACTACTCCACCGACACCTCCGCTGGGGATACAACATCCTTCAGACTCGGTGGGGATGAACAATCTTCAGACTAGCTGGGGATAAACCCACTTTCAGGCCTGCTACCCAACTGCTGGGGAAGAATAGTTCTAAAAAGCTCTCAGACTTGCTTGGGGGAATAGCCACCTTCAAGCCTGCTGGGAAAACATCCTCAATTCTGCTGAGGAATTCCTAATCTTGAATATGCTGGGGAAACAAGTACTGAACTTGCTTCATCTGCTGAGGAAGATACCCATCCTCTCACACTACTGGACAGTGCTGACAACATCCCTGAACAAACCGTGGCTTATCTGCTTCAGCCAGGAACCAAAGGTAATGACCTGCAAAACCAACAAGACATACATGCCCCAGGGGATTGCATGGACAAGATACACCCAAGTGTACTCAACATTCAAAATGATTTTCAAATGTTTTATCTTTCTGCACGTTATTGTCTAGCCTTCATGTTTTTATATGCAATGTTTATCAAAATTTCGGACATTTTTGCAAACAAAACAATAAAATAAAAACAAGAGAGCAATTTATCTGAATAACGACTTTTATTGATTGAAAATGGGCCTGAAAAGGCGAATACATCAGGAAGCAATTCCTAGAAAGAGGTAATTGCGCACAAAAGGAAAAATCTATCCTAATGGCAATGTGAACACGGCATCCACTATTTCCCAATTCTGTTATGACTCACAGATCATCAAATTCTCCCCAAATTCCTTGCTTTCTGAGAAGAATGACTGGACCGATCCTATCCTAAAAGATGGTAGACACTGAAGTGCGATGAAGTACAGATAACTCAGACTGTAGTCTTCGCTCTAATCCCTCTTTTGCCTGGATCGCCCTTTCGGGTTTTCAATCCACCGGGATATCCATTTTTGCCTAAGCCGCCCTTGCGGGTTTTCGACTTACCGGGTGTACATATTCTTTTCATTTTTATCCCTAACTTTTGCCCGAACCTTTTTTTTTTTTTGGTTCGCCGGGATGCCCTTTTTTGCCTGGACTCTTTTTTCTTTTTGTCCAGCGGGTCAATTTATGCGAAGTAGTTTTTGACTACATCTGAGTTAACAGGGGATGGAAAATCTTCACCATCCATAGTTGTAAGCATCAAGGCTCCACCGGAGAAGACCTTCTTAACAACATACGGACCTTCGTAATTAGGAGTCTATTTTCCCCTGTTATCTGTACCGGGAGGAAGGATCCTCTTCAAAACTAAATCACCAGTCTGATAGCTTCGAGGATGCACTTTCTGATCAAAGGCTCTCTTCATCCTTCTCTGATACAATTGCCCATGGCACACAGCCGCTAACCACCTCTCTTCGATAAGGCTTAACTCATTAAACCTTGTTCGAAGCCACTCGGCTTCCTCAAGTTTGACATCCAACAAGACCCTCAGAGAAGGAATCTCCACTTCAACAGGTAGGATAACTTCCATACCATACACAAGGGAGTACGGGGTTGCCCCGGTCGACGTACGTACTGAGGTACGGTACCCATGCAAAGCGAGAGGCAGCATCTCATGCCAATCCTTGTACGTCACGACCATCTTCTGCACAATCTTCTTAATATTCTTGTTTGCCGCCTCTACAACACCATTCATCTTTAGTCTGTAAGGAGAAGAATTGTGATGTTCAATCTTGAAATCTCTACAAAGCTCTTTCATCATCTTGTTATTAAGATTCAAACCATTATCAGTGATGATTCTCTCAGGAACCCCATAACGACAAATGATTTCCTTCTTGATGAACCGGGCAACCACTTGCTTGGTGACATTAGCACAGGAAGCTGCTTCCACCCACTTGGTGAAGTAGTCAATCGCAACCAGGATGAAGCGATGCCCATTGGAAGCAGTAGGCTCAATCTTCCCAGTCATATCAATGCCCCACATCGCGAACGGCCAAGGCGAATTCATGACATTCAGAGGGCTTGGTGGTACATGCACCTTATCAGCATAAATCTGGAATTTATGGCACTTCCGAGCGTACTTGAAACAATCGGACTCCATAGTCATCCAGTAATAACCGGCTCTCAACAACTTCTTGGACATTGCATGACCACCAGCATGGGTACCAAAAGATCCTTCATGCACTTCTTGCATCAACATGTCTGCTTCGTGTCTATCCACGCATCTGAGCAGAACCATGTCAAAGTTCCTCTTGTACAATACATCATCCTGATTCAAATAAAAGCTTCCAGCTAGCCTTCTCAGGGTTTTCTTGTCATTTCTCGACGCTCCTTCAGGATACTCCTGGCTCTTGAGGAAATTCTTGATGTCACAATACCACGATTTCTCATCAACTACAGACTCGGCTGCAAACACATACGCAGGCCTCTCGAGTCGATTCACAGCAACATGTGGCACATGATTCCACCAATGAACTTTGATCATAGAAGACAAAGTAGCCAAGGCATCAGCCATCTGATTCTCATCTCGGGGCACATGATACAGCTTCACCTTCTTGAAGAAAGTCAGGATCCTCCTGGTATAGTGTTTGTAAGGAATCAAATGCGGCTGATTAGTATTCCAATCTCCATTGACCTGATTAATCACTAGAGCGGAATCTCCGTATATGTCCAGAGTTTTGATCCTCAGATCGATGGCTTCCTAGATCCCCATGATACAAGCTTCATACTCAGCCTCGTTGTTGGTTACATAAAAAGTCAGTCTGGCAGAAAAAGGTATATGAGCCCCTTTTGGATTAATAAGTACTGCCCCAATACCGTTTCCATTCACATTCACGGCCCCATCAAACATCAGTGCCCACTTGTCATCAGGATCCGGTCCTTCCTCGACAAGAGGCTCTTCACAGTCTTTCATCTTCAGATACATGATGTCTTCATCAGGGAATTCAAACATCATTGGCTGATAATCATCAATCGGTTGCTCGGCGAGGTAGTCTGACAGAACAATACCTTTGATGGCCTTCTGCGACGTGTACTGGATATCATACTCAGTTAAAATCATCTGCCAACGGGCAACACGTCCGGTGAGAGCCGGCTTCTCGAAGATGTATTTCACTGGATCCATCTTAGAAATCAATAAAGTGGTATGGTTCAACATATACTGCCTCAGTCGGCGAGCAGCCCAGGCCAAAGCACAGCAAGTTTTCTCAAGCTGTGAATATTTGATTTCACAGTCGGTAAACTTTTTGCTAAGGTAGTATATGGCATGCTCTTTTCGACCAGACTCGTCATGCTGTCCCAATACACACCCCATCGAGTTCTCAGTCACTGACAAGTACATTATCAGAGGTCTCCCAGGAACTGGAGGTATAAGGATTGGAGGTTTTTGTAAATACTCTTTTATCTTGTCAAAAGCTTTTTGACAGTCATCATTCCACCTGATTGCTTGATTCTTTCTTAGCAATTTGAATATCGGTTCACACGTGGCAGTTAGGTGAGATACAAACCGTGCAATGTAGTTCAATCTCCCTAAAAAACCACGAACCTGCTTTTCAGTTTTCGGTTCAGGCATCTCTTGTATAGCTTTCACTTTTGCTGGATCAACCTCAATCCCTTTCTCACTGACAATGAAACCCAACAACTTACCGGATCTCACCCCAAACGTACACTTGTTTGGATTCATCCTCAGTTTGAATTTTCTCAGTCTGTCAAACAACTTCTGCAGATTTACCAGGTGCTCCTCTTCTGTCTGCGACTTCGCAATCATATCATCCACGTACACTTCAATATCTTTGTGCATCATGTCATGAAAGAGAGTCGTCATAGCCCTCTGATAGGTAGCACCGGCATTCTTCAGCCCAAATGGCATCACCTTATAGCAAAACGTCCCCCAAGGTGTGATGAATGTCGTCTTTTCCATGTCCTCTGGCGCCATCTTAATCTGATTATAACCAGAGAAACCATCCATGAAAGAGAAAACCGAGGATTGAGCAGTATTATCAACCAATACATCAATGTGAGGTAATGGGAAATCATCTTTCGGACTCGCTCTGTTCAAATCCCGGTAATCAACACACATCCTGACTTTGCCATCCTTCTTTGGCACAGGAACGATGTTGGCTACCCACGGGGGATAAGTAGTAACTGACAGAAAACCAACATCAAACTGCTTCTGAACTTCTTCCTTGATCTTAACAGCCATATCAGGACTCGTTCTGCGAAGCTTCTGCTTGACTGAAGGACAATTTTCTCTGAGAGGTAGCCTATGCACCACAATATCGGTATCCAACCCAGGCATATCTTGATACGACCAGGAGAATATCTCCACATATTCTCTCAGCATCTCAATCAACCTGCTCTTGACATCTTCCTTCAAAGCAGCCCCGATCTTGATCTCTCTTCTGGCATCCTCAGTACCAAGATTAATAATCTCCAACTCCTCCTGATGAGGTTGGATGACCCTTTCCTCCTGCTTCAATAATCTGACCAGTTCTTTAGGGAGTTCACAATCTTCCTCACTCTCCTCTTCAGCTTGGTATATGGGATTATTGAAATCATACTGAGCCATAACAGAACGGTTCATAGTGGAGTCCGTAAGATCACTTCTGCATGTTTAAGGCTTTGTTTTAGAAAAAAGAGTTCAAGAAAGTCACAAAAAACAAAAACATTGCCATTTTTATTGTTGAAAAGTGAAAAATAAAACAGAAAGACAGGGATCACAAAATTGTTTGCAAAACGTCCTTTATTAATGATATCATTGAAAAACATGATGAGGCCCTACAATGAACCACTTATCCTTGGGCAGAACGTAGGGTTTTGTGCAAAATGAAAAACAAAAGAGAATTACTCTGTTTGAAGAGTAACTTGGACCACTTCTTCAGCTGTCCAATTGTTGATCGACTCCCCTGGTGCACACGGGCGAACCCAGTTGTTCAGATCACAATCACTGTCCCCGTCTTCACTACCGGTTGCAAAGACGTCACCATGATTCATCAGCCCAATGCTGGTGAAGGTACTCGGCCCTTTCTGCTCAATCTGCTCTGCCTGCCGAGGTTGGTAACCAATACCGAACTTGTCTTCTTTGACGGGCAGGTCTACCATCTTGCCCCATCCATCTGAATTGCCTGAGTTGACAACCTCCATAGCCTGCTTGTATGATGCAATTGAGGCACTTGGCTTCTTCTGCTCAGCAAAAGCCACCTTCTCAATAGCAACGGTATCAAATGCCTGGCATAGAGTTTCATGGATCTCGCCATCCACCTCTACATACTTGAAAGAGGATAAATGACTCACCAGAATGTCTTCCTCGCCGCACACTGTCACAATCTGACCGTTCCATACATACTTCAGCTTCTGATGGAGAGTTGACGAAACTGCTCCTGCCCCATGTATCCAGGGACGCCCCAATAAACAATTATATGCTGGCTGAATGTCCATCACATAGAAGATAATATCAAACACCTCCGGGCCAATCATCACTGGCAACGTGACTTCACCAAAAACAGACCGTTTGGATCCATCAAATGCACGAACGATAAGATCGCTTGGAGTGAGGACAACCCCTTCAACATCAATCTTACTCAGGATCTTCTTGGGCAACACGTTCAAAGACGAGCCAGTATCCACCAACACATGTGACAATACTGCGCCTTTGCACTCCATGGTGATATGCAGGGCCTTGTTATGGTTACGACCTTCAGGCGTCAAATCCAAGTCGGTGAACCCCAAACCATGCCTGGTGCTCACATTAGCAATGACCCCCTCCAACTGGTTGACAGAAATCTCCTGGGGCACGTAAGCCAGATTCAACATTTTTAACAAGGCATTACGGTGTGCCTCAGAGCATAACAACAATGAGAGTATGGAAATCTTGGACGGAGTTTGATTCAGCTGATCTACAATCTTGTAGTCACTCTTCTTAATTATCTTTATAAACTCCTCCATGTCTTTCTCAAACGAACCCTCAGGCGCCTCCTTCTGTACAGGTTCTTCTTCAACCACCGCTTGTTTACTTTTTGCTTTGGCGAGAGCTTCAGCATTGGTGTCTCTCAAGGACTGTGGTGCGAACAGACGACCGCTTCTTGTGAAACCTCCTGGTCCTCCTACATTGTCCACAATTGGACCCACAGTCACAGGAGTTCTACTCGGTACACCAGTAGTCACAGGAGCTTGGTTAACTGGCCGGATCTGAGTTTCAGCCCTTCTGTTATTACAGTAAGCGTTATCATACTTCCACGACACAACCCTACTATTCTCAACGGGTCTTCTACCTGAAGCAACATTAGTAGTGGGAGCACTGACAGTTACTGGAGCAGAAATGGTAACAGGAGCACCCACTATCACCGGTGCATTAACAGTTCTTTGGCCATGTCCCTCTGACGGTTTGAAATAAATGGTGACAGTTGACACCACCCCACGATCCTTAACAGCCCGACTAAACTGCAAACAGCCCTCATCAATTAGACTCTGGATACCCTCCTTCAACTGTATACATCCATTCTCTGAACCTTCACAATCTGAACAACCCTGATCACAGCCCGGGAACACTCCCCCATTCAACAAACGATCTTTCACAACAAACAGCGAGGTCTGAATCTCATCAATACCGACCAACAGGTCAACAGCTTCTCCATCTTCCACATTGTTCACCCTGTGCGTGCCATGCTGAGGCATAGGGTTGTTCACAACATTAGGCACAGGAGCAAAATTGATTGTTTTGGCGTCAATTAAGTCCTGGACCTTGTGATGAAAAGCCCGACAATTCTCAATATGGTGCTCCGGTGCACCAGAGTGGAAGTTACAACGAATATTGGCATCATACCCAGGTGGTATCTTTGTCAACGGAGCCATAGTACGCAACTCAACAAACCCCAATCTGAGCAATTCGGGCAGCAATTCAGCGTAGGTCATCGGCAACGGGTCGAAACGACGATCCGGCTTTCTCTGTCTTGGCTGATACGGACGTTGTTGTTGTTGTTGTAGTTGCGGTGGTTGTTGAACTCTCTGTTGTTGCTGTTGTCGTGGTTGAGGTGCTGGAATGGTTACAGCAGCAACCTGGCGATATTGACCTCTGTTTGTACCTCTTCTATGTTGCACAACATTAGTCTCACCCTCCCTTCTTCTGGGTGCCCCAGCAAACGGCTTCTTTGACGATGAGGAACCAGCATCTTGAATCTTTCCAGCTTTAATAAGACTCTCTGTCCTCTCTCCACAAATTACAACATCAGAAAAGCTACCGAATGGGAAACTCCCCATCCGGTCCATAAACACACCTTGTAAAGTTCCGATAAACATATTGGTCAACTCCCTTTCCAGCATAGGAGGTTGCACCCTTGCAGCCAATTCACGCCATCTCTGGGCGTACTCCTTGAAACTTTCTCCAAACTTCTGACATAAACTCTACAACTGAGTCCGGCTCAGCGCCATGTCCATATTATGTTTATATTGCCTCAAGAAGGCTTCACCCAGATCCCTCCAACTTCGAATGGATTCTCTTTTCAGCTCCATGTACCAGTCCAAGGAAGCTCCAGACAAGCTATCCTGGAAGAAGTACATCCACATCTTCTCATCATCGGTATAGGCAGAGATATTTTTGTAGTAAGCCTGCACATGGGTGCGAGGACAAGAGGTACCGTTGTATTTGTCAAAAGAAGGCGCCTTGAACTTGTAAGGAATTCTCAATCCCTCCACTAGACCCATATTTGTCACATCAAATCCCAAAGAGTTCTGACACTCCATGGCTCTGATCTTCTCAGCTAGGGCATCAACTTTCCGATCCCTCTCTTCCACTCTTACAACCTCGTCATCTTCACTGAGCAGTGTGAACATATCCTCCTGCCTGTCAACCAGCGAAGCAGGATGGCGCACGGGAGCACGGGTTGCTCTGGCATTAGCAGTCTCTGCAGCAAGAGGCTGTCCATTGATTCGAATTCCTCTCAAATCATCACCCACGGCATAGTCATTGACGGGAGCAGCAGCAGCAACATTATCATTCACAAGAACACCCACTGGCGAAGCACGACTAGGAGGTGGGAGCACAACTTCCTGTCTCTGGGCTAAGGCACGCAGCTCCTCTTGCCCTTGAACGACCCCTTGCATCATTGTCATGAATTGGGCCATGTTAGCCCTCATCTCAGCCAACTCAGCTTGCACTTGGTCCATGTTCCTCTGTTGATTCAGTCTGGTAGCATAGCGGTGCGGACGTTGATCAGAAATCCTGCCTAAAACAGGAACCAGAGTGAGAAGTCTCGATCAAGAACACCTGTAATGCAAAATGATATGGGTATGATGCTTATGATGCGTATGATGCACATGATATGTTCATTTCTCAGGCATTCAAGAGCCTGATTCATCTTTAAAGAAATGGCAACCTGCAATAAACAACAAAGAAGCAACCTACACAAGAGAATGAGCACAAGGTGAAACATCAACAATCTCATCTATAGACATGAGCAACAGGATCATACAACAGTATTCAAACAAAGATCCAAATGATCAGAGTACAACAATGAATCCCATCCAACAAGCCTGTAGGTGATTCTCAACATAAACAACAAAGATACAAGCTAGGAAAGATGTCCTCCAGGAATGAGCGTCTTCAGGTACTGACACTGGTCTATCAACAGGTCACATTCTGAACATTCTGGCAGAGGAGTGAGCTTCTCCTTCAGTTGTCTTCTGAGCTCCACAACTTCTCCTCCAAGTTGGCTCTCTGACGCACGTCTCAAGTCTACCTCCTTCTTCAATTGGATGTCTTTGTCCCTTAGTTGCTTTTCCAAGTCCCTTATCTTCTTCTGGTAACTAGCTTCAGCTCTCTGCAACCTCAAGCATTCACGGTGTTCCTCATTCAACAGGGTCTCCATTTCCTCATAAGACCTCTTCTTGCTCTTCAATCTGCTAGCATCTTCACCCTGCATGCCTTTGAGTTGATGAGCCAAGTTCAACTTATCAGCTTTGGCTTTGTAAAGCTCCATCTGGGTATCCCGTTCCTTCTCTTTCAACCGACGATTCTCCATCAAGGCTTGTTTGTACTGCTCAGCAGGTACATTCTCAACAAGGATCAAAGGTGGTTGCTCCTGCAATGACTCCATCCTATCATAGGGCAACAACAAAGTCTCAACTCTCTTCTTCACCCAATCAAGGTAATAAGGCATAGCAACAGCAAACTTCTTCCCTAGAACAACTCCATCCTTGACACCAATGGTCTTCCAAGCTCTTTCTACTTGCTCCAATCTAGCAGGGTCACTCCGCTTCTCAAAATACACACTCTCAGCTATCTCAGCATCAAGTGGTCTTCCATTCATCACAAACCCCAACTGGCGAAGAGAAAGAACCGGGTTGTAATTGATGTAACCCTCAGTCCCTATAAGTGGCACATTACGAAACTCTCCACAACTCATGATGACATTACGCACATCCATCCGGTAAGATTGCCACCTGATATCATAAGAGGTAAGAGACATAATCCTCTGAGTCCACTTATGAGTGCTCTGAGCATCCATAAAAGGTCCACTGACTGGCAGGAGAGACAAGAACCATCTGAGCAACAAAGGAAGACAACATCTGATAGCTCCACCCTTACCATGCCTACTATGAATATCATAGTAAGTGTCAGCTAACAAAGTAGGAACTGGGTTTCCTCCAAGGAAGATAGTGACAGTAGCATAGTCCACAAAATTGGGCATACTCGGGAACAAGACAACCCCATAAATCATGATAGCTAACTGAGCATGAAAAGCTTCCCAATTTCCCTTCTTTGCTTCTCCTTTAGCCATCCTCACCAGGAACTTCAAAGGTAACCCCACCACATCGCCACTCGACTTCCAATTGTCACTCACTTCCTTGATACTCAAATGAAGAGCTATGTCAACAACTCTGAAATCAACCTCCTCTAGAACATCCAAGAAAGAAACCTGATATCTGATCGGGACATTCCTCAGGATAGAATACTCCTCGAGAGTGGGCGCTAACTGATAATCCTGGAAAGTGAAACAGCGGATCTCTGGATCATAGAACTGTAGAAGAGTCTGCAACGGCACTGGATCTACCACCATCTTCAACAGTGTCAACAAATCCCCATACTGATCAACAAACACCTTCTGATTACCGCCGGTCACCAAGTTGCTCAACTCTATCAAAGACGTCAATGGCTCACGGTGAAAACTGTAGGTGCAAGTCTTCCTCTTCAACTCTGGAACGGCTGCCATCTCTCACAGTGAACAAACTTCTGAATGAACCTGAGAAATGATATGCATGAGGAGATTAGCTTTTTTCTTTTTTCTTTTCTTTTGATTTTTTTTTTTGCATTATTTTTTCGAAAATAAATATGCTATGATGCAAATGATGCAAACACGACTGGCTGGCTGTATATCTCGGAGCACAGGTTCAAAGCTTCGGCTTGAATTCGGAACCACAAAGTCATCTGAGACCCATATATCTCTGAACCAAGTCACCAACAGGAGCCAAGAGTCACCAACAAGTCACCAACGGTACCTGTAATAATGATCATTCCCTCCCCACTTACGGGTGTCATCTAGGCCAGGGTAAGGTTAAGAGAAACGCAGGATAAACAACCCTTTCATAGAATATCATCATGTACACACCAGACGTATGTACCGATAATACCCCATTAGAGTCTGAACTGCTCGTGATATCAAGTTCCGCTAAGTGGCGCAATACCACCCGCTTCCCAAGAATCACTCTATTCCTAGGTGTCCTAGAGTTCACTCATAGCCTGGGTATTGGGCCTTTTACCTCATGTAACTCCCACCCCAACAGAGAAACAGACAACCAGCCAACACAAATGAAGATATAATGAATGCAAACATAAATGCAAACATAAATGTAAACATAAACAAATAAATGCAATAAATGAAACAGCAAAAGCAACCAAACCCTATCCTAAAGAGCGCTAGGAGTGACTCGCTTAGGGAAGATGGACCAGCAAGAGGTCAACTTCTAAATTGTCCCCAGCAGAGTCACCAGCTGTCGCATTACGCGAAAAACCAGCGGGAAAAAGAGACAACAGAGCCGCCACCGTGCGTTATTTATCCCAAAAGAGGGAAAGGAAACGCTCGAAGTAAACCTGGAAAAGACATGGTCTCGCGACCAGAGAGGGATGGGATCGGGAGTCGGTTATGCGAAGGGAAGGTATTAGCACCCCTACGCATTTGTCGTACTCGACGGGATCCACGCACAAAAGAAAGGATAAGGTTGCTAGAAACTGCTCACAAACTGCACACAAGGCTGGAAGGACACACAGAAAGACAAAAGAAATGGGACTCGGCAGGATATCGTGTCCTGGGCCTACGTATTCTGTCAGACACAGACATCAGAGTCGACGTAGTTCGGGACAGGGGAAACGTGCTCGCTAGGATGTCGCATCCTATGCATACGTATCTTCTCTGACCGGAGAAGAATCATAGCACTCGTAGCTCGGCTAACGCACGCCAAACAAAACACACACAGGAAACCGACTGCCAATCGCTGGACTTACGTCAGACTCCACACAAACAGGCAAACCTGGAAACCGAATGCCAATCGCTGGGCTTACATCAGACTCCGAACCAACAAACACACCCAGGAAACCAACTGCCAATCGCTGGACTTATGTCAGACTCCAACAAGCAAACAAAACACAGGAAACCAACTGCCAATCGCTGGACTTACGTCGGACTCCAAACACACACAAAAGGGGGAAAAAGAAAAAGGGCGCCCGGAGAGATCAGCTAATCTCCTGCCTACGTATCTCATCTGGTATGAGGATCAGGGCGACGTAGTTCCCCTACACAGGGAAAGAACTTCTGTCCTAACCAGAAACAAAGGGAGACACAAACTACTAGGGAGACTACGACTCGAGCCTAGAAGTTGTCATGCATACGATCCCTATGTTGAGGTTTCTATCCTAGCTTGCACAGGAAGCAAGCTAGCCTAAACAGTACAATAGCAAACACAAGCAAGCACACACACTATATACAAACAAGTGGCTCACACAAGGCTAGGCTTTAGTCAAGGGGTCAAATCAACCTCGACAGACAAGCCAACTGGAAAAGGGTGTGGTTAGCTCTTAACCCTAACATTGAGAGTTAGGGTGAAGCAGATGAAATGGGAAGTGAGGGTAAGACCTCACAGCTCTTATCCCTGGCCTGGGAGAGCTTGACTCAAAGTAGAAAGTGTGGGAGTTCAGAATGTAGGAACTCTTCTCCACGGATGACTGACTCAACAAGATCTTGGGTTCATATTCAAAGTGCATCAACACAATGGCGTGAGCAGGATGAATGACACAACTGAATAGTAGGGGATGGATTGCACATCCCTTGTATCTGCCAATGCCTCTTCACTTAGGAGGTCTTTGAATGTACAAGGCACAAAATTAAACAATCACAAGCATTGCCTCTTAAGGAGGACTTCAGACAGGTGACTGCCCACATAACAGGACAGGTCTTCCAGACTACATGAAGTCAAGAGATTATACCTCAGTGGTAAGAAAACCACAAGCTAGCAAAGAAATTTCAAAATGAACTCAAAGCAACTTAGGTACCTGTGAAAAAATCTAAACCAATCAGTTCAACTGTACAGACAAACAAACAACAACAGTTAATATCAAACAGACAGACAAATCCAATCATCAGGCAACAATGAGCAAGGCACAAACACAAGTGAATTTGTTCTCAAAGCCTACAAAACACACAATGTTAGTCAACAACAACCAATAATCAAGCTCAAATGAATGAGCCACTCCAATCATGGCAATGTGCATCTGAACCTGAAATCACAATCCAAATGGTAAGTCCAAACCACTAGGTCAAAGCCTAGGGTCAAAAGAGGGTCAAAAAGTCAAAACAGAAGCTCAAACTTGACATGAAGCATGTTTAACCACTCAAGAATAAGTCCTAAAAAGAACCAAATCATAATCACTAAGCAAGTTCATTTCATGATCAAGTGAAGTCAAAGGTGATTTCAAAGCATCCAAATGGTCAACATGAATGAAAAATCTCAATCAAAATAGAAATGATTCAAAAAAATCTGGAAAAAATCATGAGCAATCAATACATCCATAACATCCATCACACAAAAAATCAGAAGCATGGGACATCATTAGGCATGGCAATCACATTGTACAAGTCAAGCAATC